>NC_058085.1:103852255-104519699 GCF_014858855.1 Bufo gargarizans
CCTCAAATGGTAAGTACTCAAGTGCAACAGCACTTCCGTTTCTGGATTTCGCAACAATGTCTTGTCTATGCTATATAAGATGGCTATGTTATTTCCTTTTACAAATCCAGTATAATTTTATATAACCGTTGATGGCAGGATAAATAATCAATAGCATGTAAGGTTTTCTCTTACCTTTAAAATTTGGCTAGACATTTTAACACATATAGTCAGAGAATGGACACATTATCAGGTTTCCTGATGCAGTTTTGGAAGCCAAAATCAGGAGTGAATCATAAAAGGAGAAAAAGAGCATAGGCCAAATACGACCTCCTCTTTTTTGAATTCATTGCTGGTTTTGGCTTCCAAAACTTTTTCAAGATACCAGAACGTATGGCCCTGTCCTTCAAAATCAGGTTTGTGAGGTTCCATGTGTAGTTTACCTTTAGTACATTTTCTACAAGGAAATGTGATGACACTGTTTAGACAATTTTCATTAAAACTTTTTTTTAAAATAAAATGTGAGTAGAAGACCATATCGATTTTTATCTACACAGAAATTATGTTGAGAAAAGTGGCAGTTGGTTAAATGGGGCATATTCCATCTCAGTGCCCAGGGCAGCATGAGATGTAAATATGGCTCTGAATAAAAAGGGTTGACCCATACTCGTTGGCTTGTCATTCACGTGAATGGGACTGAGCTGTTTTATATTTATTGATTGTTTAGTTTATAACTACATCTACCAACGAGAGTGAGCACGAAGCACTGTCTGGCCTTGTCCAGGTGCTCCATGCAGAGCACATGTGTGATACACCACCTTCGTGTACTTACATATAATACACTAAGCACGTTCTCAGAGGCTGCTGATGAAATGGCTCCATAAATAGTCACAAGGCAGAACTAATGGAGCAAACACAATATTGTTATCCATTTCCAAGAATAGAAATGAACATTCTGCTAGGTCACCCTCATTTTCCACATCATCATCAAAATCTCTTGATGCAAGGGCAAAAACAGAATAAAATGCTACTGAAAAATATTTCTATGGCATTGTTAATATATATATATATATATATATATATAGGTGAAAAATTGGAATATTGTGCAAAAGTCCATTTATTTCAGTAATGCAAATTAAAAGGAATTGCATTAATGCAGCTTAAAATTTGAATTTTGTGAAAAGGTTCAATATTCTAAGTGTCACACTCTAGTCAGCTAATTAATCCATACCTCCTGAGCAAAGGGTACCTCAAAATCAGCCAAATTATACCAAATAAAGGCTTGAAATCTCTCACTTTGCATGTAATCAGTCTATCTCATATGTTAGTTTCACCTTTTAAGTTGCATTACTGAAATAAATGAACTTATTCAAATTTTTCGAGTTTCACCTGTATATTAGAAGAACAATGTCTGGGGGTCACCTCCTCATGTTTATGTGGCTTTCCTCCATGAATGTAGCTATATAGGGAGCAGAGGTAGCAGTTACACCCGAACCCTAGTGCCTGAGGGGGCCCAAAGACATGTCTGTAACATAAGAAGGCATTAGTATTATAAATGGTACTTGGGCTCTATTACAAATTTTACATTTTGGGACCCATGGGCCTCTGGCTATGCCTGGTTTCCACACAGAGACCAAACTACAATTTTGAAATATTCTTTTGAAATATGCTGAGCTGAAGGCAGCATGTCAGGGGGAGCTCAGTAGATTGATATATAGTTTCTGTGATGGAAGATTCTGTTTTTGTCTACTTTCCGTCATGGGTCTGCACAGACGGATCCATTCAGATAATACAACCGTCTGCGTCCGTTCAGAACGGATCCGTTTGTATTATATTTAACATAGCCAAGACGGATCCGTCTTGAGCACCACTGAAAGTCAATGGAGGACGGATCCGTTTTCTATTGTGCCAGATTGTGTCAGTGAAAACGGATCTGTTCCCATTGACTTACATTATATGTCAGAACAGATCCGTTTGGCTCAGATTCGTCAGACGGACGTTTTGGTGTCCGTCTCCATGGCGGAATGGAGGCGAAACGGAGGCAAACTGATGCATTCTGTGCGAATCCTTTTCCATTCAGAATGCATACTGATCCGCTTTGGACCGCTCGTGAGAGCCCTGAACGGATCTCACAAACAGGAAGCCAAAATGCCAGTGTGTTTCATTCAGTTAGTTTCCTGCTTATTCTAGGCTTTAAAGTCAAGGAAGTGGCCCTATCAGTGATTAATAGTCTTCCCACCCAGATGACTGTGTATCACTGATAGGACCTCTTTCTTGACTTTAAAGTCAATGAGCAGTAATTTAAAGGGATTCTGTCACCTCGTTTTAGGTTATAGAGCTGCAGACATGCACGGTTAGATCGCAGCTAGCATGTACGCAATATACCGGCCCTATAGGGATGTGTGCTTTTGTTTAGTTTAAAAAATGATTTTAAAGATATGTAAATGAGCTTGGTAAGGAGCCCAGTTCCTTCCCTGAGGCTGATGCCAGCATAGGGAAGGAACACTATACCGGCACTGCGCATGTGCGAGCTCGCACATCGCTCGATTACGGCAATCTAACTGTGAAGAAAGGAGGAGATTCGGAGGACGCAGGCGTGGCTGGGCTCCTTCACTGGGGGCGTGGCTGGGCTCCACGAAGGTTAGTATAGCCCCTTGGGCTCCTTACCAAGCTCATTTTTTAAACTAAACAAAAGCACACATCCCTATAGGACCAGTATATCGCGGACATGCTAGCGGCGATCTAGCCGTTCATGTCCGCAGCTCTATAACCGAAAACAAGGTGACAGAATCCCTTTAAATGTATGAAATACAATTCTGAATCTTCTCCCACAAAATGATATATCATTCAGGCTCAGATTCTTCTGCTCTGCACTGCATTTTCTGTGTGAAAGGTTCATTTTAAATTATTTGCTATACCTCTTAATATAATCAAGGCTCTGATGATGGCTAGTGTCCGACTGGGGTTCATTAGGCCCATCAGTGGAAATTATTTTCTGTGCCAAACCCGTATATCGTCTACAAAATCGAATAAGTTTTGATTCAAAGAAATAGACCTTGGTTGCAAGTGATTTGGTCCAAAGGCATCTTCAAAAGTTTTTTGCCCAGGACATTTCACCCGCGGGTGCAATGCTTGATGCGAACGCATTGCGCCTGCACAGAATCCGGACCCATTCATTTCAGTGGGTCTGTGTACATAAGCGTTGGTTTTCACGCATCACTTGTGCGTTGTGTGAAAATCACAGCATGTTCTATATTCTGCATTTTTCACGCAACGCCGGCCCCACAGAAGTGAATGGGGCTGCGTGAAAATCGCATTGCATTTGCAAGCAAGTGGGGATGCAATGCGTTTTTCACGGATGGTTTCTAAGAGATGTTGTTTGTAAGCACTGAATGGACTTCACTGAACGCATCCTCAACGCATCCGGACCTAATCCGCTCACGCTCGTCTGCTAGGGGCCTTATGGTATCAGAGCCTAGGTCCATCAGAGGATTCTCCAGTGCTCAGCTCCACCAGTCTGGCACTGATGATAACCCTGTGATAGGTTCATATTGCTATGAAGTACTAGCAAATCAGTGTATAGAGGTGAATATGAGTTACCTGCAGTACCATTAACAGCCTATGAGCAGGAGGGGCACTGTTTATGAAATACAAAACAGACCCTTTTGTCTCACACCCCTTTTGATGTAGCTCTGTATAAGCCCTGCTTCATAGCAGCCCGTTCACAAGACATGCATCAGTGTAAAATAACCACAGTCAATGACGTTGTGTTATATGGTGGCCATTAGCATTAGATGAAATTTACAGTAACTGTGGAATAACGTAATGTGAGCAAAAAAGTTTCCAACAAGTTGAATTACAGTTTGTTTGTTTTTCACTACAGGATTCTTTTTGGACAAAGGCCTTACTGGTGGGTACATGAAACATCCTATTATGTCAATACCTCATCTCCAGACATTATGCAGTTCCCAGTAACCTGTGAAACTGGACCAGGTACTAAACGCCTACTTTAGATGTTTATTGGCATGATCATAGCGTATAATATGTATACTGCAAACAACCAAGGGACCAGGTGCACTATCCAATGGTGACACCCCCGCCAATAACAGTGACAAGAATGAATTTTATAGAAAGGAAGGCACTCTTATATCTGGTGTTTTATCAAGAAGAAAAAATATTAATTTATTCAGATTTAAAAGTGAACGTTACATTTAAACATTAAAAAAATGTATGAAAAGAGAAAAAGGTGTATCTGTCTCTATCCCTATTCTTGACCTGTAAGGAATTTATAAAGATATAACTTCTAGTGAAGCTCAGTACTCATGGAAAAAGATATAGACAGAATACATAATCATTGCATATGCAAAATAGAATCTTCGGCTGGGTACATGAAATAATTGCTGAATACATAAAAGTTAAAAATATGATTAAAAAACACAGTATTATGAATGTATTATTGTAAATCGAAAAAAGGAAAAAAAAAAGGGGTAAAGAGTTTTTTGTACTAATCCGCTGGGTACATCAGGTTTTTGCTGAATATATAAGTTTACGCTAAATACATCCAATCTTTGCTGAATATATCAGTTCATGCTGGATACATCCAATCTTTGTTGAATATAAAAGTTCACGCTGAGTACATATGGCTACCCATTGAATACATAAAATTTGTTGAGTATAGAAAGGAATTTTTAATCAACCTATATTCTGATGTTTAGGCATTATCAGCCTGCTGGATTATATTTAAAGCGTAGGTAGCATTCGATAATATAATCTGAAGTAATTCAGATGGGTAATTATGTAGGGTAATATTTAGATTCGGCCCATATAGAGTTAATGGCCGTAACTCACTAATAATTATATGTGCAGTATTTCTTTACCTTTAATGGAACAGTTCTCAATCAACAATATTGAGGGGTATGGGGGATCAATGGTTACATTACCGCAACTTGTACATGACCAGGAATGTTCAGTTGTTCAAGGTAGAAGTAGAACGCGATGTCTTTAACGATCATAGTGTATGCCAGGTTGTCCAGATGAAACCTAATTCTGTCTATGGAAGGGGTGCCCAAGACTAGAGGTAGACTGCTTATAATACAGAGGCCCTCAGTAATGAGACTAGAAATGAGAAAATTGATTCTACATGAATCAAAATTATTTAAAAATTTCCAAAAGATCTGAATTTCACCAAATTCAACCCATATGTGCCTCGTCCCATCAATTCAATCAATATAGTGGCCACCATTTTACAGATCAGAGAAGACAGATGAGAAGATATCTGTCACTAAAAACTATGATTTGTGGGCCGTTTTATAACTACATAAAAATGGAAAGTACAGTGTTTTATTAAACAGCCTGTCTGTTACCACCAGATCCCATCCGTTAACCTGTAGCCATATAGGTTTCTGTCACTTTGACATTACTAGTGCTGTCTTGGTGTTAGAGAGTTTGAAAGGGGTTGGATACAGTCCTAGGAGACCTCAAAGTGTCTTACTTTCACATTGAAATCGGACCAAATTTATTCTGAACAAATCAAATCTGATGGTCGAATCGGACTTATCACAAAATTGGGGAAATTCACTAATCTCTAAATGCAACAATAGAAAAATATATTTAATACATTTAACCCCTCAGAGGTCCCTCAGACAAGCGTCCCCAAGCTCCTGCTAGACATAAATCCAAATAAATAAGCATTAAACCTCACGATAGTAACCAGAGAAAATAATTTAAGACTACTGTAATATTTTATCATTTTGCATCCTGTTGTCCCACCTGACCCTGTCCATAATGATTTTAGCTGACTACTGGAAAAGACAAAAAGAAGGAGGGACCCTGACCAAAGATTTCTCAAGAATGTATTTATAAAACAGTTATGTCAGAACTCATCAGTAATTTCAGATAAAAAACGTTTCTTTGAGTTAGATCTGCATCGACCCTCCCATCCTGGAGTATTCTTGTAATGATTTCCTGCTTTCTTTCTAATCACAGGAAGCCCCTCAGGGCATGCTATGGGCTCCTCGTCAGTGTACTATGTGATGACATGTGCTGCGCTCTCTCTACTGAAAAGTCACAGCGCCTTTAAGAGTCGGTGAGTGGTGAGGAAACTTTGGCTGAACTTACTTCTGTGCTAGATCTAAACAGTCATACAAGTTTACAATGCAAGTCTTTCCTCACGGTGGCAGGAATGAACTCTCTAGAGGTAACATCATCATTAAATGGCAGGGATGTAAACTGAAGCTGGACTATGTCACCAGTAAAAATAGCTATATAACTGGAGACAAAGCGTACGTTCAGATTGGACCTACACCTAACAACTTGGGTCTAGAATTAAGAAAATGAAGTTGTGATCACAGGGTATCCTTCTCCTGAGATCCTCAGTGCTGGGCTGTAATCTGCGGGTAGGTGTTCAATTCTCCTACAGCACCGGGAGGTCTAGACATAGACCCTACTGGAAAATTTCCCGGTGGGCTGATGTCCAGTGGGCCGCCTGAGCCCTCCTCAGGGCGGCTGGCCAGGTACATAACAATCTGCTGCTGTCAGTATTAAAGGGTTTGTCTCATTTCCACAAATGATGTAGACAAAGTTAATACAGGGCACTTTGTAATGTATTGTGTCCATATTGCCTCATTTGCTGGCTTGATTAATTTTTCTATCACTGCTCATATCCAGGGGTTACGACTACCCTGCAATCCATCAGTAGTGGCCGTGCTTGCACGCTATAGGAAAGAGAACCTGCCTCTCTGGTGGCCAGGACTGGGAGAATGCGCATAGGCCAGCAAAGGAAGTAATATGGACAATCACAATACACAATAAACTTTATCTGCACCATAAATGCCATTTGTTGAAGTTTGAAAACCCCTTTAATTAATGCTAGGAGTATCAGGTACTTATCTTACTTACTAACCGGAAGCCACAGGAGCCTTCCTGAATTAAACTGTATTACCGCAGGACAGTGATACAGTTGAATACTGAAGCAGGAGCATCCACATTTTGTGCTGTATTGTGGGATTTGGTTCTGCTGGGGCAGTTCTTTGTGCTGCACTGTGGTACTGCTGGCCTCCCCTAGTTCTATTGTCTCTCACTTCTTGTGTTTTCCCCACCTTCTGTCAATTTGGACTCGACTACATGAGGCATCTTTTAGTTTATTTTCCAGGGCCATAATGTATTCTGATTGTGCATATTCCTCCTTTGCTGGCTTGATTCATTTTTCCATCACATTATACACTGCTTGTTTCCATGGTTAAGACCACCCTGTAATCCAGCAGTGGTGGCTTGGACAACAGTCTATGCATACTCCCGACCACTGCTGGATTACAGGATGATCGTAACCACGGAAATGAGCAGTGTATAATGTGATGGAAAAATGAGTCAAACCAGCAAGGGAAGCAATATGGACAATAAAAGTGCATTAGAAAGCGACTTGTATTAACTTTCTGTACATGATAAATGTCACTTGCTGAAGTGAGACAACCCCTTTAGGTTCCCAGTCCACTCCTGTACAGCACTACGAATGGATAAATGAAGAATTGCACAGTTCTTATTTGAAGAGGAGCTGTCACCTCTCCTGACATGTCCGTTTAATAACCAACTGCCTTCCCCATCTAATAACAATTCTGGTGCATCTTTTCATATAAATGTGTTTCGCCGTTCCTCTATTATTCCTGCCTGAAGTTTATTAATCTATTTCTAGGTATCTGCAATGAAGGTCCATCTGGGTGTTACCAGTTGGGTGTGTGTCCCTGTACTTTGACACTGGCAGCACTGATTGAACAGCAGCAAGCCAAATGGTAACACCCAGATGGTCCTTTATTAATTCCTACATTTTTAAACTCGATAATAAAGGAACAGCTGCTAGTTGCTAAAACAGACATGCTAGAGAGGTGACAGGTTCTCTTTCAATCAATGCGCTGTGCATATACTGCATGCTGGGTCCTCCCCCGCAAGAAACATGTTTTGTAGCCTTTATCTACTCTACCTAATGAGAGTCCTGCAATTGGCACTCCACGCTATAGTATTTGAAAATAGTTATTTTAAGCTAGGTTTCCCGAAAAAGAGGTTCTCTGATTTGGACAATGTCTACTTGCAAAAAAGGATCCCTTGACAATAAGATGATCACAAAGTGTCCCCCTGGTGGGATCAGCAATTATCTGTAATCTGTAGGGAACCTTACAGTAAGGGTGGATTTACACATACCAATAATCAGCTAAATTATCGGGAACGCTCGCTTTTTCATCGGTGTCACCAATCACCTGATGAACGAGCGAAACACTTGTTCATCAGGAGATCCTGTCGTTCATGCAGGCGCATCAATCTTCGTTTCTGGGCAGCAGATCATGCCTTCCAGAGTATTTGTAATGGAGTCTAGGCCACAGACCCAGTAACTTGCCATGTACTAACATCTGGTTCAGTTTGTGTTTACACCCTCGTTAAATTTAGTAATGAATCTTCTGTATGACCTAAAAGTAGATTTTGTCATGGGTGTAACATATGATCATTATCACAAGACATGAAAAGGAAATGTGGTCTAAATACAAATATGCTGATTATCGCCCTTCAACTCAACACTAGGTGTCAACGTTGGTGCTTGTGGTCTTTCTTCTGGACAGTGCAGGTCAACGTTTGTCTATCCAGAGTGTTTGTGGCTGCACATTTCCCCCATCAGGTCATTGCAGGTGTCATTTCAGGTAAGTAAAGATTTTTGGGGGGAAAACATCGGTTGCTTTTAGACCCTACATAAGATACATATGATATCAAAGGCATGATATAAGGATGACATGGTGTAAGATCAAACATTTTAGAAAGAAGAGAAGTTAAATGAAATGATAGTCCTAGACTATTTTATTTTTTTCACACCTTTCATTTTTAGGATATCTTATATGACATTCAAGTTGTTAACCTTGTCTGGTGGTAATTATTACTTGTTGGTTTTGTTTCTAGGAATTGTGGTGGCCAAAGTGTTTAATCAACTACAAATTATATACGGTGTCAACCTGAAAAAATACATCTATATCACCGTGTTCCTCTTCTCGTTTGCTTTGGGCTTCTATTTGATACTCAAAGCGTATGACGTGGACCTTTTGTGGACCCTTGAAAAAGCATCACATTGGTGTTCCAAGCCAGAATGGATTCATATTGACTCCACACCATTTGCAGGCCTTATCAGGAATGTAGGTATTTTCCTTGGCTTAGGAATAGCCTTAGACTCAGAGATGTATAAATATACTTGCAAGGAGAAACAACGAACAGAATTTATGTTTCGCTTCAGCTGTATCATAACCTCTTTAGTTGTTCTTCACCTTTTTGACGCCTTTGAACTTCCATCTCATGTGGAGACGGTCTTCTATGTTCTCTCGTTCTGCAAAAGCATAGCTGTTCCTATAACTGCTGTAGGAATCATTCCTTACTGTATATTACATGTATTAAGAAGACAAGATAAGAAGGTCTTGTGAAGAAAAGTTTATAGGCCTACTGGACAAGACATTTATAAAAAATATATCCTGTTCTTCCACAATCGGATTCCATTATATGTGTAAGCGGTTTAGTATCTTTTTGAAGTTTTTGTCAGATTTTGTGATTCTGTGTATCAAGCATTTAAAGATTGGAATGCATGTTACAGGTGTGGTCTGCATCCTCCCAGTTCTTCATGTCTATTTCTCACAGTTTGTCAAGTATCTTTAACAAAAAGCATACAGACCTCCTGCCTCCTAATATTAAATGTTAGAGACATTACCCTCAAAATATGTTTATCCTTAGTCATTGCATGAGACTACAAATGTATTTTTTCCATAAATAGTACCGCTGTTGTGCATGATCTGTGTGTGGTATTGCAGATAAGCACTTAGATGGGCTTGAGCTGTAATACCACAGACAGTACATAGACAAGAAGGGGGTTGTTTCTGTAAAAAAGTAGTTTGTTTAGTCTCATAAAAGCCCTTTAATTAGATGTACTCAGGAGTGGACTAAAGTGATCAGGACCCCTGGGTATTAAATGACATGGGCCCTTCATTAACCACTATAGATTTGAAATATGAAGGGGGGGGGGGGTTAATAGTTATACTTTTAGTTGAGGTGCAACTAACTGAAGGTGGCCATATACATTTGATTAAAGTAGTTTTCTGAGATTCTGATATTGATGACTTATCCTTGGAATAAGTCATCAATATCAGATTGGAGGGGTCCGACTCCCAGCACCCCCACCATTCAGCTGCTTAAAGATGCCAGTTACGTCACATTCATCTGTCACATGGTCTTAGTGTAGCTCAGTCCCGTTCAAGTGAATGGGGCTAAGTTGCAATACCAAGCATGGCCACTATCCAATGTACGGGGTTGTGCTTTGTAAGCTCACTGGAGTGCTGCACTCTTCAAACAACTGATTGGAGGGGGTCCCAGGTGTTGGAACCCTGCCAATCTGATAATGATAACCTATCCTGAGGATAGGTCATTAATATCAGAATCTCAGAAAACCTCTTTAATGTCAATCTGCTGATTTTGATGGAACCAGCCAACCATTTGTGAATGGGTGTGTTGCAATTCTCCACAATGGAGATGTTGGGGGTCCAATTCTTATGTCCTCAGGAAAGATAAGCCACTGATAGAGATATCTGGCAGAGGCTTACTACCCTCTCCCCATACAGAACATATGGGGATTCGGAAAGAATAACTGTCAGCCGACATCTAGTGTTCAGACCCCTTAAGGTACTCTAAGCCTAGTTCTTGCCATAGGCCATCCAACACTATTCAAACCCTTTACTGGTATGTCTACCCCTGGGTCATTAGCAATAGCAATCTACATGATTTATTGTATTCTTCACAATCTATAAGCTAATTTCTAATCCATCTGCTTTGTTCAGATATGGACTCTAGAACTTAACATCAAGCTTTTGCTTAGGCTAGTGTGCAACTAGCCTTAGGCTTATTAACTTAAAACTGATGAAAATCCATACAGGGCTGTGTCTATATACACAGCCTTTGCATAGACACTTAAAGGCCCATCTACCCAAAAGATACTTGATACAAACACTTTGTCCTTGGCAATCCCATGTACTGAGGGATCTCATTACACAAAATCTTGAACAGTTAGGCTGCTTTCACACAGTCAGTGTTTGTGCAATGCCGCATAATAGGGTACTTGCAAACTGTTTCTTGTTGTATACTATCTTCTGATGTATTATATAACCCATATAGCTCTGTGTGGATCAGTCAGGGTTAGGCTACTTTCACACTAGCGTTCGTCGGTCCGCTTGTGAGCTCAGTTTGAAGGGGCTCACGAGCGGACCCGAACGCAGCCGTCCAGCCCTGATGCAGTCTGAATGGATGCGGATCCGCTCAGACTGCATCAGTCTGGCGGCGTTCAGCCTCCGCTCCGCTCGCCTCCGCACGGACAGACGGACAGCTGAACGCTGCTTGCAGCGTTCGGGTGTCCGCCTGGCCATGCGGAGGCGTGCGGATAAGTCCAGACTTACAATGTAAGTCAATGGGGACGGATCCGTTTGAAGATGCCACAATATGGCTCAATCTTCAGGCGGATCCGTCCCCCATTGACTTTACATTGAAAGTCTGGACGGATCCGTACGAGGCTATTTTCACACTTAGCTTTTATATGCTAAAATAATGCAGACGGATCCGTTCTGAACGGAGCCTCCGTCTGCATTATTATGATCGGATCCGTTCAGAACGGATCCGATCGAACGCTAGTGTGAAAGTAGCCTTAACAATCCTGACTCTGTCCTTGTAAGAAACTAGGTGATGTACTGAAGTCTGCTAAAGTAAGAGGAGCTACATGTGCTCACTCCTTGAAGCTTTGCATCGAGAAAGCCATCTCTGCTTTACAGTACTCCAGAAAGAACTAGAAGATCCAGAATCTGCAAGGCCAAGCATTGGAGTCAGTCAGTAAGGTATTCACTGTTTAAGGCTGATAGAGACTTTGCTGCAGTGAAAGGGACATTGCTAAGACACCATTCTACACTTTGACACAGGGCCGGCGCCACCCATAAGCAGAGTAGGCCACCGCGTAGAGTGCACTCTGCCTGGGAGCGCCGGCACTCTGGAGTCCGAATCAGTAACACCGGCCCCGCCCCCTACTTGTGATCCATCTGACATCATCTCCTTGACTCCTTCTGTTGCCGGCCAGATGCACTGCGAGTGCGAGTATGAGTTTGTTCAATCACTTCGGGCAGAGCGAGCGGCATGCAGCTGACACACAGCTACAAGACCCTGGTGTATTTAAATCTCATTTAGCCTGTTTTCCAGAAAAGTTTCTCCTAGGATTCGAACTCACGTCCTTTCATATCAGAGGCAAGGCATTTACCCACACAACTATGAAAGCTGTATTGCCTGTAACTTAAAAAAAATGTGTGTGGATGTACACTAGGTATCAAAATTATCTGCAATAGAAGTCTTATATATATATCTTTTAAAGTAACTAGCTATACAGCTCTTATAGCTGTGTGGGTAAATGCCTTGCCTCTGATGTGTTAGGTCATGAGTTCAGATCCCAGGAGAAACTTTTCTGAAAGTGTTTTTTTTTTTTTTTTAAATACTGAACTGTTACTTTACTTTTTAAAAGGGGCGGGTAAAAGGATGTGGTCAATGGGTGGAGTCAATGGGGCGTCAAAATTAGCTTTTGCCTAGGGTGGCAAAAATCCTTGCACCAGCCCTGCTTTGACACGGTCCTGGTCAGTGCATCTTAATCCTGTATTCCTCAGCATGGGAATTACAGACAAGTTTGCAAGAACCTTATTGCCAGCTTTCAGCAGAGAAAGAGACTTTGAAGAAATAGAGTAAAAGTAGTACAGCAATTGTTTGGAACTGTGTTTGATACTGTTGTGTGTACTACAACCCCCTTTCTGCACTTGAGAGACTTTACTATTTTCTACATCTGACCTAGTTAGTGACTCCAGCACTATTCGCCGGCCACAGCACCTATATCTCCTGCCTGGCACTCGTACAACACTCATAAAATCAAGGGTACCCGTACTACTATCAGGCAGGAGCATCGGTGTGAGAACTGCCACTGTGAATAAATGTTGCAACCAGAGCCAGGGCTTGCGGCATTTGACCAGTGATTTCCTTCAGTGATTTTGAGCCAAAACCAGGTGTCAAAAACACAGAAGTGCAATTTTTCCATTATATCTTATCTCTATGTAAGCTTCACTTATGGTTCAGGCGATCAATCACTGATGGAAATCACTGATTAAGCACTGATCAAACACTGAGTGAAAATGGCGTAAGATTTAGGCCGCTTTCACACAGTTGTTTGGTCAGTGTTTCTGATACAGAACCAAGTGTGGGTCAAAAACTGAGAACAGGTGAAAAGCTTTACATTCTACCTTATCTCTGGGTAGATTCCACTACTGTTTTTGGCTCGCAATAACTGATGGAAATCACTGACTATGTGAAAGCACCCCTAGATTGGAACAATGTGGCAATTTGCCCAGCTGCTTTGGTCAGGTTTTGATGGGATTGAATAATTGTTTTCGGCTGAACTTTTGGGTCACGAGGTAGAAGATGCAGCCATGTGTTAATAGCTTAACAATCGTCTACTAATAAAGGACTCAGAAATGATGAAATCATTATAATGAATGACTGGTGTGTAATGATGGTTCAACATATGTATGGTGTGACATGATGAGGCCATACCTAATGTTTACAGGTTTGCAGGTTACTAGGAAAGCAGTGCTATGTGCCAGTCATGCAATACATTTGTTTTGTGTGGTGTTTTGTATATTTTTACATGAAGTCCTTAAAAAAAAACATTCAATAAAGAGATCTTTTTAATAAGTAATGAATTGAAATGAATCATTGCATTAACATAAGATTAAGAGGATTGTCCGAGATAATTAAAAATCCTGGACAAGCTCTGCAAAAAAATAAAATAAAATAAATATTCTTGCTCTCACAAATTGCTCCAACACCATTTTCCGGGGTTCTAATCCGTTCATCCTGCAGCCACTTCTTTATAAACTGCAGTGATTGATGTGCCGGTATGTAGCACATGACGGCTGCAGCCAATCACTGTCCTCTGTGGTCTCATGAACATGACAGAGGTGTATACAAGGATCCTGTATGGAGGCGCACAGAGACTGTACAGCTCCCTAGTGCCGAGCTTCTGTGTGCTGCCATACAGGCTCCATATGCACTGCCTGTCCCGTCCCCCCCCCCCCAAAAAAAAGGTCACACACTTTTATATTTCATTGGACCGCCTTTAGCTTTGATTATGGCACACATTCGCTGTGACATTGTTTCGATAAGCTTCTGCAATGTCACAAGATTTATTTCCATCCAGTGTTACATTCATTTTTCACTAAGATCTTGCATTGATGATGGTAGAGTCTGACTGCTGCGCAAAGCCTTCTCCAGCACATGCCAAAGATTCTCAATGAGGTTAAGGTCTGGACTCTGTGGTGGCCAATCCATGTGTGAAAATGATGTCTCATGCTCCCTGAACCACTCTTTCACAATTTGAGCCCGATGAATCCTGGCATTGTCATCTTGGAATATGCCTGTGCCATCAGGGAAGAAAAAAATCCATTGATGGAATAACCTGGTCATTCAGTATGTTCAGGTAGTCAGCTGACCTCATTCTTGGAGCACATACTGTTGCTGAACCTAGACCTGACCAACTGCAGCAACCCCAGATCATAACACTGCCCCCACAGGCTTGTACAGTAGGCACTAGGCATGATGGGTGCATCACTTCATCTGCCTCTCTTCTTACCCTGATGCGCCCATCACTCTGGAACAGGGTAAATCTTGACTCATTAGACCACATGAACTTCTTCCATTGCTCCAGAGTCCAATCTTTATGCTCCCTAGCAAATTAAAGCCTTTTTTCTGGTTTGCCTCACTGTTTAGTGGTTTTCTTACGGATACACAGCTGTTTAGTCCCAATCCCTTGAGTTCCCTTCGCATTGTGCGTGTGGAAATGCTCTTACTTTCACTGTTAAACATAGCCCTTAGTTCTACTGTTGATTTTCTTCAATTTGATTTCACTAAACGTTTAAGTGATCGCCGATCATGATCATTCAGGATTTTTTTCCCGCCACATTTCTTCCTCGAACACGATGGGTCCCCACTATCCTTCCAGTTTTTACTAATGCATTGGACAGTTCTTAACCCAATTTTAGTAGTTTCTGCAATCTCCTTAGATGTTTTCTCTGCTTGATGCATGCCAATGATTTCACCCTTCTCAAACAGACTGACATCGTTTCCACGACCACGAGATGTGTCTTTCGACATGGTTGTTTAAGAAATGAGAAGCAACTCATTGCAACAGTTGGGGTTAAATAACTTATTGCCAGCTGAAAGATAATCGCCCATGCAGTAATTATCCAATAGGAGGCTCATAACTATTTGCTTAGTTAAATCCAGGTGGGGACAGGCAGTGTATATGGAGATATTCTCCCCCAGAAGCAATGTATAGTCCAATGGAACAGGTCAGATTTGTACACATGAATAAAATATTGCACGCCTTAGTACATATTCAGAGAATATATTGGATTTTGGTGGGGCTATGGGTTGATTGTGTCCACCTGACATGTTTGACCTGCCCCTTATTTAAGGTCAGTGTCTTACATCATTATTTCGTCATGAGTAAGGATCTGAATTAGTTGATCTGAAACGCGTAGACCTGTATATATGTATATGTCTGGATTTTAGCAAGTTTTTTCATTAAAGCATTTATATGGTCCCTTGGAAGCTGGATTTCCTTTTTTTACTTCTATTCTATTATCGCTGAGTTCCTGGCGAATTTCCGTGCTTCCATCTCAGACCGGGATCAGGTGAGCCTCGACTTCTGTTTTTTCTTAGTACGTATTCAGAGGTATATGAAAGCACAGTAGAGGTCTCAAGCACAACTATTATGGTTCCATACAAAAAAAGTAGTGATATGCCTTAGCCCTAAAGGCTTCATGTTATTACAATGCTTACAGGTTTTTTGCTTTCAGAAATCAATTAACAAGAATCCAAGACCCCAGATAAACAAGCCAGTAGGAAGGAAGAAGACGAGTAAGAGGGGGCTGCCAAGTCCATCAGCTATAAACAACAATCAAGGGTGTGAGAGTCCATGCTACCGGTGGAGGAACATAAACATGTTAGGCAGATGTTGACATCTCCACATAACTCTGTTAGGTCCCTGTGGACCGACTGTGACATCTCATGCACATGGCAAACTCTGTGCAGCAGCACACAGAGTCCTTATGGTTCCAGGCTACAGGACAGTGGAAATCTGGGCCATTATTATGAAATTGCCTAAAAGAAAAACTGCCGCTAGCAACTAATCGCAACACAGCTTTTGGATGTCAAAGGTAGAATACAAAATTAAAGCTGAGGTTTTATTGGTTGCTATGGGCAACAAAGACAGTGAATGGGGGCAAATTTGCAGTAACCAGCTCCATCCATTACACAATGGATAGAACTGTGTAAGAGCTGCTGCAAAGCAACTGATCAGCAGGGAGGTGCAGGGTGTCACACCACCATCAATCAGCATAGTGGCTCAGTGGTTAGCACTGGTGCCTTGCAGCGCTGGGGTTCTAGATTGGAACCCAACCAAGGATAACATCTGCATGGAATTTGTATGTTCTGCCCATGTCTGTGTGGGCCTTGTCACGGTTCCTCTGGCTGGCGTGTCCGGTTGCCAGGGGAAACAAATCCTTGGAGCAGCCCTCCCAGGGAGTGGAAGTCATGATTCTCCTGGATGGCACTGGGGAACCAAGACAGTGGCACACACCTCTCACGAATCTGAGCCCTTTCCAATGAAGGGGTGCATCAGGGCTTCAGCTGACAACTCCGCCCAATGTGTAAGGAAGCCAGCTGAGATCATTTCCTGCTCTTTATATAAGGCTGGTTCCTGTGTGTGAATTTCTTGTACTTTGGCTCCCCCTGCTGGTCCCTTGTGGTATTTCTGAAGACTCCTCTGGCTTGTGAATTTCTGGACTGGTTTTGTGACTACGCTTTGGTTTCTGGCAATTTGGTATTGTACTGATGTCCTGGTTGTTGACTTTTTAGCATGTTGGTTGCCTCGTTTGCTTCTGTTTTCCATACTTCTTCGTCCATCTGGTTTTTGACCCATTTCCATATGACTACTCTTTGAATTTCAGCACAGGGACTGCAGTCCCGGTTGTGGGGTCACTGCCTAGGGTGATCATACAAGTAGGTAGTGTTTATGGGTCTGGGAAGTTTTAGGGTTGCACTATCCCTGTTTGTGTGGTTATAATGAAAAATAATAGCATTCTTTAATACAGAATGCCAAGTATAATGCCAATTGAGGGTTAAAAAATTATAAAAACATAACTCGCCTCATCCACTTGATCACGCAGCCGGGATCCTCTTCTTTGTTCTTCTTGAAGGACCTGCAAAAGGACCTTCGCCGACATCATCGCGCTCACCATGCGGTGAGCGTGGTGATGTCAGCGCAGTTCCTGCTGAATGAAGATAGAAGGACCTTCTATCTTCATTCAGCAGGACTGGCGCTGATGTCACCGTGCTCACCACATAGTGAGCGTGATGACATCAGCGAAGGTCCTTTTGCAGGTCCTTCAAGAAGAACAAAGAAGAGGATCCTGGCTGCGCGATCAAGTGGATGAGGTGAGTTATGTTTTTATTATTTTTTAACCCTCAATTGACATTATACTTAGCATTCTGTATTAAAGAATGCTATTATTTTTCATTATAACCATGTTATAATGGAAAATAATAAAGTAAATGGGGTCCCGGGCCATACATCCCTCATATCCTTAGCAATCATGCGTGAAAATCTTGCTTGCGGATGCGATGCGATTTTTATGCAGCCCCATTCATTTCTATGGGGCCTGCGTCGCGTGAAAAACGCAGAATATAGAGCATGCTGCGATTTTCACGCAACGCACAAGTGATGCGTGAAAAACATTGCTCATGTGCACAGCCCCATAGAAATGAATGGGTCAGGATTCAGTGCGGGTGCAATGCGTTCACCTCACGCATTGCACCCGCGCGGAATACTCGCCCGTGTGAAATGGGCCTTACTGATAGGGAACTAAGATTGAGCACATCACTGGGGACAGCAAGCAATAATAATGTCTGTAAAGCACTGCAGAATATGTCAGTGCAACATAAGAAAGTAAAATATATATTGATGGCCTATTCTGAGCATATGTCATTGATATAAAAGAACTGGACAACCCCTTTACAGGGAATCTGTTAGCACTTTGACCATCCTAAACTACTGACAGCACTAAGTATGGGCTGGGAAAACCAGTACAAACATACGTTTTGTGGAGCTTTTCTCATTAGGAGTAGTGTGAATATGAAGTTTTATTTTGCCAGATTTTGCTACAGCAAGTGTCCTGGAGACGGAGCTTCGCTGTGAAGTGAACCATGTCATGGTAATCTCACTGCTTACATTCTTGCTGAATAAGAAACATTCAATCTAGGGATAAGCAAATTGATTTTAACAAATCGATTCAGCTAAATAGCCAGAGTTCATCACATGTGAGGTGAAGAACTTCCCCATAGGTGGAGAAGTCCCCATCGGCCTGTTGATTGTCAGGGCTGGTGTTTCTTCACTTGTGGGGACAGCCCCTTACTGGTAATGAATTCTTGCTAATTATTCAAATCGATTCACTCATCCATAATTCAATCACTTTAAAGGTAGGTAATTAATATAATTATGATGATGATAAGGGATAGATAGACAAATACATAGAGTGTCTCCATACAGTGGGGTTGATTGGTGCATGTACCGTAAATGCCATTTTCACCTCTGATTAGCAAGCAAATATCAGGAACAAACAGTTTGTTCCTGATAATTGCCTGCTGTGTCAGCCCATGTAAAGGAGCCTTTCAGTGACTGCAGCAGGAATGCTTTCACCCGATGCATGATTGGCATCACCGGGTGATTGGCAGCACCGTTATATAGGACAATTATCAGGAAGGAGCATTCCTAGGAATGCATCATACCAATAATTGCCCCCATCATTGTCAAAAGTAAAGGCACCTAGCACACTACATAATTTGGCTCAAGGCTTGGAACTGCTATTAAATGCAAATGCTTCTTAGGTAATCCAAGGCCAAGCTTTGTCCATGTTGAGAAAAAATTCTCAGTCTGGATATATCAAAGGTTTTTATACATTCACAATCTGAAGAAACCCCAAGAGATGCAACGCAATCACAAGAACAGATTCATTGCCTGTTTATTGGATGTAAGCGGGAGAACTTCTACTGTTTATTGGATGTGAGTGGGAGCACGTAAGCACAAACCTAAAGTTATGTGTTTTTTGCCTGAATCCCCTGGGGCAAAGATTGCGTTCTTCTTAGGTTCTTAGGTCATCTTTGTTCTTGACCTCTGTTTTTTTTTCATGGCACTTGCTTCCACTGGCCTGGGGGGTGTTTTTGTCTGTGTGAAGGCTCCTTTATACGAGTAGGTAATTGATTAGATCACGCTATGAACAACAAGTATTTAGATCCGCAGAGTATCATGTAAAAATGTGTGAGTGTGATGGTGGAATAGATCATCTTACAGCTGCATTTACACTAAAAGACAATTGACTGTGTGGGTAAAACAATTCTCTATTGTTCAATGCTGTCGCACTGCTCGATAATTGGTCACTTTTGCTTCATTTTATGTTTGTTTTTTTTAAACTGTTATCTATTTGTGCCTTAATATTTGCTCTGCATGCACAATGGCCTACTGGGAATGTATATGGTATAACGTACGGTGCACGCGGTATTATATTGTGCATTTGCCATGAACAGTATAACATATACAGGTATGCTAACAACTGTTCCTGACAATTAGTCAGCATCTGCCATGCTTCTTTTGTGGCACTAATGGGAAATAATGGTCTAAATCCGTGCTCTAAAATCACTACAGAATTCTCTTCTTTAAGTGCCTATACCCCTAGGTGTCGGCGAAACTGGAGACCCCCATATACATTAACTCAGTTATCTGATCTCGTCTAAATCAAGTCTGGCCAGTTCATCTAATATGTATGAGCAGTATGTGCTATAAATTGTGTATGTGTATGGCCAGGACAGACATCAGATTGTTAGCAGGGCTAATAAAGCTTATGTTATGCCTTAAGGCTGTATTACACCTGCAGATTTTTCGGCAGATGATCGCTAACGAGCATTCATATGAATGCTCGTTCGTGATCATCTTGCAGTGTAATACTACCGCCGATTGCAAACGCTTGTTGATCAGGCAATTCAGATTTTTAAGCATGCTTAAAAATCATTGTTTGCCGGCGGTAGATCGTGCTGTCTAATTCTGAGGGAACACTTCCCTCCCAATAATCGCTTGCAGCATCGGGGTGTCTAGTACACCCTTTAGGCCCAATGTAGACAAGCGTGTCCGGATTAGGTCCGGGTGCGTTGCGTCTGCGATCAGGGAAAATAGTGCGAGTAGGTACGCAATTGCAGTCAGTTTTGACTGCGATTGCGTTACGATGTTCAGTCTTTATCGTGCGACTGCAATGCGTTTTGCACGCGCGTGATAAAAAACTGACTGTGGTACCCAGACCTGAACCCGGACTTCTTCACTGAAGTTCAGGTTTGGGTTAGGTGTTCTATTCCTTATTTTCCCTTGTAACATGGTTATAAGGGAAAATAATAGCATTCTTAATACAGAATGCATAGTAAAATGTGGCTTTAGGGGTTAAAAAATAAAAATAAATTAATTTACCTCATCATCTTCTTTCTTCTTCTTTCAGGGCCTGCCAAAGGACCTTTGATGACATAATCGCGCTCACCACGCGTCAGCCCAGGTCCTGCTGAATGAAGATAGAAATCTTCTATCTTCATTCAGCAGGACCTGCGCTGACGTTACTTTGCTCACACGTGGTGAGTGTGATGACGTCACCGAAGGTCCTTTTCTAGCCAGGTCCTGCAAGAAGAAGAAAGAAGACTAGCTCGGCAGCACGATCAAGTGGATGAGGTGAGTTACTTTTTATTTTTATTTTTAACCCCACAATGGACCTTATACTTAGCATTCTGTATTAAAGAATGCTATTATTTTCCCTTAAAACCATGTTATAATGGAAAATAATAAAATATACAGAACACAGAACCCAAACCCGAACTTTAGTGAAGAAGTCCGTGTTCGGGTCTGGGTACCACAGTCAGTTTTTTATCACGCGCCTGCAAAACGCATTGCACCTGCGCGATAAAAACTGAACATCGGAATGCAATCGCAGTCAAAACTGACTGCAATTGCGTACCTACTCGCACGATTTTCCCTGATCGCAGACGCAACGCATCCGGACCTAATCCGGACATGCTCGTATGCAAGGGAACTTAGAGTTCTCATGGGGTCTGATTTGAGGTCTGATTATTATTTTTTTTCTTATTTGTGATGTATTTTCTTATGTGTAACGCATTCTTGCTACGCCAAACATATAAAGGATACAGGCCACCATTTTATTTCAGTTATGACATGCTGGACACAAGCTGATTTTTGACAGATTTTTTTTTTTTTTTTGCAGTCATCAACAGTTTTTGGTGCATGTTTTAGACAGAAAACTATACTACACCAGGCTGATAGAAACAGGGGTGTAACATAGTGTGGGATCCTCCTCTCACCACTTTTTAAAATAACATCACAGTTTTAGAGACATTTAATAATCCAAATCATAAACTTGGTGCAAACTAAAAATGGCACAGGCACAATATTCTGGAGCAAAATAAACGTATCTTCATATCTGCACCAATGTATATAGGTTTGTGGAAAACTTCTACACCCTTCTATTTGTTGGCTCAAACCATCTGGTACTTGAATGGCATATCACTAGGATATATAGGGGTCCCACCTGTGAAAACAGCCCCCCAAAAGTGAATGGGAGCACACCATGCATGCATGACGTGCTCTGCTTTCATTGCTTTGGGAGTTTTGAAAATAACCGAGTTTTCAGAAGTCCTATAGAAATGAATGGAGAGCTCACCGCGCAAGCGCAGCCACTGCTCCTTGTCTTCTATGGAACTGCCAGTTTGGCAGTCGAAAATAAATGAATAGCAGGCAGCCGTGCATGTGCAGCTGCTCCACGGTCACTTCGGGGGTCCTGTTCCCTGGGACCCGCACCTATCTGACATTGGTGGCATATCCTATTGATATGCCACCAATTAAATGTCTTTAATTCATGTGTTTCTTGACTTTTCAGCAGGAGGTAATGGGGAATAGATCTACTGTGGTGTAATATGCTGTGCATCTGTTCTGGGGACAGTTTCTTGCTGCAGGGACTGAAGTTCATGCAGGGCAGGCGTGATCTGTGCATCTCCTCTTCATGCTGCTGTCACACTTTTAGCGCCTGTGACAATAGCTGGAGGCAAGACAGCACTATCTTGACCTTGTGTTTACTCTCCGCCTGTTAGAAAATAACTACTGTAGGATATTATTGAAGTTTATTTGATTGTAGGATTCTGTACAAGACGGGGGCTTTTGTTTATTTACCAGTGACTTTTGTTCCGTGCCCAAAATCACCCAAAATTGCATTGAAAAGAAAGTAGTGATGGCCAACAGTAGGTGAAACTGAAAATCTGCCATAAAAATCTGGTCTAGGGTTTATTTTTCAAGAGGCTGCACTGTATATACATTTTTTTAAACATTATGGGTCCATTCACATATCCGTGTGTGTTTTGCGGATCCATGGATCCGCAAAACACGGACACAGATTTTGCGGACCGCACATTGCTAGCACTAAGAGAATATGCCTATTCTTGTCCGCTATTGCGGACAAGAATAGGACATGTTTTATTTTTTTCAGAATCGGAATTGCGGACCCGGAAGCGTGGGTCCGCAATTCCGATCGGGGCCGCGCGTCGTGCGGCCCCATAGAAATGTATGGGTCCGCAATTCCGTTCCGCAAAATGCGGAATGGAATTGCGGATGTGTGAATGGACCCTTACTGTGAAATAAATATTTGCTGTCAATTCAATTAGATTACCATATTTTTCGCACCTAATGATAAGATTCATCCCAGGTTTTAGAGGAGGAAAATAAGAAAAAAATATTTTTCATCAGACATCACATCAGATCCTCAGAGCAGACCCCCAAATCAGGAACTCAGTTCAGAACCCCATCAGACCTCCATGTCAGTCCCCCCTCAGACCTCACTTGACTGTGTGCAGCGTACACTGTTAGGACCAGCAGTGCAGCGCGGCCCCCGAGAAGAAGACAAGGGAAGGTGAGTACCAGCAGCACTCACAGTGTTTCACCCACTTCCCTAACTAATATATACCAGTAAGTGCTTCCACTAGTATTCACTTTATAAGATGCACGGCCATTCCCACACACACACACACACACAGTTTTGGGGGGGGGGGGGGTATGTCTTAGTGAAAAATACAGTAATTAGACATTAAGTTGATTGACTTTCGAGTTCTCCTCAGTGTCCTGTAAATCCCACGCCTGCGCCGTCCCGCTTAGTATTCGGCGCAGCGAGTGAAGGACGCGCTCCTGCTGCCGGCTTCCTTCCTTCCTTCGGCGCAGTGAGGAAGCTGGCAGCAGGAGAGCGTTCTTCACTCACTGTGCCGAATGCTAAACAGGACGGCGCAGGTGCGGGATTTACGGGATGATGAGGAGAACTCGAAAGTCAATCAACTGGACCTGGGCGTGCCAAAGGGTGAGTAGACGGAGCCTCTAGGTGCTGAAGCAACGCCCTCATAGCACCTAGAGGCTCATTAGCATATTTTAAAAGTCTTTATTTTAAGAGAACAGCGGCAGGCAGGGCGTTATAAAGCACACTGCTATGTACTGCTGACATTAGAACAGCGCTCATGACAGAAACCTTTTAAAGGGCTTTTGTGAATGTTTTATACTGATGACCTATTCGCAGGGTCTGACACCAGGGACCCCCACTGATCAGCTGTTTGAAGAGGCCGTACCTTGTATAGCAGCGGTGCTTGGTATAGAGGCTCAGCCCATTCACTTGAACAGGACTGAGCGGTGCCTAGGCCACCTAAACAATGAATGTGATGTTACTGGCCTAGGATAAGCAGCGAGGAGCCTCCTCAAACAGCTGATCGGCAGTGGTGCCAGGAGTCGGACCCCTACTAATCAGATACTGATGACTTATCCAGTATAAAGCAGTCGTAAAACCCCTTTAGGCTACTTTCACATCTGTGCCATGAGTTCCTGCAGAGAACAGCTTGCTGGTATTCTCCGGATCTGGCACTGCCTGATGCAACCGGAATGCTCAGAAAAATCGCGAGAATCAGCCGGGCACAAACCACTTATCTGCCAGAACCGGCGGTCGGATCGCAGTGCTGCAGATGTGAAATTAGCCTTAAAGAGTAAGAAACTTTAAATACAGTAGGTCTATGTTAGGTACCAGAACCACTCTTCAGAAACAACCGATTATCCCAGTCTATGGACGTCTGTCTGTCAGCTACTTTTGCCGCAGTTGTACATTTAGTAAGAATCATGTACTAGACGTTACTAGTTATCTTTTATCTCACATGATCTGTGCCTGGTGCTGACATCACTTCTCCAGGTTCAGTGACCCATGACCCAGAATAAACAACCCTTTAATTCAGGACATATTGACTTAACATCTGTTTTTCAGAATTACACGTAATAAGAGAAAACGTTGGTGTGGCCAATGACCAGTTTAAAAGGGGTTGCCTTCATAAGCCTATTACACTTACAGAGAAGGTCTTGTTCTTAGATCTATTATATAAAAACACGTGGCATTCTAAGCATGGATCTCGGGTCCTGAGGACGACAAGGACGCTTTTTACATACATCAGGGGCGGATTTGCCATAGACCTTACAGGGAAATTTCCTGGTGGGCCGATGCCCAGGGGCCGCATGGGCCCTACTCACGGCCGGCCAGTGGAAGTTTTTGGGGATGTATTTTGTGCTACTGGCGGCAGTATTTTGTGATGGACTGCGTTATTTGGCTCTGTTGGGGTGGTATAATGTGCCACAAAATGGTATGGCTGGCCCTACCCTCCATTAATTTAGACCCAACTACAAAACAGGGCCACTTTTAGTATTTTTTCCAGGGCCACTTTAAGTTCCCAGTCTGCCCCTGCATAATATAAAGAAGCACATGATGTTGACATGGGGTCCCTGAAGACTTTAATAGATAATGAAGCCTGAAAAAATATCTCTCAATTATAAATTATGGGCAAGGGTTAAAACATAGAGATGAGGGCAAGCAAGCATCAATTACCTCTGTTAAAAAAGCTAACCCTGGGTTCAGACCTGAGCGTTCTGAAACGAGCGCTCTGTATGCGCGATTGTACCAGCGTTTACAATCGCGCATACAGAGACAAGCGAACACACATTGTCGCGTGTTCCCGAAAGTCTATATACGGGAACGCGCGACAAACGCCCAAAAAAAGCTCAAGAACTTGTTTGAGCGTCGGGCGTTTTACAGCGCGATCGTACGCGCTGTAAAACGCCCAGGTGAGAACCATTCCCATAGGGAAGCATTGGTTTCTCCTTGTTGAGCGTTTTACAGCGCGTAGGAACGCGCTGTAAAACGCTCAGGTGTGAACTTAGGGTAAGTGTGCAAAAAGCGGCACGGTCGTGTGAACGAGCCCTTAGGCGTAGAAAAGTAAGGAAGCTGTCTTACATTTACATTTGGCAGGGAATACGCCAGTCTTAATAAATGTGCCCCATTGTTTTTCTGTGTTACTTCTAAACCATGGACAGAGTGTTTTTTTCTGCATCATTTTTGCACAATCCTGTTCAAACTGGAATTTTCCCCTTCAAGTAAACTGAGCATAACAGATGCCAGGAGCCAAAGATAGCAGAGAATGGATATCCTAATGCCTCTGTCACAGATATGCGGGGGTGGGGAAGCCTAGATAAGACATATGGACAATGGAAGAGAAAACACTACTGAAAAGCTTTGAATCCCAGCTGGGAGCCCCTGTGGGAAGTGGACACATATGCATGTCTGACATTAGACATGCCTGCTACAGGACATGGATTCCACAAGGTTAGAGGGGATCCAATGTGTCTCACATACTAAATTCTAAAACTAAAGTCATGTAGAGCTGTAAATTAGTAAAAGCTGAGTAATTCCTACAATGCAACCAGAGTTTGCAATTTAACCCTCTTTGAGCCTTAAATGTCCCTCTTTTTGACCTGGGGAATGAATGCATAAATGTGCGTTAATAAATTTACTAAACTGCTCCGTACTAAAGTGTCTGTATAGTGCCTACCTGTATATTAGACCACAACTTCATTATTTGGTGCAATTTGGACCTTAAAATATCTATAATCCGATGAATTATTTGCTAATCCTTAAATGGTTATTAAAGTGCAAGAAAAAAAAAATTGTCCCAGGGGCGCCACCTGCTGTAAAAAATAAAGGAACTTACACTCAACTCACCCCAGCTGCTGTAGTTCTGACGGAGTCAGTAATTATGCTTTGGGCGGAGTTAGAGGCGTGGCCTAGTATGAAAAAAAACTGCCGCACATATTGTCCCTCTTTGCGATTTTCAAAAGTTGGGAGGTATGATATTAGGCAAAGGAAAGCAAAATGAGATGCACAGGGGGCAAAGAAAAATAATAACGCCATCCCCCACCTTTATTTTACTCACTTATATAGCACTGACATATTCTGCAGCGCTTTACAGACATTTATCATCCTTTGCTATCCCCATGGGGCTCACAATCTATAAGTTCCCTATCAGTATGTCTTTGGAGTGTAGGAGGAAACCGGAGAACCCGGAGGAAACCCACGCAAACACGGGGAGAACATACAAACTCCATGCAGATGTTGTCCTTGGTCGGGTTTGAACCCAGGACCCCAGCGCTGAACATCTATTCTCTTAAATTTGTCCTCACTGGCAGTAACTAAGTTAAAGAAGGAAAGGGATGCAAATGAGCTCTTAACAAGCTCTGCCTCTAATGCCACCAGATGATAGAGGCAGAGCTTGTTAAGAGCTCATTTGCATCCCTTTCCTCCCAGAATTCCAGAGGGGCATGTATGGCCTATATGTCTCCTCATGCTGATTAAGGCGCTCTCTCCCTAAGGAGAGATAGCACCCCCCTAAGGTAAAGAATGTACATTATGCACTGCATACATTTTTTTTACAATGGCCAACTATATAAGAAAGGACAGCTGCCTACTTTTTCCTTTACAGTAAATAAAAAGGAACATTGACATATTCCATAAACCGGGAGATATACTTCATAGACTCCTACACACAGTGTGAAGACAGATAGATAGAATAAACGTATTATGACATTTTCTCTACTGGTCTTATATGTGCATGATAAAAGACCATATAAGCAGGAAGAAGAAGAAGAAGAATCATCTGCAATATGCATGAAGTAAGTGGGGGCTGAATTTTGTGAGCACTGCAGTTTCCTACACTACTAGCTATGTACGGACATCAAAAACTTGCTCTTCTGTCCTGTTCCACACTGCAGACATCTTCAAACAAACAACATTCCCTCGGTCTGTGGGCAACATGTGCAGATTTTCTTGGGGGCACACGGGAAGTACAATGCATTCCTTGACGGGGGTGAAATGAGGTTATAAGACAGAAGTTACTCCCCCTCTGTGTCTCCTCCTTGAGATCCTCTAGTTGTATTATGGATAATTATATGTATGAATGTGTGTATGCATATTGATATGAGCTATAGCTAATAATACGTAAGATAAGACACAAATCCAGCCTTTTTAATATGTCTAGACATGTCTGTTACTGGGACTTTCTTTATTTTTGGATACTTTTGTTCACTGTTGAGTGTTGAACCTTTTATCATGTGATAGAGAGTCACATCCAGTAGTGCAACTGTGACCAAGCCCAGGGGTTTGGATTCATCTAATAGATAATGAACCATAATATATAACTGTCATCAGGACGCAGTGTGCAGGAGTCCACAAAGCAACCTGAAGCTGTTGGCACTAGGACCCAGTGCACTGCAGCGGCCTGGAACTGGAGAGGAGTCCAGGAGTTAGCAGGGTGAGTATATGAGTCTTGTCTTGGCTATGAATATTTTTTCTTTGGGCTAGGTTCACATCACTGTTTAGCTTTCTGCTCTTCTGATCCCTCAGTAGAAGAGAAAAGAAAATAAATAAATAAATAAAAGATGGATCCTTCATTTTGAGCATCTGTTGTGTTTATTTTGCATCTGTTTTAGCCATTTCCATCTGAGATCCATTATTTGTGACAGGAGGAATAGTTCTGTATGGCTAAAAAGGATGCACATCGCCAGAATGGATAAGCGTAACTGATGCTCAAAATAAAGGATTTGTGTTTTTGTTTTTTTCCTGATGGATCAGGAGAATGGAAAACTAAGTGGTGATGTGAACCTAGCCTTATCTAGACCAAAATCAAAATTTAGGGGTCTGCAGTATGAATTCATTTAGAGGTTTTAGTATAGGATCTGAAGTAATGTAAAGGTCTGTTCGAGTCTTAAATCATTCATGAGTTTTCAAAAAAAAAGGTTGCATAATGTCTGTGCTTCATTGTAGAATCATAAATGTGAAGGATCAGGTCTTTTTTGGGCTTCCCTAATGTATTCCTCAGCCATATTATTCCTTGTTACAGCTGCACAGCTAGACGCATTTCTCTCACAAGAAGGGACATCTCCCTTCTGTGGAATCTGCCAGTACTGTATGCAGTGACCTCACTCCCCTTCCCACTATGTTTATTTTCTTTTAGGGAGCTCAGAAAGCTGGTAAGGAGGGAGAAATCAGATAGACACACAGGAGCTTCTCTTCAGAAGCAGCGTAGTAGCAGTGCATCTGTCAGCCTCAGCAGCTCAGCTAGTTCTGACACGCCCCCAGTTCCTGGGAACCGTCTTCTGTGTCTCCGACAGATCTAGCCTAACAACAGGCAGTGGACTATAAGTTAGGTAGGGTTGTTGTCTGCTGTTTCATAGTTAAGAGTTTTTGTGGCATGGCCATTCCTACCCCTTTGCAGTTTCCATCAACTTTAAAAAAATGTTAATGAGGAGTTAATCAGTTCTAGAAAATGACTTATTGCAACCTGAAAAGTATGTGTAATCTATAGCTCAACCAAGAAGACAATGCCGGCAGTCATGCAGGTTTGACTTCAGTAGAACTTTTTTAAGCTGCCATTTGGCAGTTTGTGATTTCCCTGAGGAATCCATGTATACATCCATTATCATACTAAAACTACCTGCTATAATGACAAGTTCCCCCATATATTCTTCCATCTGAGCTAAAATATAATTTAAAAAGATAACATAGCCTGTATTTTCAGTATATACATTTACCAAACATCTGATTACTGTAGCATCTTGTCACTGTATGTTAGCATAGTGTAAGTGAAGCAATGTTTTATCAAAAGATAGGATTTCTGAATCAAAAGCACATAACATTTTGCTTTATTTATTTCTCTCCATGAGTTTAGTCCATTAACATTTAAAGAAACTATTTTCCACCTCGTATACTGTAAAGTTCATACATAATGCATATTTACCAACATTTTAGCTGGTAAATTTGTGACATTTAAAGGGCTTGTGTCGCTTCAATACATGGCATTTATCATGTAAATAAAGTTAATACAAGGCACTTCCTAATGCACTGAGATTGTTCATATGCTGTAGCTTTGCTGGCTGGAATAATTATTCTATCACATTATACACTGCTCGTTTCCATGGTTACGACCACTTTGAAATCTATTAGCGGAGGCCATGCTTGCACGCTATTGAAAAAATCACCAGCCTATCTGAGCTTCCACTTTCCCAGCCACCAGAGAGGCCAGCGCTTTTTCCTATAGTATGCAAGCATGGCCACCACTGCTGCATTGCAGGGGGGTCACAACTATGGAAACAAGCAGTGTATAATGTGATGGAAAAATGAATCCAGCCAGCAAAAGAAGCAATATGGACAATCACAGTACATTAGTAAATAGCTTGTATTAACTTTCTCTACATGATAAATGCCACTTGCTGAAGTGAGACAACCCATTTAAGTCCCATCTGTCATGGATGGTGTTGCAGAAAACTAGAAGACACAAATGAAGAGCCGACTGACTTGATCCAAAACTAAGGAACAAGAGGGTAAGCCCTGTAACAGCCCTAGCACTCTCCCTTACTGCTCAGCCTATCCAAAAATCTCTATGGTAAATAATTGCATATCCTCGTTCCTCGACTGTGTGACACCTGAACACCCTATAATAGTGAGGGGACACGACCACCGGCTCCCTACACTAAATACGGAGGGAGTCAGGGTCACCTAGGATCAAGACCACAGGAAAACAGAAATAAAGGAACAGACTTATCTTGTGGATGCAGCAGTAGCAGCTTCTAGCATCAGAACACAGTCCAGGAAGTTGTATAAACCGCAAGGTGAAGCAGTATGGGGAGGAGATATATAGGGAGGCAATCACTGCTAATAGATGACAGCTGGGAGAGGGAGGAGAGATGTCAAAATGAAAGCAAAACAAAAGAAGATCATGCAGGAAGTACTGAAGAACGTCTATCAGAACTTCTCAAAGATCTGGTGGTGACACCATCTCAAGATCACCCAAACCACTGGGACTGCCCACATACACTGACGAGCTAAAGGGAAACAATGTTTTGAGCTTTTGACTTTCAGGCGCCATATCTCACCATCCACTACAGCTTCGAACATGAAACTACCATAATTTTATAGACAATCATCTTGGCTATCTCATACATAAATTGGACTTCCAACTATTTAGCATATGATTAATTACGCAGATTCCTGTAATGTAACTGCATTGTTACTGTTTTGCTCCTGGCGGTGGAACAATATTTTTCTTCTTGCAAACTACAAATTACAACCTGTTCTCACATTTCCTAATAGCTTAGTGTGTTATTAGGTTGATTCCCAAATGAATGTTCACTGGTTTGAATCCAGGAGCAGCCATGAAGAAGATTTCCAAAGAAAAGACAAAAAGCATCATCCAGCTCATCGATAGCGGTATGTTGGCCCATAAAATTGCCAAACGGCATTATGTAAGTGCCATGACACTTGGAAGAATACGAAATGACGTCCGTCCATCTATTCCAAAGCCAAGAGGTGGATGTCCAGGCAAAATATTGGAGTCAACAAGTCAGCTCATCACAAAGTCAATTAGTTTTTTCACAATAAACATGGCCGTGGAGGTGGCTCATATGCTTTGTAATAGTGAGATCACAGACGCCCATGCAAGCACCATGCGACACACATTACACAAGTCTGGAATGGTGGCCCGAAGAAAGGTGAAGAAGCCTCGACTTTGATATCGTCATAAGAAGCCTCAGCTCCAGTTTGCAAAAAAGTACAAACAGTGGACAGTAGAAGATGGCAAATGGGGGATTTGGATCGATTACACGAAAGTCAATAGACTGGGCTCTGATGGGTGCAAATGGGTCTGGAAGAAACAAGGGAAAAGGGGGCTAACAAATCAAGAAATTGAAGGAACTGTCAGGTTCGGTGGAGGAAGCCTGATGATATGGTGTTGTTTCACAGCCAAAGGTGTTGGATGCTTGGTCAGGATTGATGGTGGTCTTAATGCTGAGCTATATGTGAGTATCCTGCAAGACAAGTTACTTCATACACTCGAGTACTATGGGTATGAAAAGGATGACATGCTGTTCCAGCAGGACAACGACCCGAAGCATATGCCGAGATTCGCGAAGAAATGGTTCAATGGCAATGAAGTAGAGGTGCTGGATTGGCCCTCACAGTCCCCAGGCCTCAACCCAATGGAACGCTTGTGGGTAGAGTTGAAGAAAAAGCTGTACCCAAATGAGTCGACCAGTATGCACCAACATTAGGAACGTGTAAAAGAGACCTAGGAACAGATTTCAGTCGATACGTGCTTGAATCTGATCGAGAGCATGCTCAGAAGGATTCAGGCAGTGTTGAAAGCCAAAAGGTGGATTTACAAAATACTAACAAAATAAATAAAAATATTTAACATTGCAGTTACATGACAAGAATCTGCGTAACTAATCATATGCTATATAGTTGCAAGTTCAATTTATGTATGAGATAGCCAAGATGATTGTCTATAAAATGATGGGAGTCTCACGTTCATAGCTATAGTGGATAGTGAGATATGAAGCCTGAAATTCAAAAGTTCTAAACATTGTTATCCTTTTGCTCATCAATGTAAGCCTGTCCATTTTCAACCCAGGACAGCCAAAATTTGCCAAGACTTTCTCTGGAAATAAGAAATAGCCACTGCAAATTTAGTACTATTGTCAACTAGGCTGTAAACTGTAACCCCCACAAAAGAAAGAGAAGACAAATAAGACAAGAGAGAAAAAAAAAGGACAATAAGCCTGGGACACAGCTGATATTTGTCGTTGATGTCCAGCGAGAAGTTAGAGCTGAGGTGCTAAATGCCGAACCAGCGGAAAGCGCTGCACTTTTGCTGGAGACTAAAACTGTGGGGAGCCGCTACCCATGTGACAAGAAGGGTAAAGTGAGTGGTCTACAAGCTTGATGTTGATTACAGTGGTGGCACTGGGGATTACTACTGAGCCATGCCTCCTATGAGGTGGCTCAGTTTGAGCCCAAAATGAATAAAGTTCTGGCCAGTGACCTGCACCAGCCCACAGACCCACTGGCATGACTGGGAGGAAGTGTCTAAGAATGACGCAGACAATCCATGGCAGCAGTGAATAAAGTTGGGGTCATGAAGTAAAAGTGTGCATAGCTGCACTCTGGAGGGATTTTCATTAAAGGGGTTATCTGGTTATTAATATTGATGGCCTATCCTCTGGATAGGTCATCAATATCACATCGACGGGTGTTCAACACCTGGCGCCCCTGCCGATCAGCTGGTAGAAGAGGCTGGCGCCCCATGAACGCCACGGCCTCTTCCTAGACCATGTGATGTCACCGTACATTGGTCATATGACCTAGTTGCATACCATGCACAGTAACTGTACTATGTACGGAGCAGTGCTTGGAGAGCTGCCGGAAGCCGGCTGTGCTCACAATACAGTAGCTTTGGTGAGTGTGAAAACAGTAGACTGGCGGGGTGCCGAGACTTGGACCACCGCCGATGTGATAATGATAAGCTATAATGAGAATAGATTATTTATTCCTGGATAATCCCTTTAAGCCTGGACTATCGGTTGAAGTGGTCTATGCTTCTAGAAGAGTCACAGGGGAAAATATAACAGCTATGAGAGTTCCAATGAACAATGATGCTGGCTATAAAAGGTCAGTGGCAGCAACAGAAGTTACCTAATACCTTTTTTTATCAAATCTGTTACATATATATCAGAATTCACAACCTATTATATAATTATTATTACTACTTGTCTTGTATGTTCTCCTATTTATTACTACCTGATTAAATATATTTGAATTGACTATTCAATGCATATCTCGTGCTCGACTTGACCTACTTGAAGAGGGTCGGAAATCAACTTACAAACCTCTTACAAAAAACTGAATCATTTAGGACAAGTTCACGTGGAGTTTTTTTACACTGATTACAGCACATTTCCAACTCACAATTAGCTTCCCATTCATTTCAATGGGAAGCAGCCCTTCCTTTTTTGTCCACATGGAAAAAGAAAGCAGCATGCCCTGTCTTGGGGCTAAATCTCCCTTTGAAAAGAATGGGAGGCATAAAAAAAACCTGCACTGTATTTGTCTGTGCAGTTTTTGTACTTAAGTAAACAAAATAAAGTTAGTAAAAAAATAAATGCATCAAAAACACACAAAAAACTCAGGAAAAAAGCATCAGCAAATTCTGTGCTTATTTTCAAAATGCGTTATGTGGACATACCCTTATAACTGTTGCTTTAGGTTACCCTTTGACCCTGGCATTTAGTAGAATCGTTGAACTGCAATGTGACTGCTGCCCCCATACTGATATGCCATGTTGTGATGGTATGTGATTTTCCATGCACTGTGCCTTTAAGCTGCTGTGAGAATCAAGAGAGGCAATGGTAAATGAATGTGCAGTACTGTAAAAGAGATACCATGGAGGTACAACACTTCTGAAGCAGCTGTTCTTATGGCTCTATATTGTGCCATTCCTTTATTATTTCTACTAGAAGTTATGAATGAATTGCTAGCAGTGTGCAGTAAGGGCACAGAGGGGCGGTAACCAGTTGGGGTGTGTACCTGCACAGTCTGACTCTATCCAATCAGTGCTGCTATTTTCAGACTGTGCAGGTACACCCCCCCCAACTGGTTACCACCCCTCTGTACCCTTACTGCAGACTGCTGGCAATTCATTCATGACTTCTAGTTTAAATAATAAAGGAATAGCACAACATAGAGCCATAAGAATAGATGCTCCAGAATTGTTATTACATGGGGAATGCATGAAGCTATTAAAACAGGCATGTCAGGTCCTCTTTAAAGGGCGGTCTAATATATCGCCACATGCATTTTGTTCAATTGCTGAAGCATTCATAGTTAATCTGTTATTTTATACATAGACTTATTGTGCCTCAGTATTAAAGGGCGGACTAATATATCACCGTGTGCATCTTTTTCAACTGCTGCGACACTCATAGTTAATCCGTTACATTACTGATACAGTTACTGTACACTATGGCCAACAGACAGTTGCTTGGGCCCTACAAAAGAACAGGCAGTGGCAAAAATTTTACTGTAGCGGTCACAAGTAGCAGCAGAAAATGGGGGGGGGGGGGAGTGGTAGTAGCCGCAGCAACAGGCCAGCAAGGATGAGCTTTGTGAGGACAGTCAGACTTGGAGGAGAGGTCCGCTGCGGATTCTTCTTGGCGTGCAACTACCATTTATTACAGTCAGGTTTAAGCAAATGTTGCGAGAGGTCAGGGACGTGCGCAAGAGACAGGTGATGGGGACTCAAGTGATCATTAGTGTTGAGTGAATCTAAGAAAAATGAATTTACTTCGATCTGAATTTCAGGAAAAATTTGATTCGCCTCGAAGCGAAATTTTCTCGCTCTTCATGGTAACGAATCAATTTTTCATCAAATGGCGGTAAAAAAAAAAACACAATCACCTAAATCATTTGCGCTTGAAGAGGCTGTCTCAGCCATCTTGATTGCAGAAATCAAGCAAAATCTCATGCGGGGTGACTTATGACATCACCACGCCGGCACGGTGATGACGTCACCACTACCAGCCAGCGTGATGACGTAATCTTGTGAGATTTTGCGCGTGTCTTCAATCAAGATGGCTGCAACGCCCTCTACGCAAGCAAAAGGTGAGTATTTATTTATTTACCCTGATTAACCCCCGAAAGGTCTAAATTGTAGCCTCGGATGCAGCGAACATTGATGAATGTTGCATCTGAGGGGTTCAATGACTGGGTGCTGCCTGATTGCCGCTCCCCATAGTTGCACCTGCTACATACAAAGGAATGAGCTTCATGACAAAGTAATTAATAACTTTGCTCATTTCTAATGATGACCAAACACATGATGATGATGAATTAGCCGATTGCACATGGGAGCAGTGCGAAGAGGGGGCATCGTCATCATCAGGGGGTGAGGGTAGCAGCATGTACGTGAGACATCAGGGTGGAAGTGTGTTCACAGGTTCACAAAAGCAGCGGCAAGCAGGGATCACTCAGTGGTGGAAATAAAATGCCATACTCCTCAATGTGGGAATTTTTCACCAAATCGCTGGGGGACATTACCGTGGCGGTATGCAGGATGTGTAGGTAGAATAGGTAGAAGGTGAGGCACCGCCAGGGTGCTAGGGTTGGCACGACGGCCCTGCGTCAACACATGGAGCGTCACCATAAAATGGTGTGGGAAAACCGTGCCACATGCTGCAGACTGATGCAGCAACCGTTGCATCTCCCACCGTCCCGCCCCTACCCCCCCCCTCCTGCAGTCAGGGCTCGTTAACATCAGCAGAAGGAAGCTGTTTTTCCTTCCCATCGACTTCAATGTTGTCTATAGCTCCTCATTCTTTTTCTCCTCCTTCTGTTTGTCACTTGTTTCGACAGCAATCGATCACCAAGGTGATTGCAAAAAGACAGTATGTGTGCACTCATCCAATGGCGCAGAAGATGAACGTGCACCTGGCCAAGTTGCTGGTGCTACAGTCCCTCACTTTCCATGTAGTTGACTATGGAAGTAGTATGTATTTGAATATGGAAATCATTCTTTTTTTTTATGCACCCCTTAGGGGAGGCCAGGTCTTATTGATCATCCTTTTTGCTGGCTTTACTTCTTCCAAATTATCCTTTCCAGTCTCCGTGTCTGAAAAAAGTCAGCAAGATGCAAAGAGAGGAGGAACTAGATTTTCCTAATGATATATCTTCGGTATTAGATCATGTGGAAAAGGAGGAAAAGCAGATGGCAGAAGAAGGGTCTCCCCCCCCCCCCCCCCGTATGTCAATAGAGTGGGTGGTGGTGGAAAAGTGGGTTCGCAACTGGGGGGGTAGTTTTCTTCTTCTGTCACTCCGAGAATGCCCCATGACCATTTTTCTCTCCTCTATTATTAGTTCGTTGGATCCAATTGCCAGTCACCTGCTGCGCCATGAGGTACTCTTCATATGTTTCAGGATGCAAGGGTTAAAGGTAAGTATAACTTGAATTATTAGGTAAAATGTATATAGTTAGTATTTTTTGAAGGGATTCATGTCTACAGAGTTAAAAAATAATTTTTGTTCTTTAAGTAGTTTTCCATTTGACAAAGCCATATACAATTTTATTGCGAACATTTTTATATTTATTATTCTCAGTCCATAATATTTTTGTTTTCCTTTATGGTGATCAGACATTTTTGGAAGAGGCGATACCTAATATGTCTATATATTATATACAGTGATGGCCAGTTTGCAGTGTTCGCCGACGAACACATGCCATCTGCCATCTTTATTCCCAAGCCTGGAGAAGCAGAGGTAAGTCCTTACCTGTGCCTGCGCCGCGAGCCGCTCTGAAACACATGTGGTCACCGGGAGCAGGCAGTTCCGAGAACAGCCCGATGAACACTGGCCATCACTGATTACATATGTAAAATTGGGAAAGGGGGGTTATTTAAGCTTTTACAATTTTTTTTAACCTCCTTAGGGGGAAAGAACCTGGAATCCTTTGATCCCTTGTCCTATTTTGACATGCTCCTTGCTGAGCTGTGCCTCATACACAGTGCAGCAGGAAGAGTACCATTGCAGCCATGGGAAGCTTCAAAAACTCCCAGGCTGCCATGGTAGCCGATCTGAGCCCCGCAATTTCACTGTGGGGGCTGCAAATGGAAGGCACAGGGAGCCCACTGCCTTCCAATTGCAGCCTTTTTTTCCAGCAGAAAACTGGTGTAAGTGGAAGGATAAATTCTTCCTAAAGTGTTCACAGAAACCATTGGTCAAACTGGATTTGTGTTTATCCTAGCACATAATCTATGTGTTGTGTTGCCTATATACTGGAGTCCACAGGAGCATTCCAGTATGTAGATAACAGAGGTAGATGCACATTTAAGAAAAGTATTTAATTTGAAATGTTACCCTGTGGTATTACTCTTAAAGTTGCAGGTGTTTTCTAATACACTTTATAATATGGGAACAGCTTCTGTTGAGCAAATGATCCTGCCATACCTCCCACATAGAGGATATTTGTCCATGACTGTATACAGTATATTATGACCCACAATGTGTTCTCCTTTGAGGGGAAAGTTTTACAGGCAAACTTAGGGCACTGTGATGGGCACGTTGTTCTCCCTTAGTTTCACCAACCTGTATATGAGCTAGTGAATCCTCCATGTTCTGTACAAATTCCCAAATACGAAAACCCTCTATGAAAATGTTTAATAACTTTCAAATTACCCTAACAGGACAGTACTTCAATTCTTGGGCCCTTGCAATTTTAACTGTAACTATAATGCATTAGGGTTACACTAAAAAACAAAAAAACAAGGTGAAAATGCATAAACTCAAATTAACAGATCTGATAAATCAAGATGGAAGATTATGTACTTGAATAAAATCCCTCAATCTTCAAACAAGGATCATCTATAATGATTCCCCTGGGACATACTTGGCAATATCCCCCCCCCCCCCCCCCGATATACCACATACAAGGAAAAATTTTGTATTGGCGCACATTATAGTGGGTATTTTTTTGAATTGGCACACGTTATAAGGGTATATTTCTTGCATTTGCACACATTATGAAGGACTGTTTTTGTACTGGCACATTATAACGGGGCATTTTTCTACTGGCACACATAAGGAGAATTATTACTACTGGTGGACTATGGGGAACAGAATTACTAGTATGGGCACAATGGGGACATTATTACTATTGGGGGCACTTTAAACAATAAGTGTACTCTGGCAGATAATAATTACTATTGGGGGGACTTTGTGGAGCACTATTACTGTGGGGGGCACCCTGGCACAGTATCAGCTTAGCACAATTATTTTTGGGGGACACTATGTTTATGGCAATATTCGTGTCGAGGACACTACTATCTGCATGGTATTAGTATTTTCAGGGTGATTATCTGGTTCTGCAGTATAGTATTGGGGGTGACAGAATGGAGTGTTGAGAAGGTGGGAGGATGATGGAAAAGTAGGAAACTAAAATGTCTGTCAAACTCTGCATAGAGAAAACATGGCTTAAAGAAATCATCATGGAGGTCTGGTCTGAATGGAGAAGATGAAGAAAAAGAACATCTATATCAGAGGCGACATCACTAGATGTAAGAGGTATGTTGCACTGTATTCTTTAGTATTTTTTGTAGTGCTGTATGTAATGTATTCCAAGTACTGTAAGTATTTAACAGTAGGCCTGGACGGAAGGGGTTAGGTTGAAAATTTGGCACAGGGGCCGTTTCAATTGTTGCCTCAGGCATCAGAAAGGCTAGGTGCACCCCTGCCGGTTGCCACAAAGCACTGAGGGAAGAGGGGCCCAAGCTGAATACTTGCACAAGGGCCTTTTAGCTACACCCCTGTGCAGTACAGTACTTTACAAAACTCAACAATATGCAAGGAGCAACTGTCCAAAAATGCACTGTTGAAACTAAGTCTTGGTCCAAATAATACCACATAGGTTGACCAAGAATTCAATATATAATGAAAACCTGCAGCTGATGTAATGGATAATGTATGCATAAGTGCATAGAACAGAAGTAGTATTTTCTGCCAGCTAATCAATATCAGTGGACAAGGACTAAGTTAAAAATTTATATAATTCATTCCAGACAGGTACATTACCTTCTAATTTCATGAACAAACAGACAAGAACAGCAGTATCACCTAATAGCTAAGCATTTTCAGCACTACCGGCATTCTGACGTCCTTTAATAGGTGGACTCTGCCCTCTGCATAGTCAACAAGGTTATTTTCACCATTTCTTCATCTTTTCACAGTAATATGACACTGGTCAACAGCATTTATCCCTACCCCTACCTGCGTCATCCATGTAATCTTGTCAACAATGTGTTGTTACGGGGATGTTCATGGGGGTCAAAGATCACAGTGACTGGCTTGAGATGCAGACCGTATAATAGGCAGCTGCAGGCTGCAAGTATTCAGATGAAGAGACTCAAAGCAAGTAAACAACCTTCTAAGAGCTCAACAAAGAGATGGAGACCGGGATGGATGCTCTCTACCACTCTGGAGTCCAAATGGTCCAATACCTCCAGATGAACTACAAGGGTTCCCAAGACTGGTTCATGTTCATCTCCTTTGCTGCTGATCTAAGAAATACTTTCTTCGTTTTCTTCCCAATCTGGTTCCACCTTTGTGAATCAGTGGGCATCAAACTCATCTGGGTGGCAGTGATCGGGGACTGGCTCAACCTTGTCTTCAAGTGGTGAGTATGTCAGAGAAGTTATGTATGATATTATTCTCATAAAAGGATCTGTCTATTATCTACCTATCTTCAAATTGTGTTTATGGGTCAGGTCTATCTACAGTATCTGTCTATCTATCCTATCTATCTATCGTGCTATAAAATGGCAGCACTTTACAGTAGGTACAAAAATAAAGTTCTTTTGTTCCCCCAAAAATGGGTGCAACCATTTTGGGTGAATAACAAAAACTTTAATTTTGTACCTCCTGGAGCATTTTGGATTCCTGATTCAGGCTTCTTCAGGCTTGCACCTTATATTTACTTTTTCAATCCAGTTCTGCTATTGTTGTATCTATCATCTATCTATATCATCTTTAGTAGTCTATCTCATATCAGTAATCAGTATTTCATTAGTCAAGCTCACACTTGTCCATTTTGGGGTTTCAGCTTCTTAGTTTGTGCCAGGTGTCTCATTGTGAAGACAATATTATGTTATGTTAACAGTCATCTATAGGATTCTTAGATAATTACTTGCGGCTTTTAAACCATTTTTTTTTTTTATCTCCAGGATTCTGTTTGGCCAGAGACCATACTGGTGGGTGCATGACACTGAATATTACAACAATATGACTGCCCCCACCATCCAGCAGTTTCCTGTTACCTGTGAGACTGGTCCAGGTGAGAAAATCTCATCTCAGATTCCATGTCAGTGTCTTGTGTCTTGTGTCCCACAGCAAATAGACGATACACAGGTCTTTTGCAATTGCAAAGCCCTTCACTACACATATACTATATCCAGTTATTAGATCACATCATACACAAATGTGCTATGTTTAGTCTAACAAAATAATACTGGTATACTCAAATAAACCCTCTTACGTAGATGTCTTAATCTATGTGTCAGGATATTTGAATGTTGTATATTCGGAATATATCATGTAAATAATATAAAAAATGTATTCTCACAGGAAGTCCTTCAGGTCATGCCATGGGTTCAGCTGGAGTCTACTATGTAATGGTGACCTCACTGCTTACAATCTTGTTGAACAAGAAACATTCAATCACTTTTAAAAGCAGGTAATTAATATAACCATACTGATGATGATAAAGGTTAGATGAGCAAAAATGTAATAAATAGTAAGAATAGATAGATAGATAGATAGATAGATCGATCAATAGATAGTCTCTAAGGGAAAGACACAGTAGGTGAGGAAAAAATCTGCTGTGTAGTGGCAGAATGCTTATTTCCGGTTGGTAGACTTTCCTGAAAAGGTTAGTTTCCAGGTTGCTATTGAAGGTTCAGTTGTTGGAGAGAGTCTGGTGTGCCCGGGTACTGAGCTCCAGGATCAGAGAATATGTGTCGGGATGTATCTAGAAAGCAGATCAGAGATGATAGGAGAGGACAGATTGTGGACAGCCTTATACATAGTAGTTACTATTTTGAATTCACTGGGCAACGGAGAGCCAGTGAAAGGAGTGGCAGAGGGCAGCAGAAGAGGAGAAACAAGGGGAGAGTTGGATTAACTGGGCAGTAGGGTTGAAAATAGATTGGAGGATTGGAGGGGTGCAAAAGTGTTAAATGGGAGGCAATAGAGAAAGCAGATGACGAGGGCATACGATAGCCTTTGACTTGATTCAGGTAAGGAAGAAGCGAATACGAGAGATGTTCTTGAGTTAAAACCTGCAGGTGGTGGTAAGAAATATAAGACAGTCAGTTCAGAATAGTCAATTCTACTTTGAGCGCTGCAGGTTTCAGGCGTGGTGGGTTCTATTCACACTGAATTCCTATGTTCACAATATTAAAACCGCGCTGCTCACCTGAGTGGATTCTCTGGTAAGCAGCACAGTTTTAATATTATGAAGATGGTGGTAAAGGTTTAGATGTGTGACTTGAAAAAGGCAGAATCAAATGTTATCCGAAAGCAGCAGACCTATGAGACCAGAGAAATAGATGATAGATTTAATATCTATTAGATAGGTTAATGTAATAGACAGATGTAATATCTAATAAATAGATTTAATATGTATTAGATAAATGTTAGATAGAGAGAGAGATTTAAAATCTAGTTATGGACAAATAGATTTACAACTATATTTTTGTGTATTTATTACTTTTTTTCTCTTTTCTAGATGTCTTCAGGCTGCTTTGTGGGCTGGATTCTGGGTTGTCCAGATTTGCGTTGGTCTATCACGAATATTCCTTGCTGCTCACTTTCCCCATCAGGTTGTGTGTGGAGTCATATCAGGTCAGTATTTCAGTGCCTAATGCTTCCAGCACCTCCTACTTAGGAGAAGCTCAATTCAGCATAACCCATAGAAGAGAGAGATCATTCAAAATTATGTATATGATAGATGGCAGATCAGACATGTTCACTTTTCCCTATATGAACTCGTATTTCTCCAAAAATAAGTTGCGCCCAAACTGTCTGTAAGCTCATCTTTCTACACTGTCATGGACCTAACATGAAGAGAATGACCATGTTGACTGCCATCCAAAACATCTACGGCCACCTTCGATATTTAAACACATTTTATATTTAAAAAAATCAGTCACTCATGAATTTGACCGCTAATTGTACCGTTCTTTCTTATTATAGGAATGCTGGTAGCTGAGGTTTTTGGAAATGTTCGATACATCTACAAGGCCAGTTTAAAGAGATATGTATATACCACTCTATTCCTGTTCTCCTTTGCTTTGGGTTTCTATCTGGTCTTGAAAGCAGTGGGAGTGGACCTCCTGTGGACACTGGAGAAGGCCAAGAGATGGTGTGACCGCCCTGAATGGATCCACATCGACACCACTCCTTTTGCTGGATTGCTGAGGAATCTTGGTATCCTCTTTGGATTAGGCCTGGCGCTCAACTCCCAAATGTATAAGGAAAGTTGTCAAGGGAAACTTTCAAGGCAGTTCCCATTCCGTCTCTGCTGTATGGCAACATCTCTGTTAGTACTCCATATTTTTGACAGCTTCAAGCCACCTACAAATGTTGAGATGATCTTCTACCTCCTTTCCTTCTGTAAAAGTGCTGCTGTTCCCTTAACCTGTGTAGGGATTGTTCCATATTGTATATCCCACATTATAAACAAGAAAGAGAAGATTCTATAAGAGTCAACTGCACATTTTACATTGGACATCTACAGGACACTATTCCAAGATGGTTGTCCTCTACCACACATGTAATTAAAAAGATTACAGGGAAAATACATTCCTGTACTAGTGACTACAGAATTTCTATGAAGGAAAAAAGGTCAAGCTATGGAATGAACTTCTAGTAGGGACTACAAGGAACTTCTAGTAGGGAATCACAAAAAGACTGATGTTTTTGTATAGGGCTGCTCTACTGTCAAGATCAGCCAAGGTATAGGACTTGTTGCATTGAAAATAATGGAGGCTACAATTCAATTCCATATTTATGGCTCACAGAAGTTGTCCTGGATTACAGAAATATGGCTTCTTTCTTCCAGAAATGGTGCTATTGCAGCTCACCCCTTTTCATTTCCATGGAGCTGCAATACCATATAAACAGGTGTGGCGCAGATTCTGGAAGAATGCAGCCATATCTTTCTTACCCTGTACAATTATCTTAAATTTTTTTTGCATCAAAAAAACTGATCAAGCCGTGACAACACTAATGGTTGATAAAAGCTTTTGCTTGCCTCCTAAAGAGGTGTTAAGCAGGGGCGTAGCTATAGGGGAAGCGGCTGCTTTGGGGCCCTGACCCAGAAGCAGCCCATCCATGAGGAAGAGGACTAAAAGATTTTGTCATGGCCCCTTCAACAGTATTACACAATGAAATTATATACAGTGCCAGTATAGACAGTGTAGAAAATGGATGGAACAGCTGCCAGGCCTGGTCTGAGCTGAGAGAGTGATCTTTACTAGCCACAGGAATGGGGCAGCATGAAAGGAAGGGGTTGCAAAAAAATTACTGTATGAGGGGGGCCCCAGTCATTTCTAGCTACGCCACTGGTGCTAAGTACCATCCAGTAAAAAAATACTATGCCCATTCCATCTCTGATACAAAAATAGTTTATTGTTTGTTAGCCAATCAATTTCAGGTTTATTACTTCTCTAGAAGCGAAAGAGATTTGTCACTGAAATGCTCGTTATATTGTAATACGACGATCAAAGGAAATAATGTCTTGTTTTTATGGTATGTTTTATATTGTTAAACTTATTATAATAAATATGGTTGTTTTTCTATAATAAGGTTTTTTTTCATTGTATTATCATTATTCGACAAAAATAACCTAACAATTATTTAGCTATGGTTGAGAAGAGGAACTATTCATAATTTTTTGGGAAAAAGACAAGATGGTGGACATTTGTCTACCTCTACAATATGGCTTCTTCCTTCTGAGGAAGATCAGCTATAGAGCACTAATACACATTCTTACATATGGTAGTAGTTTTACTTACTGTAGTTTAGTTTATGACAAAGTGGGGACCATTTTGGGCTACTGAGCTAATTGGATTCTAGTTACATCCATGTTCAGATGGGGGTACAACAATAAAATGCTCCTCCCAAAATTCTGACAGTAGCAATTGCCACTAGATGAAGCAAAAGTTGAAGGTATGGGCTCTCACCACTTTGGACCCATAGTAGAAATAATACTATTTTCATAGCGACAACAAATTCGTCAGCACTTTACAACTTGAGGAACATGTACAGACAAAATCATATTACATAGTAGCAAACTAATTAACAATTTAAACAACAGGAATGAGGACCCTGCCCTCAAGAGCTTACAATCCATAAGGAAAATGTAAAGTGGCACAAGATGTAAAAGTATGTTTTGTACAATGGTTCAGACAACTTGTTATAAAAAAACAAAACAGATAAGTATACATAAAGCTAGATGAGCCAGTCACCAGCCAGTATCTGTGTATGTACAGTGGTGGGGGAAAAGAGTCAGATAACCGAATGTGAAAGACCTCCCCAAAAAGATGGCTTTATAAGTCATGTAAAATGCTGAATGTTGAGAATTCAAGAACTGGTGCAGCACAAGAAAAAGTCTTGGAGACAGAAGTGGGGGGGGGGTGGATTTTGGGGAATGATAATTTTAACTTGGCGAAATGTAGAGCATGGTAGAAGATTTAGAGAGGTGCGGTACTGTGGAGAGCTTTGTGGGTGAGAGTAAAAAAGCTTAAATCCCATTATAAAGTGAATGAGCAGTGATTGCCATGATCTGCGTCTATGAGTTGCACCAATGCATATGAACATATTCCTTGTCCAACTCCCTCCTTCCTACCCAAGCATGGGCACCAAGATAAGTCATCCGACATGAAATCATATACTATATGAAGAATATACTACATAGGAAAAAACTATTTTTTAGGTAGATACCAAAATGAAAACGTAAGCAGTACCTTATTAAAGTAAGATAAGGTTTGCAAAATATCCTATAAAGACCACAAGGACCTCATTGTGCTGGGCTGAAACATCACAGAATGGGTAAATATAGGAAGTCTGCTACCTTTTCCCTTTATTTGATGCATATTTTTTTTTTTTCGATAGATAGATAGAATAGAGAATCTTTTTCCTTTCAGTGTTTTGCACAGGTTCTCCAGCTATTCTCCCAGTAACAATACTAGTCAATGATTTCTTTATTAACTGAAGTGCAGGGACATGTTTTGTTTGACTGCACTGTCCTCCAGTTTCTTGGAGTTAGTATATGGCAGATTTACAGAAGTGGAGAAAGTTGTTGGAGTAAAAACATGTTTATGCTGAAAAGCACACGAAACAAATTCCTGCCTTGTGACATGTACATTTTGTCTTCTTTGAATTGCTCTCTGAGAAATTCTCAACTAACGCCCTGTCACCTACTTTCTTTGGATGTACTCATTTACTGTCATGAAAAACAATTGCCAGGACATGTCTGCTGCAACAGAAAAACAACTCGACGTGGCCAAAATTCTTTACAAAAGGAACTAGCAGTTAACAATTTACAGGGGCGGACTGGGAACTCAAAGTGCCCTGAAAAAAACTGGCTCCATTTTTTAGCTGGGTCCAAATTGATGGCAATACCATATTGTGGCACATTATACCACCCCAACAGAGCCAAATACCACAGTCCATCACAAAATACTGCCAGCAGCACAAATTACATCCCCAAAAACTTCCATTGGCCGGTTCTGATGGGGGACCCTGTAAGGTCTATGGCCAATCTGCCCCTAACAGTTTATACTTCAAGGAAAATGTCTCAGCATGAAAGAAGGGGGTACCCTGCTTTGGACAATCCTTGTCATGACAAGGTTGCCTCAAAAAATAAACTTATCTTAGGGACCGTAATGCTAAGATTCTTGGTGATCAGCTTTTTTGTACCCGAATACCTTCTAATATTTTCAGGAGATTCCAGTGCTTTCTTGCATTTTCAATCGCCCCCTGAGTTCCGCCACATTGCCCCCCCCCCCCTTTTCTCCTTTTTTGGGGCCCAATATGCAATTGGCTAGTAAAGGAGGAGGAGGTGACTTCTGCTTTCCTCAATAGGAGTCATCTTTTCCCTGGTTGTGACGCTGATCAATCATTGCGGACTGCTTTACAGCCAGGAAGACGAGCAGTGCTCGTGAGTTTTACAAAATCACGTAAGAATAGCCTATGAAAGCATGTAATTGAGAACCAGAAGTTGCCATAGGCAGAATGAATTACTTGCTTAGATAAGCTGTTCTCTTGAGATTTGGTAAATCACACAAAAACTGCACATCTTCCTTGATGTGAATCGGTCTGCAGCATCACTGCCATGGAGAAGAATCTACCCACTAAAAAGAGCACATCCGCTACGCTCACTATTCATTTGCATATTAGGCACCAAAACAAAGAGGGGGTAATGTGTTGGAACAGAGGAGTTGAATGGAAAAAAATTTAATTTCCTTAGGACTAACAACAAAAGTTATTAGTAGAGTTGAGCGGACACCTGGATGTTCGGGTTCGACGAATTCGGGACCCGAACTTGACCCCGAACCCCATTGAAGTCAATGGGGACCCAAACTTTTGAGCACTAAAATGGCTGTAAAAATGTCATGGAAAGGGCTAGACAGCGGCAAATGCCAGAGAAAATGTGGTTAAGAGCATGGCAAGTGCTCTGCAAACAAAAGTGGATAGGGAAATGACTTTAAATAACATAAAATACGTAAAAATAAAAAATTATAATCTTGATCTAGGAGGATGAGGTCCATATGGAGTAGGAGGTTGAGGAGGCGGTGGATGTGGCGGTGTAGGTGGAAGCGGTGGTGGAGGAGGAGGTAGCCTACACAGGTTTTTGGTTTTAAATGTATTTTTATTTTTTTAAATTAGGGTACACTCCAAAACATTGGGAAATATAACCTGTGATAACCCCCTCCAGTCGTGCTAAACACACGTTCAGACAATACACTGGTTGCAGGGCAGGCCAGCACCTCCAAGGCATAAAGGCCAAGCTCAGGCCATGTGCCCAATTTGGAAACCCAGAAGTTGAAGGGGGCAGACCCATCATTCAGTACGTGTAGACGTGTGCGCACATACTGCTCCACCATGTCGCACGTCCCCGTGATGTCCATGATCCAATTGGATATCTTCTCTATCAACTTTCGATGTTCTTTTATGCTCCTTCCATGGTGATCACGGGTGGCGGGGATTCAGAGTTCCAGGCCTGAGGAGGAGCCTGAGAAAGGGATACCACATCCAAGGGAGGTCAATGGATGAAATTAAATGTAATCGAGCGGAAATGTAGGACATAAGCTTCCAAGTTAAGAAGGGGGCGTGCGGCAATTACCCACTCCCGACTCAGGGAGGTAGTGATGATAAATAACAATACAGGACTCTTAAGATGCCCTGTTATTGGAATGATAGGGACTGTGACTGGGGTATTTTGGATTTGGAAACGTTAGCCAGGAGAGGCCCTGCTGCCACTTTGTTGACTCTAGATAACTTCTGCTTGATCGCACGTCCCTGTGACGTCCACAATCCATTTGGATATCTTCTCTATCAACTTTCGATGTTCTTTTCTGAGCCTACCATGTTGATCACGGTTATCGGCGAATCAGGGTTCCACGCCGGAGAGGGAGCATGAGAAAGAAAGACCACATCCAAGGGAGATAAATGGATGAAATTTTATTTTGATCAAGCGGAAATATGGGAAAAGTTATTGAAGCGCAAATGTGGGACAAATTATTGAAGCGCCAATATGGGACAAATTATTGAAGCGCAAATGTGGGACAAATTATTAAAGCGCAAATGTGGGACAAATCATTGAAGCGCAAATGTGGGACAAATCATTGAAGCGCAAATGAGGGACAACTTGTTAAAGTTTAAGCATTGAATGAAAGGAGGTGGCGCATATCAAGTAAAGAATTTCTGAAATTTTATTCCCTGTCACCTATGCAGAGCAGGAGTTTATTCACGTCCAAAATTGTAAAATGTTAACCCAAGAATGTAACAGAAAAATTTGTTAAATGTATTAACCTGTCTACTAGTTAGAGGAGGGGTATATTACACCCAAAAATTGGTGAATTTCACCTGAAAATGTAACAGACAAATTAGTAAATTTTTTTAACCTGTCTACTAGGTATAGCAGTGGTAAATCACACCCAAAAAATCTCACCCGAAAATGTAACAGACAAAGTAGTGAAATGACATAAAATAAAATAAAATACGTCCAAATAAAAAAAAAATTTGATTTATGAAGTGGAGGTCCATATGGAGTAGGAGTTTGAGGAGGCGGTGGACGTAGCGGTGTAGGTGGAAACAGCGTTGGAGGAGGACTAGGTAGCCGACACTGGTTTTTGGTTATAGTTTTTCTTTTCTTTTTTAATTAGTGTACACTCCAAAAGAGTGTGAAATATCCAAAATACAAGAATGAGCAATTGCGCTGCAGTATAACAATGGCTGGTTAAGGCCAGTATACATGTCTATTCTGCACAAGGTACGGACAAGTCCTGTGGGATCCATGCCTGGTTCATTTTAAAGAACGTGAGCTTGTCCACATTTGGCTGTAGACAGGCGGCTGCACTTGTCTGTGATAACGCCCCCTGCTGTGCTAAACACACGTTCAGATAATACACTGGCTGCAGGGCAGGCCAGCACCTCCAAGGCGTAAATGGCAAGCTCAGGCCATGTGCCCAATTTGGAGACCCAGAAGTTGAAGGGGGCAGACCCGTCATTCAGTACGTGTAGGCGTGTGCACACATACTGCTCCACCATGTTGGTGAAATGCTGCCTCCTGCTAAGACGTTCCATATCAGCTGGTGGTGCTGGTTGTTGTGGCGTGCTGACAAAGCTTTTCCACATTTCGGCCATGCTAACCCTGCCTTCTGAGGTGCTGGCGGTGCCCCAGCTGTGTTGGCAACCTCTTCCTCCTCCTCTGCCTTGTGCTTCCACTGTGCCCCCGCTGTCAGGTGGGAATGCCACCAGCAGCGCGTGTACCAGCGTGTGCTTGTACTCACGCATCTTATGATCACACTCCAGTTAGGGAATTAAGGACGGTACGTTGTCCTTGTAATGGGGATCCAGCAGCGTGGCCACCCAGTAATCAGCACAAGTTAGAATGTGGGCAACTCGGCGGTCGTTGCGGAGACACTGCAGCATGCAATCGCTCATGTGTGCCAGGCTGCCCAGAGGCAACGAAAAGCTGTCCTCTGTGGGAGGTGTATCGTCTGTGTTCTCTGTATCCCCCCAGCCACGCACCAGTGATGGCCATGAGCTGGTCTGGGTGTCACCCATGATTGCCGCAGCTGAAACTCTACTATCGCCTGCTGCTGCTCGCACAGTCTGGCCAGCATGTGCAAGGTGGAGTTCCACCTTGTGGGCACGTCGCATATGAGGCGGTGGGCGGGAAGGCTGAAGTTAAGCTGCAGCGCTGACAGGAGAGCAGCAGCAGGGTGAGAACGCCGAAAGCGCGCACAGACGGCCCGCACTTTATGCAGCAGCTCTGACATATCTGGGTAATTTTTAAGGAATCTCTGCACCACCAAATTCAGCACATGCGCCAGGCAAGGGATGTGCATCAAACCGGCTAGTCCCAGAGCTGCTACGAGATTTCACCCATTATCGCACACTACCAGGCCAGGCTTGAGGCTCACTGGCACCAACCACTCATTGGTCTGTTGTTCAAGGCCCATCCACAGCTCCTGCACGGTGTGGAGTTTGTCCCCCAAACAGATACGTTTTAAAACTGCCTGCTGTCGTTTACCCTTGGCTGTGCTGAAGTTGGTGGTGAAGGTGTTACGCTAACCGGGTGAGGAGCCGGTAGAGGAAGAGGAAGCGGAGTAGGAAGCAACAGGAGGCAAACTGAAGCGCCCTGCAATCCTTGGTGGTGGCAGGACATGCGCCAAACTGCTATTCGCCTCAGGCCCAGACGCCACTGCATTTACCCAGTGTGCTGTTATGGAGATATACAGGTCCTTCTAAAAAAATTTGCATATTGTGATAAAGTTCATTATTTTCTGTAATGTACTGATAAACATTAGACTTTCATATATTTTAGATTCATTACACACCAACTGAAGTAGTTCAAGCCTTTTATTGTTTTAATATTGATGATTTTGGCATACAGCTCATGAAAACCCAAATTTCCTATCTAAAAAAATTTGCATATTTCATCCGACCAATAAAAGAAAAGTGTTTTTAATACAAAAAAAGTCAACCTTCAAATAATTATGTTCAGTTATGCACTCAATACTTGGTCGGGAATCCTTTTGCAGAAATGACTGCTTCAATGCGGCGTGGCATGGAGGCAATAAGCCTGTGGCACTGCTGAGGTGTTATGGAGGCCCAGGATGCTTCGATAGCAGCCTTAAGCTCATCCAGAGTGTTGGGTCTTGCGTCTCTCAACTTTCTCTTCCCAATATCCCACAGATTCTCAATGGGGTTCAGGTCAGGAGAGTTGGCAGGCCAATTGAGCCCAGTAATACCATGGTCAGTAAACCATTTACCAGTGGTTTTGGCACTGTGAGCAGGTGCCAGGTCGTGCTGAAAAATGAAATCTTCATCTCCATAAAGCTTTTCAGCAGATGGAAGCATGAAGTGCTCCAAAATCTCCTGATAGCTAGCTGCATTGACCCTGCCCTTGATAAAACACAGCGGACCAACACCAGCAGCTGACATGGCACCCCAGACCATCACTGACTGTGGGTACTTGACACTGGACTTCAGGCATTTTGGCATTTCCCTCTCCCCAGTCTTCCTCCAGACTCTGGCACCTTGATTTCCGAATGACATGCAACAGTTCAGTGCTGCTTCTCTGTAGCCCAGGTCAGGCGCTTCTGCCGCTGTTTCTGGTTCAAAAGTGGCTTGACCTGGGGAATGCGGCACCTGTAGCCCATTTCCTGCACACGCCTGTACATGGTGGCTCTGGATGTTTCTACTCCAGACTCAGTCCACTGCTTCCGCAGGTCCCCCAAGGTCTGGAATCGGTCCTTCTCCACAATCTTCCTCAGGGTCCGGTCACCTCTTCTCGTTGTGCAGCGTTTTCTGCCACACGTTTTCCTTCCCACAGACTTCCCACTGAGGTGCCTTGATACAGCACTCTGGAAACAGCCTATTCGTTCAGAAATTTCTTTCTGTGTCTTACCCTCTTGCTTGAGGGTGTCAATGATGGCCTTCTGGACAGCAGTCAGCTCGGCAGTCTTACCCATGATTGCGGTTTTGAGTAATGAACCAGGCTGGGAGTTTTTAAAAGCCTCAGGAATCTTTTGCAGGTGTTTAGAGTTAATTAGTTGATTCAGATGATTAGGTTAATAGCTCGTTTAGAGAACCTTTTCATGATATGCTAATTTTTTTAGATAGGAATTTGGGGTTTTCATGAGCTGTATGCCAAAATCATCAATATTAAAACAGTAAAAGGCTTGAACTACTTCAGTTGGTGTGTAATGAATCTAAAATATATGAAAGTCTAATGTTTATCAGTACATTACAGAAAATAATGAACTTTATCACAATATGCAAATTTTTTCAGAAGGACGTGTATAATGTCCCTGACCGTGCTTACTAGTCCACGTATCCGTAATGAGGTGCACATTGCCACAGATGGCGTTGCGCAGTGCACACCTCATTTTGTCCCCACTTGGTTGTGCAGGGAAGGGATGACTCGCCTGGAAAGGTAGTGGCGGCCGGGCATGACGTTACTGTGGGACAGCCACCGCCATAAGGTCTTTAAAACTCTCCATCTCCACCAGACGGAATGACAGCATTTCAAAGGCCAGTAATTTAGAAATGCTGGCATTCAGGGCTAGGGATTGCGGGTGGGTAGGGGGGTACTTCCTCTTCAGTGTTTGGGAGATGGAGAACTGAACGCTTCCGTGGGAGGCTTGGTGACCCAGGTGGTGGTGTTGCTGGCAGATCCACTGTTTGCGGGGTGGCAGGCGGCACTGTCACTCCAGAGGTGGATTAAGAGGCAGAGTCTGCAGCAGAAGAGGAAACAGGAGGAGCAAGAGACCTTTCTTTGTTTTTGAGGTGTCTACTCCACTGCAGCTTGTACTTTGCACTTAAAGAGGACCTTTCACTAGAATAAAACATCTAAACTAACCATACAGACATGGAGAGCGGCGCCCAGAGATCTCCCTGCACTTACTGTTAACCCTGGGCGCCGCTCCGTTCTCCCGGTTTAGCCTCTGGTATCTTCATAGTTAGGTTCCCCTGGGTGGAGCCTAACTATGAAGATACCGGAGGCTATACCGGGAGAACGGAGGTGCGCCCAGGGATAATAGTAAGTGCAGGGAGATCCCTGGGCGCCGCTCTCCATGTCTGTATAGTTAGTTTAGATGTTTTATTCTAGTGAAAGGTCCTCTTTAAATGCTTGGTCATGCATGTTATGTCTCGCTTCAGGCTCTGATTGCACAGCGCGAAAACCACTCGTGTCTTGTCGTCAGCACAACTCCTTGGAGCTGGCATTGGTGTGCTCGATCCCTTGCTGTGCTGGGCAGTAGCAGTAGCAGGCGTACTGTCTAGGGGACGGCCGCTCCGCTTTTGCACCCTGCTCCCTCTTCTGCTGTGCCGGTGGCTCTGCGACCACCGCCTCTTACTCCGAACTACATAGGTTACTCGCAAGACCTTGATTCCATGTGGGGTAGAGGACCTCATCGTCCTCCACATCATCTTCAACCCAGTCTTCACCCCTGCTCTCCTTGTCAGTCTGCACACTTTCGAAAGCCACAGCAGTTGTCACCTATGTTTCGTCATCATCTGAGATGTGCTGCGATGGTCCTCCCATGTACTCATTTTGAAAGATAAGTGGTTGGGCATCGGTGCACTCAATCTCTTCCACTTCTGGGGAAAGGGATAGGTGGATGGCCCTGGGAAACCCTGCTAACAGAGTCATAAAAAAGCAGAAGAGACTGCTGCATGAGTTGGGGCTCAGACTGCTTGGCTGATTTTCAAGGGGGTGAGGTGAAAGACTGATGGACATCGGCTGCAGGTGCCAACTCTGATCTTTCAGCACGAGACTGGGTGGGAGACAATGTGAAGGAACTGGAGACACTGTCAGCAACCCAATCTACTATCGCCTGTAATTGTTCTGGCCTCACAATTCGTAGAGCCGCATTAGGCCCGACCAAATACCGCTGCAGGTTCTGTCGCCTAGTCGCACCTGAGGAAGGGGTTTCACTTGTGCGTGTAGCTGGCACAGATCGACCATGTCCTCTCCCTGCAACAGGAGCTCCACCAGCAGCACCACGACCTGGGCCACGTCCCTTATTTGACGCTCTCCTCAAATTTCTTAAATTTTGGATCTTGCCCTAAATGGGTGTTTAATTAATAGCAGACTAGAACAACAGTATGTAAAGGTTGTATCTCACACGTACAGATGCAGAGTAGGCCGTAATTAAAAAATTTTGCCAAAAATGGCTGTTTTTCAAATAACTAAATAGAACCACAGTATCTAAAGTGTGTATCTCACAATGACATATGCAGCAAAGGCTGCAAAATAAAGTTTTTTGCCCAAAATGGGTGTTTGTTTAATAACAGAATATGACAGCAGTATATAACGTTTAAATTTCACACGTACTGATGCAGCCAGGGCTGTAAAATTGTGTATTTTGCCAAAAAGGGTGTTTTTAAAAACCCAGAAAATTAGGGCTGTATTTCTAGCTTAAATTGCACACTGACTAATCCTGCAAAGGCACCAGATGTTGTATTTTGCCAAAAAGGGTGTTTTTAAAAAAAAAACAGATTATTAGTGCAGTATTTCAAGCTTGGATTTGAATGTCACAAAAGCTCAGATGCAGTACTGGTGCACTGAGCTTGCATAAAATGGCCGCCGCCGCCGCCCACCTAACTAACAGACGGATAAAAGTTATTTTTTTCTGTCACTGGGCTCAGGGCAGGGCAAAAAGATTGTGCACTGCACCCACATAACTAAATGTATGTAGATCGCTGAGTTCAATTGGAGTTCTGATCACAGATTCGGTCCTATTCTCTCCCTCACAGCAGCATCCTCTCCCTACACTAAGAACAGCAGAGTGACGTGCAGCGCTACGTGACTCCAGCTTATATAGAGGCTGGGTCACATGCTGCACTGGCCAATCACAGCCATGCCATTAGTAGGCATGGCTGTGATGGCTTCTAAGGTCACACAGTTAAACGCTTGTTGGTTGTCTGCTCTGCAGCCTTTCAAAAAGCTCCAAGAAATCGCCGAACAACGAGCCCGAACTTTTACTGAAATGTTCGGGTTCGGGTCCGGGGTCCAAAAATCCTAAAGTTCGGTACGAACTCTAGTTATTAGTTAAAAAAAAAACAAAGGGGGGCGTGTCCTGACTATGGCGGAGTGAACACGCATCGCTGTGAGCTCCTGCCCTGAGAGAGCCGTAGCAAGCTTTTCCAGCTCACCAGCAACTGCATTTTTGGGCTCAGATGGTTCGGACGAGAAGGGGATCCTCTGCCGGTTCCGTCAATACCCCCACGGATGTGAGGCATAAGAACATTCAGCAGTTTTTCGCCTCGGAAGGCCAGAAGGTAACAGGCCGTGACTTGGGCGCCACGGGGCTCCCGCAAGCTGTTAGTGATCTGAACGTCGCTGCACCCCCATATCAACCCCTGCAGACCCCGAAACAGGTGGAGAATTCAGGGACGATACGCCGCAGCATGAGCCAGCCCCACTCGTCCGCTGTACACCAGAAAAAGGACTTGCCTCCTCCGGCCGGCGCCATGTTTGGCGGGGACGGCGGGTCAGCGCCATCTTGCCAGGCCCCACGAGACTCTTCGTCGTCTGTACGAGCCACGCAGTCTCCACAAAAACAGGCCTCACCCCAGGCTACCCCTACGGTGGACTCGGAGGAGCCGCCATGGGATTGGAGAGCTCATGTCCGGCAATTGCCGACTAAGCAGGAGATGGAACAATTTATTGCACGCCTGGAAGCCTCTTACAAGCAGGAACTACATACCCTGTCCACGAATCTGCAAGTGGTGGAGGAGAGGGTGGATGATGTGTCTTCCCATCAGGCTGAACTGTCCTCTCGCCTAGACACGCTGGAGGATAGAGGTGTGCAGAGAGATCTACACATCAGCCAGCTATATCGCCTACACGAAGATGTGGAAAACCGCAGTAGGCGCAACAATATAAGGCTGCGGGGTCTCCCTGAAACTATTCCCTCTGCTGATCTTATTCGTACTCTACAGGAACTGTTTAAGATGATCTTGAATAGGCCGATTTCGGATGACCTAGAGATTGACAGAGCGCACAGGACACTCGGTCCCCCGAATCCAGATCCTGCCAGACCTAGAGATGTGATATGCCGTCTCCATTATTATTCCGTTAAAGAGGAGATTATGCGGAAGGCGCGTAACACCGCCACGATCGAGTTTAGAGGAGCTCATGTCTCTCTTTTGCAGGACTTGGCCCGCTCCACACTACAGCAGAGAAGAGCTCTCCGTCCCTTGCTGGAATGCCTCCGGGAAAGGGACATCCCCTACATGTGGGGTTATCCATTCCAGCTGGTGGTCAGGAGGGGGGGCAAGCGCTATGAACTGCGAGATCCTTCTGAATTAGCCGATTTTTTAGCAGCGCTGGGCCTTCCTGATATTGAGCTACCTGACTGGTCCATTACCCCTCCGATTCCATCGAGATTCTCGGTTTGGAAGGTTGCCTCTCCGGGACGGAGCAGAGAGGCGGATGACAGGAGGCGGCCTTTCTGATTGTGACTCTTGTTTGTGTTTTGGGGTGGGAGATGTGCCCTCTTCATGGTTGCCCTACGTAGCCTTTATTGGCTTACACTCAGCCTTTAAATACCGGTCTCTTCCAAAGTTCTAGAGTTGAGGTTCTCTACCTTTAGATAGAAGCATCCCATCTCACCAAGTATTCCTCCCCCGCAGTCCTATTTTTGATTACCTCAGGTTTCATGTGTTTGTGTAGGGGTTATGTGCTCTCTTAGGGGAATGCTTTCCCCCTTCCCTGTCCGCCATCTATCTGAGGAATGCTGGAGTGCACAGTTAGCCACTTATATTCTCAGGCAGGTCTCAACACCTGCTGTTGGAAGACAGTCCCCAATTTAACGTTTATTCGTTTCTATTCCTCAGTCCCGAGGTTTTTTGGCACTTTAGGGTGTCTCCCCTGTCCGGATTTGTCTCTGTCTGTAGTTTTTGTCTTGTGTTCTGTCTGTGGTCTTGTCTTGTCTGATCCCCTTTCCGTTCCCCTCCGTTGTGTTCCGTTGTGTCTTTGTGGGACTCTCTGTTGTGTGGTTTTACCGGAGTGTATTTTCCCACCCCCGTTCCTGTCCCTCATCCTGCTAGGGCCTCCCTGTAATTTGGACATGGCGCCTCCGACTAACCAGAGAGCAGAGGTCAAATTGGTTTCCCTGAATGTTAGGGGCTTTAATGTTCCGGACAAAAGGGCAATGATCCTGGCTGGGTTACAAAAAGAAAAGGCTCAGATTCTGCTTCTTCAGGAGACACATTTTAGGACGCACCATGTTCCAAATTTCAGATCCAAGACATACACGACTTGGTTCCATAGTACAAACCCAGATGCTAAAGGCAAAGGGTGTCTCGATAGCGTTGAACAAGAATTTACCATGTTCTATTTTGGATTCTAGATCTTGCAGTATCGGACGGTACGTCTTTATCAAGCTGGTCATACATGGGAGAGTGTACACAATAGGTAATATTTACCTTCCGAATTCGGGTCAAGGTAAGGCATTTGCCGCTATTATGTCAAAGATGGAACCTTTTTTGGATGGTATTGTACTGCTGGGAGGTGACTTTAACTTACCTCTTGATCCGTTGTTGGACACCTCTGTAGGTAGATCACTGATTCCGCATTCGACCCTTACTAGGGTCCGCTCTGTATTGCGAGCCAATAGGTTGGTGGATGTATGGAGGGTGCTAAACCCGTCAAGCCGCGACTACACATACTACTCTCCAGCTCATGACTCCTACAGTAGGATTGATCTGTTTGTCATCTCCCACCACGCTCTGTCCTATCAGCCGAAGGTGGATATGGGATCGATATTGTGGTCAGATCATGCCCCAGTTTTTCTTACCCTGGCCCTACCTGATTTAGTAGCTAAAGAGTGGACATGGCGGCTGAATGCACACTTATTGAAAGATATGCTTTGTAGACAAGCCATAGAGAAATCCATTTCAGACTTCATGGTCACTCATGCCAATGACTCTACAGCTCCTCCTCTGCAGTGGGAAGCACTTAAGTGTGTGCTAAGGGGGGTTTTCATCCAGCACGGTTCGAGACTTAAAAAAGAGAGGGAGACACGCATCAGGAGCTTATCGGACGAGCTACTTCGCCTTGAGTCCCTTCATAAGGGTTCTCGCACTCCGGATCTGTTGGAAGAACTGTCCTCAGTGAGGGAAAAATTGAGGGAGGAGATCAGCAGGAGACATGCGCACGCTAAGGAACGATATCAGGGTTTCTTGTTTGAGAATGCCGATAAATGTGGTTCGGCCCTGGCCAAACTTCTCCATCCTAAATCATTGCAATCCTATATCCCTGAGATTAAGGATTCGCATGGTAGGATATTGCATCATCCTCTTCATATTGCTGAAGCTTTCAGAGAATACTATGCATCCCTTTATAATATCAGAGGCCAATTCGCGGACATGCGGCCCTCGGACCTGGATGGACGTATATCTTCCTATCTAGCTGAGACGGCCCTGCCCGTGATCACGCCTGAACAGCAAGCTGATCTAGATCTACCCTTCTCTGAGGCTGAGGTAAAGCTGGTGATTAAGTCTCTTAAAGGTCATAAGAGCCCGGGGCCGGATGGATTTACTGGGGCTTTCTATAAAAGATTCCTTGATCTACTTAGCCCTCTAATGGCAAAGGCGTTTAATTGTGTCTCTCCTGCTTGTCCCTTCCCTAAACAAGCCTTAGAGGCTCATGTTGTTGTCATTCCCAAGCCCAATAAGGATAGTACGGTCTGTGGTAACTATAGGCCGATATCTTTGATAAATTGCGACATTAAGGTCTATTCCAAGATTTTGGCTAATAGGTTGCGGCGTATTCTACCGCAGTGTATTAGCCTAGATCAGGTGGGCTTTGTCCCGGGCAGGGAGGCCAGGGACAATACCATACGCACTATTACTTTGATCCACCATGTCCAAGAGCACCGGATCCCTGTTGGTTTGATGTCTGTAGATGCCGAAAAGGCATTCGACAGGGTCCATTGGCAATTTATGCTAGCCTCCTTGCGACATCTTGGATTGGGGGACAGATTCGTGGAGTATGTGTCAGCCCTATACACTAATCCCACAGCTAGAGTTAGGGTTAACGGGGTTCTTGCACCTCCTTTCGAGATCCACAACGGTACTCGTCAAGGCTGTCCACTCTCCCCTCTCCTATATGTACTGCAAATGGAACACTTGGCTCAGGCTATCCGCCTCAATCCGGACATCCCAGGTGTTACTGTTGGGAACAGGCATCAGAAATTGGCGTTGTATGCGGACGATTTGCTCCTATATGTGTCATCCCCTCATATCTCGCTCCCATCTTTGCTTAGGGAGTTTGATAGATTTGGCCACCTGAGCAACTTTAAGGTGAATCTCTCCAAAACTGAGCTACTTAACATTTCTCTGTCTGATGCGGATGTAAGCGCCCTTAGAACTAACTTTTCCTTCAAATGGAAGGAGCAGAGTTTGGGGTATCTGGGTGTCCAGATCCCTGCGCAGTTACATTCGCTTTTTACTCTCAATTACTTACCTCTGCAGAGGAGAACGCTGGAGGACATGCAGAAATACTCCCTCAAAAAGCTATCATGGTTTGGCCGCATGTCTGCCTTCAAGATGGATATCCTACCGAGGTTTCTTTACCTCTTTCAAACTGTCCCGATTTATGTGCCGCGGTCGTATTTCCAGGAGTTGCAGAAGGGTTTGAATAAGTTCATCTGGCAAGCTAGCAAGCCTAGGTTAGGGAAGCAAGTCCTGACTAAACAGAAAACCCTTGGCGGGTTTGGCCTTCCAGACATACTCATTTATCATAGCGCCTCTGTGCTAACCAGACTCAAGGACTGGCTACATAAGGGTTCTCAGAAGCTGTGGATAGGTTTGGAGCAGTCCTTGTCTCCTCTCCCTCTTCAAGCGCTGCCTTGGCTTGCTCTAGATAAACGTCCGCCCCCTGAGGAATGGCCATACCTGGTGAGACACGCTCTTTCCATCTGGGATACATGGGTCTCCATGGCACAGGTGTCAGCTAGACCAGGCCCCATGACCCCACTGCATGGCAAGCCTGCATTCTTACCGGGTCTTCGACCATCGGCCTTTCTCATTAAGACTGTGGGGGATGGGATTCTGAGAGTTAAGGACTTGGTCACCTCGGGGCTCTTATCCTCCATTGATTGCCTTAGACAGAATGCGGTGTTTGCACAAGTTTCATGGTTAGGGTATGCTCAGGTTAGATCTTATATGGCTCAGACGTTCCAGGGCAGAGCAGTAAGTCAGCTGTCTGATTTCGATAAACTTTACCTGGCCTCTATTGACGTTCGCGGTACAATATCATCCATGTATCAGGTTTTGCTGCAATCCCAAAATGGTGACAGAGCCCCCTGCTTCGCAAAATGGGAAAGCGATTTGCAGGTTACTTTTTCGGCGGCAGAGGTGGAGAAGATGTGTACACTCTCCCATGGGTTGTCCATGGCATCTCAAATTAAGGAGAAGAATTACAAAATTGTATCTAGGTGGTACTATTGCCCAACTACTCTGCACCAGATGTTTCCGTCGGTTCCCGAACACTGCTGGCGGTGTGAAAGGGAGAGAGGGTCCATGTTGCACATCTGGTGGGATTGTCAGTTGATAAAACCGTTCTGGGAGAAAGTTTTGAGTATCTATACCAGCTATTCGAATCAGTCTGTAGTTAATACACCCCAGATAACATTGCTGTCCTTACTTCCTGGCTCTATCTCGCAGGTTAAGAAAGGCGCTCTTCGCCTATTCTTGGCAGCGGCGCGCATGGTGATCCCAAGGCACTGGAAATCCACTGCCCCGCCTACGCTGTCTGAATGGGCCAAGGAACTAAAGCACATTCTTAGGATGGAGGAGTTGATTGCAGATAGGCAGGAGAGAGGTGGGATCTACCAGAAAAGATACAATCCTCTGATTCTCTTTTTAGACTCTCAGAGATTTGATGCCTTGGTGCGTTCCTGAGTCGTTCTCAAGTAGGATTTTGGTCTAACATGCTCCTCTTAGTACCCTTCCCTTTCCCTTTCCTCTTCCCTTTTGTGTCCTTTTTGTCTAATGTGTGGTTGGGTCCCCCATTCAAGTTTACTTTCTTTGGGCGGTCACTTGCCCTTTTCGGAGTTAGAATGTGGGTAATTCATTTGCATACTGTAAGCTCTCCCTGAATGGGGTTCTGTATTTGGTGGGGACGTTTGAGTCCCGCTAATGATTGATACCATTATGATGTTGTAACAGCTTTTGTTAGGGTCCTGCGTGTCCCTATGTTGGACTTTGTCCACATTACTTGTTTCACCGCTTGTGATGTAAAGTGTCGTTTGCTTATGGAAAACTAAAATGAATAAAATAAGATTACACATAAAAAAAAACAAAAAAAAAAAACAGGCGACAGGTCCTCTTTAAGCATTAAATGGGGCCCATTATAATTAAAAAAAACTCCTGGACCTCCAGATCAAGAGAAAATCTCTGTAGCCATTGTCCTCTCTGGTAAATTGTTTAAGATCCAGAATTCAGAACAGAGATCCTCTCTATTAACCCAGAATAGGCATAAAATTATGTTTCTGGGTTTCATGCAGAAGAATTTGACTGTTGAACCATAACACCAACTGAAGGCAAGGTCTTTACCTATGCTTCAAAGTTTCCAACAGTGGACGCCATTATAATATGAAGGGTGGGGCCAACTCCATATACATTCCTATGATTTTGTCTGTTTACTCTCAGCCATTAAGTGTATGTTAACAGACCATTACCTAGCTCTTCTATAATGGGTCAGTAAACCTAAAGTCAGTCCCCATTAGCAGCCAGTTCAAGCTTGGGAGATGCTGGTTGTGGTATTCGGCAGTGAGATCCAGAGGAGTAGCTATAGGGGGTGCAGAAGCCTGGGGGGGGGCAAAGACCCTTGTGCCGCATAAGAAGACACCATTATTATAGAAAATGCCTGCTGGTCAAGTTACACCTCTGGCTGGAGAGAAGAGGTTAGGTCAAGAATTTGGCATGAGGGGGGTGCCGTTTCAATTTTTGCCTCAGGCAGCACGAAGGCTATGTGCTTCCCTGCTCCTGGCCACAAAGCACTGAGGGAAGGGGGGTCCAAGCTGAACTCTTGCACCAGGGACCATAAGCCTTTAGCTACGCTCCTGGTGAGATCACTGGTAGGATGTCAAGAAAAATGTCTGCCTCTATAATCTCTAGTCTACTTCAGATATCTCCTGTTCTAAGTACTCCAGAGACATTTATACATGTGACTAGACGCAGCTGTGTTCTTTGAGCTTCAAGAGTATTTGCTTGACCTGAGGTCTATTGGCAAAGTGAAGATCATGGCTGGAGCAGTGAGCACTATTGTGTTGCTTAATTTCAGATTTCCTCTTCTCTTAGTTTTGGCTGGGTACAAACTTTAATGATTGGTTCGCCATGCCAATAATGAAGTCAGAAATATTTTTCCAGTAAATATAGTATTTAGCAAGCCAAAACATAACTGGCATGTCCAAGTACACCCAGATCGACTTGAACAGACTAATGCAAGATCGGCATTCAAGAAACCATGTTGCCTTTGCCAAATAATAAACTTTTTCCGTTGAAACTTCTGGCTGCTTCACTCACATCATCTAGGGGATGGTATGGAATGGAATTCAGTTTATTTCCATCAACAAAGTAAAGAAAAATTAAAGGGGAATTCCATATTTATTTACGTTAAACATGCTATAGAAACTGGTCAGAATGTACCATTGCAGGTGTATGACACACCCCTTCTTCAGAAATGCCATATATATCAATGCAGGCATGATGGCTATTTAACAGGGTTGTCTCACCAGCTATCATCTACAGGTGAAACTCAAAATTTTTAATATCGTGCAAAGTTCATTTATTTCAGTAATGCAACTTAAAAGGGGAAACTAACATATGAGATAGACTCATTACATGCAAAGCGAGATATTTCAAGCCTTTATTTGGTATAATTTGGCTGATTTTGAGGTACCCTTTGCTCAGGGGGTATGGATTAATTAGCTGACTAGAGTGTGACACTTTGAGCCTAGATTGAATATTGAACCTTTTCACAAAATTCTAATTTTAAGCTGCATTAATGCAATTCCTTTTAATTTGCATTACTGAAATGGACTTTTGCAGGATATTCGAATTTTTCGAGTATTACCTGTATGTCCTGCACCTTGTAAATGGCTGATTTTGCCAAGGAAAGCTATAGGTGGGGCTATGTTTTCCCAGACACAGCACCTGTCTTGTCCATGAATTTGAAGACCATTCCTGTCCATATACCTATTTTTCTACCACCTTGTTTCTAATACTCATGTCTTTTCTTAGCGTCTCTACTTTTCGTTCTCTGAATTCTTCATTTTCTCCCAAGTTTCTCACAAGCATGAAGTTGGGTACATGATTTTACACAAATCAATCCCCAGGACATCTTTTTCTCCCTTGGTGATCTGAAATCTGTAAACTCCAGTTCTGATCACTGTGACGAATACCACACCTCATGCCCGCTTGACGTCGCCTATGTCGAGCTCACGAGACGCGGTATGGTCACGGGTTACCAAAAACGTGATGTTACGCCCTCCAGAGAAGCAGGTAAGGTCAGCTTGGTACAGTTTACACATACACCTCCTGTCCACGCGGGCACAAAGAGGCAACAAGCTGAGAGAGCCTTTTCGCGGCTGCAGTGAAAACAGCGCTGTCTCAGCTCGGATAATCTGCCACCAGCTTCTCGTTTCATATAAGCCTGGTATGCTAACGGGATTATATAGGGTGAGAAACCAACCCGGGGTAGCGTATTACTAGGCCAAACACAGACGTGGGGATTCGTGATCGAGATACAAGACAGCACAAGATTAAATCATATATTTAATCGCTGTAAGGGCACACTAGATATAACACAATATACACAGAGAATATATACAGTGGTCTGAGGTTACAGATACAGGTTATATGGGTACAACAGGGTTAAGCAGAGCAAAAGTCAGTTACCGGGTAGATGAAAGTTCCTTTGGGTCATAATGGTGGAATAGTCCTTGGCTGCAGTCACGTGGGGGCAGTGAGGTCAGCTAGTTCCTGGTCTCTCCAAACACATTGGCACGATGTGACCCCCTTCAGAAAAGACACGCCCACTTGCTGGCACAAGCCTTTTAACCTGTAGACGGCCCCTCCCATCCTTTAGGAGAGGTCCACCCTCCTCTGCTGGACTGGCTGCAAATGACCCACAAAACACTTTAGGGTTCATAGCTGCAGTCCAGATGGTCACAGGGAGATGGTTCTGGGACCAACGGATCCGCCTGTGTTCCGGCTACAACTAGAGTCCAAACATGGTGCCGCTATTGGGTTTCTGTGGGGAGATATGGATATCTCCCTTCCCCGGCATGCCATCAAACAAAGCCCATGGGCACGTACATCGTGGCCACCGGGAGACAAATATGTATCCGGTTTGCGCCTGTGATGGCCGGGCGATTCATAATTCCTTATGAAATGTAGGTGCCAACATGTCTGGGAGGTAGCATTGATGCTGCTGATAGGGCTGATACCTCCTGCTGGGGGGTTTTCCTGCAGGATTTAGCTTGCCTCCAAACTGGCTGATTGAGGTGTGACATTCTCCAACTGGGGCCTCCTTGAAGCCTGGACCCCTGGGACTTTCTTCCTTGCTAGCTGACAATCAGGTGGCTGGGGGGTGGGAACTTATTTTGTATGTACACTGATGTACACGCCAAAAGGTGAATCAAATGACAATCAGGGCTGCCAGTAAATAATAATCCATTTTCCTCACAATCACATTTATGCCTCACTTTTTTTTTTTGTTGCATGTTTTCCCTCTCGCCTTCCTTGAAAGGAATTCGCCCATACTCATTTAATAGCTGTTGGCCTGACAGCTCTATATCCCCGACTCCCTGCCGCCTTCCCCATACACATACACTTTTGGCTCAGCCAAATATGTATGTGTATTCTACAGTGAAAGAGGAGAAAGTCTCTGTCAGACACTTCTGGCTGTGGCTTATGTCTTGAAGAACAAAAGGATCAGTTAAAACTATTAATTTCGCCAAAACCTTGTCTCCACCGACATCATCTGTCAGAGGAGAGCCAGGAGCTCCCCACCCACATTAGAGTGTTGTCCAAGCCCGCCGTTCTGTTCTCAGCCGAAAACAGACTGATGTGTATTACTTCTTTAAGTCTCTCCTGGAGCTCATTAAAAGAGTTTGTAGCTAATTTTAATTTAGTCTTTCATATGTTATAAATCATTTCGGCCACCTGCACACGAGTGGGGGTGAACACACATAAGATCCAAATAAATTTATGTGCGTTTCTGCAGAATATCCGCACCAAAATCCACAATTTCTAACAGCGGTTTTTGGGGCAGATTTGATGCAGTTTTGCCACAGATTTCACCCTTCCATTGAAAAGGGTGTAATCTGCAGCTAACACCGCAAAAACATAATGGTCATGCTGCAGATTTTGAAATCCGCAATGCATGTCAAATTCTGTATGGAAAAAATCTGCAAAGTGTACATTAGATTTCTGTAATTTCATACGGTTTGCTTGTACTGTAATACGCAACAGTTTTCTGCATGGGAACTGTTTTCTGCAGTTTTCTGATTCCCATGCAGAAAACTGTTGTACTGTAATACGCAACAGTTTTCTGCATGGGAATCATGATACTGGTGTGACTGCAAGGGGTTATTTAACTCAAAATCTTGCACTCACCATTCACATACAGTCACAACATTTTTGGCTCTATACACCACTACAATGGATTTGAAATGGAAATTAGGAATTACAACAGTTTGCATATGTGCCTCCCACTTGTTAACAGACCAAAAGTAATGGGACAATTGGCTTCTCGGCTGTTCCATGGCCAGGTGTGTGCTATTCCCTCATTATCCCAATTACAATGAGCAGATAAAAGGTCCAAAGTTCATCTCAAGTGTGCTATTTGCATTTGAATCTGTTGCTGTCAACTCTCAAGATGAGATCCAAAGAGCTGTCACTATCAGTGAAGCAAGCCATCATTAGGCTGAAAAAACACAACAAACCCATCAGAGAGATAGCAAAAACATTAGGCGTGGCCAAAACAACTGTTTGAAACATTCTTAAAAAGAAGGAACGCACCGTTGAGCTCAGCAACACTAAAAGACCCGGAAGACGACGGAAAACAACTGTGGTGGATGACCGAAGAATTATTTCCCTGGTGAAGAAAACACCCTTCACAACAGTTGGCTAGATCAAGAACACTCTCCAGGAGGTAGGTGTATGTGCGTCGAAGGCAACAATCAAGAGAAGACTTCACCAGAGTGAATACAGAGGGTTCACCACAAGATGTAAACCATTGGTGAGTCTTAAAAACAGGAAGGCCAGATTAGAGTTTGCCAAACGACATCTAAAAAAGCCTTCACAGTTCAGGAACAACATCCTATGGACAGATGAGACCAAGATCAACTTGTACCAGAGTGATGGGAAGAGAAGAGAATGCAGATGGAAAGGAACTGCTCATGATCCTAAGCATACCACCTCATCAGTGAAGCATGGTGGTGGTAGTGCCATGGTGTGGGCATGTATTGCTGCCAATTGAACTGGTTCTCTTGTATTTATTGATGATGTGACTGCTGAGAAAAGCAGCAGGATGAATTCTGAAGTGTTTCGGGCAATATTATCTGCTCATATTCAGCCAAATGCTTCAGAACTCATTGGACAGCACTTCACAGTGCAGATGGACAATGACCCAAAGCATACTGCAAAAGCAACCAAAGAGTGGTTTAAGGGAAAGAAGTGGAATGTTATGCAATGGCCAAGTCAATCACCTGACCTGAATCAGATTACGCATGCATTTCACTTGCTGAAGTCAAAACTGAAGGGAAAATGCCCCAAGAACAAGCAGGAACTGAAGACAGTTGAAGTAGAGGCCTGGCAGAGCATCACCAGGGATGAAACCCAGCGTCTGGTGATGTCTATGTGTTCAAGACTTCAGGCTGTAATTGACTGCAAAGGATTTGCAACCAAGTATTAAAAAGTGAAAGTTTGATTTATGATTATTATTCTGTCCCATTACTTTTGGTCCCTTAACAAGTGGGAGGCACATATGCAAACTGTTGTAATTCCTACACCGTTCACCTGATTTGGATGTAAATACCCTCAAATTAAAGCTGACAGTCTGCAGTTAAAGTACATCTTCTTCATTTCATTTCAAATCCATTGTGGTGGTGTATAGAGCCAAAAATGTTAGAATTGTGTCGCTGTCCCAATATTTATAGACCTGACTGTAAATCACACCCCAGCATAGTCCATGAACCCCAGATACACAGTGCCACCACCTACTGAATTCTACACCAATAGGTAGCACACTCATGGCTCTACAGCAGTTAGACAGCAAGACACCCTTTAAAAGGCAATGGATCTGTAGACACCCGATAGTCATGTGAGCCCCAACGCATCTACCATGCCCTTCCTTTGGAAAGTCAACCAGGATCCCTCAACTACAACGCTGCTACAGACCTCTTAGGAAACCCTGCTTTCCTATAGAACCCCCTCAGCACTTGTTCTAATCCATGAGCCCTCTCCTGCTCAAAGGCACTCTCCCTCTCCAGTCCAAGATGGAACACTATTATGGCTCATGCTCTCAGCCTTGTACACTTTCTGACCATTCTGTGACTTCTCCTTGAGTACTGCCATCTTCTAGATCGTCACTCAGGACCACAAAGCCTTGAGGCTCAGGGCCAGAGACTCCGTGCTGGCAGTCCCTCACATTCCCTGCAGTACTAGAAAATGGCTAAGAGATTTCTAGGAGTTTGCTTGCTTCCCCCTCCCCCTTAGCTTCCTCGTGCTGGGACACCTCAGGTTCTGGTACAGGCTTAGCTTAGCTTCTGCTACTGGCTTAGCTTAGCTTCTGCTACCCTGCCCTCCCTCCCAGACACACCATCCCCTTGGGCCTAATCTCATTACCTCACATGAGTGTAGTGGTGAAGTTGGTGCCTCAGGCACATACACAGCAATCACTTTTTCCAAATAATTTCCTAATACATTAACAGATATTTCTTTGGAGAGACCCAGTTCGTAGAAGTCAGCTTCCCCTTCAGGATGAACTTCTTGGCTAGCACTTCTGGAGGGCATCCAGCCCCCTCCTTCACAGATGAAAGGCCCCTTTACTCTAGCCAAGAATCAGCCAGATAATCTCTAAAAATAGTTTGTAGGAACGCTCGTTAGCGATGATCCACTGGTGTAAAGGTGCCACAGATTACCAAATGAACGAGTGAAATGCTTGTTTATCAGGTAATATGATAGTTTGTGCGGTCATCTAAATCATTGTTTGTAGGCAGCAGATCGTGCTCTCTAAGGCTACTTTCACACTTGCGTTCGGGGCTCCGCTTGTGAGTTCTGTTTGAAGGCTCTCACAAGCGGCCCCGAACGGATCCGTCCAGCCCTAATGCATTCTGAGTGGATGCGGATCCGCTCAGAATGCATCAGTCTGGCACCGTTTGTCCTCCGCTCCGCTCAGCAGGCGGACACCCGAAGCGTTCGGATGTCCGCCTGGCCGTGCGGAGGCGTGCGGATCCGTCCAGACTTACAATGTAAGTCAATGGGGACGGATCAGTTTGAAGTTGACACAGTATGGCTCAATTTTCAAATGGATCCGTCCCCCATTGACTTTCAATGTAATGTCAAAACGGATCCGTTTGCACTATCATGTATATATATATATTTTTTTGTTTATGGTAATGCAAACGGATCCGTTCTGAACGGATCTAAGCGTTTGCATTATAGGTGCGGATCCGTCTGTGCAGATACCAGACGGATCCGCACCTAAACGCAGGTGTGACAGTAGCCTAAACACTCTGCTGCCCGCAAATAATGATTCTGTATGGGGACGAGCGATGGCATTAGCGTTCTTCCCCATACTGTGGAGGAGATCGCTGCATGTAAGTGCAGCAGTCTCCTTCACTGAAGAGCAGAAGATAAATCTTGCAGTGTAAAGGGGCCCGAAGTCTTCCTAGCAATAGCGGCCTCAGAATTTATCATCTCTGCTGCATGGAGCTGACACTGTTAAATGATAGCGCTTTTGATTGCCTCTAGAGATCCTTTAGGATTACAATGCTAACACAGAAACGTTTCCAGAGCATTTGCTCTCAGTCTAAGGCCTCTTTCACACGAGCGTGACGCATTAGGTCCGGATGCGTTCAGTGAAACTCGCACCATTTTAAAAGCAAGTTCAGTCAGTTTTGCCTGCGAATGCGTTCAGTTGTTCAGTTTTTTTAGCACGGATGGATTGCGTTTTGATGCGTTTTTAACGAGCGTGATAAAAAACTAAAAGGTTTACAAACAACTGTAGCAACCATCAGTGAAAAACGCATTGCGTCCGCACTTGCTTCCGGATGCAATGCATTTTTCACTGAAGGCCCATCCACTTCTATCGGGCCAGGGCTGCGTGAAAAATGCTGAATATAGAACATGCTGCGTTTTTCACGCAACGCAGAACTGATGCGTGAAAAAAAAAAAACACTCATGTACACAGACCCACTGAAATGAATGGAACAGGATTTAGTGCAGGTGCTATGTGTTCACGTCACGCATTGCACCCGCACGGAAAACTCACTCGTGTGAAAGGGGCCTAAAGGTCTCTTTAGAAAGGATGATACAGCAGGCAATTGTTGGGAAGGAAGCTTTTCTTCCCGACAAGCGCCTGCTTGTCAGCGGAGGAGATTACTGCATTTACATGCAGAAATCTCTTTGACAGTATGGGGAGAAGTAATCGCTAATGCCATCGCCTGTCCCCATACTGTCTCGTTGTTTTCCGGCAGCAGAGCGTGTTTACACAGCAGGTTCTAGACTCTGCGGTCTTACTAAGCCCTCAAACTGGTGTTAAAATTGAGAGATTAGCCAACATGTCCTACGCGAGGACATGTCTGAGCCCGAGCACCGCGCCAAGGTTTCTCAAGTAGCTCGGGACCTAACGCTAAACCTACCTGGGCCGTATGGGCAATACCAGGAGCCAGTGGGCGAATTACAGGAGCGCAAGGTCCGACTCAAAGCAATCTCCCAGTAACCTCCAGCATGTGACCATGCATACAATGGGAGGAGGCAGAGAGCTCTGAGCCCCACCCAAGACTGGCTGATATAGCCCGGGCCTCACATGTGCACCAGAATGCTGCCTGTGGATGGAAACAAAGGCACATTCAGACTAGGAGTTTCTACACCTCCGAAAATTCAAAATACAAACTACAAATTAGCGTGGTATTAAAAAGCAGGAAGTGCTCAACCCCATATGCAGTGGTGCATAAAGGGGGGGGGGGGGGGTCCTGCACTTGTGGTCCACTGCTAATGGCAATCCCCAGCAAAAATGCATACAATGGAGGATGCCCGCAGCATGGTCACATGCTGGAGGTTACTGGGAGATTGAGTCGGAACTTGCGCTCCTGTAATTCGCCCACTGGCTCCTGGTATTGCCCATACGGCCCAGGTAGGTTTAGCGTTAGGTCCCGAGCTACTTGAGAAACCTTGGCGCGGTGCTCGGGCTCAGACATGTCCTCACGTAGGACCTGTTGGCTAATCTCTAAATTTTAACACTAGTTTGAGGGCTTAGTAAGACCGCAGCGTGCACCTGTCTTTGTTTTTGTTATATTATATATACTGTTTATTACATTCACACATTTGCTATCCTGTGTAGGATGTCCATTGTGGTACTTGTGGCATCCTCCATTGTATGCATTTTTGCTGGGGATTGCCATTAGCAGCGGACCACAAGTGCAGGATCTGCTCCCGCCGGTATAGATGCACCACTGCATATGGGGTTGAGCCCTTTCTGCTTTTTAATACCACGCCAATTTGTAGTTTGTATCTTCCCCACAGCCCCCCCCCCAAAAAATTTTTTATCCCATCGGTGCCATCTATGCCACATATGTACCGTCCTAGCATGTAATGGGGTGTGACTGCAATAGGTTAATTTACTCCTCTCGATCTAGCACTCACCTTTCACTCAGGCTGCAAATTGAGCATAAATCACACCACAACATAGTCCACACACCCCATATATTTGCTGCCACCACCTACTGAAATCCGGGCCAACAGGTCCCCTAACACACACGCTCACTACTCGCCAGCAGTCAGGCGAAAAAAACGCACTTTAAAAGGCAAGAGATATGAAGAGCATTAAGCAGAGACTAGCATTAAAGTAAACACCTTAACATGAATGGGTTCAGTGCTTACAAAAAATACATAAAAAGACAAAATAAAATAACAAAACACAAGCAAAACCGTTATGAAACAAATGGCAGAAAAGCCTAACTTACAAGTTACAGTCCTTTTGATTCCTTGGGGGTAGGAGGATATTAAGGACACACACTCGGATCTTGGCTGACTCCAACATGTGTAACATATAGTGGATATAAAAAGTCTACACAACCCTGTTAAAATGTCAGGTTTCTGTGATGTAAAAAAAATATATAATAAGACAAAGATAAATAATTTCAGAACTTTTTCCACCTTTAATGTGACCTATAAACTGTACAACTCAATTGCAAAACAAACTGAAATCTTTTTGGTGGAGGGAAGAAAAAAAAAACTAAAATAATGTGTGCACACCCTCTTATCACTGGGGATGTAGCTGTGTTCAGAATTAAGCAATCACATTCAAAATCATGTTAAATAGGAGTCAGCATACACCTGCCATCATTTAAAGTGCCTCTCATTAACCCTAAATAAACTTCAGCTGCTCTAGTTGGTCTTTCCTGAAATTTTTTGTTGCATCCCACAGCAAAAGCCATGGTCCACAGAGAGCTTCCAAAGCAATCAGAGGGATCTCATTGCAAGGGCTCATGCACACGACTGTATTGCTTTTTCAGTGTTTTGCGGTCCGTTTTTTACGGATTCGTTGTTCCGTTTTTTGTTTCCGTTGTGGTTCCGTTTCCTTTCCGTTTTTCGGTTCCGTTTTTTCGTATGCCATATACAGTATACAGTAATTACATAGAAAAAATTGGGCTGGGCAAAACATCTTCAATAGATGGTTCAGCAAAAACGGAACGGATATGGAAGACATACGGATGCATTTCCATATGTGTTCCGTTTTTTTGAGGACCCATTGACTTGAATGGAGCCAAGCACCGTGATTTGCGGACAAGAATAGGACATGTTCTATCTTTTCACGGTATGGAAATACTGAAACGGAATGCACACGGAGACACTTCAGTTTTTTTTTGCTGAACCATTGAAATTAATGGTTCAGTATATGTACCGCATACTGAACTAAAAAAACGGCCAGTATACTGAACGCAAAATACTGTCGTGCATGAGCCCTAAAAAGGTATCAGTCAGGAGAAGGGTACAAAAGCATTTCCAAGGCATTAGATATACCATGGAACAAAGTGAAGACAGTCATCATCAAGTGGAGAAAATATGGCACAACAGTGACATTACCAAGAACTGGACGTCCCTCCAAAATTGATGAAAAGACGAGAAGAAAACTGGTCTGGGAGGCTACCAAGAGGCCTACAGCAACATTAACCCTGGGTTCACACCTGAGCGTTCTGAAAGGAGCGCTCTGTATGCGCGATTGTACCGGCGTTTACAATCGCGCATACAGAGACAAGCGAACGCCCATTGTCGCGCGTTCCCGAAAGTCTATGTACGGGAACGCGCGACAAAACGCCCCAAAGAAGCTCAAGAACTTTTTTGAGCGTAGGGCGTTTTACAGTGCGTTCAAACGCGCTGTAAAACGCTCAAGTGTGAACCAGGGCCATAGGGAAGCATTGGTTTTCATGTGTTGAGCGTTTTACAGCGCGTTTGAACGCGCTGTAAAACGCTCAGGTGTGAACCCAGTGTAAAGGAGCTGCCGGAATATCTGGCAAGTACTGTCTGTGTGGTATGTGTGACAACAATCTCCCGTATTCTTCGTGTGTCTGGGCTATGGGGTAGAGTGGCAAGACGAAAGCCTTTTCTTACGAAGAAAAACATCCAAGCCAGGCTACATTTTGCAAAAACACATCTGAAGTCTCCCAAAAGCACGTGGGAAAAGGTGTTATGGTCTGATGAAACCAAGGTTGAACTTTTTGGCCATAATTCCAAAAGATGTTTGGCGCAAAAACAACACTGCACATCACCAAAATAACACCATACCCACAGTGAAGCATGGTGGTGGCAGCATCATGATTTGGGGCTGTTTTTCTTCAGCTGGAACTGGGGCATTAGTTAAGATAGAGGGAATTATGAACAGTTCCAAATACCAGTCAATATTGGCACAAAACCATGAAGAAGAACTTAAAGGGATTCTGTCACCTCCCCTCAGCCAAAAAACGATTTAAAAGCAGCCATGCAGCACAGCTTACCTGGATTAGGCTGTGCTCTTTTATCTTGAAATCCGTCCAGCAGTTACTTCAAAAAACGACTTTGATCGATAAGGAAATGCGTCCTGAAGGTGCCCAGAGGGGCGTTTTTTTCTTCCTAGTGAGCCCAGTACCGCCCCTCTTTCAGTGCCCAGCCCGCCTTCCTTGTACTGTCTAACCGCCGCCCCCAGCCTGCCACAGCCTCCCCTCCCTCTCCTCCCCCTCCCTCACGGCGAACGAAGTCTCGCACAGGCGCAGTACCCACTGAGGGCTGCGCCTGTGCGATCATCAGGAGACTGAGGGCGGCAGCTTCATCTTCGTCACTGGGCATGCGCCGAGCCCAGTGACGTCCGATGTTAGCTCTTTCCCTCAGTCAGCCTGGTAGGATGCGCAGAGGATTTTTATTTTTTTTTGTTCATGGTAATGCAAACGGATCCGTTCTGAACGGATCTAAGCGTTTGCATTATAGGTGCGGATCCGTCTGTGCAGATACCAGACAGATCCGAACCTAAACGCAGGTGTGAAAGTAGCCTAAGATGTGTTTTAGTAAAGAAGAGTGGGCAAATCTTGCCAAGTCAAAATGTGCCATGCCGATAGACTCATACCCAAAAAGACTGAGTGCTGTAATAAAACCAAAAGGTGCTTCAACAAAGTATTAGTTTAAGGGTGTGCACACTTATGCAACCATATTATTTTATTTTTATATTTTTCGTCCCTCTACCTAAAAGATTTTAGTTTGTTTTTCAATTGAGATGTACAGTTTATAGGTCACATTAAGGGTCCATTCACACGTCTGTAAGTGTTTTGCGGATCTGCAAAACATGGACACTGGCAATGTGCATTCCGCAATTTGCGGACCGCACACCGCCGGCACTATAATAGAAAAGGCCTAATCTTGTCCGCAGTTGCGGACAAGAATAGGACATGTTCTATTTTTTTGCGGAAACGGAAGCACGGATGCGAAGTGCGGATCCGCAATTCCGGATGCGGACAGCACATTCCAGCCCTATTGAAAATTAATGGGTCCCATTGAAAATTGCGGACCCATTTTGCGGACATGTGAATGGACCCTAAGGCCTCTTTCACACTACCGTTTTTTTTTTTCCGTTTTGCGGTCCGTTTTTTGCGTTCCGTATACGGTCCGTATACGGAACCATTCATTTCAATGGTTCCGCAAAAAAACGGAATGTGTTCCGTATGCATTCCGTTTCCGTATTTCCGTTTTTCCGTTCCGTTGAAAAGATAGAACATGTCCTATATTTGGCCGCAAATCACGGTCCGTGGCTCCATTCAAGTCAATGGGTCCGCAAAAAAAACGGAACACATACGGAAATGCATCCGTATGTCTTCCGTATCCGTTCCGTTTTTTGCGGAACCATCTATTGAAAATGTTATGCCCAGCCCAATTTTAACAGTAATTACTGTATACTGCATATGCCATACGGAAAAACGGAACGGAACAACGGAACGGAAACGGAACCACAACGGAAGCAAAAAACGGAACAACGGATCCGTGAAAAACGGAACGCAAAACACTGAATTCAACATACTGTAGTGTGAAAGAGGCCTAAAGGTGGAAAAAGTTCTGAACTGATTTATCGTTGTCTCATTTTTTTTACATCACAGAAACCTGACATTTTAACAGGGGTGTGTAGACTTTTTATATCCACTGTAGTTCAAGCCCATCTTTAATAATTTCAGCCCTTGGCTCAGGTTTCACAGCTCCCCTTCTGGATCATTATTCCTATCCTTTAGGCCTCATGCATACGGCCATTATGCGGCCAATGTGTGCGTTGGGGACTGCAATTTGCGGTCCCCAATGCACAGGCAACATCCGTGCGGCGGTCGGGACGGATCGAAACCCATTCAGCTTGAATGGGTCCGTGATCCGTCCGCACCGTCAAAAAATAGAACATGTTCTATTTTTTTGCAGTGCGGAAGCACGGACAGAAACACCACAGAAGCACTCCGTAGTGCTTCTGTGGGGTTCCGATCGTGTTTCCGTTCCGCACAGCATCTCCCAGATTGCGGACCCTTTCAAGTGAATACGGGCCTACGGCTGTGGATGCTCAGCCGGGACAAACACATAACCATTTGCCCATCTTTTGTAGCTTGTACAAGCCTGACCCAGGTGACCAAGTCACACTTATCCATCCCCAGTGGCTCCAGCTCACGTTCTACATTCTGTAATCCCTTGGCAGTTCAAAGTCCCAGTTATCACATGGAGACACAACTGCAATAAAACTCCCCTGACAAAGATGTACTTTTATGGAGCTTTCATTATAGCACTTGAAGCACAGGACATGCCATTCCAGGAGATAATGCTCCGGACTTGCATCCTCATCAGTTAGAGGCCAGCCAAGTCCCTGTGAGCCACACATTCCGACAGGTAATGCTTCAGTATAACAATATCTCAATTCACATTCACGTCCGTGACTCAGAGCTGTTCCAACCTCTTAAACCTGGACGACAGATCTTCATCTCCATCCAACCACCACATATTATTACAGAAAGCTACATCATAGTTCCTCACTTTGTTCCACACATTCAAAGACGCCCATTCCTCCTCTTTGCCCCAATACAGGAATAGATACAGTATGAGGGGACATGTTCGTAGACTGCCCTATGGTGCCTAATCTCCTGACCACTAGTATACAGTCACAATTCAATGAAGCCAATTCCTGAGGTCCCATTAGTTAAAGAGGTAATAATAAATCGGCCTCGCCAATCACCATCTTGTGATCAGCTGTACCGTGACGTGTCATCCGAGTACACCCACCTTGCAGCACCTTTACCATGGATTTCCCTTTACTTAAATGATACAGGTAGAAGTTAAAGGGACTGTCTCACTTCACCAAATGACATTTATCATGTAGAGAAAGTTAAGACAAGGCACTTACTAACGTATTGTGATTGTCCATATTGCTTCCTTTGCTGGCTAGATTCATTTTTCCATCACATTTTACTCCTCATATTTAGGGGTTACGACCACCTTACAATCCAGTAACTATAGGAAAAGGTGCCGGCCTGTGGGACAGTGCATAGGCACACGTGCGCAGCAGATCTTGTCCTGGCCACCTCGCATCTGCAGCAGCGGTCGTAACCCCTGGATATGAGCAGTGTATTATGCTCATTTTGCATTTGTTTTAACCATTTCTCTCTGATATCCGTTATTTTAGACGAAAAAAAGCCCTACAGGCAGGACATTTTTTTTCTGTCTAAAGTAACGGATCTAATGGGAATGGCTAAAATGGATGGCAAAATGTGCATAGCGGATGCCTAAAATACAGGATTTTTTTTTCTGACCTCTTGACGGATCAGAAAAATGGCTAAATAAATGGTGACGTGAACCCTGCCTAAAGGAGAATACATGCAATGGTTGGATGGAGACGAAGATTCCTCGTCCAAGTTTATGAGGCTGGAAAAGCTCTGAATCAAAAGAAATGAATCTGAATTGGGCCATTGTTTTCCTGGAGTGTTACCTGTCAGGACGTATAGTCCCACAGGGACTTGGTGAATAGCTGCCTCTAAATGATGAGGAGGCTAGTCTAGAGGGTTATCTCCTGGAATGGTAAATGTCCCAGACAAGTGTGCTTCAGGTGCAATGGAGATGATTTATAACATAAGACTTAATTAAGAAAAGCTACAAGCTCTTTTAATGAGCTCCACAAGAGATTCTGTCCTTTCAAGGAGATAAGTGACTAAGATTTTGAATGAATGGAAAAAAGGTCATTGAAAAATGGGAAAAGAAAATCAAACATAAAGAATATAAAACTCCAGTCTTCATAAATGTTCCCTTATGTGGGGGATAAATGTGAGATCTGGGGTCTGGATATGGCAGACTAATTTTAAACAGGCGGAAAAACAGGAGGAGAATAAGACTAAACTAGATCAGACCAGAAACAAGGATAATCAAACTTAAAGGGGTGTGTCATCTCATACATTGGGAGCATATCGCCAGGATACAGGCTTCAATATATCGAAGTTTGATGAGGAGGAGTTAGCTTGTTTGGAATTCCTCACTGGGAATGTACTCACTGGGGAAAATCCAATGGGTGATCTGGGAGATTCATTCAAAGGTGGTGTCAATTCCACTTTTTGCTCCCCCATGCCCGCTGGCAGTAGCATCGATATCTTCCAACATCAGGTTATGAGAGATGTCCCTGCTATTATATATTCTAAAGCTCAGGTCAATATTAGTTATGTGGAGCAGAAAGCCTTGTATTGGCTTAGCTCTAAGAGTGATATAGTTGTGAAACCGGCGGACAAGGGGGGTAATGTGGTATTAATGTCAAAAGAGTATTATGTGTATGAAGCCCTCAGGCATGAAAAGGAACGGGGGGTCCCATTACCTATTATTCAACTTAGATGCCTCATTGTGAAATATGTAGAGGCCGACTTTCTTCCCAATTACATGGTGGATAAATTAATACCCTCATTTCCAGCCAGACCGTCGTGGTATTTTCTCCCGAAGATCCACAAGTCGCTGAGCCAACCCCCGGGACGTCCCATCATGGCGGGGATTGGCTTAGTGATAGAGCCTTTATCAAAATATGTTGACTGGCTCCTGAGACCTGCTTTGGCGAGTGCTCCCGCATATCTTAGGGACACCAATGATTTTCTGTTGGCACTGAGATACATTGGCAGGAGGGTTACTAGCTGGTGTCCCTCGATGTGGAGAGCCTCTACACCCGCATACCTCACGCTGAGGGTGTGGAGGCGGTCCTTGACATCGTGACCAATTTGGGAAAGAGCCATATGTTTTGTGAATTCATTGGTGAAGCACTGAGATTCATTCTAACCAATAACGTGTTCAGGTTTGGAAATGATTGGTATAGGCAGAAGTTGGGTACAGCTATGGGGACCCCCGTCTCTTGCACTTTTGCAAATATGTATCTCGCTAGATTAGAGGACAGATTCATTTTTTCCACCTTGAACCCTTTCCTATCCCGTTTGAAGGTATTTTTACAGTTTGTGGACGACATTCATAGTATGGGAAGGCACTGAGGCACAGTGCAAGGAGTTTGTGGAGTACCTCAATGCTAACGATATGGGGATGATATTTACCCTGAATTTTGGGGGCTTGCGACTGGAATTTTTAGATGTGGCTGTCGTGGTTGGGGGCGTCGGATTGGTCACGGAGGGCTTTCGTAAGCCCACGGCGTCCAATTCCTTGCTCCACCACGACAGCTTCCATCCACATAGTGTGAAGAAAGCCGTACCGTATGGCCAATTTATTAGGCTTAGGAGAATAAATAGTGAGGATGAGGGCTACCACAAACAAGCAATGGAGCTGAAACAACGCCTGTTAGAAAGAGGTTGTCCGGAAGAAATGGTGGACAGGGATGTGAAGAGAGTGGAAGAGGTTTTCTCCCAGACCGACTTACTCACTAATAAGAGGAAGCAAATACAGGACAAGAGGGACACCACCAGATTCACATTCTCCTTTAAGTATAGCCCTATGGCAGAACAGATTCGTTCTGCGATCTTCAGGAATTGGGATATTTTAAAGAGGGGCGCGACTTTGGGTGAGTTTACAGAGCAGAATCCGAGATTCATTGATCATATAAGAAATGCTCATGGAAGTAATGTGGATTGTATATCCTTCACAGGCTTGGAGATAGTAACTGCTCCTCTGTAGGGGGGGATAGACACCGCCTCCTTCTGCAGAGACAAGCTAGCTGGAGTCTACAGACTCAAGCATTAGGAGAGCTGGGTCTAAATGACAGAAATGATGTCTTGACAAATGCATATATGTGCTACTTGCTGATTGCTGCTGTTACTGAATTCTGTTTATTTGTTATTTTTACCTGACCTTTTGTTGTCTGTTTCCATGGCAGCACACAGTGCCTGTGCTTAAGAGGGCGGCGCAAACATACGCGCTGACGTACAGCCCGATGAAGCGCAACTAGCGCGAAACCAACGGCTGTCGCTGTTTGGTGCGTGTAGCTTGTCGGTCTGCCCCATGCCGCATATACTTGGATTGCAACTTCACTGAATAAAGCATCAAGTTGAAACTACATACTGGTGAGTGCCGCTGAGTGTTCTCTTCTCTGAATATGTACTTCTACTTGTCTTCAGCTGTGCACCACCGATAGTGTGTTAGGTCAGGAGGCCAGTAGGATTGCCGTTCTTTTGATCGCTGCGTGTGTATGTTCACAGCTGTGCCGCCTCGCTATCTACATTGTTAATTGATATCGCCAGGATATGTCCGAAATCTGATAAGTAAAGGTTCCAGAGGTGGGATCCGCAACTATCTCTAAAACAAGGCCCTTAACATAGTTTATAAGGCTGAAAAAAGACATGTGTTTGTAACATCCAGTTGAGCCTGTTATCCTGCAAATTGATCCAGAGGAAGCCAAAAAACCCTGTGAGGAAGAAGCCAATTCCTTCCCTCCTCCAATCAGGCAATCAAAATAACTCCCTGGATCAACGACCCCTCTCTAGTAGCTATAGCCTGTAATATCATTACGCTCCAGAAATTCATCCAGGCGCCTCTTGAATTCCTTTATTGTACTCACCATCACCACCTCCTCAGGCAGAGAGTTCCATAGTCTCACTGCTCTTACCGTAAAGAATCCTCTTCTATGTTTGTGTACAAACCTTCTTTCCTCCAGACGCAGAGGATGTCCCCTCGTCACAGTCACAGTCCGGGGGATAAATAGATGATGGGATAGATCTCTGTACTGACCCCTGATATATTTATACATAGTAATTAGATCTCCTCTCAGTCGTCTTTTTTCTAAAGTGAATAACCCTAATGTTGATAATCTTTCAGGGTACTGTAGTCCCCCCATTCCAGTTATTACTTTAGTTGCCCTCCTCTGGACCCTCTCCAGCTCTGCTATGTCTGCCTTGTTCACAGGAGCGCAGAACTGTACACATTACTCCATGTGTGGTCTGACTAGTGATTTGTAAAGTGGCAGGACTATGTTCTCATCACAGGCATCTATGCCCCTTTTGATGCAACCCATTATCTTATTGCCTGACACTGGTTTCTACAGCTTAGTTTGCGATTCACCAAAATACCTAGGTCCTTTTTTATGTCAGTGTTATCCAGTGTTTTACCATTTAGTATGTACAGGTGACTTGCATTATTCCTTCCCATGTGCATAACCTTACATTTGTCAGTGTTAAACCTCATCTGCCACTTCTATGCCCAAGCCTCCAATCTATCCCGATTTCCATTTTCCAGAACTGAAGGAAAATGGATTGCGCATGTGCAGCCACCCTCCATTTCTAAGGGAGCGTTGAACACTGGCTTGGCTATTTCTGTCAGCCCCATAGAAGCGAATGGAGCAGTGGCTGTGCTTGTGCAGCACGCTTCCCATTCATTTCTATGGGAGTGCCCAAAATAGCCTAACATGCCACTGGCTATTTTCGGCACCCCTATAGAAATGAATCAAGAGCGGCCGTCTGTATGCAGTCTGCTCTTGCAGCACGCCAGACCTGCAGGGTATAGCGACAGTGAGGTCACGGTATGGGCAATCGAGGGTTACTCACTTTTTGGAGGACCCTGGGCAGGCATGCAGCAGTGAATGAGAGGCAGACACTAGTTCCTCAGGGGCACACTCTGGGTGTAGAGACCTGGCCTGATGTTGGGTGAGGTGCCCTGGTTGTTGCAGGTGTTTAGAGTGCCTGAGGCAAGGTCCCTTTAAGGATCGTGACGCCAGTGCCTGTAACGGTGGGACACCGGTTTGTAGGAGTAGAAAATGAGTACACAGTTTGTGAACTAAACGTTGCTTTACTTGGTAGAAAAACAGTCCAACTTTGTACAGACAGTTACATTAGATGATGATGATGCAGTCCCTTGAACAATACTCCACAAGCAGGCTTTCTTTCATACAATGGCACGTATTAATCTTGCAAGATACTTGGAGGGCAAACAGTTAATGCTTTGCAGTACAATGCTGCTCTATCCCCTCAGCTATTCTAGCTGGCTGGATCCCAAGGCCCGGATGCCTAAGTGCTGGCTTAAATCCTTGGTATAAATTCCTTCCTCCAGTATAGACCCTTGCTCTTCACTTTATAGTACCTCTGCCTATCAGGTTACTTATCTGAACTGGTGTTATCCTTGCTTGGTAGGGAAGCTGCAGGTTTCTCCCAGGAGGTCCTCTCCTACTACTGGGGTATCTCAACTGAGCTATGCTTAGCCTCAGGAGCTTCAGGCTGACGAGGTGACTCCTCTAGTCCCCTGGAATACACTCGGTCTCCAAGCAGGCTGTACTTCTTCTAGCCTCTTGGTACAGCCAGGAACCAGGACTGTCCAGCTGCATGTCAGGAGGAGGCCCTCAGCATATCCTGGGCTGGTGCCTTCTCACTTCTGTCTCCACAGACTCCTGACTAAGACCTCCCCCCTCCCTGTCTGGGCCTGGACATTTATACTAGGGGCTCCCTATCTCCCTCTAGTGTCTGGAATGCTAAACTACACCCAACTAGGCCTGATAAACATATGACAGGGGAAACCATTGCATGTAAAAACACATAGAAAATGCATTAAAGTGCACAGCAAAATGTAACATCACTGTCCCTTGTGAGTAGAAGTACACGCTACCCAATTGACCCTTGTGTAGTGCCCACTCCTACCCAGTGGGACACTACACTCTCATTCATTTTGCAGGCTCCATTTAAGGGCTCATGCATACGAACGTGTGCGACCTGTGCCATGCATTGGCACCCTCCGTGTGGCCTGTGCTGATGGATGCAGACCCATGATCCGTCTGCACAGAAGAAAAGAGAGCATGTTCAATTTTTTTGTAGTGTGGAGGCACGGACTGAAATCCCACGGAAGCACTCCGTAGTGCTTCTGTGACCTTTCGCTCCATATCTTCCAGATTGCAGACCTATTCAAGCAAAAGCCCATGGAGATAGCTGTGGGTTCTAGTAATATGCCACCAATGTTTGAGATGACACAACCCCTTTAAGCCAATTTAAGCCAAGCATGTTCAGTCCAGAAAAGACGCTCTGTGTGATGGAAGAAATTCCTGCATCAAACATTGTACCTCTGATGTGAACTCACAGCATCATAATTTATAATGCTGTGATTTCCTGCCTGAGTCTACTGTACTATACTCACAAGACTGCTAGTACAGTGGACCTGCGATCAGTCACGAACTTGTTATAATGCTGTGATTCCCAAATCCCAGGACTTCTTTGCATACATGGTGTGATTGTGAAATGATGAAACCACCCTGGTCACAAGTACAATCTGTTATGTCCCAGGCCACTATCTTTCTATCTCCCAGGATAACATTCCTAAAAAAAAACTATGGCTAAGGGCTCTTTCACACTTGCGTTCTTTTCTTCTGGCATAGAGTTCCGTCGTCGGGGCTCTATGCCGGAAGAATCCTGATCAGGATTATCCTAATGCATTCTGAATGGAGAGAAATCCGTTCAGGATGCATCAGGATGTCGTCAGTTCCGGACCGGAACGTTTTTTGGCCGGAGAAAATACCGCAGCATGCTGCGCTTTTTGCTCCGGCCAAAAATCCTGAACACTTGCCGCAAGGCCGGATCCGGAATTAATGCCCATTGAAAGGCATTGATCCGGATCCGGCCTTAAGCTAAACGTCGTTTCGGCGCATTGCCGGATCCGACGTTTAGCTTTTTCTGAATGGTTACCATGGCTGCCGAGACGCTAAAGTCCTGGCAGCCATGGTAAAGTGTAGTGGGGGAGCAGTATACTTACCATCCGTGCGGCTCCCGGGGCGCTCCAGAGTGACGTCAGGGCGCCCCACGCGCATGGATGACGTGATCGCATGGCACGTCATCCATGCGCATGGGGCGCTCTGACATCATTCTGGAGCGCCCCGGGAGCCGCACGGACGGTAAGTATACCGCTCCCCCGCTCCCTACTACTACTATGGCAACCAGGACTTTAATAGCGTCCTGGGTGCCATAGTAACACTGAAAGCATTTTGAAGACGGATCCGTCTTCAAATGCTTTCAGTTCACTTGCGTTTTTGCGGATCCGGCGTGTAATTCCGCAAAGTGGAGTACACGCCGGATCCGGACAACGCAAGTGTGAAAGAGGCCATAGAGTACTTTCACACTTGCGTTTTTCTTTTCTGGCACCGAGTTCCGTCAAAAGGGCTCAATGCCGGAAAAGAACTGATCAGGTATATCCCCATGCATTCTGAATGGAGAGTAATCTGTTCAGGATGCATCAGGATGTCTTCAGTTCAGTCATTTTGACTGATCAGGCAAAATATAAAACCGTAGCATGCTACGGTTTTATCTCTGGCCCAAAAGACTTGCCTGAATGCCGGCATTTTTTCACATAGGAATGTATAAGTGCCGAATCCGTCCTTCCGAAAAACAGTGGAAAAAAATTAATGTCGGATCCGTTTTGCCGGATGAGACCGGAAAGACGGATCCGGCATTTCAATGTATTTGACTGGATCCTGATCATTCTTACAAATGCCATCAGTTGGCATACATTTTGCCGACTCCAGCAGGCAGCTCCGGCGACGGAACTGCTTGCCGGATCACTCTGCCGCAAGTGTGAAAGTAGCCTAACCTATCCAAGGAATTTCCCTAAAGGTCTGTTTCCATTTATTAACTATTACCAAATCTTTGATTCTACTTTACTGGACTGCCACCACCACTGGTTGCGGAAGACAGCTCAATTGGTCAGACTGGAGCTCTGCCCTCTGTAGTTACACGGCCCACATTCTGCAATAATGAGACGTTCAGACAGCTATAGGCAGACACAGCTTCTAGCTTTCCTCCGTTATTGGGAAACCCCATGGAACTGTCAATGACTCAATATTTTCTTCTGTTCGTTATTCATTTTTGGTCGATTTCCTGATAAGCATATACACTCACCTAAAGAATTATTAACACCTGTTCTATTTCTCATTAATGCGATTATCTAGTCAACCAATCACATGGCAGTTGCTTCAATGCATGTAGGGTTGTGGTCCTGGTCAAGACAATCTCCTGAACTCCAAACTGAATGTCAGAATGGGAAAGAAAGGTGATTTAAGCAATTTTGAGCGTGGCATGGTTGTCGGTGCCAGACGGGCCGGTCTGCGTATTTCACAATCTGCTCAGTTACTGGGATTTTCACGCACAACCATTTCTAGGGTTTACAAAGAATGGTGTGAAAAGGGAAAAACATCCAGTATGCGGCAGTCCTGTGGGCGAAAATGCCTTGTTGATGCTAGAGGTCAGAGGAGAATGGGCCAACTGATTCAAGCTGATAGAAGAGCAATGTTGACTGAAATAACCACTCGTTACAACCGAGGTATGCAGCAAAGCATTTGTGAAGCCACAACACGCACAACCTTGAGGGCTACAACAGCAGAAGACCCCATCGGGTACCACTCATCTCCACTACAAGTAGGAAAAAGAGGCTACAATTTGCACGAGCTCACCAAAATTGGACTGTTCAAGACTGGAAAAATATTGCCTGGTCTGATGAGTCTCGGTTTCTGTTAAGATATTCAAATGGTAGAGTCCGAATTTGGCGTAAACAGAATGAGAACATGTATCCATCATGCCTTGTTACCACTGTGCAGGCTGGTGGTGGTGGTGTAATGGTGTGGGGGATGTTTTCTGGGCACACTTTAGGCCCCTTAGTGCCAATTGGCCATCGTTTAAATGCCACGGGCTACCTGAGCATTGTTTCTGACCATGTCCATCCCTTCATGACCACTATGTACCCATCCTCTGATGGCTACTTCCAGCAGGATAATGCACCATGTCACAAAGCTTGAATCATTTCAAATTGGTTTCTTGAACATGACAATGAGTTCACTGTACTAAAATGGCCCCCACAGTCACCAGATCTCAACCCAATAGAGCATCTTTGGGATGTGGTGGAACGGGAGCTTCGTGCCCAGGATGTGCATCCCTCAAATCTCCATCAACTGCAAGATGCTATCCTATCAATATGGGCCAACATTTCTAAAGAATGCTATCAGCACCTTGTTGAATCAATGCCACGTAGAATTAAGGCAGTTCTGAAGGCAAAAGGGGGTCCAATTATTAAATGGTTCTTTGGTAATAATTCTTTAGGTGAGTGTATAGTTCTTGTAATGTTAAGATGTTTTAAAAGAAAGTGGGAGAAACAGAAGATTTCTTAGTGAGTTCAAAGACAAAATGGTTAGAGATGGGAAAAAAAAAATATAAATTAGAAAGACGTAGTAGGAAAACAGAGCTCATCACAAAAATACACAAAATAAATGTGAAGTCTCCAGAAGCTGCGTAGGTGGTAGAAGCGCTGCAGTACCGTTCCCCGCCACCACACAGTGTATGGAGCTGTGCTGATTGGTGTGGTGTGACAGGAATCAGACCCCCACTAATATGATACTGATGACCTACCCTAACGATAGGTCATCAGTACTACAGCCCTAGAAACCTTCTCAAATCTGCATCAAGATCTGCAGATACCGCTCACATTCTTCAAAAAAACATTTGGAAATCAAGACACTAATAAAAAAATTCACCTATTGACATTTTATTGTACATATTGCATTTTTGCAGCTGTAGATACATACAACAGAATTCTCTTCCCCACCTTCCCAATAGACAACATCTGGTCAGACGTAGTGAAAGTATTAGGGTCCATTCACATGTCCGCACTTTGGGTCCGGATCCGTTCCGCAATTATGCAGAACGGGTGCGGACCTGATCATTTTCAATAGGCACGGAAAAGATGCGGACAGCACACAGTGTGCGGTCCGCATCCGCATTTCCAGTCCGCGGCTCTGCAAAAAAAATAGAACATGTCCTATTCTTGTCCACAGCTGCGGTGTTTTGCAGATCCGCAATTTGAGGGTTAGCAAAACACTGCAGACGTATGAATGGACCTTTAAAGAACAGAGCTGGTTTTCTCTGTGCCTGTCGAACCTCGCATGGATTTCTTATGCCATCCACGCAGAGGACATCAAGACTTTATGGAATGATATTCATAAATAAAAGGACGAGGTCACGTTGGAGGAACCCAGCTCGACAAGGCGACGGCATCTATGGCATCCGCGCAGTGTGAAGGAAAAGTGAAGTTCCTCAGTAAGGACTACCTAATCAGAGTGCTGGGATTTATCACGGAGCTGGCCATCAATAACATCCAGTATTGAACACTTGGACGACTCTCATCTCAGACCTTGTCCACAATGCTCGGGACCCCCCGGACATCTTACATGTCTTAGACATGATCCCTAAAGGGCTTACTACATGTTAGGCTACTTTCCAACTCGCGTTTGGTGCGGATCCGTCATGGATCTGCACAGACGGATCCGTTCAGAACGGATCCGTTTGTATTATCTTTAACATAGCTAAAATGGATCCGTCTTGAACACCATTGAAAGTCAATGGAGGACGGATCCGTTTTCTATTGTGCCAGATTGTGTCATAGAAAACGGATCCGTCCCCATTGACTTACATTGTGACTTACACGGATCTGTTTGGCTCAGTTTAGTCAGACGGACACCAAAATGCTGCAAGCAGCCTCCAAAGCGGAATGGAGATTGATCGGAGGCAAACTGATGCATTCTGAGCTGATCCTTATCCATTCAAATTGCATTAGGGCAAAACTGATCTGTTTTGGACCGCTTGTGAGAGCCCTGAAATGGATCTCAGAAACGGGAATTTCTGAGAAACGGAAAACGCCAGTGTAAAAGTAGCCTTATACCGCTTCTTACCGTTCTGTTACAGCGGCAGTGAGACCTGCACATACTAAGGCTTATTTATGAAGGTTTTCGGGTGTTACCTGTACCGACCAGTTACCTTCCAGCTGTGATTGTGTAGCCTGCACTGTAGGAATGAGCTGGATCAATATGCATTACCATTGTGGTCACCCCGACACTGGTCATCAATCCATTCTTGTTGATGAAGCACATTTTTTTTTTTTCGGTTTATCTTTTAAATCTTCTGGTTTTGCCCCTCTGTGTTGTATTTTCTGTGTGTTAATGTCGTGTTGTTGTTGTTTTTCTCCCCCATAAAAAAAAAAAAAAGAAAGAATTGGCTTATGATTTGGTATCCAAAAGCAGGAGTTTTTACAAAACACAGAAGACATGCAAATATTCCATTCATGTGTCATCTCTGTTTTGGATCTACTCCTGTTCTTTTTTGGCTTTAGCAATACTGATGGATTACTGACCAAATGCGGATGCTCCACAGACAGGATCCGTTTTTGGGGGTTATTGTTCTGACGGATCAGAGGAAGGGAAAAATAATCAGTGACGTCAACACAAACTTACTGCTGACACCCTCTCCACTCTGTCAGGGCGCTCCACTTGTATAAGCGTTTATAGAACATGTTCTGTAGAAATCTATGTGGAAACAGCTGCCGACGGTGTAAAAGGCGTGCGCTCTTTCATGCTATAGTAGGATCTTGGGCCTCTGCACGGTTCTTTAACCACTTAAGGACCACAGGTTTATACCCCCCTAGTGACCAGGCCCTTTTTTTTACAAATCGGCACTTCACAACTTTAACGGTTTATTGCTCGGTCATGCAACTTGGCACCCAAATTAATTTTACCTCCTTTTCTTCTCACAAATACAGCTTTCTTTTTGTAGTATTTGATTGCTGCTGAGATTTTTTGTTTTTCTGATATTAATCCAAAAAGACCGAAATTTTCTCAAAAAAAGTGCATTTTTAACTTTTTCTGGTAAAATTGTTCAAATATAATTACATTTCTATACAAATTTGTGTCCGAATTTATTGTGCTACATGTCTTTAATTAAAAAAAATCCAATAAGTGTATATTTATTGGTTTGCGCAAAAGTTATAGCGTTTACAAACTATGGTACAAAAATATGAATTTCCACATTTTGAAGCAGCTCTGACTTTCTGAGCACCTGTCATGTTTCTTGAGGTGCTAGAATGCCAGGATAGTATAAGGGTCCATTCACACATCCGCAAAATGGATCCGCATCCGTTCCGCAATTTTGCGGAACGGATGCAGACCCATTCATTTTCAATGGGGCCGGAATGTGCTGTCCGCATCCACATTTGCGGATCCGCACTTCCGCATCCGTGCTTCCGTTTCCGCCAAAAAATAGAACATGTCCTATTCTTGTCCGCAATTGCGGACAAGAACAGGCATATTCTATTAGTGCCGGCAAAATGCGGAACGCACATTGCCGCTTTTTCGTGTTTTGTGGATCCGTGGCTCCGTGTATCCGCAAAACACATTGTGGACGTGTGAATGTAGCCTAAATACGCCCCAAATGACCCCATTTTAGAAGGAAGACACCCCAAAGTATTCGCGGAGGGGCATGGCAAGTTCATGTATGATTTAATTTTTTTTCACAAGTTAGCGGAAAATGACACTTTCTGAGGGGGGAAAAAATAAAGTTTCCATTTCTGCTAAATTCTGGCAAAAAAAAATAAAAATCTCCCACGGACTCACTATGCCCCTCAGTGAATACCTTGGGGTGTCTACTTTCAAAAATGGGGCCATTTGTGGGGTGTGTTTACTGTTCTGGCATTTTTGGGGGGGGGGGGGGGGGCTAAAATGTGAGCAACCCTGTAAAGCCTAAAGGTACTCGTTGGACTTTCGGCCCCTTTACGCACCTAGGGTGCAAAAAAGTGTCACACACGTGGTATCACCGTACTCAGAAGAAGTAGGGCAATGTGTTTTGGGGCATATTTTTACATATACCCATGCTGGATGAGAGAAATATCTCTGTAAATTGACAACTTTGTATAAAACTTTTAAAAAAGTTGTCATTTACAAAGATATTTCTTACACACAGTATGGGTATATGTAAAAATACACCCCAAAACACATTGCTCTACTCCTGAGTACGGCGATACCACATGTGTGACACTTTTTGCAGCCTAGGTGCGCAAAGGGGCCCAAATTCCAATGATTACCTTTAGGATTTCACAGGGCATTTTTACGCATTTGGATTCCAGACTACTTCTCACGCTTTAGGGCCCCTAAAATGCCAGGGCAGTATAAATACCCCACAAGTGACCCCATTTTGGAGAGAAGACACCCCAAGGTATTCCGTGAGGGGCATGGCGAGTTCATGTAAAAATTTATTTTTTAACACAAGTTAGTGGAATATGAGACTTTGTAATAAAAAAAATAAATCAAAGTCTCATATTCCACTAACTTGTGACAAAAAATTTAATTTTACATGAACTCGCCATGCCCCTCACGGAATACCTTGGGGTGTCTTCTTTCCAAAATGGGGTCACTTGTGGGGTATTTATACTGCCCTGGCATTTTAGGGGCCCTACTGAGAAGTAGTTTGGAATTCAAATGCGTAAAAATGCCCCTTTTTTGACATTTTGGGCTAACTAAATTTAGGGGGTATTCCTCTGAAACTACCCAGGAAAAAGAGCAAACCTACCTAGTAAAAAGAAGTGCTTGCGAAGTAAAGCTGCGATCGCTAATAAAGATCCAAAAAGCTCAAGTGATCTTTATAGCTGCGCAGCGATTTTACGGTGTTTTTGCAGTGATCAGAAAAAAATAATTTCTGTCACTGCGGTGGGGCGGACTGAACGCAAGTGTGCGCACAATATCAGGCCTGATTGGGCAAACACTGCGTTTTTTGTAGAGCCTAAGGTGACCCTAATGTACTTTATAGTATCTGTAAGTGATCAAGACTGATCGCAATCAGATCTATATTAGTACTAGTGCTGATTAGCGACAGCGATGACGCTAATCAGTGACTGCGGTGCGGTGGGCTGGGCGCTAACTACCTAACAAGTAGCTAACCAACTGGCGGTGATGAGGGACCTTTACAGGGGGGTGATCAGGGGTTAATAAGTGACAGGGGGGGGGGGGGGTGTAATCTGTGTGTGTGGTGTTTGGTGCTACTTACAGAGCTGCCTGTGTCCTCTGGTGGTCGATCCAAGCAAAAGGGACCACCAGAGGACCAGGTAGCAGGTATATCAGACGCCATTTACAAAATAGCGTCTGATATACCTATTTGATTGGTTATTTTAAAATTCTACAGCCTGCCAGCCAATGATCAGCGCTGGCAGGCTGTAGTTCAACTTGTGAACTGCGCAATCCTGTGAGCGCGCGTTCACAGGAACTCTCAGGTCTCACGAGATTATGCCAATAGGCGTCACTGAGACCTGAGCGCGCTGCCGTCCGGATGCCTATCGGCGTTACCGTGACGGCAAGCGGTTAAACCTGGTGCTAACATTGACCTGTAAGGCTGAGATCATACTTGAGTTATTTGGTCAGTGTTGGTCCTGTGACTGCCCTAATAAGTGAAGTGTGCAGTGATTCTAAGAGCGACGCCTGTGATTCACAGTCTTATTTCACTACCACAGCAGACTCCCTATGCGTGTTACTGCAAGACACAGTGTTCTACACCCCTATACAGGCTCTCTGCGGCCAGGAAATAGCTGTTTTTTTTATGCGATTCGCCACAAATAAATTCAGATCAAACCATTTTTTTTTTTTATTCAGCGAACCAAATTCTTTTTACATTCGCTTATCTCTATATTTATGGCATGTGTCTGTTATTGCAGTGCAGCTAAATTTGAGTGAAAAAGGACTGAACTGCAATATTATTCACAGTCCACGGTCAAGAGTGGCACTATTTTGGAGAATAAAAAAAATAATAATAATATTTCTAATTTAGTACAACCCCTTTAAATAAATAACCAATTCTATTGAAGTTAGAGAAAAGGCAGACAATTTGATAAGCTCAGGGTACAGACCTACGTCTAGACACAAAATTTCCCCCCGTATGGTTTCTTGCCTGTTTTATAGTAAGGATGCTTCATTATTGATGATGTAGATGAAAAAACACTATGTAACTGTGAAGACAGACATATGTAAAATGCACTCTCACCTCCATTACAGGACAATTTAGCAGGCGATTATCAGGAAGGAAGCATTCCTTTCCGGCAATCGCCTGCTCGTCACTGGAGGAAACCGCTGTTATTACATGCAGCGATCGCTAATGCCATCGCTCTTGCCCATACAGACTCGTGCTATCTAATCACGATCTTCTGCCGGCAAACGATTTAGGTGTATGCACAAACAAGCATATTACCCAATCAATGAGATTGCAGCACCTTTCCATCGCCGGATAACCACTGACGAGCGTTCCTAAGAACACTCAGGATTATCTGGCTGATTCTTGGCCTTTACTGTCGGCAGAAACACGCCACTTTCAGCAGGGCCAGCTGACTATTGTGTATGAGGAGCTCCCAACTCTTCCTACACAGATGATGATTGGGCGCTTTGAATTTGATGCCCACTGCTTTTGTTCTCCCAGTAGAAGTGTCTGGCAGCAGCTCCTCTCTCCCATTAACAACACATATATGCTCAGCTGTACCAAAAGGTCCTGTGTATGGGGCAATCAGAAGACATCGGCAGCTATGAGAAGGTGATAAATAATAAGAGGTTGATCTGATGTTATTCCTACTTGTTTACTCTGGTCCTAAAGGGAACCTGTCACCATAAAAAAAGTTGAGGAGTTGAGTAGATTTATATAAAGTTTTATGGGAAGAGATTTAATAAAAACTGTATTTTATTCATTTAAATTCCTGCTTATTCGCCTATTCTGGGTTTTGATGTCAAGACGGTCCTATCAGTGACTGACAGCCTTCTCCCTATGGCTGTGTATACACAGATAGCTGTCAATCACGGATAGGACCGCCTCCTGGACTACAAAGCCCAGAATGAGCGATATAGAGTACGTTTTACCAAATCTTTCCCTCAATCTGATCAGCTCCTCCTGCAGCTCAGACACCCAGTTCAAAGTAACATGTTCCCTTTAAATTACACAAGCGTGGACTATAACAAGGTCTGTTACTTAAGGAGGTTGTCTGCTTTTTTACTACTGACGACCTATCCTCAGGATAGGTCATCAATATCAGATCGACGGGCGCCCGACTCATGGCACCACCGCCAATCAGCTGTTTCTCTGCTCTGCTTACCACAGCAATTGCAGTGGTGAGCAGATGTAATGACAATATGGCGTCCCCATTCACTTCTATGGGACAGCTCCGTCTGTTCAAGTGAATACTATAGAGTCGTCCCATAGAAGTGAATGGGGACGCCATACTTGTATTAAACTCCTGCTCACCACTGCAACAGAGCAGCTGATCGGCAGCGATTCCGGGAGTCAGACCTCCGCAGATCTGATACTGATGACCTATGCTGAGGATAGGTCATCAATAGTAAAAAGTGGACAACCCCTTTAAGGGCAACTTAGAAATATGCATAGGAGGGCAATTACTTAACCGTCTATGATGATGTGAATATGACTAAGTGCTATAAGAGGGGTTGTGCAGTGGCTTACTACTGACGACCTATCCTTAGTATAGGTCATCAATATGAGATTGTCGAGGGTCCAAATCCTGACACCCCAACCGATCGTCTGGTTGAAGGGATTGTGTCGTGACCCCCCCACAAGCAGCTGATCGGCAGGGGTGCCGAAAGGCGGACCCTAGCCAATCTGATATTGATGACCTATCCTGAAGATAATTGATCCATATTAAGCCACCGCGCAACCACTTTAAATAATCTATGACATGTCATGGGGGTTTTGCGCGCTTAAAAAGTTCATACTGGATCAGAAGCACCCCCTAGTGGTGAACATATGTCTGTACAGCGACTGCATCATTCCTCTTTAAGTGCAGACCCATTAATGGCCTCCTGAAGCAGCCTCTCCACCTCTCCTCTCTGACTCATCTTGTTGGCTTTGCCTTGAAAACGACCCTTCTTTCCAGCTCCTTTCCCGTCTAGAATGTGAGCAGCTCTGCAATGATAAAAAGTATTAGGATATCATATCAAGACTCCACGTGTTCATGTTAACCTATGCATTTCCTAACTCTTCACCCACACTTAAGTTGTTGCTTAGCAACGGGCACTACAGTATGGAGGTGACACTTAGATCTCCATGCTTCAGCTGAGACTGAACATGCCACTGATACGGTGCAGAAGGGCTGGAGGACAGTAGCGGATAGGAGTTCCCAGGCTGGAAGAAAATGGGATGGTTGGTCCTTTTTGCCTCCTGATTTTTTTTTCTAACTTCCTAAGTGTAAGTTTGGCATTACACCAGCAGATGAAGCAGACGATTGCCAGGAATGACAAGTTCTTTCCTGGCAATCGCCTGCTGTCAGTGGAGGAGACTACTGCTATTTCATCCAGCGATCTCCTCCACAGTATGGGAAGGAGCCATCGCTAATGTCATTGCTTGTCCCCATGCTGACTCATTTGCAGGCAGCAGAGAGTGTTTACACAGCACAATCTGCCGCCGGCAAATGATTTTTAAGCACTCGTTTGCTTGTTCATTGGGTAATTGGCGGCAGTATTATACAGGCAGTTAATATGAACGCTCGTTAGCGATTATCTGCATGATTATCTGCTGGTGTAATACAGGCTTAATTGTTTCGGTTTACTTTAAGGAGTCTTCTATCAATATCATAACTAAGGCTTCATGCACACGACCGTGCAGTTTTTTGCGGTCCGCAAGCCGCGGATCCGCAAAAAAAACTGAAGCTTCCCGTGTGTGTTCCGCAATTTTCGGAACGGAACGGGCAGCCCATTGTAGAAAACTAGAAATGCCTATTCTTGTCTGCAAAACGGACAAGAATAGGACAGGTTATATTTTTTTTGCGGGGCCACAGAACAGAGCAACGGATGCGGACAGCACACTGAGTGCTGCGCGAATATTTGCGGCCCCAGTGAAGCCACAATGCGGCTAGGATGCGGACCACAACAACGGTCGTGTGCATGAGGCCTAAGGAGAATCTGTCTTCAGCTACACGGCCACTACAAAGGTCTGTGAGTAACAAATCAGGGACTGGCGGCATGAGGGCTCTGCATGTTGCCTGCAATACTGTAACGCAGCATAAAATACCGCCCCAGCAAAACCAAATAACACAGTCCAGCACAAAATACTGCCACCTTCACCAAAGTATTCAACTGTATCACCATCCTGTGAGTCCGGCCTCAGGTGCATAAGTACTTGATTTTAAAACGACTCTGTCACCAGGATCAATCCTATTAAACCAGACATACTGGCTGATAGGGCGCATCACGCCGATTAAAACTATACCTTTCTTTTGTCTGCATGCTAAACAGCTGCAGCCATATCAGCGTTTGTATTCATATGCAAATAAGCAGTCAGAGGTGGGGCTGAATCATCTGAGTACTGCTTTGTAACACCCCCTGTGCTCTGCACATGCCCCCCTCCCCTTGATTGACAGGGCTAGACATCAGGCTGAGGGCAGAGCTGTGTCCTGGCATGTAACTATCATATACACTATGTACTATAGCTTCACCACACTGAGATCTGCTCAGAAAGCGGATATACATAATACCATCCCACTGTATTCACTGGCACAATGTATGATTATAAAGACATTGGTAATGTGTGTTAGCTTATAAGTATTGAAAAACCATGCATTCTTATGTGGTAATGCTATAGCTTAGAGGTTAAGCAACTGGTTTTGTATGTAAAGATCCCAGGTTTGAATCTTAGTAGAGACTTAGAAGTTTTTTTTTCTTCAGATATTTTTTTTCTTCCACATTTATCCCATAAGAAAAGTCTATGTCCTTAATATATTGAGAATAATGTTTTTTTTCAGAAAGCTAATACATATTACTGTTTTCTTCATAATCATGTGTCTATGAATAAAGCAGTAACAGGTTTTGGAAAAGAAAACACTTCTCTCAATATTTCTCTGCAGCCGTTTAACATACAGACAAAAGATAGGTATGGTTTTAATCAGCATGATGCGCCCTACCAACCAGTATGTCTAGTTTAATATGGTTGATCCTGGTGACAGACGCTTTAAAGGGGTTGTCCCACGAAAAATATTCAGCAGTTTTAAAACCAACACCTGTATCTGAATTCTTTTGTAATTGCATGCAATTATACATTTTGCATAACCACTGAGTTACTCAATAAAATGTATCTGTATAGCGCCACCTGCTATTGGTTTTTCTTTCTTATTTCTTTGTCCTGCTCACTGAGATGGCCGCACATGCTCAGTTTCATCTTTCAACTGCCTCCTGAGCTGTGATAGGGAGAGCATAGACACGCCCCCTGAGCTTCAGCAGAAAAGACACTCCCATTGAGCTGCCAGCTTGCTATAAATCTAACAGAGCAATGGATCCCCTTTAAAGCGGCTCTGTCACCAGGATCAACCCTATTAAACCAGACATACTGGCTGGTAGGGCTGATCATGCTGATCCATGAGAGGTACAGGGCTCTTCCTAAGTTTGTTAGGAAGACATTTGTCATGTACTACATCATGTCCGATTTTCATTTTTTACATTAGTCATGGGATAACCCCTTTAAAAATAGTGCTTACAGCACCAGAAAGTTATGTAGCCAGTCAGCGAACGTGAGGAAGGCTTGAGTGGCCCCCTGGGCATCAGCCCACCGGGAAATTTTCCTGTAGGGTCTATGGCCAGTCCGCCCCTGCTAATCAGGCTACTTTCACACTCGCATTTGGTGCAGATCAGTCTTGTATCTGCACAGACGGATCCGCACCGATAATGCAAACGCTTGTATACGTTCAGAACAGATCCAGTTACATTATTCATAAAATAAAATAAAGTCTAAGTCAAAACGGATCTGTCTTGACTTACATTGAAAGTCAATGGGGGACGGATACGTTTTCAATTGCACCATATTGCGTCAGTGAAAAATGGATCCGTCCCCATTGACTTACATTGTAAGTCTAGACGGATCCGTTAGGCTCTGCATAGTCAGACGGTCACCAAAACGCTGCAAGCTGCGTTTTAGTGACAGTCTAAAAAAAACGCAACAGAGACCAAGAGACCAAAAGCAGCCAAATTGATGCATTCTGAATGGATCCTTATCCATTCAGAATGCATTGTGGCTGAACTGATCCGTTTTGGGCCGCTTGTGAGAGCCCTAAAACGGATCTCACAAGCGGACCCAGAAACGCCAGTGTGAAAGTAGCCTAACATTAGTGATGGGGCATCTATGCCTATATTAGATGTCCCAGAAGTGATGGCCTATATTAGATGCTTCATTACGATACTCTATATTAGATGCTCCATCAGTAACACCCTATATTAAATACCCCACTAGTTATGACCTATATTAAATGCTCAATTACCAATACCCTATATTAGATTCTCCATAAGTAATGCCCTATATTAAATGCTCTATTACTGATACCCTATCAGGGGGCTGTAAGTAAATATACACTTTATGTATTAGTGAAGAAGGTGTCTGGAGTAAGTCAGAGGGATGCTTTCTATATCACATACAGCACAAGCTAAGGCTACTTTCACACCTGCATTAGGTGCGGATACGTCTTGTATCTGCACAGACGGATCCGCACCGATAATGCAAATGACTGTATCTGTTCAGAACGGATCCGTTTGCATTACCATGAACAAAAAAATAATAAAAAATAATGCAACGGATCCGTTTTGACTTACACTGAAAGTCAATGGGAGGCAGATCCGTTTTAAATTGCACCATATTGCGTCAGTGAAAACGAATCCGTCCCCATTGACTTACAATTGTAAGTCAGGACGGTTCCGTTTGGCTCCGCATCGTCAGGCGGACATCAGAACGCTGCAAGCAGTGTTTTGGTGTCCGCCTCCAGTTAGGAATGGAGGCTGAACGGAGCCAAACTGATGCATTCAGAACGGATCCTTATCCATTCAGAATGCATTGGGGCAAAACTGATTCATTTTGGGCTGCTTGTGAGAGCCCTGAAACAGATCTCACTAGCGGACCCAGAAACGCCAGTGTGAAAGTAGCCTAACATATAAGCCCTCAGACAAGAGCTCAGATGGCAAGTAAGTTGGTGCAGGAGGAGACATCTGGACTAAAAATCCTCCACACTACTCTCTCAAACAAATGGTGGACTTTCCCTTTAAGATAAACGAATGAAAGGACAATTCTGCTATTTGGCCACATGTACTAGCAATAAAAGTGACTATCACTGGCAGTGCTGCAGCCTATTGGACCAGACATGACTATGAGCACAGGCCCTGTTACACAACAAGCGGGCACCGGCTATCACAGGGGCAATCATAAAGAGATGAAAAGACTGGAATGAAGGTGCAATAAGCGTACACCATAAAACATTTTATGCTCTTTATATCACAGCACAGTAGACGACTTATCATGCCCATAAAATCTTGCCATTTTCTGCGCAATACCAGCCTGCACCTGGAGCTAGATAAAAGACAATTAAAGGGCCTAACAATGAATATATAGTAAAGGCCTGAGAACAGGAGGACAACAAGTGCCACAACCTTCAGCCCAAGAGGCCAGGGTGTTTTAGCATAGACCATAACCATGAGAAAGTCTCTACTCTGATTTGCACCCTTATGATTAAAAAAAATAAAAAATAACTTCAAGTACGCACAACATGACTACATACCTTGGTCCTACTTGGTCGATGATTTCAGGGGGCCCAGCAAGTAGAAATAACCCTGATGTCCTTTCATCTCCAACAGTTAAGAAGACAACCGTGTCCTGTAATACATAAAAACAGAGATCAGCACTTTACCTTTTACACAATTACATTTCTTAACAAGAGGCAAAGTGCCAAAATACAAAAAGATAAATGGATACTGCATCACCTTAAAATCAATAAAATGGTTTGGTCCACTTGGTAGGATCATCCCAGAGACAATGCCCCTGGGAACATTAAAACATAATCTGCACTTGCAGAGATAGCATGACTAAAAGATGGCTCTGATTGAAATTTACATTGCTTTGCCACCCAAGTAATATATAATAGAGGCCGGGATTCATATCGCAGTTCTTTCCTCCCAGAGGGTGCCTCAGGAACCCATCTTCCTTGCTAAAAACAATCACATGAGAACAGGGATATCAGGTGTCATTCTGCAAGCTATCTAAATTATTATATTCCACCGTAGCAGGTTGTCCTGAAAACACAATGAAACCCTATAGTCTATAAAGACAGATGATACATTTTAGATTGAGCATGGTGGCAACCCTCACTTATGTTCCTCTTGCTTTCATAGATGTCGATAAAAAAAAAAAAAAAAGTTAGGCACCAGTGACAAATTTCTAGGTGCACCCATCACCTGGCTCATGGGCAGTGTCCTGACCCCATGTAGTGGAAGACATAAGGGATGCATTTCACCCTTGCTGCCTCATAAACACAAGGTTAGGTTAGATCTGCAGGGTGTATGAAGGAGTCTGGAGCACGTCCCTGGACACACTTGGAACAATATTTTCAATAAAGCAAATATGTGAATTCAGCACAAGGAGTGCCACCTGGCACCGTAACACAGAGAAGTCCAGCAAGTTTCTAGTATCTTTCTATGGTGAAGTAACATGTTCAACGTCTAAACATGTGGAAGAACACTTAAAGTGACCTTCTCAAGAACATTGAGCTGGATGCCCACTCACAACGGCTATGTGCATCCTGCAACCAGACTGTCGTGTCTGATGCTGAAGTCCCAATGTTACTTTCAGCTGATCCAATTCATCCTCACTTTGAACGGGTTCTCCAGGACTAGAGAAATATGCTACTTGTCTAAAAACAGCCCTACGCACGTTCACGGGTTGTGTGTGGTATTACAGCTCACCTCCTTTCACTTAAAGGGGTTGTCCCACTTCATTAAATAGGTTTTATCTAATTTATTTACCCCCACAGAACATATCTTCCTATCTATGTCATAATCAAAAAGCTACCTTTCTTACAAAAAATCCTGTTATGCGATCCCTTTGTTGATTTCGGTATCCCATGGATACGGCCTCTTTCGTCCGGCCGCATCGCTGTGCCGCGCCTGCGCACAACAGCTGAACAAGTACTCGGGCCGCCTCTCCATTCCTACGAGTACGCGCACGTCCGCGCATGCGCAAATACAGGAGGCGGGTGCCGGAATCAAATAGCCGGCACCCGACCTCTATGACAGGGAGCGGGACCTTAGGGGTTAACTGCCGCTGATCGCAGCCCCCTATCATAGAGGTCGGGTGCCGGCTATTTCACTCCGGCAAACCATTTGTATTAACATTGGTGGCGCAGTGCGCCCCCCCCCCCAGTATAATAAACATTGAGTGCGGCGCCCCCCCAGTATAATAAACATTGAGTGAGGCCCCCCCCCCCCAGTATAATAAACATTGAGTGCGCCCCCCCCCAGTATAATAAACATTGAGTGCGGCCCCCCCCCAGTATAATATACATTGAGTGCGGCCCCCCCCCCCAGTATAATAAACATTGGTGGCGCAGTGGGAAGTGCCAATGAGGGTTAAAAAAATAAATAAAAAATTAACTCCCCTCCACCAATTGATCGCGCAGCTGCCGGTCTCCTGTTCTTGCTTCAGGACCTGTGGTGACGTCACTGAGCTAATCACATGGTCCATTACCATGGTGATGGATCATATGATGTACCATGTGATGACCACAGTGATGTCACCACAGGTCCTTTTACAGGTCCTAAAGAAAGAACAGAACAGGAGACCGGCAGCTGCGCGATCAATTGGTGGAGGCGAGTTAATTTTTTATTTATTTTTTTAACCCTCATTGGCACTTCCCACTGCGCCACCAATGTTTATTATACTGGGGGGGGGGGGCGCACTCAATGTATATTATACTGGGGGGGGGGGGGGCGCACCCAATGTATATTATACTGGGGGGGGCCGCACTCAATGTATATTATACTGGGGGTGGGGGGCGCACTCAATGTTTATTATACTGGGGGGGGCGCACTCAATGTATATTATACTGGGGGGGGCGCACTCAATGTATATTATACTGGGGGGGCCGCACTCAATGTATATTATACTGGGGGGGGGCCGCACTCAATGTTTATTATACTGGGGGGGGGGACCTCACATACATTGTCGGCTCCATGTGGATGACTCATCCACATGAACGAGCACGCAAGGACTGAGCTCTCAGGGTGAGTCATGAGGAGGCGTGGCCGGTCTTCACTCAACTACAGGAGCCAAACCAGGAAGTTATCAGGACATCTACTGCTGGTAAGATTGAAAAAGCAAAGTGGGACAACCCCTTTAATGGAGCTGAGATGCAATTCTAGACACAACCCATGGACAGATGTGGGTCTGTTTTAAGAATAAAGGAGCCCTGTTTTTCTAATCCTGGAAAACCTCTCTGTACATTAGCCGTATCAACAAAAAGGATCAGAATAACCTAAATATGAGATACTGTAGCATTTTAAAGGCGGCGTCCTGGATTAGACAAAAGGGTCTGTTTTTTCCCACTAGCAGTGCTTCTGTTTTGCTTGGGTTGAGCCTGGTATTGCAGTTCATCTCCATTCAAGTGAACAGGGCTGAAATGCAATACTAAAACACTGCTCGTGGACAAGAGTAGTGCTGTTTCTAGACCAAAAAAAAAAAAAAAAGGACCTTTTTATGGAACCCTTGCTGCTGCAGGGCAGAGTGAGAGCCGATCATTTGCCTGTGCAATCTGCTGTGTCTCTGTATGAAGACTGCTGAGATTGACTTCATTCAATAGTATATTTTTGTGTGATTACACGATGGATCATAGTCTTGGTAATTGGCAGTTCTTTTACTTCCTGTGCTCAGCATAAGTGGGCATCTCTAGGAACAATCTAAGGAGGAGAACCACCGCAGGATGCCCTGGAGACGCCGGAGACCCAGAAGAGCAGAAAGGCTGACAGCAGGAAGGGTACTTCTGGGAGTGTTTTTATAATATAGATGGATGCCACATTGTTAACACAGGTTCTTTCTGCAGCATCAGCACTGTTGTGTAGCACTTCCTACAGCCATGTCCACACAGAGGGGCTGTTTATGTTGAAAGGACATGTGGAAAATAATTACCACCATCAGGCTCTCTTTGCATTGCTAACGCTTGGCTATACAGTGATTTTAGTTATGTCATTCAATCTCCGGCATACAACTTTCTGTGTCACACAAGCCGTTTGCATAGATAACCTGACCAAAAAATCAAACTTGCCGTCAGGCAGAATCACTTTCCCAGAAATAGCTGCTGATGACTGCTCCGTTAAGGGCAATTAACATACATGGAGTACAAAATCCTAATCCTCTGAGATCAGGAGTATTCTGCATCCCTGTAGATACACAGGAAAGCCATGTTGTTAATGATGGGAAACACCAGGGAGAATAAGATAACTCAAGACATACCAGCCATATCCCCCTACCCTATACATGAGGCCCACTGTGTACCTCTCTTGGCTTGCCGATCAATATATCTCTAAGTGGGAGCATCTGGTAGAAATTACAAAGTAATTCAGGCTTACAAAAGACAAGCAGAGTACTGTCAGGGAATGAAGGTAAGGTATACATAAGCCTCGTACACTAACTATCCCTCACAGCAGATGTGTAGCTTACGCATCAGCTATTTTATGAAATGTGCTGAGAACTGACCCATAATTTCCCACTGCCCTTCATGCTGCAGCAGGAAACAAGCGATCTGAACTCTGTACCTTTTAACTGGAAACACTCAGACTGATTGATATACGGCTGCAAGTAAGACATACTGCATACAGAGGGGGTAAATGAGGGTATAGCAGGCGTGGATAAGTCTTGGCGAAATAGAAGCTGCAGGAGTTCTGGTCCCCAATTAGATGGCCAGATATTTTTTCATTACAGGGCGGCAGGAGACGATTTAGCGAATGGTCTGCATTCAAGAGACGGTCAATTACATGAAACAATAACCGTTAAATATTTTTCATTGTTTGGTCGTTATTGCAATCATTGCTTGTTTGTTCCTAGAGCAGTCACGCTGCTAACGCTGCCAGATTTCTGATTAGACTAGGGGATGTAGTGGCGACTAATGATAACCTTTCAGTCAGGCAGTTATGTCCGAGCCACAGAAAATGAAAAATGTATTACTCGTTCAGTTGCTGCAGGCTATTATATGTGACAATAACTTCTCAAATTTGGACGCTCATATGAAAATAATCACTCCATCTTAAAAGCCCTTAAACCACTTCCTGCACCTGGGCACAGATGTAGGTCGAAGATGTATGAGAGATAGGGATCGGACTCACAAGGTGATCCCACTCCATACACAGCTGGAGCTGGCCATGTAGCACTGTGGCATCTGAAGGGTTAGACACAGGGAGTGGGCTTCATCTGTCCTCCAATCGGGACCCGCAGGGCAAAATCGCAGAGCTCCGATCAGTTAAGCCTTATTCACACGTCAGTGATTTCCATCAGTGATTTTGAGCCAAAACCAGGATTGGAGCCTCCACAGACATAAGGTATAAGAGAAAGATCTGCACCTGTTCTGTGTTTAGAGCCGCACCTGGTTTTGGCTCAAAATCACTGATGGAAAACACTGACCAAACACTGACTGTGTGAATGAGGCATTACTTTGACACCCCAGGGTCTTGTGAAGGCTCCCAGGCTTGCCATAGCAAACAACCTGTGAAGGCTCCACAGGCTACGTGACCCAATTTTCCTGATGTTCCAGCTTCCCAGGGTCAGGACCCTTACCAATCTGATAGTTGTTCCCTACAGTATAGGGAGTCTTGTGAAGGCTCCCAGGCTTGCCATAGCAAACAACCTGTTAAGCACTGCCTAATGCCATAGACTACAATAGCATTCAGAACATCACATATTTAAGTCCCCTAGGAGGTCTAAAAAAAACCCCACCAAAATATAAAAAATTTAAATCACTCATTTGCTAATTTTACACGTACAAGCAATATTAAATAATCCTGATCGGTATCGCCGCATCTGAAAATGTACGACCTACTAAATATGAAAATATTTATCATGTATGGTGAAAGCCATAATGAAAATAAATTCAAAATGGACGATTCACTGTTTTCTGGTCACCTCACCCGGCAAATAACATGTACTAAAAGTGTTCAAAAAGACCCATCAACCCCGAAATGGTAGCAATAAAAACGACAGCTCGCCCTGCCAAAATGAGCCCTCACACAGCTCTGTAAACGAAAAGATATGTGTCAGAATATGGATGCAAAGAAGTTGTTTTATGTAGTAAAACATAACAGATATCGCTGTTACTGTACTAACCCCCAGAATAAAGTTTTTTTAGTGCACAGTGAACGCTGTTACAGCAAAATCCCAAAAACCTTGGCGAAGTTCACGCCTCAAAGAATTTTTTTTCCTGCTTTCCAATACAATATATGGTAAATGAAATGGTGCCACTACAAAATACAACTTGTCCTGCAAAAATAAAGCCTTCATACATCTATGTGAATGGAAAAGTCAAAATGTTATATGGCTCCTGGAAGGCGGGGAGAAATAAGTGAAAATGCATAAATTGACAGTTGGCCCGGTCCAGAAGAAGGAGCTAATTGGTAACTATTCGGCAATCTGCACACGGCCAATTCACAGAAAATTTGTCACAACAGCTCCAATCATCCTTCCAGTCGTTTCTGTTGCTTTATAAATTTTACATCAAGCAAGTTTATTGAACGCTCGCTGCATTCCTATCCTGTATATAGTACACACTGCCCTCTAGTGGTCAGATCAGATAGTGACAGACCTGGCCAGTCCATACAAGACCAGCAGGACCTGTGGTGATCAGCTAATCATCAAGGCATATTCTTTTGAAGAAAAAAAAAAAAGGAGCTTCTCTTTGTGAGCCAGCCCCTTATAAGGCCTTTCACACGGGCGAGAATTCTGCGCGGGTGCAATGCATGAGGTGAACACATTGCCCCCGCACTGAATCCGGACCCATTCACTTCAATGGGGCTGTGCAGATGAGCGGTGATTTTCACGCATCACTTGTGTGTTGCGTGAAAATCGCAGCTTGTTCTATATTCTTCGCTATTCACGCAACGCAGGCCCCATAGAAGTGAATGGGGCTGCGTGAAAATCGCAAGCATTAGCAAGCAAGTGCAGATGCGGTGTGATTTTCACGCATGATTGCTAGATGATAGGGATGAGCAACCCTGGACCCCATTAAAGTCTATTCACTGTATTATTTTCCCTTATAACATGGTTATAATGAAAAATAATAGCATTCTTAATACAGAATGCTTAGTAAAATGTGCCTTCAGGGGTTAAAAAATAAAACTAATTAACTCACCTCATCCACTTGATCACGCTGCCAGCATAGTCTTCTTTCTCCTTCTTTCAGGACCTGCAAAATGACCTTTGATGACATAATCGGTGTGGTGACTGTGACGTCAGCGCAGGTCCTTCTGAATGAAGATAGAAGATCCTTCTATCCTCATTCAGCAGGACCTGCACCGACGTCACCACGCCCACCACGTGGTGAACGCAATGACATCATTAAAAGGTCCTTTTGCAGGTCCTGAAAGAAGAAGAAAGAAGAGGATGCCGGCTGCGCGATCAAGTGGATGAGGAGAGTTATGTTGTTATAATTTTTTAACCCTCAATTGACATTATACTATGCTTTCTGTATTAAGAATGCTATTATTTTCCCTTATAACCACGTCATAATGGAAGATAAAACCTACAGAACACCTAACCCGAACTTCAGTGCAGAAGTCTGGGTTCGGGTCTGGGTACCACATTCAGTTTTTTCTCACGCGCGTGCAAAACGCATTGCACTCGCACGGAAAAAAACTGAACAACGGAACACAACAAACTGACTGCAATTGCGTGCCTACACTCGCGCGGGTTTCCCGAAATGCACTCTGAACGCATCCGGCCCTCACCTGCGATGCCCGTGTGAAGGGGGCCTAACAGATCGCTGACAATTTGCCCTCAAGGTAGAAGGAAAATTAACTCCAGAGGAGAATGGGGACAGTATGGAATGGTTACGGTTACTTTCATTAGGCTGCAAGCACTGAACACAATCACCAAAGGGGCAGCTAAACCCAGAGAGTGATGGGTCATGGGAATTGGACTTACCTCTGGGCTGTACCCGTACTCACAACCTGAAGCCACTGCAAGTACAGGTGCAGCCTGCAGTTAGCGCTTACCATGATGTAGTACCCACAGCTCAATCACAAACATGTGATAGCACCCTGGCACTTAACTGGCAAGTGCCAGACAGTCATTTAAAGTGCCAATATTATTTTTTTTAATGATAACTGTTTACTTCCTCAGACTTCTGTTTCTGGTTTTGAGGGAGTTGGTACTATCTTGCAGTTCAGTATCAAGTGCTGGACTACCTGGGCCATGAGTACCAGATTAAAGGGGTTATGCAAAGTTTTTAAGTTATCCCCTATCCACCGGATAGGGCATAACTAGCTGACCACCGGGGGTCCATCAATGAACCATTACCCCGGTTCTGATGGAGCAGGAGGCTGTGCATGCTCACTGCTGCCCCATTTATTCTCTATGGGTGTGCTAGAGAACCCCTTTCAGGAACTTTACTCACCTCTGTGCCAATCTCATTTGCAATAATATTCATAAACTCATTATCTCCCTCTTTTCTGTTGAAGAGATGAAATAATAATCAGACCGTCATTACATATCACAAGAGATAACGCAAAGAAGGTATATTAATGGGGTGGTGTGCTGCAATGATATTGATGACGTATCCTCAGGATAGATAGTCAATATCAGATATGCGGGGGCCGACTCCCAGCATCCCTGCCGATAAGCTGTCTGAAGTGGTCACAGTGCTGTGCGAGGCCTACTTCCTCTTCAAAGTTTACATGCATGGCGAATAGATTATAGCGGCAATGCAGGGCAATTACTGGTCTCATTCTGTAGTTACATTGCAGCGCCATTACAAGGGAGATGGCATGCAGTCAAACACTGAAGAGGATGCATACTCCCGTAGCACTTCAAACAGCTAATCGGCAGGGGTGCCAGACCTCCGCCAACCTGATATTGATGACTTATCTAGAGGATAGGTCATCAATATTACTCCACTGCACAACCCCTAGAACATCAATCAAGTAAAAACATGGAGCAAAGAAATAGACATTTGCAGCATTTCGAACCCTCTTCCCCCCTTAATCCCCTCTTTTTGACTCATATTAAAATTACAAATAAGTGAAAGTAAACAAATCTTCAGTGCGTGTCCCAGAACCTCAGCCATGTCCCCCCTCCTCCTCCTCGTCTTGTGTCTGGCTGTAAGACAGATGGCTGGAGCAAGAGCCCCTTCTGCCCTGTAAAACCCCTTAAACTCCACCCCCTTGACTAAGCTCCACCTCTTCAGCTGCTTTCCAGTCAAAATAGACCAGATGATCAGGACATTAACCCATGTGGTTTCTGCAACAATTCTAGCAGACTTTTCGTTTCGGGATCATGCAGAAAGTGCTGCAGACTGATAAACACTGGGGGCAGGATGATGGTTAATGTTCTTATATAAAGGGATCAAAGACTTGATGCTGACAGTCAAGGGTTCACTCACCTGTGTAAGGAGAATAGTTTGCTTCTGTCTGGACGGTTTTTAAAGCCCTGGGCTGTAAGGACAGCGAGGTCTCTCAGTAAAGTCAGATTATTCTAAAAAACAATACAAACGTCACATGATCATCATCATTCAATGTCCATGTAGTCATCTCCTGCAACCAATGTAATGTTGAGAGAGGATCGTCTGCTCTCATTGTGCCATTCTTCTGTCACTGCCGGCACTGACCAGACATGTCAAAATGAGACATGTCCTAGTGAAGGGTCCGGTTGTCAAGAAATTCATACACTTCCATGAAGAATAACAGAAGAACAGTACACCAAAGAGGTATAATAAAAGACGCTCAGCTTCATTTCATGCTTTTTTAGCATATATTCACAAACGGCAGATTTTTGCAGAAATTAAAGGAGTTGTCTGGCCTAGGAGCAGACATCCTCAATGGTGCCACAGCACTTGTGTTTCTGGCTTGGTCCTACACAATTTGAGGGGGCGCCACAGGCTACGTGACCCCGTTTTCCTGATGTTTCAGCTTCCCAGGGTCAGGACCCTATAGGGGATAACTTGTTATAATACCCCTTTAAGTACCCTGGTCAGCACACCGTGGCAGTACCTTCTGAAGAGTCTTCACAGATTTCTGCAGTTTCTCCACACCTTCAATGTGCTCCTCAGGCCCATTCCTGTGCATAACAAAGGAGATCAAATCTTACTATGTGAAATATATAAGGCTGTCAGACTAACAGAAAGACAATTATTGGCATGCATCATATACACTGGTACGAGATGCAGGTGGCAATCCCAGATGTGTAGATAATATGGAAGGTGGAGCAAAGAAAAATAATGCTAAAATATATCTGAGCTGGAAAGTCACACACAACCATAAGAATAGGAGCTTCTCCTTAAATTTGAAAGTCTGGTTAGAGGAGGTCCAACTTCAGTGAAGGTGGGGCAGCACAAGTCGGCAGGGTCAGTAATACCATGGTGATGCACAGAATGCCATCCCAAAGAACCAAATACCACAGTGCAGCATAAAATTCCTCCCTCAGAAGCTGTCTCTCTGTGGTGGCCATTAGGGAGGAGCGAATCGACTTCGGATAATACCTAGTTTGAATACTGTAAAAAAACATTTCAGGAATCCGGGTTCGGTCCCAAAGGAAATGTTTTTTTACAGTAGAAATCAATTTATGAAGTTATGACGCAAAGTCTCCCGAGACTTCGCAAAAGGAATAACTTCGGCTCATCGGAGCCAATACATTCTAATACTGTACGGAGCGCTAGCTCCGTACAGTATTGAAACAAAGTTTTATGCGAATCCGAAGTCGCTTCACTCATCCCTAGTGGGCCATCAGTAGTTGCCACGTTCTGTTCTGCTCCTTCCTCAATTGTCTCTAATTAAGATATGAAACAGGGGCTTAGGAGGCGGCATGTGGGCCACAGCACGAAGCCAGCCCTACTGTTAGCATTGCTGCTTGGACTTCCTCTAATAATGACCCGTATAATGTCCCCAGTAGTGTGCACCCAGCCAACAGCCGTGAAGAGGGCTCGGGCAGCCCTGTGGGCATCAGCTCACGGGGAAAATTCCCTTTAGGGTCTATGACCAGTCCTCCCCTGCCCACAGTGGTGGCTGCATCTGGTACTGCAGCTCAGCCCGACCCAAGAGAATGGCCCAGGCACAATACCCCAACTGATAAGACATAATTGCCTATTCTAAGGCCATCAAAATTAGTTGAAAGAAGAATCCAGCTTGTAGAATAAAATCAGGACTTTATTGGAGCATTCTTAAAAAGTGCACATCTAAATGTGACTGGATGGGGAAGTGCGTTTTATTTAAGAATGCTCCAACGAAGTCCTGATTTTATTCTACAAGCTGTATTCTTCTTTCAACTTATCTTAGGCCATCAATCCGTGGCGTGATTTCATGATTACTTGTGGACTGGTGCTGGATTGTACAACTTGTCTTAAAACATTAAAATCTGAGTCCCAGAAAATCCCTTTAACCAGTTGCTGACCAGACCATTTAACAACACCCGCTCCCCTTCCTGACCAGTCGCAATAAACATTTTTTCCCAATTCTATGCTTTTTTGTGATACATCGGGCTTTACTTTTATGCCAGTTTTATTTTTAGTATTTCTGTGTTTATCTAATATATAAAGTTGAGTGTATGTATGTATGTCCGCTAAAGGAATCCGCAATCACAAAATTTGGGACACAGGTACATCAGGTGTCCGGGAAGGTTTTAGACCAGGTCTCAGCTCTCTAGGACGTACAGTTCCTGAGATATTCCCCAAAAATGCATTAGCCAATAGAAGCTCGGTCACATGATCCTTATCAGCCACTAAAAACTCGCAGGCCGTTAGCCTCCACATACACAGTTTTACTCCAGGTTTCCATAACAACCCTGCCATTTATCGTCACTGCTGTAGGAGAGCTTTAAAGGAAATCTGTCACCAGGATAAATCGCTATTGAAGTAAAGTCATGGCCTAATAGCACTTAGTACCTTCTTTCAAGATGTGCCTTTGTTCCAGCAATAGATGTTTTGATCCTCTGAAAATCCAGTTTATTTGGTATGCAAATGAGCCAGTAAGGTGCCCATAGGGGTGTCACTTTTGCAGGAAGGAGCCCAGACATGCCCCCTACCACAATGTGTCCACCCTCAAAAGACGAACCACACCCCCAGGTCAATCTAAGCCACGCACCTGATCCAGTTAGACCACGCTCCCTCCCACTCCTCAGACGACACAGATTGAAAAAATGAAGTTAAAAATCAGCTTCTAGGTCCCGCTATGCCACGCCCCCAACCTGGTAAGGCCCCTTCCCTCCCATTCCCTCCCATTCCTCAGCCGTAAGGGATTTAAAAAATGAAGTTAAAAATCAACTTCTGTCAGCTGCAGAGGTGGGAGGGGCGGTGACTTTATCCCTGCAGCTCACACTCAGACAGCACCGTGCTTCTGTCTTAGAGTGAGCTGTTCAAAAGGACACGCCCCTGATCAGGTTAGGCCACGGCCCCCTCCCACTCCTCAGCAGACAGGGATTGAAAAAATTAAGTTAAAAATCAACTTATAGGTCCCGCTAAGCCACGCCCCCGATCTGGTCAGGCCATGCCTCCTCCCACTCAGCCGACAGGGATTGAAAAATGAAGCTTAAAATCAACTTCTGTCAGCAGCAGGGATGGGATGGACAGTGACTTTCTCCCTGCAGCTCACACTCAGACAGCACGGTGCTGCTGTCGTAGAGTGAGCTGTTCAAAAGGACATCCCTGTGTCCGTCCAGGCCCTGCGCCAGGAGGACAGGGAGTCTGAAAGCCGGACTGTCCGGCCTAAAACTGGACCTCTGGCCACCCTAGGGGCAGGCTGCTGTGGAGGTCACAGTTAAGGGGATGGTCCGCTATGGAGGTCAGTGTTAAGGGGCAGATTGCTGTAAAGGCCACTGTGAAGGTCACTGTCAAGGGGGTGGTGTGCTGTGAAACTTACTGTGCAGGTTGCTGTGAAGGTCAAAGTGAAGGGGGTGGGCTGCTGTGGAGGTCCAATTTTAAAGGACAGGGCACTGTGGGGGGGTAACTGTTAAGGGGTGGGGGGCTGTGGAGGTCACTGTTAAAGAGGACCTTTCACCGATTATGACACTGTGAACTAAGAATACAGACATGGAGAGTGGCGCCCGGGGATCTCACTGCACTTACTATTATCCCTGGGCGCCGCTCCGTTCTCCTGCTATGCCCTCCGGTATATCCGGTCACAAAGTTATGGTAGGCGGAGTCTGTCTTTTTTCTGTAGCGCTGGCCAATCGCATTGCAGAGCTCACAGCCTGGGAGAAAATAACCTCCCAGGCTGTGAGCTCTGCGATTGGCCAGCGCTAGAGCAGAACAAGGGCAGACTCCGCCTACCATAACTTAGTGACTGAAATCTCTGCCTACTACAACTTAGTGAGCGGAGATACCGGAGGGCATAGCAGGAGAACGGAGCGGCGCCCGGGGATAATAGTAAGTGCAGTGAGATCCCCGGGCGCCGCTCTACATGTCTGTATACTTAGTTCACAGTGTCATAATCGGTGAAAGGTCCTCTTTAAGGGGGCGGGTTACTGTATATGCCAATGTTATAGTGGATAGTGTTGATATCTTTTAACGACACACAGAAAGGAACACATAATATGAATTTGCAACTAAAATATATTTTTTTATATTCTCCCTTTCCATAATGGTCTTTTTGATACATGGGTTGAATGGGTTATGAAGTCTGGTGGAAGAAGTGCTAGAAACTGCATTGCGGAGGCATTTGTTTACAGGTCCTTTGGGGGACATTTGACTTCACATTGTTTTTTATTGTTTATTTCTCCTGTAACTGGGACAGTCACACAGGGACTACAGCCCCCAGAGAGGTTGTACAAAGCTGTAGATACTCACTGAAGAGCTAATCTTGCTTTGCTAAGACCCAGCCAACGCAACAGGCTCCCGGCCCTCGGTAATCACATGAAGGCTGAGACTGGAGCAGAAAGCGACTGCGTATAGAGCAACAGGGAAGGCCTTCTCTATGGGGAGCCCTGCTGTCGCTGACAGCAGGCTCCCCACTTCCGCATGATTAGAATGCAGCTGTGAACTCTGCATGGACATCTATAAATGCCGACTGGACAAATATAGTCAATAGATGTCGACAAAGGGTTAAATAGAGGCATCAATAGGGTTGTTTCGATAGCAAAATTTTGATTCGATTTGCGTTCACCGCATAGGAGATATTTTTTTATATTTTAATAGTTCGCACATTTTTGGGCGTGGCGATATGCAATATGTTTATTTATTTATTGTTTATATATTTTATATGTAAAATTGGGAAAGGGGGTGATTTTAACTTTTTTTAATTTTATTTTAATTTACTAACTATTAGCCCCCTTAGGGGCTCCAACCCTTGTCCTATTCACCCTAATAGAGCTCTATTAGGGTGAATAGGACCTCACACTCTCCCTGATGCCCTGTGCTTTGTGCACACAGCAGCAGGGAGCCGACTATGGCAGGCAGGGATTCAGTGGCGTCCTGGCTGCCATGGTAACTGATCGGAGCCCCAGGATTACACTGCTGGGGCTCCGATCAGAAGTTGCCACTGCACCACCAATGAATGAAGAGGAGGGGGGGGGGGGGACCCTGTGGCCACTGCCACCTATGATTATACTGGGGGTGCGCACTGCGCCACAAATGAAGATAAGTAACCTTTTAATACAAATACAGGAGGCGGGTGCCGGCGGCAGAATCACATAGCCCGCACCCGACCTCTATGACAGGGTGCTGCGGATCGCCACCTATATTTGTATTAATGGGCGAGTTATCATCATTGGTGGTGCAGTGGCCACAGCCCCTCCACTCCTCCGCCCCTCTCTAAAATATATGTCTATATTGGGTGTAAACCCGCCGCAATCTGCAACTTTTCCCCGCTCATGCCAGGTCTAAAAAATGGGCGTGGTATGGGAGGCGAAAGGGGACGGGTTGGCAGGCCCCATCTCAATATTCATTTTCTACGCCTGTTTTGGGCATAGAAAATGGTCTCAATCTACGCCAGTAAGGGAGCTGGCGTAGATTTAGAAGTTGCAGTGGATCCGCCACAGTTATGAAGAGGCTGGCGCCGCTATCCACAGGGGCTTATTAAGACCGGCTTCTAAAACGCTGGTCTTAATAAATGACGCCCTATGTGCGTCCAACCGCACCAATCTGTGCCACTTTTTTAGACAGATATTTGGCGCTGACACACTAGTAAATCTGGCCCCATGTATGAATACTAGCAGCTCAGTTTACAGCAGCATATGCAGAATGACAATTGTGCAAAAACACAGATCTTACTTTAAAAGGGCGGTCAGAGACTTCTCCACACTGTAGCTCCGGGCTGCGTATTTCAATACTCTCTCTCCTGCAATGAATATTAGATTAGTCTTGTTCTTCTTTCCCTTTTCTGTTCCTAAAATCTTAATCACCTGTAGGAGTTACAAAGGACACATTAACATTTACCAAACTGGACGCATCAACTTTACAGTTCTTCAGACATTTGAAACAAATTAGCCTAATTCATAGTAATAATAGTCATAATTCTCAACCACAAAAGTATTAATAATAATTAGGGTTGGGGTCAGTCCCCAACCCCTTTGCCGGTGGTCACAAGAGGTACCCCTGCTGGGGTCACATGTTGATGACATGATGTAATTACAATGCTGTCTTACTTCTTCTAATATTGTATATCTATATTGAATTCTACATACCTGGAGATCACTGAGATTAGCTACATGGGTCCCACAGCACATGTTTTCATCAACTCCTTCTATGTCGATTATTCTCACCGGACCAGCATGGTCATCAGGTAAACCTCGGCTTCTGACCTAAAGGAGGAGGCACAATGCAAGATCTGAATGGGCAGTGCTGTCAACTAAACTAAGAGGACCACAACAATGCTTCAATATTAAAGGGGTTGTCCCACAAAAAATATTCGACATTTTTCAAACCAGCACCAGTAAATACTTTTGTAATTGCATGTAACTGAAAATTTGGTATAGCCACTGAGTTATTCACCGAAACCTATCTGTATAGTTCCACCTGCCCTTTTTCTAATTTCTTTGGAACCACATGCTCAGTTTCAGCCTTCAAATGCCACCAGCTGCAGTAGAAAGGACATGTCCCCTGAGAAGGTGCATGCCCCTTAAGCTGCCAGCCTGAAATAAATCTAGCAGAGCATTAAATGGGAAAATCTCTGGATCCATGCGAGATACAGGGCTGGTTCTACATTATTTTTTAAATTTTTAATGGGATAACCCTTTTACTCTACGATGCAGACTGACGTCACCAGACTGCATAATACATGAATGTTAACTGCAGCAGAACGACGGCAGTGCAGCACATGTTTAGCACATGTCAGGCACCAAAATGAACCGCACATGAACCACAGTCTTCAGGTCCAATCCCCACATAACGTTCATGCACATTCAGTATATCCACCGATCTGTAAGCTTACTTGGTTAAATTCAGGATCATCAGTGGTGATCACTCTCACAATGACGGGCACACGCTGGCGGATCTTTTGGTTGACCAGCAGCTCAATACGTTCAGCCTCATCGTTTGTCATCGTTGGGGTGTCCAGCTCAATGGTACTGCGCTGTCGTCCCAGTTCCCTGTAAATTCAGGGGTTGTTGATAAATGAACAGTAATTCAGAAAGTTTGAAACCTGTGCTGAAGTCCCTTGATGCCATACAGAAGGGGGGACTATTCCAGTGCCATAGTCCAGGTCATCAACAAAGATCTGCCAACTGAGGGACAATTGAGTATTATACATAATTATATTACATACTGGGGGAAGCCCTGCCTAGAAGCAGAAAGAAACGAAAAAAAAAAAAAACTTTTCAGAACTTAGTTTTCAGAACGCAGTTTTGTTAGTAATACTCTTGGTTGCACTTTTTTCCCAAGATTCTGAATATTTATTGTACGCATTTATATAGCGCTACTACATTCTGCCGCACTTGGTCAAATTCGAACCTAGGACCCCAGCGCTGCAAGGCACTAGTGCTAACCACCGAGCCACCGTGCTGCCCCGATATTGATGGCCTAGCCTTAGGATAGGTTATTTAAGGGGTTGCCAGGCTACAGATATGATGACTTATCCTCAGGACAGTTGTTCAACATCAGATTGGGAGTCTGACACCCAGCATCCCCACTGATTGGCCGCTTCAGGCAGTTGCAGTGACAAACTATACCGTGTACAGTGCAGAAGCCGAATGCTTTGTACATGGTGCAATTTCCATCACCAGTGTACTGCTGCTCAGTTCCCATTCATTTGACTAGGAACGGCCACTACACAGTATAAAAAGCCTTCTCCTTCCAGCTCCGTACACTGTATAGTTTCTGGCGCCAGCAGCTGCCTGAAACAGCTGATCAGAGGGGTGCTGAGTGTTGGACCCCCACAAATCTAACATCGATGCTATATCCTGGAGGATAGCCCTGGAAAACCCCTTTACTATCAGATCAGTGCTGGTCGACTCTCCGCACAAGATCCCGTGGCACTCATGCAAGCTCTGCAGCCTGTCATCTACATACAAGTTAAAACCAGACGTTTACATACACTATATAAAAAGACACATATGCATATTTTTCTCAATATCTGACATGAAATCTGAATAAACCTTTCCTGTTTTGGGTCAATTAGGATTACCATAAATTATAATTTGCCAAATGCCGAGGAGGGAGAGAGGGAGAGAGAATGTTGTAAGACATTTTTATTACATTCTGCAAAGTCAAAAATAGGAATTAGACTTGGCGGTAATTCGGTTTACAGAGATTCTCTCGTGACAGCACAACAGGACGTTGTTCCCTTTGACCTTCTTGGGACAGGAAACAGAGGTTAAAAGGTTCCTCCAACCTCCACCCTTCAGTGTTTTTCCAGAATACTACGCCAGGATGGATGCAACCGAGTTATTAAAATCATCAGAAAATCTTATATGCAGTATTTACATAGTAGTTGGTAAGGAAGGGAATGTACAGGTGCTGCCATGAGGGGGATCTCTGGAAACCGAATTACCAGTAAGTCTCAATCCTATTTTCCAGCTCATCCCTCATGACAGCACAACAGGAGACGTACTAAATTATAATTTAGGAGGGGACCGAAAGTAAGGACAACATATCTCAGATAGTTATCATTAGATAAAAATAAAATTTCATAGAATCAGGAATAAACCTGAGACAGGTGGGGGGGAAATGGCCGTGCGTCTTATAAAGCGGATACTTTGCTGGCTGCTATACTGCACAGCGCGGCCAGTGAAGTATCATTGTGGAGGGAGGAGGCGGGGACACTCATGGCGGGGTCCGGTGCAGTGATTCTACTCTAATACACCGGGCCCCGCAACCGTTAAATACATTCAATCAGATCTCTATCTAAATGTATACCGCACTGTTTGGTACTTACTGTAGTACCGTAAGTATAGCATTAAGACGGCGCAGAACGGCAGCTCCCTCAGTCATGCGCCGCCTGCCCCAGCTCCCTCGGTCATGCGCCACCTGCCTGTTCATTCATAAAGTGAGATAAGCAGGCAGGCGGCGCATGAGGAGGGAGCTGGAGCAGGTGGCGCATGACCGAGGGAGCTGCCGGTCTGCGCCGTCTTAATGCTATACTGACGGTACTACAGTAAGTACCGAACAGTGCGGTATACATTTAGATATAGATCGGATTGAATGTATTTAACAGTTGCGGGGCCCGGTGTATTAGGAGTAGAATCACTGCACCGGGCTCCGCCATGAGTGTCTCCGCCTCCTCCCTCCACACCGATGCATCCGATAGGGGATCTGTAGATGACACTTATGGGGATCCACAGATTTCCCCCATAACAGTGCGTCATCCACAGATTTCCCCCATAACAGTGCGTCATCCACAGATTTCCCCCATAACAGTGCGTCATCCACAGATTTCCCCCATAACAGTGCGTCATCCACAGATTTCCCCCATAACAGTGCGTCATCCACAGATTTCCCCCATAACAGTGCGTCATCCACAGATTTCCCCCATAACAGTGCGTCATCCACAGATTTCCCCCATAACAGTGCGTCATCCACAGATTTCCCCCATAACAGTGCGTCATCCACAGATTTCCCCCATAACAGTGCGTCATCCACAGATTTCCCCCATAACAGTGCGTCATCCACAGATTTCCCCCATAACAGTGCGTCATCCACAGATTTCTCCCATAACAGTGCGTCATCCACAGACCACCATTAGTTCAAAACCTACCAAAAGCACACCTTTTGGTTTAAAATATATTTTTCTTATTTTTCTCCTAAAAAACCTAGGTGCGTCTTATCATCAGGTGCGTCTTATAAAGCGAAAAATACAGTAAATCTTGATGACAGAATTTGTGAACCCAGTCGTAACTCTGAAATGTCTCTTTATCTGCACCCTTGATCAACAGACCTACCTACCTACAGACTTAAATACCTAGAGGAAGAATAAATTGTCTTATTAGACATCGGCCATAAAAAGAATGCCCTTTACCTCTAAGCCTAGTCTATATGGTAAGTACCATTGCGTAAAAGCGACGCGCTCTAAAACCAGAATAAATATTGTAACATCATATATAACCACTACACCGAGTAAAAATTTACTGTAGACCCCCACTGCAGTTCATTCCCAAGAGCTCAATTATTCTAATATGATAAACAACCAACTCCGGAATGTCTACAAGGTATATGTAAGAAACCGTACCAAGCTGACAGCACTGGCACACGCCAGGCATGGACATTAACAATGGGGTAACCAAACTGTACCATTAACTTCATACTGCTGCAGGACAAGCTTGGGATCCCGAACCAGGAGGTGTTGGTATGAACTCAAGGGAGAAGAAAGGAGAAAGAACCCTCCCGACGAAACCAGGCCAACCGAGAACCCACCTGCCCACATAGCTTCAAGGTCAGAGGCAGTCTTAAGGGTTTCACAAGATCTTTACATGGCACTAGCCAGGAGACACAGGGACTGATGAGTGGCAAGAGGTTACAGGACCTGTGCAGCGTACATAGCCGCAACTTATATGTGTGAGCATGGCTGTAAGTGTGAATGTGGACAGAGGAATGCACAGTCTCTATTGCCGTTTTGTAGCTCCCTGGGTTGGCATGCAGTGAGGGGAGTCTCCTTCCTGGAGGCGACAGAGGTGCCCTTGAGGTTATGGGTATTAGGTGCAATGAAGGCAGGGTCCCTAATGTTTGTGACATCAGTACCCTTAGGTGCAAATAGATAGAATAACAGAGAAGAGTTTAGTTGGGCATAAGTTGACATTTACTGAAAATCACTTGTCTTCAGGTACATATATCAAGTTATTGCCATAGAAGGGATGGCTATAAACCATACAAGACAAATTCCCAGCCAGGATGGTGTTGCCTCCCATTATAAACAGGTCTGGGAAGGATCTTTACAAAATTTCACTGTTCTGGTCACACTAATGTTCCTTTAACTTCATGCTGACCCATACTATCTCTAGGTGTACAGTCGTGGCCAAAAGTTTTGAGAATTACATAAATATTGGAAAAAGTTGCTGCTTACGTTTTTATAATAGCAATTTGCATATACTCCAGAATGTTATGAAGAGTGATCAGATGAATTGCATAGTCCTTCTTTGCCATGAAAATTAACTTAATCCCCCCCAAAAAAAAACTTTCCACTGCATTTCATTGCTGTCATTAAAGGACCTGCTGAGATCATTTCAGTAATCGTCTTGTTAACTCCGGTGAGAATGTTGACGAGCACAAGGCTGGAGATCATTATGTCAGGCTGATTGGGTTAAAATGGCAGACTTGACCTGTTAAAAGGAGGGTGATGCTTGAAATCATTGTTCTTCCATTGTTAACCATAGTGACCTGCAAAAAAACGCGTGCAGCCATCATTGCGTTGCATAAAAATGGCTTCACAGGCAAGGATATTGTGGCTACTAAGATTGCACCTCAATCAACAATTTATAGGATCATGAAGAACTTCAAGGAAAGAGGTTCAATTCTTGTTAAGAAGGCTTCAGGGCGTCCAAGAAAGTCCAGCAAGCGCCAGGATCGTCTCCTAAAGAGGATTCAGCTGCGGGATCGGAGTACCACCAGTGCAGAGCTTGCTCAGGAATGGTAGCAGGCAGGTGTGATCGCATCTGCACGCACAGTGAGGCGAAGACTTTTGGGAGATGGCCTGGTGTCAAGAAGGGCAGCAAAGAAGCCACTTCTCTCCAAAAAAAACTATCAGGGTCAGATTGATCTTCTGCAGAAAATATGGTGAATGGACTGCTGAGGACTGGGGCAAAGTCATATTCTCAGATGAGCCTCTTTCCGATTGTTTGGGGCATCAGGAAAAAGGCTTGTCCGGAGAAGAAAAGGTGAGTGCTACCATCAGTCCTGTGTCATGCCATCAGTAAAGTATCCTGAGACCATTCATGTGTGGGGTTGCTTCTCATCCAAGGGAGTGGGCCCACTCACAATTTTTCCCAAAAACACAGCCATGAATAAAGAATGGTACCAAAACACCCTCCAACAGCAACTTCTTCCAACAATAAAACAACAGTTTGGTGAAGAACAATGCATTTTCCAGCATGATGGAGCACCGTGCCATAAGGCAAAAGTGATAACTAAGTGGCTCGGGGACCAAAACGTGACATTTTGGGTCCATGGCCTGGACACTCCCCAGATATTAATCCTATTGAGAACTTGTGGTCAATCCTCAAGAGGCGGGGGGACAAACAAAAACCCACTAATTCTGACCAACTCCAAGAAGTGATTATGAAAGAATGGGTTGCTCAGGGATTGGCCCAGAAGTTGATGGAGAGCATGCCCAGTCGAATTGCAGAGGTCCTGAAAAAGAAGGGCTAACACTGCAAATACTGACTCTTTGCATAAATGTCATGTAATTGTCGATAAAAGCCTTTGAAACGTATGAAATGCGTGTAATTATATTTCACTACATCACAGAAACAACTGAAACAAAGATCTAAAAGAGGTTAAGCAGCAAACTTTGTGAAAACTAATATTTGTGTCATTCTCAAAACTTTTGGCCATGACTGTAGAGTATACTATACCCTATAATTCACATGGCCGGTATACAAATATGTCTTGCACTCCTTGAATTACATACAATTTCCATTAATATTGTCCACATTGTCTATGGAGGAATGTGGCTACAAATACAGCTTTGCGCTAAACTGTAGATCGTGAATAGGCACTGTAGGCTACTCCACTCCTCAAATGATAGTAGCGTGCATAGATTGAACTACCACTCATTTCCACTAGGTTTTCCCTAATCTTTCTGTCTCGCAGAGGCCATGAGGCGGCACGCCAGGCACAGAGGCCATGAGGCGGCACGCCAGGCACAGAGGCCATGAGGCGGCACGCCAGGCACAGAGGCCATGAGGCGGCACGCCAGGCACAGAGGCCATGAGGCGGCACGCCAGGCACAGAGGCCATGAGGCGGCACGCCAGGCACAGAGGCCATGAGGCGGCACGCCAGGCACAGAGGCCATGAGGCGGCACGCCAGGCACAGAGGCCATGAGGCGGCACGCCAGGCACAGAGGCCATGAGGCGGCACGCCAGGCACAGAGGCCATGAGGCGGCACGCCAGGCACAGAGGCCATGAGGCGGCACGCCAGGCACAGAGGCCATGAGGCGGCACGCCAGGCACAGAGGCCATGAGGCGGCACGCCAGGCACAGAGGCCATGAGGCGGCACGCCAGGCACAGAGGCCATGAGGCGGCACGCCAGGCACAGAGGCCATGAGGCGGCACGCCAGGCACAGAGGCCATGAGGCGGCACGCCAGGCACAGAGGCCATGAGGCGGCACGCCAGGCACAGAGGCCATGAGGCGGCACGCCAGGCACAGAGGCCATGAGGCGGCACGCCAGGCACAGAGGCCATGAGGCGGCACGCCAGGCACAGAGGCCATGAGGCGGCACGCCAGGCACAGAGGCCATGAGGCGGCACGCCAGGCACAGAGGCCATGAGGCGGCACGCCAGGCACAGAGGCCATGAGGCGGCACGCCAGGCACAGAGGCCATGAGGCGGCACGCCAGGCACAGAGGCCATGAGGCGGCACGCCAGGCACAGAGGCCATGAGGCGGCACGCCAGGCACAGAGGCCATGAGGCGGCACGCCAGGCACAGAGGCCATGAGGCGGCACGCCAGGCACAGAGGCCATGAGGCGGCACGCCAGGCACAGAGGCCATGAGGCGGCACGCCAGGCACAGAGGCCATGAGGCGGCACGCCAGGCACAGAGGCCATGAGGCGGCACGCCAGGCACAGAGGCCATGAGGCGGCACGCCAGGCACAGAGGCCATGAGGCGGCACGCCAGGCACAGAGGCCATGAGGCGGCACGCCAGGCACAGAGGCCATGAGGCGGCACGCCAGGCACAGAGGCCATGAGGCGGCACGCCAGGCACAGAGGCCATGAGGCGGCACGCCAGGCACAGAGGCCATGAGGCGGCACGCCAGGCACAGAGGCCATGAGGCGGCACGCCAGGCACAGAGGCCATGAGGCGGCACGCCAGGCACAGAGGCCATGAGGCGGCACGCCAGGCACAGAGGCCATGAGGCGGCACGCCAGGCACAGAGGCCATGAGGCGGCACGCCAGGCACAGAGGCCATGAGGCGGCACGCCAGGCACAGAGGCCATGAGGCGGCACGCCAGGCACAGAGGCCATGAGGCGGCACGCCAGGCACAGAGGCCATGAGGCGGCACGCCAGGCACAGAGGCCATGAGGCGGCACGCCAGGCACAGAGGCCATGAGGCGGCACGCCAGGCACAGAGGCCATGAGGCGGCACGCCAGGCACAGAGGCCATGAGGCGGCACGCCAGGCACAGAGGCCATGAGGCGGCACGCCAGGCACAGAGGCCATGAGGCGGCACGCCAGGCACAGAGGCCATGAGGCGGCACGCCAGGCACAGAGGCCATGAGGCGGCACGCCAGGCACAGAGGCCATGAGGCGGCACGCCAGGCACAGAGGCCATGAGGCGGCACGCCAGGCACAGAGGCCATGAGGCGGCACGCCAGGCACAGAGGCCATGAGGCGGCACGCCAGGCACAGAGGCCATGAGGCGGCACGCCAGGCACAGAGGCCATGAGGCGGCACGCCAGGCACAGATACATTTTTCCTTGATAAAGGAATCAAGTCAGACATAACTAAGCCAGGTTGCTAGACCTGAAAGTTTTAAGTCTGCGACCTTGTCAATTGAAATCCACATTCAGTCCTCATTAAAGAAACAGGTGATGCTACTATCGCCTGAGTTCCCATTTAGATCCACACACAGATTATCAATTAAAGTAATTAGAACTGTTGAGGCAATCCAGATGGTTAAACACAAGCATGGTTTACTTACCTGACAAATAGTTTGCATGGTTTACTTACCAATCATGAAGTATGTGCTGCCAAAGCAAGCACCAATAATGTCATGCAGCTTCTGCCAACACTTGCATACAGAGTGTTGGTAAGGAGAAGCAAAAAGGCCCCATTCCAGCTGCTGACTGTTTCAGACACACTGAGGTGCAATCCTGCTGAACTCCATTAAGGAACAGCAGATCTAAGCTCCATGAACCTATAGCCATCCTTAGTGAGGTAACCACCAGTTGCATTATCCACTTCATCAGAGTTAGGAGCAAGCCAGGGGACCTCCACATAAGAGGTACTGGCACGGGCCACTTATAGGGTAGGAAGGATGAGGATGAACCAAACGATCAAACCCAGGCCATCAGAGAACCCACCTATAGGCTCAGACTCCACCAGGTGGGTTCCGGGCTGCTAAGTGACCTCTACCCCGAGAGGTGTTAGCAAGGCTATTTAAGACCTGGAAGGAGAGGCCGGACACCCCCCAATCCTAGTCCCAGCCTTAGGCCCTAAAAGTTCTTGTAGAATCTCTTCAACCCTAGAGCAGGGAACCTCTCTGCATCTTTCCCCTGTAGGGACAGGAAGGACACTGGTGGGTGGAGGTGGGAGGGACCTTTTAACCTCTCTGTTTCCTGTCTCAAGAAGGTCAAAGGGGAACAACCTCCTGTTGTGCTGTCATGAGGGATGAGCTGGAAAGTTTACATACATTTTTAATAATTTTTGGTACCACTGCCCTTAAACTGTATGACTTGGGTCAAACGTTTTGGATATCCTTCCACAAGCTTCTCACAATAGTTGGTCAGAATTTGGGCCCATTGCTCCTGACAAAACTGGTGTAACTGAGCCATGTTTGTTGGTCGCCTTGCTCGCACCTGCCTTTTCAGCTTTGCCCTTACATTTTCAATAGGATTGAGATCAGGCTTCGTGATGGCCACTCCAAAACATGGACCTCGTTATCCTTAAGCCACTTTGTAACCAGTTTGGCAGTATGCTTCGGGTCATTGTCCATTTAGAGGACCCATTTCCGCCCAAGCTTTAACTTCCTGGCTGATGTCTTGAGATGTTGCTTCAGTATTTCCACATAATCTTCTTTCCTCATGATGCCATCTATTTTGTGAAGTGCACCAGTCCCTCCTGCAGCAAAACAACACCACAACATGATGCTGCCACCCCCGTGTTTCACAGTTGGGTTGGTGTTCTTAGGCTTCCAAGCTTCTCCCTTTTTCCTCTAAATGTAACAATGGTCATTATGGCCAAAAAGTTCAATTTTAGTTTTGTCAGACCACAGGACATGTCTCCAAAAATGTAGGTCTTTGTCCCTTTGTGCATTTGCAAACATTAATCCGTCTTTTTTATGTTTCTTTTGGAGTAATGGCTTCTTCCTGGCAGAGTAGCCTTTCAGCCCATGTTGATACAGTACTCGTTTCACTGTGGATATTGACACAATCTTACCAGCTTCCGCCATTATCTTCACAAGGTCTTTTGCTTTTGTTCTTGGGTTGATATGCACATGTCCGAACAAAGCACGTTCATCTCTGGGACACAGAACCCGTCTCCTTCTTGAGCGGTATGATGGCTGGACATTCCCATCTTGTTTGTACTTGCGTATAATTGTTTGTACAGATGAACGAGGCACCTTCAGGTATCTTGAAATTACACCCAAGGTTGAGCCAGACTTGTGAAAGTCCACAATTCTCTTCCTGATATCTTGGCTGATTTCTTTAGACTTTCCCATGATGCTACACAAAGAAGCAGTGTGTTTCAGGTGTGCATTTAAATACATCCACAGGTGTGTCTCTAACTCAGATGTTGCCAACAAACCTAACAGAAGCTTCCACATGACATCATATGGGCAGTCCAGGAATATTTTTAAGGCATAGTAATCTTAGTGTATGCAAACTTTTGACATTGCAGAAAGTAATAAAAATGCCTTAAAACATTCTCTCTCTCTCTCTCTCTCATTATTCTGGCATTTGGCAAATAATAATAATTATGGTAATTCTAACTGACCAAAAACAGGAAAGGTTTATTCTGACTTCATGTCAGATATTGAGGAAAAACATGCATATGTGTCTTTATATAGTGTATGCAAACTTTTGGTTTCAACTGTAGATGTGGCAGTGCAGGGTAATTATAGCTTCCACCCATTCACTTGAATGCAGACATTTTATCAGTGGGCATCAAGTATACGCCATACACAGACGCCTGAACTACTGAACCATGGGGCAACTCAGCTTCCAGTACTCAGACCACCAAACTGTAGACTATCGCTGGCACAATTAGCAGTACCTAACCAAAACTGGATTAAAGTGAAATCCGTCATGTCAAAAAACCATGCAGTGAAAATAGCCGGATAAATGGCTAACTTACCATGAGGTTGTCTTGAACCCATACAAAGAGTCAGCAATGGCTGTGATAAGGTGCTGGCCTGGAGAAGAGAGCCACATGGTTAATCCAGTGTAGATACCCCAATGCAATGCTGAAGAGCGTCTATAGACGAAGCACAATGGCTGCAGGATGAGTCTGAGAGCCCACACCTGAGTGCTGCTGCATGTGGTCGAATCTGCGGTCCCAGTCTACCTTCACTAATACTTCGGAACCTGGATCCAATGGAGAGGATACAAAATGGACAGCTTCTGGGCCTTGTCGGGTGACACGATGCACTGGAACTTCACCAATAGATCCTCTGTCGTCAGGCTGGTAGAAAGGATGAGGAATATTATAATATATATATATATATATATATATATATATATATCACACTCCTACACCACAGCTTAAAGGGAACCAATCACCAAGCAGATTATTTCAGGACATGTCCTAATGAAGAGAAGCTGCAATAAGCCTTTGCCCTGGCGGAAGGCCAATCGATTACAAGATTTGTGAGTTAAAGGGGTTGTGAAGGCACATGCTCCTACCCAATATGATACCCAACACAGAGAAACCCCAATCCACGCTGGGAAGGAAGTTGGCAAGCCCACTGATTAATGCCTGGTTAGTATAGTGAATGAGTCTCAATAATTAGAATGGGATACAGGCATGATACTCACCAGGATTCAGAAATCTGCCTCCACAACTACCCCACCCAGCAGGCAGTGGTGTTTCTCCATTCCAGATGACAGATGAGGTGGAAGAATGTGACTGCACAACCCCTTGACTCTTTCTGGCAATCATAAGCTAGACAGACATGTTCATGTTTTGTGGGACAAGTTGTACTTTCTAATCCCAAAAGCTGGAAAAAAAATCCAAATGGGAAGAAATTGGAAAACAATGCAATTCCGCAAAAGTTTTATGGGTTTTACAGCATTCCCTAGGCCAGGCATGGCCAACCTGAGGCTCTCCAGCTGTTGCAAAACTACAACTCCCAGCATGCTCAGACTGACTACAGCTATCAGCCTGCAGCAAAGCATGGTGGGAGTTGTAGTTTTACAACAGCTGGAGAGCCGCAGGTTGGCCATGCCTGCCCTAGGCAGTAAAATTGACTCCATTCCCTCAGTTTAAGGGTCTATTCACACATTCGTATGTGTTTTGCGGATCCGCAAAACACGGACACCAGCAATGAGCGTTCCGCATTTTGCGGACCGCACATCGCCGGCGCTCTCATAGAAAATGCCTTTTCTTGTCCGCAATTGCGGACAAGAATAGGGCATGTTCTATTTTTTTGCAAAACGGAAGAGCAGATCCGGAAATGCAGATACGCAAATGCAGACAGCACATTCCGGCCCCTTTGAAAACAAATGGGTCCGCACCTGTTCCGCAAAATTGCGGAACGGATGCGGATCCATTTCGCGGACATGTGAATGGACCCTTAAAGCGATGAAAAAAGGCGAATGCGTTATATTGATTTTTAAGGCTACTTTCACACTTGCGTTCGGAGCGGATCCGTCTGGTATCTGCACAGACGGATCCGCATCTATAATGCAAACGATGGTATCCGTTCAGAACGGGTCCGTCTGCATTATATTTCTGAAAAAAATCTAAGTCTAATTGTTAGTCAGATGGATCCGTCCTGACTTTGCATTGAAAGTCAATGGGGGACGGATCCGTTTGAAATTGCACCATACTGTGTCAACGTCAAACGGATCCTTCCCCATTGACTTACAAGTCTGGACGGATCCGTTTGGCTCCGCAGGGCCAGGCGGACACTAAAACGCTGCAAGCAGCGTTCAGGTGTCCGCCTCCTGAGAATAACGGAGCCATACTGATGCATTCTGAGCGGATCCGCATCCACTCAGAATGCATTGGGGATGTACAGATCCGTTCGGGGCCGTTTCTGAGAGCCTTCAAATATTTTAATAGTACAGACGTTTTCAGATGCGGTGATGCCTATGATGTTTATTTACCTGTAAAACGCTCAGGTGTGAACCCAGCCTGACTCCTCACCGTATGAGCGGACCCCGAGGGTAGGACGACTCATACTCAGGATTCCTAGACCCTAAGTCGCCCTGGTAATCCCTCACCAAGGAGCAGGGAAGAGACAACCTGTTCATCCCAGTCATGGAGGAACAGGAGTCTCTATCTGAGGCCAGGCTGCAAGGAGAGGGGAACACATACAGCTATAGAGAGTTGGCAGGTAAGCGAAACCAATAACACACTTACCTGTCACAGACACACTGACTGGAACCCATGCACAAGTGCTCCTGTCCACACCAACATTAAAGGACACCACAAACCATACAGGAACCCAGGACATCCATAGCTGCAATAAACGAGGCAGGGTAATGTCTAGCAACCATGCAGGACACCAAACACCACCAGACGTACCAACTCCCTGAACATAACCCACTCTATACAAATAGGGACAGGAAGGGAAGGAGACACCGGGATGACATTGATGACCACAAGGGTGGCCCTCACTGGACAGATGGAACACCCTGGACTGGAGCAGAGCTCCAGCACCAACAACAGCTGAAGTACAACTGAGGCTACTTTCACACTAGCGTTCAGAGCGGATCCGTTCTGAACAGATCCGCTCATATAATGCAGACGGTGGCTCCGTTCAGAATGGATCCGTCTGCATTATATTGTCAAAAAATGTCTAAGTGTGAAATTAGCCTGAACGGATCCGTCCAGACTTTTACATTAAAAGTCAATGGGGGACGGATCCGTTTGAAGATTGAGCCATATTGTGTCATCTTCAAACGGATCCGTCCCCATTGACTTACATTGTAAGTCTGGACGGATCCGCACGCCTCCGCACGGCCAGGCGGACACCCGAACGCTGCAAGTAGCATTCAGGTGTCTGCCTGCTGAGCGGAGCGGAGGACAGACGCTGCCAGGAGACTGATGCATTCTGAGCGGATCCGCGTCCACTCAGAATGCATTAGGGCTGGACGGAAGCGTTCGGGTCCGCTTGTGAGCCCCTTCAAACGGAGCTCACAAGCGGACAGCCGAACGCTAGTGTGAAAGTAGCCTGACTCCAGCCAGGAAATCACAGAAGATATAAGCCAAGTGACCACACCCAGTCAGGGAGTTAACCCTTACAGCACCAGAAAGAGGAGGCTACAACTTAAAGTGGAAGTGCACACACAAGCATACTAAACCACGTCACGGCAATCACCCAGAAGGCCGAGACACTGCCACCTCATGCTCTCACAGCAACACGTTGCCGCGGGCAACCGCAAGTGTGGCAACAGAGCTAATAGGAAAGAAAAAGACTTTAGATTTACCTTCCTGACCCAGTATAATAGGAGTGTAGGCTCACTAAAAAACGCTATGAGGAAGAACTATTTTAGGGAAAGAAATTCCGAAATATCCAGAGGTTATCTTAAAGAGAGCCCCGAACCTCCGGAACCATTTGGTACATAGTTCTTCATCTGGGAATACCGCTGAAAAAAAAAGGGGAGCAAATTCACTTGGTGTGGTTTCTGTCTCCCATGTAGGAACAGGAGTAGGGAAAAGAAACAGAACAGTGCAGACAGTTCGTTCGAATAAAAAAGATCAGGTTTTTTTAATTAAAGGGAACATCACTTGTGAAAATGCAGGAGTTATCTACGTATTGAAGTGCCCGTGTGGCCTCCAATATGACGGTAGAACAACCAGGAAATTGAAAACTAGGATCCAAGTACATATTAGAAATATTAAAAAAGGGCTCGAGGCACATAGTGTCTCGCTTCATTTTAAAAAATGTGATCAAAAGGATCCGAAAGGATTAAGCTTTATTGGTATTGAATCAGTGAAAAACCACTTGCGGGGGGGGGGGTGACCCCATCGCGAAAATAAATCAGAGGGAAGTGGAATGTATGTTTAACCTAGACACGCTTTAACCCCAAGGGTTAAATGTGGAATGCGATTATGAGTTATTTGGTAGTCCGGGATAGTAGTAAGTAGTTACTTACGATGGAGTTGTAAAGAAGGACCTTCGGAGTACTGGGTGAATAGAGATTGGTTGGAACTTCCCACGTGAATGGAATCACGTGTCTGATGACAAGTAGGATTGTTTTTATGAATGAAATGTGTGTAATAACCTCCAGCAAAATAGAACCCTAAAATCTCAATACTTTATTTAATTAAGTTAAAAAGTGGGAATCGGTCTCCCAAAAACAAAGGACAGACATAAATCAATGAAGATCTAATCGATAGAGACAAAAGGTAAGCACCTAAGTACATGTATTGTAAGGGAGATGGGAAATTTGTCCCTCGTCTTTCCCTACTCTTCTCCTCAGCCGAGGGATGGCCCCTGATGGTGGGGACTTCCTGTCCTCGAACCTGGGCTATAATTGCCCTAAACAAAACCTGAGGGGCATGAGACAAGAGGGTGAGTATATTAATAATACCCTTGAAGAAGGGAAGGTGCTTACCAAGAAACAGATACAAAAACAAGATGAACTTATAGGGGTAAAAACGTCGGGAGGGTATGCTGTGGATCTAAAGTAGTAACTGCTAGGAGAATATGGAATACGTATACTTAAACAGCTGTTTTATACGCATTTTTATTATGTGTTCATATTTTATTGACCTTTTAGATATATATTGCATTGGATGATGAGGGAGATGGGTGGGACGCAATTGTGTATTTAAGAACAGCCCCGTAATGGATTATTAGCGGATTATTCGCCCCCTACAGAAGCGCGGGAGCAAAACCCGGTTCGGGCCAGAGTACAGATATTGCTCCACCGTTTGTGATATGCTTTAAACAAGAATATGTTTCAGAGTACAATAAATTGTTTTTATCTGACGTGAAAAATCAGTGCTTCACTATTGCTGCGACCTCTTGATATCTCACAGGAGCGCCTGTTGGAAGAGGAGAGCTCACATGTGGAGGCTGATGCGTTACCTATATCCAGAATTGAGAATGGCTTCACGTTAGGTGAAAAGATCTTTGAAAGCTTTCAGCAGCGCGGTCCTACACATAAACGCTAAGATTGACCTTGTGAACTTTGCCCACGTCACATCTGGGATCAGCAGCGCTACAAATATAGGCAACGTATCAGAGTGGAGTTTGACTGTTTGAACAGTTCATCTAAGAGGTTAAATGTCTGCAATCACCATTACCACCGATCGCTGATATTAGCCCCTGGTGTCTGCACCCGGTAGCTATAGTGCTCGTTCTGCCCCAGAGCGGGAGACAACTTTGAAGATCCAACATCGACCGTACACGTACAGTGAATGTCGGGAACAGGTTAAAATGTGTGCGCAGCAATGTGTGCCATCTCAGCGACTCTGATCTTATCAGGGCATATGGACATCTAGACTGGATGCAGACCAGCCTATCCATACAGTACATGGCCACCCTTTCATTCAAATGGCTGCTATGTAATACTACTGTCACGCTCTAGTGTGGGATGGAAACCCCACACCAAACATAGGAAGCAAAGGGAAAAGGAAAGACCTGAAAACTAGGGAAGGAAGATGGACACCTCCTAGTGAAAACCCTAAAGAAAGCCCTGACTGACTACCAGTATGAACAGACCCCAGATGTAGGAAAGTTCATACACAGGAATGCCTAAAGTCCTATCTAACCCTAAGTTCACACCTGAGCGTTTTACAGCGCGTTCCTACGCGCTGTAAAACCCTCAACAAGGAGAAACCAATGCTTCCCTATGGGAATGGTTCTCACCTGGGCGTTTTACAGCGTGTACGATTGCGCTGTAAAACGCCCGATGCTCAAACAAGTTCTTGAGCTTTTTTGGGGCGTTTTGTCGCTCGTTCCCGTACATAGATATTCGGGAACGCGCGACAATGTGTGTTCGCCTGTCTCTGTATGCGCGATTGTAAACGCTGGTACAATCGCGCATACAGAGCGCTCCTTTCAGAACGCTCAGGTCTGAACCCAGGGTAAAGGACCCTGGTACTAATGACAGAAAGGAGTCTCCCTAAGGCCTAATACAAAACAACTAAGAAATGCAACACACAGAAAAGCCGAAATACAAAGGGAAAGGTAACACTTAACTTCCAAAAAGCTATGGCAACACCAGGAACTAAGCTAAGATCCAAACACCAGCTATCCACAGGTCCAAATAAAGCTATAAAACGCACAGCATAGTGGGAGAGACAACTATAAATAGGAAAGTTAAATGACCACAATAGCAACACCTGGAGGTTAAGGGTGTGGCCAGTACCAGAAACAACACAGATGCCTCGATCCACAAGGTAAACATGTCAAACCAAACTACGTGTTGCCAGTCTCGCGAGGACGTCCGTATGTCTCGGTACGTCCATGACAACTATATTTCTCCAGCTGCAGAGGCTGGACAGACTGACAATCTCACAGGAGCTCACATTCTGACAGCTATCTCTGTATGTATACTCGTACAGGGATGACCATCAATCACTGAGCAAAGCCTCCCACTGGACTTCGAAATTATATTGAATATTTCCCCATGTATCATGCTCTTCCTGCTCTATGAACTAATGCCTGCAGGATTGTCTTTACCTGTCCACCGCCTTCAGGGAACAGAATGGTGTCCTTCAATATCACATTGTATCCAGACAGCGTCTCCTTCTTCCCTCCATTCTCAGTCTTCAGTTGGGCAGGACTGCAGGACACCACTTCTGTTAGCAGCTGACCAACAAAGGGAAATGTATAATAAAACCTTTATTAATCCAAGGTAATACATAATAATCACTGAAAATCAATTTGGACATACACAATGTACTACCAGGACAATGCAAGACAATCAGCAGCAGACGTGCATGCTGAATATGGAAAAGCAGAACCAGACCAAAAATCTGATGTCTCTGTGGTTCCCCTACTGTAGTAGAACACCACGTCTACTTGGAAAGGTAACAATTAGCGAACCAGAACTTTACAGGTTCGGCGTTTAGGCAGTGGAGGAGTCCAGTTATGGGATGGTTAAGAGACATTCCGTTTTGATCCGTCATAATACAAGTCTATGGCCAAGCATAACAGATCTGTCCTGTTATGTAGAACTTTGTTTTTCGCCCTGCATAACGGAAATCACACAGATCCGTTATGCTTGGCCACAGACATGCATTATGACGGATCAAAACGGAATGCCTCTACGGAATCCATAACTGGACTCCTCTACTGCCCAAACGCCGAGCCTGTAAAGTTCGGGTTCACTCATCCCTAGTAACAATTAAATGACAATGTATCAGGCTATTGCTGTTTGCTTAATTTTCTTAAAGGGGTTGTCTCATGAAGACAACCCTTGCCCATATGCCCTACTAAAAGGACAGTCCCATGACAAACACTTAAAGGGGTTGTCTTATTATAGACAATGGGGGAATATTGCTAGGTCCCACACCTATATCAGGAACGGATCCCCACAAGGTGGTGGCTGGAGGATTCCAGGCTGGCCACTACCAAGCTGGCTCCCCATAGAAGTGAATGGGAGCGCACCGCGCTTGACCTGCCACTGCTCCCATTCACTTCTATGGGCTCGACGGAAATAGCCAAGCCAAAGCTCGGCTATTTTCGCCGGCCCTATAGAAAATAAATGGAGGACGGCTGCGTATGCGCAGTGCGCCCTCCTTCACTTTCCGGGCTCCATTCTCTATATAGGTGCGGGTCCCAGCGGTGGGACCCACACCTATAAGACGATAGGGGCATATCCTGTCTATGATGAGACAACCCCTTTAAGTGCTCGGTCCACTGATTATGAGAACGGAGACTCTGCCCGCGCATGCATGACCACCACTCTATTCAAACAGTGGAATCCAGATTCCCGTTATCAAGATTGGCGGGGGCTCCTGTGGTCAGACTCCAACCTATATATAACACATTTATTCTCTAACCTGTTAACAGGGGATAAAGTACTTGTTGTAAGACAAGGCATACAGAAAGTAGTACATGGATGTTCACTGGTGTGACTGGCCACCATGTAATACTACACTTCCCACGCAACTGTTTGCCAGAAGCATGACCAGGGCCGATCACCCTAGAGGCTGCACTTTAAAAGGGGTTGACCCCGAAGAGGCACCCTTTAAATTTTAAAAGATGTGTACTAGTTGATATGCCCAGGTCACATTAGATGCACTCTATCACTGTCATGTGTGAAGGAGCAGCCAGCATGGTTCAGCTCCATGTATCAGAGCCTAAAAACTGGTCTTCTGAGCATTTACTAATCGCCTGGACCAAACATACATGCCATTTTAATGGGGTAATGGTGGCTGCCAAATACATCTGGCACTGGATCACACGGGAATCCAACCAGTTCATTCTCCATAAGGGTCCATTCACACGTCCGCAAAATGGATCCGCATCCGTTCCGCAATTTTGCGGAATGGGTGCAGACCCATTCATTTTCAATGGGGCCTGAATGTGCTGTCCGCATCCACATTTGCGGATCCGCACTTCCGCATCCGTGTTTCCGTTTCCGCAAAAAAATAGAACATGTCCTATTCTTGTCCGCAATTGCGGACAAGAACAGGCATATTCTATTAGTGCCCGCAATGTGCGGTCCGCAAAATGCGGAATGCACATTGCCGCTTTCCGTGTTTTGCGGATCCGTGTATCCGCAAAACAGGTTGCGGACGTGTGAATGGAGCCTAAAGGGAACATTGTCCTCAGAGACATTACATTACCGGCAGGTCCCTCTGGCACAATGGATGTACAGACTGTCTGCAAGGGGGCAGTAAATGACCAGAGAAGTCCCTTAGGGCCCCATTCACACGTCCGCAATTTCGTTTCGCAAAATTGCGGACCCATTTATTTCTATGGGGCCGCACGATGTGCAGACCGACTCCGGAAATGCGGACCCGCACTTCCGGGTCCGCATTTCCGTTCCCGAAAAAAAATAGAACAGGTCCTATTCTAATAGGTAAATTCTATCAGTGGCGGCGATGTGCGGTCCGCAAAATGCGGGACGCACATTGACGGTGTACGTGTTTTGCGGATCCATAAAACATGCTACAGACAGGTGAATGGACCCTAGGGCTCATTCAGACTGGAAATTTCCATGTCCGGGTGCTTTTCAGGTGTAAAATGGACAGACTGAGTGTCCATTCACACGTCCGTAAGTGTTTTGCGGATCTGTAAAACACGGACACCTGCAATGTGCGATCCGCAATCTGCGGACCGCACATCACAGACACTATAATAGAAAATACCTTTTCTGGTCCGCAATGGCGGACAAGAATAGGACATGTTCTATTTTTTTTAGGAACGGAATTGCAGATCCTGAAAAAATGGATCCCGAAAAAACTGATGCGGATCCCGAAAATGCAGATCCCGGAAATGCGGATTTGCATCCGTTCCAGCCCCATTGAAAGTGAATGGGTCCGCAAATTGCGGAACGAATGCGGACCCAAATTACGGACGTGTGAATGGACCCTGACACTGATGCATTATAGATAATTCACATGTGCATCAGTCCATGCAGAGAAAGTTGCAGCAAGCACCAACCATCTGTTTCAGGAGGCGGTGGCGGCACTCTAGTGAGCGCTGCGGCCTCTTCCTAGGTCATGTGACATCACCTTCATCGGTCACAACGCCTAGGCCCAGCAAAGTCCTATTCAAGTGAATGCGCCCGGGCTGCAATATCAAGCACAGTGGCTATACACTGTACACACGGGGACTGGTATACTGTGAGGAGGCCGCAGAGCTGACCAGAGCATCGCCGCCTCTGAAATCACCTGATCGGCGGGGTCCCGTGAATCTGACCACCGGCGATCTGATATTGAAGACCGATCCTGAGCATAGGTCATAAATATCAAACTCCCAGAAAACCCCTTTAAGTGAATGCGAGAAAAATGAACCTCACACGGTCACCATCCATGTGCGGTCCGGATAAAACCGGTAAACAAGGATGAGTCTCGTGATCGTGCGCTCACCTGTGTGGCATAGCTGTCTTTCTGACAATAGAAGGCCATGTTCCCGGAACAAGATGGAAGCCGCAGTCAATGCAGAAGGAAGATGGCCGGTTCGCTTCCTACAGAAGCTCGTTGTGAAGAGAACGACTCCACCTAAGAATGGCAAAGAAGAAGAACTAAGCAATAGAGACTGGGGAGGAAGCCATGTACACACCGCAGAGCTCCACACAGGAGCCTCCAAATCTAAAGCCACTCTCAGGGTAACATGTAATATTCTATCCGGCCATAACTATATCACATGGGTGACTGACAACCGGCAGCTTTTACAGCCCTCACGTGTTGTCAGCCAGCGCTCCACCCTGTGGTCCGTATGAGAGCACAGCTCAGTCACTGCATATTGTCAGCCAGCGCTCCCTGTCCTGTGGTCAATATCAGAGTTGTCAGCCACTGTATGTGTCACTGCATGTTCTCTGTCACTGCATGTTGTCAGCCAGCGCTCCACCCTGGGGTCAGTAGGAGAACACAGCTCTGTCACTGCATGTGTCACTGCATGTTGTCAGCCAGTGGTCCACATGAGAGCACAGCTCAGTCACTGCATGTGTCACTGCATGTTGTCAGCCACTGCATGTGTCACTGCGTGTTGTCAGCCAGCGCTCCACCCTGTGGTCAGTAGGAGAGCACAGCTCTGTCACTGCATGTTCTCAGTCACTGCATGTTGTCAGCCAGTGGTCCACCCTGTGGTCCGTATGAGAGCACAGCTCAGTCACTGCATATTGTCAGCCAGCGCTCCCTGTCCTGTGGTCAATATGAGAGTTGTCAGCCACTGTATGTGTCACTGCATGTTCTCTGTCACTGCATGTTGTCAGCCAGCGCTCCACCCTGGGGTCAGTATGAGAGCACAGCTCTGTCACTGCATGTGTCACTGCATGTTGTCAGCCAGCGCTCCATCCTGTGGTCAGCAGGAGAGCACAGCTCTGTCACTGCATGTGTCACTGCATGTTGTCAGCCAGCGCTCCACCCTGTGGTCAGCAGGAGAGCACAGCTCTGTCACTGTATGTGTCACTGCATGTTGTCAGCCAGCACTCCACCCTGTGGTCAGTATGAGAACACAGCTCTGTCACTGCATGTGTCACTGCATGTTGTCAGCCAGCGCTCCACCCTGTGGTCAGCAGGAGAGCACAGCTCTGTCACTGTATGTGTCACTGCATGTTGTCAGCCAGCACTCCACCCTGTGGTCAGTATGAGAACACAGCTCTGTCACTGCATGTGTCACTGCATGTTGTCAGCCAGCGCTCCACCCTGGGGTCAGTATGAGAGCACAGCTCTGTCACTGCATGTGTCACTGCATATTGTCAGCCAGCGCTCCCGGTCAGTATGAGAACACAGCTCTGTCACTGCATGTTCTCAGCCATTGCATGTGTCACTGCATGTTGTCAGCCACTGCATGTGTCACTGCATGTTGTCAGCCACTGCATGTGTCACTGCATGTTGTCAGCCAGTGCTCCCCCCCTGTGGTCAGCATGAGAGCACAGCTTAGTCACTGCATGGCTTCACTGATCTGTCATTCAGCAGCGTTGGAAAGCTAGCTGACATCCTGTCTAAGAGCTATCACGACGGCCATTTTTGTCACCCAGCTTTCCCACAAACGGATGTAAAAAGAAAGGGTCTTATATTTGCAGGAGGAGAGACTCTAATGCACCGGGGATACAGGCTTAGAGGAGCTATAACAATGACGTTCACATGATGCTGTATTATGTATGGAACCTAAGTAGCAGCACATACAATTTACTCACTACAGCCCCGGTATGCCAGTCAGTCACCAGCCCGTCTCCCCCTAGAATCCAACCTTATGCTGCCATGCCGGGGATTATAGCACATAACGAAACTACAACTCCCAGAACACTTCGCGACTGCCTCCCTACGGATGCGCATGCGCATATCGTCAAAACTCAGGAACGCCTCCTCACGTCATTAGCAGTGCGACAGGAAGTCAGGAGGTATGGAAATCTCACGAGGTAGGGTGGTATGACGCTACACCGCCTTGGTTCAATTGTCAGCATCTGTGCTGCGCGTGCGCGAAGCTGTCCCTGTACCGTGTACTGTAGAAGGTGGCGCACTGCAGCCCGCCGGGATAATGGCGTAGTAGTGGTGTTATATGAAGTACTAACTGCCCCGCCGTGTATACATCTCTATCATAATGTGGATGAAGCCAGCATCTGCCTCATGGTTAGGATTGCTTCACTTGTAATCACATGAATAGGATTACCTTACCACTTTCCAAATGTCCTATATCAGGGATCAGCAAGGTTCGGCACCCCAGCTGCTGTGAAACTACAACTCCCAGCATACACCCTTTCTTGGCTGTTCTTGTAACTCCCATAGAAGTAAATTGAGAATTCTGGGAGTTGTAGTTTGAGAACAGCTGGAGGTGGCTGATGCCTTCCCTATATAGTAGTGCCCCATGGAACGCTCATGTCATTTTAGGGCTTATGGAAAGGGGTTCTTGTCAGACATCAAACCCTGTGGAGTCTACACCCCTCCCCCCCTTCACCATGAGTAAGAGCGGATAGCCACTAACCATCAGTGGCTCCCAAATGCGTCCTATCAGATATTACCGCCATGTGTGTATGACCCACTGATACCACCCTGCACTGGAGACATCGGCTGTTCTCCAGGGGTTCAGATACTAGACCAGAGTGAACATAAAACCCCCACTCACCTGTCTGTGGTCATGTGACATAATGTTCAAGCCGCTGTGACCACTAAGACCTGTGATTGGTTGCAGCAGCCACGGGTTCAAGTCTCTTCCTGGTCCAGCGGGGACCCTAAGTGGCTGAGAATGAAGCAGCTGCAGGACCGCGGACACGGGAGTATTTTTTATTTATTTTTTTATGTTCAGGAGGACCCCAAGGGTGTAAATTGAGCCAAGCAGTGGCCACCCCCATGATGTCCTACATGGGCTGGAGTTTATGTCCTGAGACAACCCTTTTAATGGGGAAACCATGTACTTAACCCCTTAAGGACACAGCCCTATTTCACCTTAAGGACCAGGCAATTTTTTGCAAATCTGACCAGAGTCACTTTAAGTGCTGATAACTTTAAAACGCTTTGACTTATCCACGCCATTCTGAGATTGTTTTTTCGTCACATATTGTACTTCATGACACTGGTAAAATGAAGTCAAAAAAATTATTTTTTTTGCACCAAAAAATACCAAATTTAACAAAAATTTGGAAAAATTTGCAAATTTCAAAGTTCCAGTTTCTCTACTTCTGTAATACATAGTAATACCCCCAAAAATTTGGATGACTTTACATTCCCCATATGTCTACTTCATGTTTGAATTATTTTGGGAATGATATTTTATTTTTTGGGGATGTTATAAGGCTTAGAAGTTTAGAAGCAAATCTTGAAATTTTTCAGAAATTTACAAAAACTCAATTTTTAGGGACCAGTTCAGGTCTCAAGTCACTTTGCGAGGCTTACATAATAGAAACCACCCAAAAATGACCCCATCTAAGAAACTACACCCCTCAAGGTATTCAAAACTGATTTTGAATACGTTGTTAACCCTTTAGGTGTTGCACAAGAGTTATTGGCAAATGGGGAGGAAATTTGAGAATTTAATTTTTTTGTCTAATTTTTAATTTTAACCCATTTTTTCCACTAACAAAGCAAGGGTTAACAGCCAAACAAGACGGTATCTTTATTGCCCTGACTCTGCCGTTTACAGAAACACCCAATATGTGGCCGTAAACTACTGTACGGCCACACAGCGGGGCGTAGAGTGAAAGGTGCGCCGTTTGGTTTTTGGAAGGCTGATTTTTATGGACTGGTTTATTTACACCATGTCCCATTTGAAGCCCCCTGATGCACCCCTAGAGGAGAAACTCCCTAAAAGTGACCCCATCTAAGAAACTACACCCCTCAAGGTATTCAAAACTGATTTTACATACGTCGTTAACCCTTTAGGTGTTGCACAAGAGTTATTGGCAAATGGCGATGAAATTTGAGAATTTCATTTTTTTGCCTAATTTTCCATTTTAACCCATTTTTTCCACTAACAAAGCAAGGGTTAACAGCCAAACAAGACTGTATCTTTATTGCCCTGAATCTGCTGTTTACAGAAACACCCCATATGTGGCCGTAAACTACTGTACGGCCACACAGCGGGGCGTAGAGGGAAAGGTGCGCCGTTTGTTTTTTGGAGGGCTGATTTTTATGGACCGTTTTTTTGACACCAAGTCCCATTTGAAGCCCCCCTGATGCACCCCCAGATTATAAACTCCATAAAAGTGACCCCATCTAAGAAACTACACCCCTCAAGGTATTCAAAACGGATTTTACAAACTTTGTTAACCCTTTAGGTCATGGATGTCAAACTCATGGCCCTCCAGATGTTGCAAAACTACAACTCCCATCATTCCCTGATAGCTGTAGTATGCCCAGGCATGATGGGAGTTGTAGTTTTGCAACAGCTGGAGGGCCACGAGTTTGACATCCCTGCTTTAGGTGTTGCACAAGATTTAATGGAAAATAGAGATACAATTTAAAAATTTCACTTTTTTGGCAGATTTTCCATTTAAATTTTTTTTTTCCAGTTACAAAGCAAGGGTTAACAGCCAAACAAAACTCATTATTTATGGCCCTGATTCTGTAGTTTACAGAAACACCCCATATGTGGTCGTAAACCGCTGTACGGGCACACGGCAGGGCGCAGAAGGAAAGGAATGCCATACGGTTTTTGGAAGGCAGGTTTTGCTGGACTGTTTTTTTTTTTACACCATGTCCCATTTGAAGCCCCCCTGATGCACCCCTAGAGTAGAAACTCCAAAAAAGTGACCCCATTTTAGAAACTACGGGATAGGGTGGCAGTTTTGTTGGTACTAGTTTAGGGTACATATGATTTTTGGTTGCTCTATATTACACTTTTTGTGCGGCAAGGTAACAAGAAATAGCTTTTTTGGCAGCGTTTTTTATTTTTTTATTTACAACATTCATCTGACAGGTTAGATCATGTGATATTTTTATAGAGCAGGTTGTCACGGACGCGGCGATACCTAATATGTATACTTTTTTTTTATTTATGTAAGTTTTACACAATGATTTCATTTTTGAAACAAAAAAAATGATGTTTTAGTGTTTCCATAGTCTAAGAGCCATAGTTTTTTCAGTTTTTGGGCGATTATCTTAAGTAGGGTCTCATTTTTTGCGGGATGAGATGATGGTTTGATTGTTACAATTTTGGCGTACATGCGACTTTTTTGATCACTTTTATTACCTTTTTTTGGGAAGTAAGGTGGACAAAATTTCAATTTCATCATAGTTTTTTATTTTTTATTTTTATGGCGTTCACCGTTCGGGTAAAGTAACATGACCGTTTTATAGATCAGGTCGTTACGGACACGGCGATACCAAACATGTGTAGGGAATTTTATTTTTTTAATTTTTAATCAGTGATAAATGTGTTTTTTGATTTTTACCTTTTTTTTTGACCCAGACCCACTTGGTTCTTGAAGATCCAGTGGGTCTGATGTCTGTATAATACAGTACAGTACAATATATATTGCACTGTACTATATTTTACTTACACTGAACAGATCTATGCTTTCAGCACAGATCTGTTCAGCACCATGGACAGCAGGACGCCTGAGAGTCGTCCTGTTGCCATGGGAACCTTCCCCGTCTGCTCAGTTATGGTCAGAACTGCGCAGACGGGGAAGGGTAAGGACGGGGCTCTGGGGGGGCTGTCTGGGGGCTCTCTCCCTCTCCATCGGGGGGCTGCAAAGGCACTGCAGCCCCCCGATCGGAGAGGGAGGGAGCTCCCTCTTACCGTTAACTTTTTCCATACAGCGGTCCGTACGGACCGCTGTATGGAAAGGGTTAAACGGCTGACATCGCATCACCGATGTCAGCCGTTTATACCAGGGTGCCAGCAATGTGCTGGCACCCTGGTATACCCACTGTACACCAACGATTACGCAATAGGAGGCGGGCGGGGGATCGCGATCCCGCCTGCCGCACCGCCCGCCTCCCGCACCGCCCCCACCGCCCGCAACACCCCCCCTGCACCTCCCACCGGGCTAAAATCATTCAGAGGTGCAGGGGGGGTGATAAATATATATTTTCGCCACACTAAAGTTTCTGATCGCCGCGGTCAGGGACCGCAGCGATCAGAAACTGCAGAAAGCGCAACAATCCGCAGGTCTGAATTGACCTGCGGTTTGTTGCGATCGCGGACATGGGGGGGGTCACGGGACCCCCCCGCGCATTTAGCCGAGGTGCCTGCTCAATGATTTGAGCAGGCACCTTGTTCCGATCACAGCCGGCCGCACGGCAGTGATCGGAACAACACATGACGTACCGGTACGTCATGTGTGCTTAAGGACTCGGGAAACATGCCGTACCGATACGTCATGTGTCCTTAAGGGGTTAAAAACATTGTTATGGGGGGGGGGAGACATTTTTTTTTTGAAAAATACTTTATTCTGAATGATGAGCAGAAAAATACATAGAATAAAAAAAACATGGATTTTAAAGTGTTTTTTTTATCTCCATGGTGTGAAATAATAAAATACTCACATACCCATCTGGTGCCGATCCCAGTTCAACACTTAATGGTAAATAAATGGTAAGATAATGGTGACCACTATGCCATAGATTTGTGTCTACCACCCCTCATCATATACCCATCAGTATTGTATGGGTGCCAGCTCATGTTGAAGCTGTAGATGCCAGTCTGCAAGCAATTTCATCAACTTAGGCATCATATGAATGGCAGGCAGATAAGCCTCAATAATGTACACAAGTGGCACTTATATAGTGTAAGCATTAAAGAGGACCAGTCAGCTCCCCTGTCTGTTTTAGGAAATACCAGACTTTTATTAAATTATCTAGAGCATGTTTTCTTAGAAGTTTGCATTGTACCATTACTCTGTTATTCCTCCAGGAAATGTATGAATAAATTGACAACTGTTACCATTTCCCTGTTCAGTGTGCATGTCATTCTCAGCACTTATTGAGAGACAAGAGCTTTGGCGGTGTGAACACGCAATGGTGTGGAGCTCCCGCCACGAGGCTGAGAAAATACCAGCCAACCTACTTTATAGATCCCTGGAAGCGCACATGGTGAGGACAAGGAAGGGGTCTCTCGCTGGCGCCTCCAGGGATGCCGCGTGAACAGAGCGGTTTGCGCCGTTATTTTGCCGCGGGAGCTGAGACAGCCGTACCGGCAGTAGGCTGCAATCCAGAAGCTGCGCCATTCCACCCTGGCCAGCAGCTCAACAACACTGCGCCACCAACCAAATTAAGCGATGCATAGGCCTCGCAGGCATCCACACCGGAGGGCATAATCAAAGGCCCTCTCCTGCTCAGCCCGCTGGTCCCGCACACTTCTCTGCCACAGCGTCCCAAAACGAAGCCACCGCCATCTTTGAACACCAGCAGGAACTTGCAAACGCAACAAGGTATGGAAAAGACGCTAGACCATAAAGGAATGGCAGAGGGGGGCCACCCAGAAGAGCAGTGGGATTGGAAGGAACATATAAAAATTACTCCCCAGAAGACAAGAAATGGAGAAATTTATTGAGAGACTAGAACACTCCTATAAACAAGAACTGTAGTAAAAGCTAATATAGAAGCATTAGAGGTAAAGATGGAGGAGGTTGCCTCAACGCAAGACCACACAGCTGCTAAAGTTGAGAATTTAAAGGGTTCCTATAACCTCGTTTTGACATAATTAGCTATCAGACACTGCTATTATAATACCTTTGTGTGCAGCCGTTTGCCTAAAAAACAAAGTTTAATTGATATCCTAATTAGCCTCTAGGTGCTATGGGGGTGTCTTTTCAGCACCTAGAGGCTCGGTCTACTCACACAAAATGCCGCCCAGCGCGTCCCTCCAGCCCGCCCATCTCCTCTGGAATGCGATCCTCCCTCTGAGCCAGCGGACGAATTCTCACACCTGCGCCGTGCGCGTCTGTATTCGCCGCAGGCGCAGTGACTGAACGCTCCCTGCACAGACATCTCCACTGCGCCGATTACGTCAGAGTGCTCCTAGGAACAGATGGCGCAGTAGAGATGCCGGCGCAGGGAGCGGTCAGACAGTCACTGCGCCGAATACAGACGCGCATGGCGCAGGCGCGAGAATTCGTCCGCTGGCTCAGAGGGAGGATCGCATTCCAGAGGAGATGGGCGGGCTGGAGGGACGCGCTGGGCGGCATTTTGTGTGAGTAGACCGAGCCTCTAGGTGCTGAAAAGACGCCCCCATAGCACCTAGAGTCTCATTAGCATATCAATAAAAGTTCGTTTTTTAGGCAAACGGCTGCACACAAAGGTATTATAATAGCATTGTTTGGTAGAGCAGACACTAGCGGATCGCTAGTGTCTGATAGCTAATTATGTCAAAACGAGGTGATAGGAACCCTTTAACAATCCTTCAAGACCTGTCGTGAGCTACCCTAGCCCAAAGGAGAGCCCTCAAACCCTTAATAGATCTCCTTAGAGCGAGTGACATTCTCTACTCATGGGGGTTTCCGTTTCAACTAATAGTACGCAAGAATGGTCACCGCCTCGAACTGTGAGACCCAAAGGATCTGAACACATTCCTCACAGCATTGGATTTACCCATAATTCAACTACCAGAGTAGCAGACTATGCCTCCACTTCCCTCAAGCTCGCCAATACAAAGATCCAGGAATGACCTTCAAGGACACAGTAATATGACCCACTCTACCAGTTACCTAAATTTGAAGAGCATCACTGAAGAATGCAGCGAATCATCACGGACTCTACAATAACACGGATAGGACTTTCAGGCCTAAGCAAAACCACAGCCTAACCACAACCAAGAGAGTCCCTTTCTGTCCAGGTATTCTACCTACCTGAGTTATATGTTCTTCTCATTACTATGTTTCTCCATATAGATTTTCCTATTGTATATCCGACATGTGTTCATAAAGGGTGCATTGCCAACTTGGTGGCTTTATTTAAAGGGCTTCTGTCACCCCCCAAAAGTCATTTTTTGGCTACTTAAAATCCTTATACAGCGATTTTTCAATATATAGTGCTCTTAGCCTTTTTCGTTCACTAGTTTCTTTAAAAAACTGACTTATATAATATGTAAATTACCTCTCTACCAGCAAGTAGGGCGGTTACTTGCTGGTAGCAGCCGCATCCTGCTTTCAAAAAAACGCCCCCTCCTCCTGTTGATTGACAGGGCCAGCGATCGCTCTCGTCCTCTGGCTGGCCCTGTCTGCATTATAAATCTCGCGCCTACGCCGTATCGGTCTTCAGTCGGTGCAGGCGCGCTGAGAGGAGGCTTCTCGCTCGGCCGCACCTTCCTCAGTGCGTAATCAGCGCAGGCGCATTGAGGAAGGAGCGGCCGAGCGAGCGGCCTCCTCTCAGTGCGCCTGCGCCGACTGAAGACCGGTATGGCGCAGGCGCGAGATTTTGAACGCAGACAGGGCCAGCCAGAGGACGAGAGCGATCGCTGGCCCTGTCAATCAACAGGAGGAGGGGCGTTTTTTTGAAAACGAAAGACCGTCTTACGTTTAGAAACTCGTCTCCATTTTTGTTAGAGACGTTGTGCCCTTCTTCACAGAAGGGATTCTTTAGTAATGTCTCTATCCCCTTCCATCTCTTTTTCTGTTCCCTTTTTCTTTTCCCTCCTTTCCCATATCTGTTTCCCACCACATCTCTTCAGTTAGGCCTACTAGCTCAGGGAACCTTATTGACTTACATATACCATAAGACCTCTCAGGGTTCTCTCCGCCCCCTCTTTCTTCTTCTTTTCTCCTTATAATCTCAACCTTTCTACGCGGCTGAGCTCAGAAGTCCTGGACATCTATAATATCCCATATTTTCTTAGCAGTCTATTTTCTATCTTCTGACCAAAACACATTACTTTTCCACAGCAGATAGCTTGTTGGGAAGGTGGCTCCACCTAGTGTCAGGCTTGCCTCATTAAATGTCAGAGGATTTAATATCCCTGAAAAACGCTGTAAGGTGCTGTATACCATGCACAGAGAGAGGGTGCAGATCCTTCTACTGCAGGAGACGCATTTCAAGCAGGGGCCACGTGCCGAGTATACCCTCTAAATATTACAACGATTGGGCTCATAGCACTATTCCTGAATCTAAGTCGAAAGTAGTGTCTATTGCATTGCATAAATCTCTACCTTATACCTTTTTAGAGAACCGGACGGACCCATGTGGGAGATTCTTGTTCCTGAAACTGAAGATCCATGAGAGAACATACACCATTGGGAATTTATACTTGCCAGCAAACGTACGACAAAGCAAACAACTCACAGGTATCTTATCCAAACTAGATGCTTTTGCAAAGGGAATTGTACTATTGGGGGGCGACTTCAACATGATTATAGAACCCTTGCTGGACTCTTCCACGGGCAAAACAACTTTTTCAAAAGTGCAAAACAAGCATTACACTCCAGGCAACTGGTAGATGTATGGCGCATCTTACACCCTAAAGACAAGGATTAGACTTATTTCTCCCCAGCCCATCAGTCCTACAGTCAACTGGACATGTTCTTGATATCCCACCATGCCTTGACTTTCCATCCAAACACACACATAGGGACTTCGATATGGTCTGACCATGCCCCAATATTCCCTGTCTCTTGAACTACCGGGACTGACAGCTAGAGAATGGACATGGCGATTAAACGAGACCCTGGTATATGATAGTGTATGCAGAGCCGAGATAGAATCCACTATTAGGGAGTTCCTAGCAAATCACTCAATGGATAGCACAGCTCTTCCTATACAGTGGGAGGCGTTAAAATGTGTGTTACGAGGGGTTCTGATTCAGAATGGGGTGCGGCTTGAGAGAGAACAGGCCACCAAAGTATAACAATTGTGGTCTCAAATAGAGGCTTTGGAACTCTCACATAAACAGTCTCTGGACCCGAGGACCCTTACTGAACTCAGCACAGCTAGAGAGAAACTTCAGAGGATTCTTAAAGAATCATCATACAGAAACGCTGAACGGTTCCGCAGTTATCTATTCGAAAACTCTAATAAACCTGGGAAAACCCTAGCAAGACTTTTTCACCCCCGACAACAAGTGAGCTATAGCCCCATGATTAAAGATACAAAGGGTATACCAGTTCACCACCCAGCTCGAATAGCTGAGGCCTTTAAGTCATATTATGAATCACTTTACAACATAAAGGGGCAATTAGCTGACATGCAGGCGGTAGACTTGGCGGGTCGGATAAAGTCATATATAGAAGAAACTGCACTACCCCCAATCTCGGAAGCGGCGAGCACCTTAATGGAAGGGGAATTCTCCAAATTGGAGATTAAGGAGGTTCCAACCTCCCTGAGAGGGGGGAAGAGTCCAGGCCCAGGTGGCTTTACTGCACCTTTTTTCTAAAATTTTAGAGATCTCCTAGCACCTTTCCTCTTTAAGGTTTTTAATAGCATTTCACCCTCCTGCCCTTTTCCCAAACAAGCTTTAGAAGCACATATACTGTAGTTGTGATCCCGAAACCTTATAAAAATTCTTCCATCTGCAATAACTACCGGCCAATTTCGTTAATTAATTGCGATATCAAAATATATTCCAAATTACTAGCGAACCCTAGTGATCCCTGGAGTTATTCACAGAGATCAGGTGGGCTTTATACCAGGCAGAGAAGCTAGAGATAATACTACCCGAACTATCAACCTTATTTCCACAGCGCAGAAGTGTCAAGACCCTCTATGTCTACTGTCGGTGGATGCAGAAAAAGCATTCGATAGGGTAAATTGGAGATTTATGATAGCTGCATTAAGACAAATAGGACTGCGCTCCAAATTTGTAGATAAAGTATGTGCTCTCTACATCAATCCGATGGCTAGAGTCAAGACTAATGGTATGCTTGCTACTTCCTTTGATATCAGAAATGGGACTCGCCAGGGATGTTCACTCTCGCCCCTGCTATATGTTCTAGTTATGGAACATCTAGCTAACGCACTTAGGAAAAATTTGGACATCACGGGAATAAGAATAGGGGATCATCAGCATAAATTGGCTCTCTATGCAGATGACCTTCTTATGTACGTCTCAAACCCCCACATCACACTCCCATCTATTCTCATGGAGTTTCAGAAGTTTGGACATCTCAGTAATTTTAAAATGACCCTCAACAACAGTGTTTACTCAGTTTTTATTGATTTTTTTTAATTATAACAAGTATAACATATTAAGCCATCAGGTATGTGAACAATCTTTCCACAGGATCACGCAGGATCCATTTAACATTAAACAGATTCAGACGCCAATGTTGCTCGTTCTGCGCTCCACCACGCCGTGATGATGCAGTATATATTGAATCAATCATTTGTAAATAATACACATTGTTAACTGCAATAAAGTGTGTGATTACAATAAAACCTAGTTTCTGGTTCTTCATTGTTCATAACATTATTGCATCTAAGCTAAACTAAAAATAACCATGAAATAGGAACATAAAATAATATAGAATAGGAGTGAGGGAGGAGATGAGATGAGAGGATAGAATGAGGGAGGAAGGGAAGGAGGAGGATAAGTCCTATGTGAGGAAATTCTGGTGCCTATCTAGTCCCCCAATGTTGAGAAAGTCACAACATGCCCAGAAATTCTGGAGAGTCAAGGGAAGTGAGCAGGGAGTGACATCTATTCATAAATGTCTCTTACATTTCTTGTTGCTCTGCTATCAACTCTTCCATGTATAAGATATATCTGAGCTCCTTGATCCACTCACATATTGTGGGTGGAGACTCGGACTTCCAATATCAGGGAATTACCATTCTCGCAGCCGTCAGAAAATGCCTTAGAACCCCTTTCTTAACTAGGGGTCAAAGAGAGCAGGGTTACTTGAGGACTATTGGTGTTCTTCTTGCCGGAGTATTTAGTATATCTGCAGAATTTTGTCCCAAAAAGCACAAATTGCAGGACAACTCCACCATATATGCAATAGGGATCCCCTATCTTTCTCACATCGCCAACACATCTCTGAAACTGAGGGGAACATATGATGTAAATTAGTTGGGCAGTAGTACCATCTAGAAAGAATCTTGTAATTCCTTTCCTTGACCTGTGCCGACTGCGATATTCCATGGAAGAATGCACACATCTTTACGACTTCTGCATTCGTGAATTGGACCTGTAAGTCGACTTCCCATCTATCAAAGAATGGGACCTTATACCCACTGCACAAATCTAGGAGAACCTTGTACAATATGGACAGAGTACCCCCTCCATCTCCTGGTTGTAGATAGATCTTATCAAACCCTGTCAGAGGACCAACTGCAGTATTTGCGAACGTAGCTCTAAAAAAGGAACTCAGTTGAGCGTATCCTAGCCAAGAGGTCATACAAATATTGGGGTTTGAGCGCAGGGGTTCAAAGGAAGTCATCTTCCCTGAGGTTATGACATCTCTGATTCTCAGAAAACCGTTGTGCACAGATTTAATGAGAAACGATGAGGGATCCAGTCCCGGTCTAAAAGCTGGGTTGCCATGTAGTGGAGTCATGGACCCAGGTCTGTGTGAAATCTGTGATCTAGAGATCCATTCATCCCAAACTGCTAGGACATGTCTTACAAGATAAGGCCAGTCCTCTTTAGGTGGTCTGTCTCCCAGAGTGAGCCAGGGCACAGCTTTAAGGGACAGTGGAGACAAGAGACTGTTCCATGGAGACCCACAACTTCCTTGAACTCTTGTGCGTCCAATCTAATAATCTAGAAAGTACCGCTGCGTTGTGATAAAGGTGAAAGTCTGGAAGGCCAAATATTCCTAAAGATTTATGTTTAATTAAAACCCTCTTATTTAAGCTAGGCTTACTTGTATGCCAAATAAAGCTGGTGAGGCCTTTTTGTATAGCTAAAAAATAACTCTTCGGAACATGAATGAGTATGGTCTGGAAGAGATATAAAAATCTCGGGAGGATGTCCATTTTAACAGTATTCATATGGCCAAATCAAGACAGGTGTTTCAACTTATGCAATCTTAGGTCCTCACGTGTTCTCCTCTGCACTGGCAAGTAATTCAGGGGGAATAATAAGTGTAGTTGTGCCGGGATTTGAATGCCCAGGTATGTCAGGCTCTGGTCCTTCAATTTAAAAGAGAAGTTATTTTGTATGGATTGTGTCTCTGTCTGGGAGAGAGAGATATTCAGTAGTTCGGTTTTAGTAAGGTTCACCTTGAAATTACTGAGGTGCCCGACCTTTCAAATTCCTGAAGGATAGATGGTATAGATATATGAGGGGAAGTTCACATACAGGAGGAGATCATCTGTGTAAAGCGCAAGCTTATGTTTCGTGTTCCCAATCTCAATTCCTCCAATATAAGGATTATTCCTAAGAGCCATTGCTAAATGCTCCTTTGTCAGAACATAGAGGAGAGGGGAAAGGGGACACCCCTGGCGCGTGCCATTATGAATCTCGAACGAAGGTGCCAATATTACCATTAGTTTGGACTCGCTGCCGAGGGGTAAGTATATAGAGCTGCTACCATTTCTACATATCTCCCATCCTAGGCCTATCTTTCTCAAGGATGCCAGCATAAACTGCCAGTGGACCCTGTCGAATGCGTTTTCCGCATCCACTGACATCAGACACAGTGGGGGTTTGCTGTTTCTGGGCCTATGATATCAGCGTAATGGTGCAGATGGTGTTAATTCCTTGCTTCTCTACCCGGAACAAATCTCACTGGATCTGTATTAATGACTTCAGGGAGTATCTTGCTTAGCCTATTTGCCAGGATTTTTGAGAAAATCTTGATATCACACTTTATCAAAGATATTGGCCTATAATTGCCGCATATAGTGTTGTCTTTATTTGGTTTGGATAGAACCACCTATGTGGGCTTCTAAGGATTGTTTGGGAAAAATGTTGGCAATATACTATTTAAAAAAGGTGGCTGTGAAGCCGTCCGGCCCAGGACTTTTCCCTCCCTTCAGTGAGGAAATTACTGCCCGAATTTCAGGTTCTGTGAAAGGTTGATCTAATTCTGTAGTCTGCTCTGCTGGTATCCTGGGTAGAGCCAACTCATTCATATAGATGACTATGCGGTCTTCAAGCTATTGTTGGGGCATATCTGCAAATTGTCCTTTAATATTGTAGAGGGAGTCATAATATGTACGAAATATATTTGCTATACGGGAAGGGTGGTGTATTGCCTGTCCACTTTTATCCTTAATTTCTGGTATGTATGTGTGTGTGAGTCTAGGATGTAGCAACTTAGCCAGCGTTCAACCGCATTTATTAGCATTGTCGTATAAAAAACTGTGGAAACGCTCCCTATACAGGCTGCATCTTTTGTCTATAGCCTCTTTTAGACCGTCTCTTACAGCTGTTAGTTCAGCCAGGAGAGCTGGAGTGAGTGATTGTTTGTGTAGAGTATCCAACCTGTATAAGCGAGCTGTCAACTTCTCAATGTGTGTTTCCTTTTTCAGTCTAGCCCCATGTTGTATGAGTGTGCCCCTAATCACACACTTCAATGCTTCCCACTGCAGAGGAAGAGCTGTATTATCAGAAGCGTGGGTCTCCATGAAATCTTTGATTGTTGACTCTATCGCCTGTCTGCAAACCATGTCCCTCAGCAGGGTCTCATTAAGATGCCAGGTCCATTACCTAGCCACCAAATCGGGCAGTTCGAGGGTAAGGGATATAGGCACGTGATCTGACCATATGGCTGAGCCTATAGTAGCCTTAGGTTGGAAAGTGAGAGCGTGGTGGGATATGACGAACATGTCTATCCTGCTATATGATTAGTGAGCCGGTGAGTAGTAGATATAATCCCGTTCCCTGGGATGCAGTATTTGCCAGATATCAACCAGTCCTGCTATGTAAGGTCAAGCGCACCCTGGAGATTGTAGAAAATGGTACTAATGACCTGCCCAGGGAAGTGTCCAACTTTGGGTTCAGTACCAGATTGAAGTCCCCACCAAGAAGGAGTACACCCTCTAGCCATTATATTAGCAAATGCCTTACCCGTTCTCCCATGATTCGCCAGCTTGACAAAGACATATCTACCCTTGTCACACATTTGAGAATCTATAATAGAACAAGAGAAAGATTTGTGGAAAGCAATGAATACACCTTTGGATTTGGATTCTGGATTTGTGCTGTGGAACCAAGTCGTATAACTTTTAGAGCAAAAATGAGGGACATGGTGGGTCTCAAAATGAGTTTCCTGCAATAAAACTATCTGAGCCTTATCCTTTTGTAAATTAGACAATATCTTTGATCTCTTCTCTGGGACATTAAATCCCCATACATTTAAAGAAACTATCTTGACGACACCTGGAGTAACCATAATAGCCTACAACTGCGGGTCAAGGGACAGGAGAAGGAAGAGGAGAAAATAGGGAAAAACACTAGGGGGAAAATAAGACAAAATCAGAAACCTCCCCTTTTACAGTAAATCAAAAAAGGGTCAGTGTATAACACACTATAAGGTGTATACTCTAGTATACCCTATGTGAAACCTCAAAAAGGAGGAATTTAACGATAAATGTTTAACTATATAGGGTTGGTCTTCCTACAGCAGGTGAGGAAGCCACCATGAGACTAGTGTGCGACAATACTTATCTAGTAACCGTTCTTACTTCTTCAGTACCAATAGCAGTCTAATCTATTTAAAGTTATATTGTATATATTAGGAAGAGCCACCAAAGTGTGACTATAACATCGCTAATGAGCTCCATATGGCCTTAATATCTCCTTCAACCTTCCCTGACCCAACTCAGAATGTAAAATTGACAGTTAAAGAAAAGAGCACCCCACTTATTGCTATCTTTCTTCATAAATTATCCTCAGCATTTAAGTATGGCTATCTAGCTAGAGCAGCAAAGAAGTGATGTCTATATACATCACAGATCATAGTGTGTCCCACAGGACTTGTGTTGATCAAGTTGGAAGTCCATTTTGTAATGGACAGCCTCCAAGACCCAGATCTATTAGCCTTCCACACCGAAAAACGCGATGGCAGCGGAGGGATGGTGTGCCAATCCGGAAGAGATATCTCTGGTAAACCAAGAACTGCTAAAAAGTCTGCCAATTCTGAAGGTTCTCTCAGCTCTAAGTGTTTGCCATTGCGACGGACCACCAGATGAAAAAGATATCCCCACATATATGGAATCTCTCTCTCCCTGAGGCAGTCCAGTAGAGGGCGTAGCGCCTTCCGTTGTAGTAAGGTGGTGCGGGATAGGTCTTGCAACAGAGAGATGCGAGCACCATTATATTCAATAGTAGATTGATTGAGCACTTTCCTCATAATTTCCTCCTTCACAGTGTAGTAATGCAAACGACAGATAACGTCTCTTGGCTTGAGGCATCAGGGTTGGGAGGTGCTAAAGCTCTATGTGCCCTGTCAATTTCCAAATCATCTGTGATAGATCTGTCCAGGATTTTCTTAAAAAAGTCCTGTAATGTGGACACCAGATCTGCTGTGGATACAGACTCCGGGAGACCCCTGATCCTTATGTTGTTTCTTCTACTTCTATTTTCAGTGTCTTCATGGAGGCGATACAGTTGACTTATATGCTGATCTCTAGTGTCTCCTTTATTCTCAAGGTCATCTAATCTGGATGTTAGCTCATCCTGGTGAGAGGCCACTGCTTCTATCCTTTTTTCAATGATTTGTAAATTGCTGGAGATTGTGTGTAACTCTTGCTTATATGATGTCTCTAGTCTCACTATACATTGCTCCATTTCTTGCCTAGTCGGCTATTGCTTTACATGTTCTCTCCAATCCCAAGCTACCTCGTCCTGTGCAAGTGGTGCTGCGGACAGTGAAGGAGCAGGAGGAGGCTGCGCCTTACACTGCTGCATGGAGGCTTCGGGCTCCGTCGCCATTGCGCAAGATGGCAGTCACCGCGTGGTTGTCTGGTTAGGAAGATGGGCCTCTGAGACCAGTACTGGCCCTTGCCACTCTTCCCCCGCCGATCTCAAGCCCTGCATTATTGGACCTGCGGCTGCGAGAGTGTGGCTGTATGGCAGCACTTGTTCTATGTGCCATGGGGGAGAAGGCTGCCGTGTGCAGGTTGCGGCCTGTTACCGTCTGCCCCTCTGGGGCGAAGAAGTGCTGGATACCACTGCGCCCAAATTCCTGTACCAGTGCTGATGGGCCAGCCATTGAGCCCTTTCTGGTCCGGACCATTGAGGCTCTGATAAGGCCGCCTGGAGAGTGAGGAACGGCTTTCTTGCAGTCTCGTGGCAGGAGCTCACATCAGACGCGTGTTCACTCCTCCATAGTCAGGACACGCCCCCCCCCCCATCAACAAAAGTGAAATGCTGAATGTCCAACAGCCACAGTAGTCCAACAGGTACAGAGTAATTTCCCTTTTAAGTGGCAGACCACAAGCATAACTTACTTAGGGCTACAAATACCCACTCATCTGCATCTTTTATACCCCCCCAAATACTTATCTTTACAGAAAAAACTTTAGAGGACTTACAGAAATACTTCCTGAAGTCTTTGTCATGGTAAGTAGGATTAGTGTAGTAAAATTGGATATTGTACCGAGATTTTTGTATCTCTTCCAAACAATACCCATATGTGTGCCCAATAAATTTTTTCTGGCCCTACGTAGAGCCATAATGCACTTTATATGGGGTTCCGGTAAATCCAGGATAAACTTTAAGACATTGACTAAACCTAGAGACAGAGGGGGAGTAGGTTTTCCAGACTTACAAGTGTATCATACAGTCATGTGAAAAAATTAGGACACCCTTTGAAAGCATGTGGTTTTTTGTAACATTTTTAATAAAAGGTTATTTCATCTCCGTTTCAACAATACAGAGAGATTAAAGTAATCCGACTAAACAAAGAAAACTGAAGAAAAGTCTTTTCAAGATCTTCTGTAAATGTCATTCTACAAAAATGCCTATTCTAACTGAGGAAAAAGATAGGACACCCTTGCCCCTAATAGCGAGTGTTACCTCCTTTGGCTGAAATAACTGCAGTGAGACGGTTCTTGTAGCCATCTACCAGTCTTCGACATCGGTCTGAGGAAATTTTACCCCACTCCTCAATGCAGAACTTTTTCAGCTGTGAGATGTTTGAGGGGTTTCTTGCACGTACAGCCCTTTTCAAGTCACCCCACAGCATCTCAATGGGATTCAAATCTGGACTTTGACTTGGCCATTCCAGGACTCTCCATTTCTTCTTTTTCAGCCAATCTTTGGTTGATTTACTAGTATGTTTTGGGTCATTGTCATGTTGCATGGTCCAGTTCCGCTTCAGCTTTAATTTTCTAACTGATGGTCTCACATGTTCTTCAAGCACCTTCTGATACACAGTAGAATTCATCGTGGATTCTATGATGGTGAGCTGACCAGGTCCTGCTGCAGCAAAGCAGCCCCAAACCATGACACTTCCACCTCCATGCTTCACAGTTGGTATGAGGTTCTTTTCTTGGAATGCTGTGTTTGGTTTACGCCAAACATGTCCTCTGCTGTTGTGTCCAAATAATTCAATTTTGGACTCATCTGTCCAAAGAACATTATTCCAGAAGTCCTGGTCTTTGTCAACTTTATCTCTGGCAAATGTTAGTTTGGCCTCGATGTTTCTCTTGGAAAGCAAAGGTTTCCTCCTTGCACACCTCCCATGCAAGTTAAACTTGTACAGTCTCTTTCTGATTGTAGAGGCATGTACTTCTACATCAACAGTAGCCAGAGCCTGCTGTAGTTCTCGAGATGACACTTTAGGGTTTTTGGAGACCTCTTTTAGCATCTTGCGGTCTGCTCTTGGGGTGAACTTGCTGGGGCGACCAGTCCTGGGCATGTTGGCAGTTGTTTTGAAAGCCCTCCACTTGTAGACTATCTTCCGGACAGTGGAATGGCTGATTTCAAAATCTTTTGAGATCTTTTTAAATCCCTTCCCAGACTCATAGGCTGCTACAATCTTTTTTCTGAAGTCCTCTGACAGCTCTTTTGCTCTCACCATGGTGCTCACTCTCACTTCAACAGTCAGGAGCACACCAAACTAAATGTCTGAGGTTTAAATAGGGCAAGCCTCATTCAACATGCAGAGTAACGATCTACTAATTATGTGCACCTGGTGTGATATACCTGTGTGAGATCTGAGCCAATTTAAGAGGGAATACATGTGAGGGTGTCCTATCTTTTTCCTCAGTTAGAATAGGCATTTTTGTAGAATGACATTTACAGAAGATCTTGAAAAGACTTTTCTTCAGTTTTCTTTGTTTAGTTGGATTACTTTAATCTCTCTGTATTGTTGAAACGGAGATGAAATAACCTTTTATTAAAAATGTTACAAAAAACCACATGCTTTCAAAGGGTGTCCTAATTTTTTCACATGACTGTACATCATATCATGCGGATATTAAACTGGTCACATGGGTCTTCTGGAAAACTTTTTTTCCAGCTAGAACAGGATCTTTCCCCAATGGAACTACTGGTAGCCCCATGGGTGACTCAAGATAATAGACCCCCAATTGAGGAATGGCCCTACTTAGTACACCACACCCTCTACCAATGGGACAGCTGGGTCTTAAGGTTCCAGATATCACACAGACCAGGTCCCGTGACCCCTCTTATGGGCAATCCAGCTTTCATACCAGGATTTAGGGTGAATAAGTTCTTAATTTGGCATAGATCCTCATATCCTAGTGTCCGAGACGTACTGAAAAATGCAAAAGTATTACAATATGAATCCCTTGTCCCGGATGACAGGAGACAAGGTTCAATGTGGCTTGCTTATGCTCAGCTGAGAGCATTTGTAGGTGGCCTGTTCGCTCATCAGCAGCATCCCGACATGACGGACTTGGATACTCTTTTTCTAAAACCTGACACGTGTTGCAGACTGCTATCACAATTGTAATAGATCTTGTTAGATCAAAGCAATCCAGACATAGCTCCCTATTTCAGAAAGTGGAAAACAGACCTACAGCTCACCTTTTCAGCAGAAGATATCCTCAAGATGTGTAAGTTCTCTCATGGATTGTCTATAGCAACACATGCAAAAGAAAAGTACTTTAAGATCCCTTCCAGATGGTACTATTGCCCATCGACTCTTCATAGAATGTTCCCCAGTGTCTCCAATACAGTATATGCTGGAGATGTGGAAGAGAAGAAGGAACTATGCTCCACATTTGGTGGTCCTGCCAGGCTATAAAAAGATTCTGGGATCAAGTACTTCAGATCTATAGCCAATTCTCAGGGAAAAAGTTAGCCGACACACCCAAAGTGACGCTCCTTTCTCTTACTTCGGCTACGCTAGCTCTAGATGAAAAGAAATGCTTTGAGGTTTTTCCTCATGGCAGCGCGAATGGTAATACCGAGGCACTGGAAGTCCGATGAGGCACCCTCTCTCTGTGAATGGGCAGGCAAAATCAGACATTTGCTCAGAATGGAGGAACTGATCGCACATTCGCATGATCAGAGGGATAGGTTTTACACTAGGTGGAACCCCCTTTCTGAATTTCTTAATTCTACAAACTTTCCTGCATTATTGAGAGAGCTTGCTGGAAGATAAGTTCTAGCGATGAGATGTGATTTTGGTCTGATACTCACCTTATATTTTCCCCCTCTACTTGATATTTTTTTTTCTATTCTCCTTTCTATTTTCCTGTTCATACAGTGTATAAGTATACGTTAGTACTGGATAGCACTTCAAATGAAACCGCAATAAGCGGTATAATAGTACTATTGACATATGTCTGAAATGTTGATATAAAATCTGAACTGTGAGTATTTATATGCATAGAATGAAGATTTGTATTCAAATAATATTTCTGTTCAATAAATTGAGAGTAAACATAGATAGAGTATGCCAATTTTTGGCATATATCTGTCGCAGATTTGTGGCTGAATCTGCGACTTTTCCGCGCTCACGGCAGGTCTAAAAAAAGGGGCGGGATGGCCAGCCCGTCTTATTTAGAATTTTCTACCCCTGTTTTAGGCGTAGAAAATGATCTAAATCTGTACCAGCAAGGGAGCTGGTGTAGATTTAGGCTGGCGGTGGATGCGCCTATGTTTTGTAGAGGCCGACTCCTCTACATAACCTAGGTGCATCCTATGCCAGCTCAAGCGTCTAAAACACTGCTCTTAATAAATGACCCCATATAAGTCCAGGATAAGTCCTAGCGATATTGGCCGCACTATCGGGGTCATTTATTAAGAACGGTGTTCTAGATGCCAGTCTTAATACCCCTTGCACTGGAGCATGATGCACCTAAGGGTACTTTCACATTTGCGTTTAGTTTTCCGGTATTGAGTTCCGTCACAGGGGCTCAATACCGGAAAAAAAAACGCTTCAGTTTTATCCTAATGCATTCTTAATGGAAAGCATTCCGTTCAGTATGCATCAGGATGTCTTCAGTTCAGTCACTCTTATGGTATTTGTCTGGAGAAAATACCGCAGCATGCTGCGGTATTTTCTCCGGCCAAATTTCCGGAACACTTGCTGGAATTCTGGAAGCGGCATTCATTTCCATTGAAATCTATTAATGCCGGATCCGGTACCAAGTGTTCCGGAAAACTGGATCCGGTTTCCCGGTCTGCGCATGCTCAGACCTTTAAAAATGTGAAGAAAAAAAAATACCGGACCTGTTTTTCCAGATGACACCGGAGAGATGGATCCGGTGTTTCAATGCATTTTTCAGACGGATCCGCATCCGGAAGCAAATGCTATCCGTTTGCATACGGATAGGATCAGGCAGGCATTTCCGGCAACGGAACTGCCTGCCGGAATCCAACAACGCAAGTGTGAAAGTACCCTAAGTTATCTAAAGGCACTGGTGCATCCACCGCTGGACTAAATCTACGCCAGCTCCCTTGCTGGCGTACATTTATATAATTTTCTACGCCCACGCCATGCCCCCTCTTTTAGGGCTCATGCACACGAATGTATTTTCTTTCTGTGTCCGTTTCGGGGTTTTTTGCGGACCGTATACGGAACCATTCATTTCAATGGGTTTGCAAAGAAAACGGAAGGTACTCCGTGTGCATTCCATTTCCGTATGTCCGTTCCGCAAAATAATAGAACATGTCCTATTATTGTCCGCATTACGGACAAGGATAGTACTGTTCTATTTTTGCGGATCTGTTTTTTGCGGACCGCAAAATACATACGGTCGTGTGCATGAGACCTTAGACCTGGCATGAGTGGGGAAAAGTCGCAGACTGGGCTGCCATTTGCCCTTGTGACCGAATCTGCGACAGATATACACCAAAAATTGGCATATATCTAATAATAAATGACCCCATATGTTTCTACATGTATGAGCTGCTGATCTAGATTTGGGGTCTGCAACCTGTGACCCACCAGCTACATGTCCAAGCTAAACCCTGAATCCAGGTGCAAGAAAAATTGGGGTGACCTTCTACAGCTTATTAGGCCACAAGATTCACTTTATCATATAATTGTATAAAATAATTTATAATCACTTATCCAGGTACCTCAGTCCAGCATTGTCTCCACTCTTTTCTGACCCTTACACTACCCAATAGAAAGTTATAGTTCACTAGACGAGGCACAAGTAAAAAAAAAAAATTTATTACAAAATGGAAGAATTACACAGTGACTTCTCTCTTCACCATCATTTGCCTAGGTCAGGACTCCTGAAAATACAAATACATATAGTTCAGTTTTATACGTCATATAAACTCTGTAGAACCTGACGTCATCCCATTTGGTGATGTCGCTGGGGTAATACAGGGTCTCCAGTTATGCTTCTAAAACCCTGAGATTGCAAACTAGTTGCAGTGTTGACTCCAAGATCATTAAAGGAGTTTTCTGTTTTCTGGGAGTTCAATAATGATGACCCATCTTTAGTGGGGGTATTTGTGGGTCAATGCCATTCAAGAATGGGCCTAAGCTGCAATACCAAGCCCAGCCACAATAGAATGTACTGCGCTGTGCTTGGCATACTGCAAGGAGGCCACAGCTCTCACTGGAGCTCCGCAGCCTCTTTAAACAGATGATCAGCAGAGGTGTGGGGTCCTAGACCCCCCCAATCGGATATTGATGACCTATACTGAGGTTAGGCCATCAATATTGAACTTCTGGAAAACCTCCTCTAATTAAACCATCAACCCATGTAGAAGATATACACACTGGAGGTGTCTCCTACCCTGAATATAAACCATGATATTTATCAGGGTGTTAAAGAAGCAGAAATGTTTTTTTTTTGGTGGTGTGTATGTGTATGTTCCCTTCATTATAGTAGCTATAAGAAGTGTGGAGGTAGCAGTTGCACCCAGATATAGATGCCTGAGGAGCCTGAAGGTCCTTCTGCCTCAGAAGAAGACACCAGTTTTATAAATGGTAGGTTTCGAGTTACACCTAGTTCCCCCTCATAGGAAAACAGTGACTTATGTTCATATATAAATATCAGCAATTTACCTATATTAGGGACAGGCTCATACACACGTCTCATATATCATCCTGGGAAAAGAAATATATTATTACTATTATTTCATTCAGCATTTATTATTACATCGATGGTTTTCTTATCAAGTCTAATTTCATTTTATACCCCCAATGAAAAATCACAATGCAAAAACCTTTACCAGAAAGGAGTGATCACTGCTCGGTTCATTCACCCTAATCTCTTATTTACCCGTATTTTCCGCCCTATAAGATGCACCGGCCCATACGATGCACCTAGGTTTTTGAGGAGGAAAATAAGAAAAAATATTTTTTTTAACCAAAAGGTGTGCTTTTGGTCGGTTTTGAACTAATGGTGGTCTGTGGATGACACTATTATGGGGGATCTGTGCCTGACACTGTTATGGGGGATCTGCGGCTGACACTGTTATGGGGGGATTTGTGGCTGACACTGTTATGAGGGATATGTAGATGACACTGTTATGGGGGCATCTGTGGATGGCACTGTTATGGAGGGGGATCTGTGGATGACACTGTTATGGGAGCATCTATGGATGGCACTGTTATGGGGGCATTTGTGGATGGCACATAATAGCATCTTATGCTATGTGTCATCCACTGACCCCCCCCCCCCTAACAGTGTCCCTGTATAGTGTGAATGACCCCCAATACAGAGGGCGGGGGCCAGCATCTAGTTTTGTAATGGCAGCGGAGCCCGTGCAGTCACTGTATTCTATTGCACCGGGCTCCGCTCACTGTAGTAATCCTATCTATAACCTTAGGCATTGTTTAACTATAATAATCTTCAATAGAATCCATTAATCTCCACTTACTAACGTCCATATCAGGCAGGAGGGGGGGGGGGCGCACTGGCAGTGTAACTCACTACGTCACGCGCCTGCGCCGCCTGCTTCATTCATAAAGTGGGCGGAGCAGGCGCGTGACGTAGTGAGTTATGCTGCCAGTGCCCGCCCGCCCTCCTGCCTGATACGGACGTTAGTAAGTGAAGATTAATGGATTGTATTGAAGATTATAGATAGGATTACTACAGTGAGCGGAGCCCGGTGCAATAGAATACAGTGACTGCACCGGGCCCCGCTGCCATTCAAAACTAGATGCCAGCCCCCGGACCCTCCTCCCTCCCCACTGATACACCCGCCGACCGCGCTGTGCAGCATGCGGTCGGCGGGGTATCAGTGTAAACTGCAGCATTCGCCCCATAAGACGCACTGCCATTTCCCCCCACTTTTTAGGAGGGAAAAGTGCATCTTATACGGCGAAAAATACGGTATATACAGTGTTGGGAACCTTCTTCTCTTCTCCACCATATCATCTAGGCGCAGATGCATTTACTATGTCCCATTCAGCAGGGCATCTTCATTTTCTAGATGTTCTAATATGAGGAGCTCCTTGCTTGTTAGAGAGGTATTCCTAATAAAGTACATGAAAACTATGATATTCCATCACTTACCAGTTGGGGGAGTCTGACAACTAGGGCCCCCACAATCCTTCTAATGGAGGGATGGCTGATTTCTCGTGTACAGATGCCACTTACTGTGCAAAGAACTACAACACAGCACCTTTCACTTAAAATGGTTGTCTACTCCCTTGAAATTTTTAACCAAAAGCCTAGAATGGTCTAAAAAAAAAACTGATCCCCGCCACTTCCATACCAGTCCTTCCATGGTCCTCTCATCGGTCTCTGTATCCTGGCCTCCAATGATGAGGTTTCAACCACTGCAGGCAATCATTGGCTACATTGGTGACCTCAGTGAGCAGGCCAAAATACAGCAACCATCATGGTACCCAGGAAGAGAAAGAATGGGAGTGGTGCAGGATCGGTAAGGTGAGTATTACTCATTTTTAAAGGGCTGGTCATCGGTTTGTTCTCCGGAAAGGTGGTGGTCCTAGAAGTTGGACTCCCAACAATCATAATGTTACGAGACATTTTAGCGATAGGCCATAATATTAAATGTTGGGAATACCCCTTCAATCTCTTCAACCGTTTGCTTGCTGTTAATGATATATGTATGTATCTGTAATCTGTGATAGACTCACATCCAAATCATCCAGGTCGTCCATACTAGGAGGTGCTCCCTTGTCCTTCACTTGGTTGATCAACTGAAAAACAACACATTAAACTATTCATTTTCACTGCTAGCATTGGCATGAAGCCTTCTGTTCTAAGGCTTCCATGATGGATATGACGGATCTGTATTGACTATTGTAATGGATCCTAACAGACTAAACTTAATGAATGAATGAGATCCATCAGAAATATGCTGTAATATTTCACTCACATCCAGGTAATGTTCTGCTAACGCCATTTCTCCCTCTTCTTCTGCATCCCAGTCTCTCCAATTGTCAAAGTCTACAGACAACCAAGCAGGCTACAGACAAAAGACCAAATGAAGCAATTATTACATAATGATCATTACTGTGGCATTTCTCCATATATCCATGGAAGCATCTGCAATGGGAAAGAGTGGAAATACTGCAATCTTGGATAGAGAGGGTGCGGTGAGGTTTCGCACTGAGACCACTCACTTGTAGCAGAATGATAAAGTGTCTCAGATTTACATTATTGCACTTGGTGTGGTGATGCCACTAGTCCTGGCCCCAAGCTCAGGGTAGTCTCATGGGTATCAACTATAATATACCACCTTGTTATTTTCCTTGGTTAGCCTTGGCCATGCCACTTTCTCCTTCCACTTCCTAAGGAAACAGGTAATCGACCGGCCTGAACGTTTCTCCCTGGAATCCTAAATATAGAAATACTCATCACTAAACATGACCAACCAGCATGAAATAAAATGGTGGAGGCCCCCTGGGCTAAAGATTTGGTAGAGAATTGAGCCCAGATGAAGTCTATGGGAATTGTGCCTCAATGCACAGGACTGTATGGATTTTGGTGTCCGCAAACCGCTGAGCCGCAAAAGACGAATCCCGCACTTTCTACGGGCCCCATTGTCAAAATGCCTATTCTTGTTCACAAAATGGACACAAATAGGACATGTTCTAACTTTTTGGGACATAGGAATGTGGACAGCACATAGATGACACCTGTGTGCTGTCTGCATTTTTTGCAGCCCTATAGAAGCGGACCTAAATAAGTTATTTTCGAGCCAGTCGAGCCAGAGGCACCACCAATAAGGAACCACCGGCCTGCAGGCCACCTCTTCACGGTTGGATAGGATTGCTAAATCGCCATCAGGGAGCCCCCTCTCCAAAGCCCTAGCTATAATACCACCCATCTTAAAAAATGAGTAATTCTATCACATTTATATTCCATCCCGTAGCATGAGACCCTAGTGTCCTCCTACCTTTGGTTGGACTCTGTCATACAGCACAATCTCATTATACATCTGAATGTTATCTTCATTTAGACAACTGTGCGGCAAAAGAAGAGAAGAAAATGTTCTGGTTATTCTTATGATTAGGTATTTTCCCCAGTCTACGATGACTTCTATAGAGGACTAGCAATAAATAGTAGAGCCACGGCACTCCAATGGATATTTTCCAGTACCTTTATTACACCTAAATCAGTAGCGACGTTTCGACCTAACGGTCTTTATCAAGCTCACATTATAACAATGACACAGTGAACATTTAAATACCACCCCAAGGCCTCACATTGGTTACAGCTTGGCCCATCCCATTAACCCCCTGTGTACCTCCTAAAGACCTCAATCCGTATTTTACATCCTCATTTACCTTACCTAATGAGGATGTAAAATACGGATTGAGGTCTTTAGGAGGTACAAAGGGGGTTAATGGGATGGGCCAAGCTGTAACCAATGTGAGGCCTTGGGGTGGTATTTAAATGTTCACTGTGTCATTGTTATAATGTGAGCTTGATAAAGACCGTTAGGTCGAAACGTCGCTACTGATTTAGGTGTAATAAAGGTACTGGAAAATATCCATTGGAGTGCCGTGGCTCTACTATTTATTGCTGGCAACTACGGGACCCTTTGGACCGGGATCCAACGCTGCAGGCACCACCACAAATTGGAACTACTGGATAAACAGTGAGTAGTGCTGTCTTACTGCTACATCATGTTCTATGGAGGACTGGCATTGCCCGCACTGGGAATTGTGGGGCTCTTTTCTGTGCTGGTCAATGTCTATGTGCTGCCAGTTTACCATTTAGAGACAATCCAATAACTTACCTAAATGATGCCCCTGATTTTAAAGCCACCGATTTGGAGGTGTGATATTTGTCATATGGCCAAAAGTCTTTTAGTCTCAGTTAGATAAGCCTTCCAATATCATAATGGCAACCACATACAGGCGGAGACATTGTACCACAATCAGAATAACTGGCACACGAGAAAACCCTTCTGGTTGTGGCAAAGCAGCCCCAATTATTTTTTACCATTTCAATCTGAATCCTATTGTTGAGGCATCTATGTCCACCCTCATAGGTATAAGCTCCTGGGACCCAATCTATAACACCAGCATCTTCTTATAGGGCAGAGGGGCATTTTTGGCTCCCTCAGGCACCAAGGCCAAGATTCAAGTGCTATTTCTGTACCCCTTCATGGCTACCATAAAAAAGAAATTCCCTAAATGATGACCCTTTCTTTCTCAAATTAACCACTGTAGAAAAATAAAAACTAATTTCACATTACTCGCTATTGTTTAAGACCCCCCCCCCACCACCAAGTAAGTAAGTTTTATCTACACGTATACTCACCTGAATATGACCTTATGTTCTTCTATGTCCACCTTAACATCCCGACTGTTCTCAACACAGAATTCCATATGCACATACTTTGCCCGGTCATACCAAAGAACTTTAGCAGGTTGCCTTGAAATAAAATTTAAGCAAAAGAATTTTACAAAAAAAAAAATTGACCGTAGAGTGGAATATATCAACACTGGATACCAGTAAAGGTAGGGTGAGGATTAAAGGGGTTCTCCAGTTCCATAATGACATATTTCTTTTATTTGCCCAGAGTACCCCAAATATTTATCACCATATACCTGAATGAGCTCTGCTTTCTCATCCCTGTTTACTTGCTCAACAATGCAGCGGCGAGCAGATGTAATTACAACTGCACGTAAATGGGAAGTAGCAGTTCCATTCCGTCTGCTCCTTCCCATTGATAGAATAGGACGGAGCAGTTGTAATCACACCGCTCACTGCTGCGATGTCGACGGACGCAGGTAAACAGAGACACAATGCAGCACTTGCACAAGCGCTGCATTCTCTTCATACAGCTGATCGATGGCGAGGCCGGGAGTCGGACCCCCGCCAATCTGATATCATGACCTATCCTAAAGACAGCTCATCAAGATAGGAAACTGGCCAAATGCTTTAACCCCTTCCTGACATATGATGTACTATTATGTCATGGAAGTCAGTGACTTCCCGCATCTTGGCGTAATAGTACCTCATGATGATTGGGCGTGCACCGGAATGGTGCGCACCCGATCACTGCAGGGGTCCGGGAGTCCATGATAGCCGGGCCCCTGCTGTATCCACCGGAATCGCTGTAAAAGCCAATGCCGGTGAATTAACCCCTTCTATGCAGCGGTCAGCGCTGACCGCGACATAGAAGGGGTTTGTTGCGTGTGAGGGAGCCCATCAGGTCCCCGCACTGCTGTGGCAGGGACGCGATGGGTGACAAGGCATCCCGGTGACCTTACACGGCATCGGAACCTGCCTTCTACGGGTGCTGAGGGGATCGACCCCCAAAAGTTGAAGTCCCAGATTGGGACATAAATAAAGTTTAAAAAAAAGTAAAACAATGTGTTTTTAAGAATCTAGAATTCTAAGCCTTCAAAAGTCCTAAAAAAATAAAATGGCATTTACAAAATGATGCCAACATAAAGTAGACATATGGGAAATGTTAAGTAATAAATATTTTATGAGGTATCACTTTTTGTTTTAAAAGCAGAGAAAATTGGATTTTAAAAATTGTGAATTTTTCAAAATTTTGGGTAAATTTGGGATTTTTTCAGAAATAAAGGTGAAATATATTGACTCCAATTCATGACTATCATGAAGTACAATGTGTCACAAGAAAACAATCTCAGAATGGCTTGGATAAGTAAAACAGTTCTAAAGCTATTACCAAAAACTGTTATTAGGGCGTTAGGGACAAGTTCACAAAAACGTATTCAAAAGTTTAGTTACTCTTTAGGTTTTTCTGCCTACGCACAATAAAAACGGAGCTGTGTTAGGGCCTTATTTTTGCAGGATGACTTGTAGCTTTCATTCATACTGTTGTGGGTTTCATACTACTCATTTTTTTCTCAATTTTTTGTTGTATAAAAAACAACATATCTGGCAGTGTTCACCTTTTGGGACAAATTACATGATCATTTTATAGTCTGGGTCATTACAGATGCCCCCTCCAACATACATTCTCCTCCCTTCAACCCATCCAACATACAGTGCCATGTAAATAACATCACTGCTCTCCTTTCAGCCCCTTAAACATACAGTCCCATGTAAGTAGCATCACTTTCCTAATTTCAGCCCCCTCCAGCATACAGTCCCATGTAAATAATATCGCTACATCTTGCAGTCTTTCCTCAACATACCTCATGATAGTCCTGTGAAATCCCGGTAAGGTTCTCCAAGGAGATGCTTCAGCTACTGTGGTAGATGAGGAACTGCAAGCCCTGCTCCTGTGACCACAACCAAAAGTCACCCAGGATTCCTACTATTTTTAGGAACAGCTGCTGGGTGCCCTATCTCTCCCCTCCCCCTCGGGAAATATTAGAATGGTCTGGCACCGTATTAGAAAGTCTCCACTGTCTTCTAGAGTATTCCTCACACAGGGCCACAAACTGCCTGGGGAAACGCCAGGTCGGAAATGTAATTTTATTATTCTTTATAATAACAACAGGGAAAACATGTGGGAATTAGATCATCAGATTTATCTAAAATGCTCCAAGAGATGACCTTGCTAGGTCTATAACTGGTGGTGCTAAAGGGAGATAGAATAAAAGTATCGTGTGGGCAATATATGGCAGGGTATATAGTCGTCATTTAGATACTGTATGAAGGTATTATTTATTTATTGTATAGAGATATTTACTGTATGGAGGTATTAGGTGCTGTATAGAGGTATTATTTATATACTATATAGAGGTATTATTTATTTACTGTGTGGAGGTATTATTAGGTGCTGTATAGAGGTGCTATTTATTTAATGTGTGGAGGTATTATTTATATACTGTATGAAGGTATTATTTATTGTATCAAGGTATTATTAGGTGCTGTATAGAGGTATTATTTATTTACTGTGTGGAGGTATTATTTATTTACTGTGTGGAGGTATTATTAGGTGCTTTATAGAGGTGATATTTATTTACTGTGTGGAGGTATTATTAGGTGCTGTATAGAGGTATTATTTATTTACTGTATGGAGGTATTATTTATTTACTGTGTGGAAGTATTATTTATTGTATCGAGGTATTATTAGGTGCTTTATAGAGGTGATATTTATTTACTGTGTGGAGGTATTATTAGGTGCTGTATAGAGGTATTATTTATTTACTGTGTGGAGGTATTATTAGGTGCTGTATAGAGGTATTATTTATTTACTGTGTGGAGGTATTATTAGGTGCTGTATAGAGGTATTATTTAGGCACCATTTGATAGATCCTCCAGCAATGTTAAGCAGTGAAGGCTAAATTCGGCTGTACATGGGCAAATATCTCACTGGCAGCTGTCAGACACCTGTCATTGCTCTGACTCTCCACTGCTCTGCTTGTATCCTGGAGCTATCCTTCTGATTAGATTAGGTCATCTGGCAACATGTAGAAGATATCAAGCTACCCTGATCATCAGACATCTTCAATGGGGGCCAGGATGAGGTATTTCGGCACCCTAGGCGGAGCAGCCAAATTGCCCCCCCCCCCCCCCCAATTAAAAGTAACATTACTTCCTAATAAATATATTAAAACACATTTAAAAGAAACAGTCAAGGGCAGATCCAGTGACTTACAGTTTCCATGCATTTGAGTTCTTCACTTTCCTTTTCTCCTCCATTTGGTCTAGACCAGGGATCAGCAACCTTCAGCACTCCAGCTGCTGTGAAACTCCAACTCCCAGAATGCAAACATGCTCAGCTGTTCTTCTTACTCCCACAGAAGTGAATAAAGCATTCTGGGAGTTGTAGTTTCTGAACAGCTGGAGTGCTGGAGGTTGCTGATCCCTGGTCTAGACCGTAGCAGGCAGGAGTATTTGGTCAGGGTTGTACAACCCCCTCTGCCACATACAAAGACACCAGTATTACTATATGGCACATAGGGGACTGTTACAAATTTTGCAAATCAGCCCCCGAATTTATACATACCATACATCAGCCCCCATATTTATACAGACCACTGTGTCATCCTGATGCTACTCCCAATACTGTGCCCACTGTGCTCCCACAAACACTATACTGTCAGAAATAATCCCCCAAAGTAATAGTGCTCCCAGACTACCCTCATTAGTAAGGAGTAGTGATAATACGCCCCAAGAGTGCCCCCATTAGTAGCAATGCCCTCCATTCTGTGTCCAATAATAGTAATGCCCCCACAGTACCCCCAGTAGTAATAATGCTACCAGTGCACCCTGTAGCTCTAATGTTCCCTTGCAGCTATGCCCCTCTGCTACTGCTGCGCCCTCGTCACTTTGATTGACAGGGCCAGGCAGGGAAAATGTCACCACACCTGGCCCCGTCAATCAAAGTGGAGAGGGCACTGCAGTTGCAGAGAGGGCAGAGCCTCTAAGGCTGGGTTCACACGGGCGAGATTTCCGCGCGGGTGCAATGTGGGAGGTGAACGCATTGCACCCGCACTGAATCCGGACACATTCATTTCTATGGGGCTGTGCACATGAGCAGTGATCTTCACGCATCACTTGTGCATTGCGTGAAAATCGCAGCATGTTCTATATTGTGCGTTTATCACGCAACGCAGGCCCCATAGAAGTGAATGGGGCTGTGTGAAAATCGCAAGCTCCTGCAAGCAAGTGTGGATGCGGTGCGATTTTCACGCATGGTTGCTAAGATGACTGTCTATTCACTGTATAATTTTCCCTTATAACATGGTTATAAGGGAAAAAAATTGCATTCTTTAATACAGAATTCTTAGTAGAAGGTCAATTGAGGGTTAAAAAATAAAAATTAACTCACTTCCTCCTCTTGATTGCGTAGTTGCCGATCTCTTCTTAATTCTTTAATCATGAGCTGCCGGCTAAAAGACCTGTGGTGACATCACATCACATGGTCCATCACCGTGGTGATAGACCATGTCATTGGACCATGTGATGAGCTCAGTGACGTCACCACAGGTCCTTTGACAGGTCCTGAAGAAAGAACAGGAGACCGGCAGCTACGCGATCAATTGGAGGAGGTGAGTTAATTTTTTATTTTTTTTTAACCCTCAATTGACCACCTACTAAGCATTCTGTATTAAAGAATGCTATTATTTTCCCTTATAACCATGTTATAAGGGAAAAAATTACATCTACACAACACTGAACCTAAACCTCAACTTCAGTGAAGAAGTTCGGGTCTGGGTACCACAGTAATTTTTTTATGGCGCGCGTGCAAAACGCATTGCACCCGCGCGATAAAAACTGAACAATGGAACGCAATCGCAGACAAAACTGACTGCAATTGGGTACCTACTCGTGCGGGTTTGCCGCAATGCAACGGGACGCATCCTGAACAAATCCGTAACGCCCGTGTGAACCCAGCCTAAATGTAATGGCAACACCCCCTTGTTCCTAGAGGCTCATTTGCACATATTATGAACATGGGACCAACACAGATTTTTTCAGCTGCCAAGCGCACATGTAACAGGTCAGTCAGTGTCATAGGGACAAGTCTGCTGACAGATGCCCTTTAACTACTTGTGCAGCCATGAAACCTGTGACATCTGTTGAAAATGCATTTGTGAACATCTTCCAGTCCATTGCATGATAAGAACTGTCCTGATCTGTTTACATTTTAATTCTTCATCATTGCTTCCTGCACCACTACTACACTGCGTCATGAACTGAGATCCTGCCTTGCACCTCAAAACCTTCCACTAAGGCTCCATTCACACATCCGCAATTATCCTTACGGTCCGTTTTTTTGCGGACCCGTGTTTCCGTAAAAAACCTTCAGTTTTTTACAAAAGTGCATCCACATCCGTTCCGTGTTTCCGCAGAAATAAAAAAGGAAGGAGGAATACATGCTGCTAGGGTAATGCGGATGATAAGCGGATGACATTTGGTGTCTTTCCGCATGTCATCCGCTTTTTTGCAGACCCATTGAGTACAATGGGGCCGCGGACCGCAATTTGCAGCCAAAAGTAGGACATGCTTCATTTTTTTTGCGGAACTGCATCACGGAAGTGCTGATGCAGACAGCAATTACTCCCCCATTTAAATTAATAGATCCGCACCTGTTCCGCAAAATTGCCTAAGGCCTCATGCACACGACAGTATTTTTTCATGGTCCGCAAAATGGGGTTCCGTTGTTCCGTGATCCGTGTCCGTTTTTTCTTCCGTGTGTCTTCCTTGATTTTTGAAGGATCACCAGACAAGAAAAGTGAAAAAAAAAAAATCTAAGTCAAGTTTGCCTTGAAAATGATAGGAAATAAACGGACACGGACGCGGATGTCAATCTTCTGTGCCTCCGTGTTTTTTCACTGACCCATTGACTTGAATGGGTCCGCGAACCGTTGTCCGTCCAAAAAAATAGGACAGGTCATATTTTTTTGACGGACTGGAAACACGGATCACGGACGCTGATGACAAACGGTGCATTTTCCGAGTTTTCAACGGACCCATTGAAAGTGAATGGGTCCGCAGAAAATCACGGAAAATGGAACAACGGACACGGAACCCAACAACGGTCGTGTGCATGAGGCCTAAGGGCACTTCAACCATCATCAGGAAGGACAATCCCAGAAACATAGAGCTCCCGGAAGGGAAGAAAAGTGCATCCTTCTACATCACTGCACAGGCCCAAGGAGAGTCAGAATCATGAGCACTACTACAACTCTCATCTGACCACCCAAACTCACACATGCCATTGTGGCACGCTGCACATAATTTTAGCATCCCAAACAGGATCCATTTGCCTCTGTGCCTTATACGAACAAGATCTAATCCTCTGTGCTTATCTGTGAACCCTCTTCTGTGTGTTGCTGAAAAGAGACTGCTTCTAGAAAACTGCTTGCTGTGAGCTATTGCCATCTTTATGGTGGACAAAAACTGTATGGTGGACATCTGAAAAAGCTCTAATACATGTGTGAAGCAACCGTCATTGAAAATGTGGGACTTTGTGTGTCACTACCATTGTTTGCTTGATTTGATGCTTGAGAAAGATTTTCATGTGCCTGAAATGTTGAATTTTTTGTACATTTTTGGATTGATTGAATAAAAGGAACCATTGATGGAGATACTGATGTACATGGAAGTTTTTGAGTTTACAGAGCGCTGAATGTGGATACATCAGCAGAACAGTCTGTTGCATTCCTGATTGGTAATCATAAGGGACATTGGTCCTGCTTTAAAAAAATATTTGTGGTATCATTGCTTGCTTGTCAGTGAATGGACTATCGTTCTGTGCAAGTTGCTGCTGACCAGCCTGCAATTACTGTGGTGAATGCTCCGCTAACGGCAGGAAAACTAAGGTGCCGTCCCTTCCAAAAAGCGGGAAAATAATTGTTTGCTGCGCCACCATAGACTTTGCATTATGCCGCCAAATGTCTGCTCTGCCCTGCCACCAGGAGGAAGATCAGTCAGCGCCTCCCAAATGCAAGTGAACCTAGGCGGAGGGACAAACAAAGAGGGAGTCTAAGCAAAATGGAGGAAGGATGCAGCGTGAGTAGGATGGCCATTAGCTTTACCCCATAAACCCGGACATTCCAGGCCGTGATCCTGGCTCCGCTAAGCCACGTCGATTCCAGCAAGCCACGTCCCGTTGGCGGCAAGTTGTAGCATGCTGTCTGAGCATGAGGTACTGAAAAGGAGGGCATCCCTGTGCCAGACAGAGAACAGAGATCCAGGAAACCGAACTGTCCGGCCTAAAACCGGACGCATACCTCCCAAGTGTCCCTCTTTTTGACCCAAGTTCCTCTTTGATCCTTAAATGTCCCTCTTTTTGACCCTTGGGAATTAATGCATAAATGTGCATTAATAAATTTACTAAATTTCTCCCTACTAAAGTGTCTGTATGGTTTCTACCTGTATAGTAGACCACAACTTTATTATTTGGTGCAATTTGGAACTTAAAATATATATAATCTGATGATTTATGTGCTAATATTTATATGGACATTGAATCGCAAGAAAAAAATTACCGCAGGGGCTCCAGTAATTATGCTTTGGGCGGAGTTAGAGGCGTGGCCTTGTATGAAAAAAAACTGCCGTGATGCGCGCCGCACACATTGTCCCTCTTTGCAATTTTCAAAAATTGGGAGCAATGCCGGATGTCTGGCCACCCTAAACGTGAATGACCCAGAAGGGAATGAGGAAGACAGAACACCAGCCATCTCCAATCCAGACATAGCAGCTGATCAAGCCACTATTGCTCGTTACAGATTTAATTTTCCCAAAAGGTTTATGAAGAAATAAGCAGTAGGCAATCAGAAGCATGTACTGTATGTAGCTTTAACCACCAGGTGGCAGTATATAAGAGAAGATTATAGTTGGTAAGAGAGCTCATAGATTCCATGGACAAGTACTACGCCACAAAAAAATAATAATCTGGAATTATTGGTGCATTCCTGCAAAAGGTGAAATACGTGACAAGTGTGAACATGCTCTTAGTCTTTATGTACATAGATCTTATTTTAATCCACCAACTATGTTAGCTGGCCTCATACACTACTCACAAAATGTTAGGGATATTTGGCTTGTGGATGAAATTTCAGGATGAACCTAAAAACTCTGACCTTTACAGGTGAACGTAATGTGACCTACTCTAAACTTTTGAATGCAAAAGTTCAATGTTTCTGTACTTTTTGCACAACTTGCTGTTCTGTAACAAGGAGCTTAACAGCAAAATTCACAACAAGTGTTTGATCCATGAATCGCCCAAACAATTTCCTGCTTCAATTAGAATTGGTATTTAAACAGTCCTCCTCATCATGCTGTTCACATTTTGACATCATGAGACCAAGACACCTAACAATTGATCAACAGTACCTGTCACGCTCTAGTGTGGGAGGGAAACCCCCACACCGAACATAGGAAGGAAAGGGAAAAGGAAATAAGGCCTGAGAACTAGGGAAGGAAGAGGGACAGCGCCTAGTGAAAACCCTAATCAAAGCCCTGACTGACTACCAGTATGAACAGACCCCAGAGGTAGCTGTGTTCATACACAGGAATACCAAAAGTCCTATCTAACCCTAAAGGACCCTGGTACTAATGACAGGAAGGATAAACGGGAGTCTCCCTAAGGCCTAATACAAAACAACTAAGGAATGCAACACACAGAAAAGCCAAAATACAAAGGGAAAGGTAACACTTAACTTAAGAAGCTATGGCAACACCAGGAACTAAGCTAAGATCCAAACACCAGCTATCCACAGGTCCAAATAAAGCTATAAACCGCACAGCATAGTGGGAGAGACAACTATAAATAGGGAAAGTTAAATGACCACAATAGCAACACCTGGAGGTTAAGGGTGTGGCCAGTACCAGAAACAACACAGATGCCTCGATCCACAAGGTAAACATGTCAAACCAAATCACGTGTTGCCAGTTTCAAAGATCTCCTGCCACTCACTGTCGCGGGGACGTCCATATGTCTCGGTAGGTCCGTGACAGTACCTTGCATTGCGACGCTTTAAGCAGAATGTGGCCACTGAGCTTAGAGGGTCAAAGTGTCATCAGCAGGTTGCAACAGACTTACAGAGACGGGAAGAAGTCACAGACTGATGACTGCTTCATTGTGAACAATGCCCTGTGGAACTGGATGATTAAATCCAACACAACTCCAGGCACATTTAAGGGAGGTGAGAGGCACCCAAGTGTCGTGTCAGACCATTTGGTACAGTGACAAGCCCATACTACTTGAATAACATCAATAATCCAGTCATTGTGCCTCTGCATGAACAACACAGGTTTAAAGGGACACTGACAGGCCCAATTAGCATATTTAGGTACATATATGTCAGTACAGGTCTTATAAAGTCTATTAAAATCATCTAAGTATCCCCCCTGTCCACCTTATAAATACCGAAATATAAAGTTTTATAACCTGCTTGTCCGGTCACCAATCTGCCCAAGGGGCGGCTTTTCATCTCAAAATGCGCCCAGCCAGCCGCTCCCAACTGCTCATCAATATTCACTTCGCTGGGCGGCGGCTACAACTCTCCCGACTCAAGATCCTGCACATGGTCCATTCAATCCTCTGGGCACGTCCTCCGTCCAATCTTCAGCGCATGCGCCCGGCCGGGGTCACATCGCGCCTGCGTACAGAGCGCTGCAGCCTCTGCTTTATGCGCATGCGCCGGGCACTTGAGTCGGGAGAGTTGTAGCCGCCGCCCAGCGAAGTGAATATTGATGAGCTGGGCGGGGCTTCAGAACGGCAGTTGGGAGCGGCTGGCTGGGCGCATTTTGAGATGAAACGCCGCCCCTTGGGCAGATTGGTGACCGGACAAGCAGGTTATAAAACTTTATATTTCGGTATTTATAAGGTGGACAGGGGGGCTACTTAGATGATTTTAATAGACTTTATAAGACCTGTACTGACATATATATACCTAAATATGCTAATTCGGACTGTCAGTGTCCCTTTAATTTCATCTTCATAGACGAAAATGTGCCAGCTCATCGAGGTCGCATTATTAGAGAACAGCTGCTGGAGACTGGGGTACATCAAATGGAGTGGCCTGCACTTTCTCCAGACCTGAATCCTATTGAAAACCTATGGGATCAGCTGAGTTGCCGTGTAGAGGCTCGTAACTCTGTACCCCAGAACCTTAATGACCTGAGGGCCACCCTTCAAGAAGAGTGGGATGCCATACCTCCGCAGACATATTTTCACATTTTCCATAAGTTTCACCTGAAAGCCGAATATCGCTAACTTTTTGTGAGTAGTGTATGGGTCCGCATCCGTGATGAGGAATGACAACGGAACGGTGCCTGTGTATTGCGAATCCGCAAATGCGGTCCGCAATACGGGAAGGGGACACCAATGAAGTGTGAAGAGCCCTATGTTTCAGGGTATGTCCCTGTGAGAGGGGCTGGTTTGGGTGTTATAAGCACAGGTATTACCTTCAGGCCTGCAGGCAGTGTCTCCATCTCAGGAGCCATTATGGAGAAGTATACAGGTGCAGCCGAGCTAAACTTGATGGGTAACATGTTTAGTAAAAAATGGCACAAGAGGTTAACCCTTTCAATGTATTTCAATAGTTTAACTCTGTGCCTTGTGTTATCAGTTGTTTTTAGCTCAGCTATCTGTGGCTCTGCACAGGTGTGAGATCTTACTGCAGCAGCGGATCCTGTGTCCTGGAATGGCTCATATGTAGCGTGTTTGTATGTATGTGTGAGCGAACTAATATGTTACAATTACAGAACTCTGCAGAGAATCCATAAAGCTAATGTTAGTATGTGCACCAACTGTGGACATTGTAGGAGATGTCTTCACCAACTGTGGACAATGTAGGAGATGTCTGCACCAACTGTGGACAATGTAGGAGATGTCTGCACCAACTGTGGACAATGTAGGAGATGTCTGCACCATTGCCTACCAGCTGAAGGTCTCCAGTGCAGAGGTTGTGGAATGGTTTACTGCTCAGCGGTCAGAAGCTTTCACTCAGGTCCTTTCTGCTCATATATCTATAAGACCTTGCTTATCTACAACTCCTTTTGCCTTATCTCCTGCCTCATCTCATCTGGATGTGGTCTCTGTCTCTGTGATCAGGAGGATTCTGAAGATCTGTTTCATGATGGCATACCTTCATTATTAAAAGCTGTGCTAGCTCACCTTGAAATGGTTGCACCTTGAGGGGATAAGCCCGAAATGGATGAAAAAATAAATTAATCAAACTCTAGGGTATTTCCTCATGATCCTATATTTAAGGGATGTATGGCAGGAGTGTGGTCCCAGCCATTATGTTGAAGCTTGTTTACAGCAGGGTGTTGCAGATCCTACAGTCTCAGCTCAGCAGGGAAACCCCCCTGAGGTAATATCCCGGGGGCCAGCCTGGTTGGGAAGACTTTTTTTTCTGGCAGTCGATTATTCCGTCTGGGAACTTCTAGTCAGAAAGATTGTTTCCTGCTGAAACATAGGAATTTATTTTTCTATGGCAGAGAGCAAACCGTCTTTGGCTTCAGTTTCCTAGTGACATAGGGATAGCTTCCCCATGAAGTCTCGCTTAGTCACTAAGATTGGGGGTCCATTCACAAAACCACATCCGATTTTGCGGACCACAAGTTGCAGATCCATAGGACACGGATGCCGCCGTGTGCATTCTGCATTTGCAGTTCAGAACATCCTGCCATATTATGGTAAGGACCATGGGATTAAAGATCATATACCACTCTGCATTCAGCAAATCCCTTCTTCACTAATAGCCCAAATCAAAGACATAAATAAGACACGTGGACACTTCATATGGTGGAAGATTTTGGCCACGACCAGCTTTATTAAAGAACAGCTTAAAACCAAATAAACATTAAAACCATGTACCAATATAACTTAATAACCACATAATGGCCGAGCCATAAGCTCGGACCATATAGCTTAAAGGGGTTGTCCGGGTTCAGAGCTGAACCCGGACATCCCTCCATTTTCACCCAGGCAGCCCCCCTGACAGGAGCATTGGAGCAGTTCATGCTCCGATGCTCTCCTTTGCCCTGCGCTAAATCGCGCAGGGAAAAGGCATTTTTAGGAGTTCCGGTGACGTACCGGGGCTCTCCATGGGGCTGACAGGAATCCCGGTGACGTCACCGGCACTGATGGGCGGGATTTAGCTCTGCCCTAACCAGTAAAACGGCTAGGGCAGAGCTAAAGCCCACCCCTCAGAGCCGGTGACGTCACCGAACACACTGCCGTGCGGAAGTTACCGCCCGGCAGTGTGTTATTGAAAACAAAAGAGCCGTGCCCTGCGCGGTTTAGCGCAGGGCACGGGAGCGCATCGGAGCATGAGATGCTCCGATGCTAAGCTCAGGGGGACTGCCGGGGTGAAAATAAGGGTATGTCCGGGTTCAGCTCTGAACCCGGACAACCCCTTTAATACCACAGATTAGACCAGCCATAAGCTCGGCCTAAATACCAGAATAAAACTCGTCCGTTCACCATTTCAGTGAGCGAATTTACCCCACCGGACCATGCCGACTGAACAGGGGGCCCCACCCCACCCATAGCTGCTTCAATCATAGCCTGAAAGCCCAAATTAAAAATATCAAGTCCAATGGCCGACAGGTGAATACCATCAGAGAAATACAGTCTGGGCAAACCTCCCTCCAAGTCCACATGTCGATATGAGAACCCCCAAACTAAGGGCATAAATTTCGCCATTACTCTGTTTATGCGAATCCTAATTTTATCTAGATATTTAAGATTCGCACAAGACAGCCACAATAAACGCAGAACCATTTCTGAAAAGACAAATCGTGAAACTAGAAACAATTGCTGCATCCGAACCAAAGTGTGCTTCATGCTGAAGGCTAATTCCATGGTACTCAACCTACCCACATCATTGCTGCCAGCATGAAGAATAATAATATCAGGGTCTGGATACAGCGAACACATTTCCAAAATGACATCAGTAACACCCTCCCAACGCAGCCCTCTGACGCCATTCCAATGGACTCTGACATCATCTGTACACCATGAAAGGTTATCACCGTACGATCTTCCTGATGCTCTTCTCTGGGCCCAATGAACGAAAGAATGGCCGACGATCCATACGGTGATTCCTTGGAAACTTGAGAAAACAAACAGTATTAAAGGGCATCAGGAAACGGACAACCATACAGCTTAAAGCGATTGGGAGACCATCTACCAATCCTTTTCATCAATGATGCACCCAAACTGAATTGAGCTGCTGTAGTTGCATCCCCGATCCTAAAGGAATGTGAAGTAAACCGAAAACCCTCCAAACCCAACTCACCAAGACATTTACACAGCACCCTATGAAACTGATACTGGGTTAGCGGAGAAAGGTCCTGAATAAAAAACTAAGAACCACCGACTGGTCTGTACCTCCAGAAACGCGATAACATACTCACCGGGCAGAGATCACCTGACCTGACTCTGCCCACCCGAATCCAAGAACCTTTTCCAGCCTGATCCGTCTTAGCATTAGGAAGGAAGAACAGAACATAATTAGCATGAACGTGCACATTTGCTAGCAATAACCCTAGGCCAGACCTGCCGTTCTTTGGCAACAGCTCACTAATCCTAAAAGCCCCAAAAAACATGCACAAAAAGACAGTAGAGAAAAGCAAAGCCTCATAATCACTTATGCAAACCACAGCTGTAGCTTCACACAAAGCAGCCAATAAATCGGGAGATAGGACATCTGCTGTCAGGAGAACAGTTACAGAACAGTTTAACATCTGCTTCACCATGAAATATTCCAGAAAAGAAGGAACACCCAAAACCCTGAGAAAAAAGGACACACCTGACAAAATCCGAACAACAGTTGCATGAGCTAGTCTAACCTTAAAGAGAGACAGACAAAATGCTAATGCTGAAACCTCATTACTCACAAAAGGGGACCCACCTCTACCTTCCACAAATTGACACCAACGACTCCACGAATGGACATAATCTGACCACGTTGATGGGGCTACAGACGATTGAAGATACGACATACAGAAGACCAAATCAGATTCCACAGATGTGGAGGGCACACTTCCCCTTCTAAATCGGCTCCAGCTGCCAACGAGCAAAATCTCTGAAACTGAAAGCGAGAAAGAGCATCAGCAATTGAATTATCTATGCGTGGAATATGGCGCGCCTTTATCTAAATGTTCAATTCTAAACAAAGCAAAACTAAATGGCGTAATAGCTTTACCACCAATGGACATTTCGAGGATAAGCAATTAACCGCAAATAATACACCTTTATTGTCCGTGTGCAGAAAAATCCTCTTATTACCAAAAAACCTACCTCATAAGACCAGAGCCACTATAACAGAGAACAATTCCAAAACCACAATATTTTTTGTCACACCATTAACCACCCAAGATGAGTGCCAACTAGCCACGCACCAATGCCCACTCCAATAAGCCCCAAACCCAAAAGCACCCGCTGCATCAGTGAACTCCAAAGAGGGGGCAAATACAAACTGATTCTGCCAAAAAGAACGACCATTATAATTCTTGAAAAATTCCAACCAAATCACCAAATCATCCTTACTATCCTTACACAACCGAACATGAAAGACCGGATTACGAATGCCTGTAATTATAGCCGCTAACCGTTTACAAAAAACCCGACCCATTGGCATGACTCTAGACGCGAAAGCTAAAAGACCCAATAACGACTGAATTTCCTTAACCAAAGCTTTCTTCCTACCTAACAGATTTGAAATCAATGAACAAATTCTAGTGACCTTTTCCTGAGGAAGACGAACTCACCCTTTACTGAATCAATAGTAATACCTAAATACTCCAAACAAGTAACAGGATAAACAGTTTTTTCAACAGACAAAGGAACACCAAACTCAAAACAAACCTGGAAAAATGAATCTAACAACTCAGAAGAAACTGGGGAGTCAACCGGACCTATAAACAAAAAATCATCTAGATAATGTGTCACTGCACCTTTTATGCACCTGACAGAGACAACCCATTCAATAAAAGAGGAAAAAGCTTCAAAATGAAAACACGACACAGAACAACCCATAGGTAAACATCTATCAAAATAAAACAAACCCTGAAACTGAAACAAAAAATACAATACGCCTGCAACCAATTATTGAACGTCCGAGGAATCGGACGTTGTCGATCCTCCTCATTTTTCTCTTCACACTTATCTAATTTATTTACAAAGTCCTTAGACGCAGACAAAAGAGATAAAATATCAACAAATTCATTACGCCAAATCTTTTCTTTAACAGATACGACAAATGAAAACCTAAGGGGGACATCTCGCAAGAGAGAGCCTCCTTGTAACAAGTCTCCACCCCCCCCCTTCCGCTTACAAAATAACGGAAGATGGAGGGAACCTTCACTATCTGAATTCTGCTCTTCCCTCTGCCCAACCGACCGCCACGCAGACGTGACATCATCTGCCAAGGCAGACGGCACAGCAGATGGAGGGACAGGAGGAATCATAGCTCGTAGAGAAGAGAGGACAGAGGACAAAGATGTAAGGACCGGTGCCAAGCCACTAAGGCACTCACCATCAGACGATGCCTCAGTCCTGCGAGGAGGAAAAAGCGCTGACACTTCCGGTGGCAAAGAGGTATCCTCCTGGCACGCGTCCGCCCGCAGCTCGACACCAGAGTGGAGCCGCAGAGCTGGACGCTGCCCTTGCTGTCCGCGAGTCCTGGACCTCTTCCCACTTCTGCGGCGACAAGAAGAAGAATTTCCTTGACGGTCCTCCAGAGGGCACACAGGAATCAAAGGACCTCCGGAACCATTAGCAGCATCCAAGTTCCCGGGGGACACAGAAAGCTGCCGTACCACCGGAAGTGACATCACACCCGCGCCGCTACTTCAGGGTCTGGACTCCGGTGCCTGCCGCTTCTCTGGACGCCACCGCTCTGCAGAGGACCTAGAAGGGGAAGGTGAGAAATGGGTGCGCTGCCTCCTCTCATGCTCAAGAAGAGTGCAGCGCAGGCAAGGCAGCAGCAGGGCTCGCAGGCTCCGTCCCATTACAGAAAGAGGCGCCGACAGCTCCTGGCAACACCGGTATGGAGGGCGACAGATCCGACAGGCAGGCCTCAAACCACGCAGACGCGCCTTCTTCCTTAGCACGGCTCCGCAGGGCAGCGATGAAATCCTCCATCAGGTAAGACCGGCCGGAACGCAGGAAGCAGTCGAGACGGGCAGAGTGCAGCTCCACACTTGCGACTTGGCTGACAGCTAAATCACCGTCAGCCACCGCAATATATATACAAACAATCCCCCTCCCCACAATTCAGCACCCAATGCCCTAACTGTTGCTGGGCATCAACAATTAATCTACCCAGCAACTACCCTTCATAGGTGCCCTAACTAACCAATCACAGACCCTTGACCTTCACCCAGCAACAATGGCTAAATTTAGCCACCCTGACCACCAATTTTGGCGGGAAAATTCCCACCAAAACCCTCACATAATGACATGGGATGATCAAAATCCCATGAGGATCCCTCCATATTAAATTCCGGGATCCCAACATTCTTGTCCACAATACGAACATGGGTGGGACATTTTTTATCTCTTTTCGGGGCCGAGGAATGGATGTGTGGACTGTGTGCTGTCTGCGTCTCTCAGTCCCATTGTAGTAATGGGTTCGCATGAGGTCTGCAAATTGCGGGACTTGACGGAAAGAAAAAATACTTTTGTGTGAATGGGCCCTGAATGTGCCATAGACACGCTCTGCATAGGGACATTCTGTTAGCTCCATTTTGTTCCTCAACATATTAATTCTATTTAGAATCAATCGTTGTTACAGAGGGGTCTCCTTTTCACAATATACCTCTAGGTCTAGTTTCATTCTTGTCATTTTTATTCCAAAGATCACCTAAGAGGGGTTCAGAAGGGTCAGATAGAGTAGAAAGAGTAATTTCTAGGTGTTTAGGCTCTCCAAGCACTAGAAACTAGAAATTTGGAACAGGAAAACATCAAATTTAGGACACCAGGCTTCCGGTGGGAGTAAAATTACAAAACCTTTTCTCACATTGTGCAAAGATTACGTCAGACACCTGTAAAGGAATCTTCTACCCAGGCTACTCCTTCAGGTTAAAGAAATTGCCCCCCAAGGCAAATAAGTCAACCCTTTACAAAGCATCATATGGTGGTTGTTTCAGGACTTCACAGGAAAATCTTGACCTCTTTCCCAGGAAATTTATGGGGTCTTTTTAAGAGTGTATGCAGTACCAAAGCCACAGGTAAGATGGAGGCTAGATCTAACAGTGATCTAAACAAATACCTTCTGGGAAGAAATTAATGATGTGAATTTTTGTTTTGTTATCAATATTCGCCCGCAGGACGATTTTGTGGCCATCACTCATCTTCAATTCACTGACCTTTGGTTTCTCATCATCGCCTGGTGTTTTTACTAAGTTAGTTGTGGCGCTAACTCAGTCCTTAGATTCCAGTTAGACTCCAAAAACTGGTTGCTTAAGCTCACAGGAGTGGATCCAGAAATCAGGGTGGATGTGAGATCTAAGGCCCCATCACCATGTGCCAGTCAGGACCCAGTGGAGTAACTAAAAATAACTGGGCTCCACAGCAAATATTCGAACAGGGCTCCCCCCAGCAACTTATGTGCAAGCGCCCCCCACCCACCCATTCCATGCAACCGCCACTCCTGTCGCTAGTCAAGATCATTATGAGATCAGGCCAGGCAGACGTGCTGTCTACAAATATATACTTCCTTACCTCTTTGATGGAAGCCATAACATGGGCATTAGTGCACATTGCAAATCAACATTGTTTCAGGAAGAAACCAATATTTATCAAGTCTGGTTCGTCTTGTGCAATTAAGCTAGAAAACTCGGGAAGACCTGTCTTCATGGCTTTGTCTGAGAAAGTACACTTCCACATTCTTTGAGTTCAGGGTAGTTTGTCTACTCAAGAGATGTATCTGTGATCAAATATCAGAGATCTGGGAGCAATATATCTAGCTCTTCATTTAGGGCAGGCTCAAGAATTAGTCAGTGGTGGAGCAAACATGATAATATCTCCACCATGTGCTATATCAACAATTGGCACTGGACTCGCTCTGACCCATGGAACAGTCAATACAGTCAAATTATGACTTGGGCAGTGGAATGTCAAACCATAGATGGCCATCCACATTCAGGGTACTCTGAATGTTCAGGTGGATCTGTTAAGTAGGTCCAGTGGCGTGCCCAGGGTGTTTGGCACCCGAGGAGGGTCATTTCTCTGGCACCCCCCCCAATACTTGACCACATACCTCTTACATCCAGGGACATCTCTTGTCATGTAGACCTTCTCTTTCCTCTTCTCCTCCGTTAGACCGCCATGAGAAATTCTTTCAGCCGCATCTCGTCTCTACAGAGTTTGTAACACAGACACGTTAGATTTCTCAATTTGTCCATCAACCCCCCCCCCCCCCATCCTGGTGTCCCCACAGTGTCATCCTGCTGCCACCCCCAATACCTGTGCCCGTTGTGCCCCCCCAATGTCCCAGGTACTATACTGCTGAAAAATAGTGACCCTAATAGATATAATTGGGGCCATTTATCAAACTGGTGTAAAGTAGAACTGGATTTCCAAAAGACCTGTCAAATATGAAAGGTGGAATCTGATTGGCTCACACTGTCCCCATACAGTAGTGTCCCCCACACAGTATTACCCCCACACAGTAGTGTCCCCCACGCTGCCCCCCACACAGTAGTGTCCCCCACGCTGCCCCCCATACAGTAGTGTCCCCCACATTGCCCATATAGTAATTTCCCCCCCACATAGTAATCCCTCCCATAATAATTTGCCCCCCACTGTGCCACACAGTATCCCACCATATCCCCCCCCCCCTCGTCCTCCTGTGTGCACCCCCCTCATGTCCCCCAAAGTTGGCACATAAAATAAAATAAAAAAATTTGCCCCCACACAGTATCCCACCATATTCCCCCGTCAGAGCCGGCACCCGGGGCGGACTGTTCCCCCCCGGGCACGCCACTGAGTAGGTCACAGTTTAAGTCTCAGCGACTGTATTTTTAATAGATTGTGTGCATATGGTGTACCCCCATTTTAGATGCAATGGGGACAGGCTCCAATACACAGCTCAAGAAGTTCTGCTCCCTGAATCCAGCGGATCCACCAGAAAGAATAGATGGCCTGTCTTTCAGTTGGGAAGGAATTTTTCATCCAAATTTCCCTCCCTTTTTTCCCCCCTCATATCCTGAGTGCTTAGGAAAATGAGACGAGAGTCAGCCATAGTGCTCATCTGGCCAGGAGGGCATGATCCCTCACTGGCTACAATTTTCCAGAAGAAATTATTGAAGATAGAGTCCAGCCGAATCTTCTGGTTCAAGCAGGCCTACAGCATCCACACCGGAGATGTTTCAGCTTACAGCCTGAAATCTGACTGTTCAGGACTGAAGAAGGGGTTGTAAGATGTGGTGGAAACTTTGCATGACCCGTCCCTGATCTGTTTAAAGTCTTACATTTTTTTCACAGAACGGTTTCCAGTTTGGGTTAAAACCTAACACTGTCAGAGTGCATTTCACGGCTGCCACTGCTTGCAAAGATGGAGCCTTCATGCATTCATGCATTTTTTACGTTCTTTTTATTCAATTTAAATTAATCGGTTAAGCCTCCTATTCCAGCCTGGGATTGGGCTGTTCTCCTCAAGACCCTGGTTGAATCTCTATTTGAGCCTCTTACAGAAGCACCACTAAGGTTTGTAACTTGGAAACAGGGGCGTAACTACCATAGTGGCAGACCATGTGACTGCTATGTGGCCCAGGGCAAGAAGTGGCTCAGTCTTACTTGGGATTATCTCCTCTTCTACTGGGGGTGAAAACTTGGTCAGAACTCTATCCTCTAAACTCTAAAGGAATAACTTTTAGCAAATGAGGCAGTGGAAAAATGGCCCAAGGGTCATTGGAAAGGGTTTAGGCAGAAACTCTTTTGTCCTGTGTGAGGGGCCTGGTTTGATCCATGCTATTGGGGCCCTTACGTCTCTATGTACGACACTGTTTTGTAGGTTTTATTTCGGTTGGCAATTGCATCAGCCAAGAAGGTGTCAGACTTTGCAAGCTCTAATATGTAAAGGGACATATCTGAAAGTACATCAAGAAGACTTGATTTTTAAGGTTGATGCCCTATATCCTACCAAAGCTCTCAACTGACATGAATGTAAGTTAAGAACTTCATCTATCAGAATCCTCAATCAGCTTCATCCACTGGTCATTGGAGAACCAGGGTCCTACAGGTCGGCTGACCAGCTATTTATAGAGAGGTATAAAAGCCAGCAAGCCCACACTGCTTGGATTAAGAATACTATTAAAGTCTGCTTCTACACATCCGCCATACCCAGTCCCCATAGCTCTGTGTGCTTTTATTGTGTAAAAAAACAAGACTTGATACATATGCAAATTTACATAAAAGAGTCATATCTTACTTGTGTGACCAGAGAAGAGTCATATTTTCAAGCTCTGACTCATCTTAGGTTAATTTGCATATGTATCAAATCGGTTTTTATACACAATAAAAGCACATAGAGCTATGGGGACTGGATATTCCAGATGTGCTAGCGGCCATCTAGCAGCCCATGTCCTCAGCTCTATACCCAAAATCCCGGTGACAGGTTCCCTTTAAGTACTCCAGTTACCAGGTGGAGTCACAGCACACTCAACTCGGTCCACTTAGTCGCTTGGGCAGAGAAAAGGGGGGGGGGGGGGGAGTGATTGGATCAAGTATGCAGGGCTGCTACATGGTCTTCTCCATGCATTTTTACAGAACAATATAAGTTGGATGTGTCTGGTGCCTGCGATTCAGCCTTTGACAGACAAGTGCTCATTAAGGCTGCGATTTTGACCCCCCCCCCCCCCTTTGTTTAATACTGTTTTTCAAATCCATTTGTGTTGTGCTGCCTGAAGGACGTGAAGAAAAGTTTAAATTTGCTTACCGAAATTTATCTTTCCTTGAGTCCAAAGGCAGCACATGTAACCCTCCCTGAAAGAAAACATTGCTTGGAAAAAACACATCTACCTAGTGGATGTGCACTCCTTTATAGTGGGGTTAATAAGTCTGATTTACTAATTATTTATCTTCTGTCCTAGACGGGAGGAGCAAGACATTAACCCTTTGTGTTGTGCTGCCTTCGGACTCAAGGAAAGATAAATTTCAGTAAGCAAATTTAGATCATCTGCAATATCTATCAATCATATCTATCAGAAAAAATCCTGCAGTTTTTGCACCAGCCACGAATCCTAATAATAAGAGCCACTTCATGGTCTGCACAGATCAACGGAACACTTTTCTTTTTTTTCTTTTTTTTCAATTTAACATCTTTATTACTATTAAAAAAAACAAATACACGAAGTACAATTCAAACTTATTATAAATAAAAATAAAATTCCAACATTTTTCCCGCTTAACCCCATTATCCCCCCCACCCTGCAATGTGTCCACCCCTGCCTCCCCTCAACCCCCCCTCGAGAAGAAATAAGGAGAAGGGAAGAGAGAAGAGAATAAAAAAATAAATAAAATTATTAATATCCAGATACGGTCCTATAAGAACTACCAGCCATCCCATATCTTAACCCATTTCTCTAATCCACCTCTCTGCTTATAAAGAATCCGTTCGTAGTATTTCACCTTATTAACCAGGTTTATCCAATTGTTTACCTCTGGGGCATGACGTGCAAACCAGCTCCGACTAATCAGGAGCCTGGCCAATAGTAATGTTCTACCTAGTAGGATCTTTTGGGGTTTATGGCTACTTAATGTCGAAAGATCGTTCAGTAAAAACAATTGTGGCTCAAGAGGAATTCGTATTTTTAATTTGTGAGTGAGGAAATTATTAATACCGCTCCAGTATACCCCGAGTTCTGGGCATGCCCAGATCATATGCAGATAATCCGCTCCGACAGTATCACATCGGGGACACTTGGAGGTATCTCTTATTCCACACTTGTTTAACCAAATAGGGGTAACGTATAATCTATGATAAATGTTAAACTGTATTAGAACGTGATTAAAGTTATGAGAAAGTACATCTGGATTAGTGAAAATGCTCCCCCACCCTACCATTTGTATATTTGGGCAGTCCCTCTCCCAGGCCTTTTGCCCTGGTGACTGTATCTTAAAAAACCGTGACTTCATTAATAATTTATATATATTTGAGATCTTCATTTTTAGTGGTGTCTTCCCAAACCTCTCATTTAACGGAGAACACTTTTCAACAGTCATCTCATTATAATCACAGGCAGGATTAGAATGACAGATATATATATATATAATAACACAGGATCCACAATTCACAATATGTGATATTACAGATTATCTACTCCCTCCTGACCTTTTGCACAGGTCACAGAGCATGCCTAGAAAACTCTTCCATAAAAGTCAATGAGTAACCCCCCTCCCCCATCCATTGTGTCTATGGCCCATGGTGGCTACTGAATAGCATATTTCTAAATGCTGTTAAGAACAGCTAAGGAAAGATGGCTGCCCCCATAGTCATGTTCAGGAAATAGAATGAAAAAAATCTACAATCAGAAAATTAAAACAGATCAGATAAAAATACTACTGGGGAGATTTATCAAACTTGTGTAAGGTAGAACCGGCTTAGTTGCCCATAGCAGCCAATCAGATTTCACATTTCAGTTTCCAAAGGAACAGTCACAAATGAAAGGCGGAATCTGATTGATTGCTATGGGCAAATTTTCGGTTACACATTTGCTTTACGTCCAACAATGGCCATTGATAAAGTCAAGTTAAAGTTTGCTGGAACTGTGCATTTATCATGTTAAAGGGGTATTCCAGTTAGATTAAGATATCGACTATCCATAGAACTAGCAGAGCGATGTATTTGGCTATCTCTGGCAGTCCCTTAAAAAATGAATGCACATGCTCGACACTCCTGTTCTCATCATGGGGTTCCAGCGGTGAGACCCCCATTGATCTAATAGTTATCCTCTATCCTGTGGATTATATCAGATACAGTAATATCAGATACTGCAGATGGCGTGCTTCTTTATAGAGTGGATGAAGCTGCTCGTTCAGATCAAATCATTGTGGGGCGCCATGTCAGATTTTTTTAGAGGAGGGTAAACCCTAATAAGGGAAAAAACTGCCTTCTGTCTTCTTCGAGCCTTTGCCTATTTGCCGATATCATGTCACTTACTTTTTCACACTTCTGCTATTTGTTCGGCATAAAGAAAAAAAATCATTTTTTATCTTCAACATTAAAGCTCTGGTTTTCCATTCATTGTCCGGCTGTTCGTTGACAGGAGGATGGAAATCTGCGGAGTGTCAGTGGCTGCTCTGATGTAATGGAACAGCAAAGAAGCCAGAGGGTGGAAATAATACAAAGCAACGACAGAGCAAACAAAGGTGGACACTCCACCGCCCCCTCTGAGGAACAGGCTAGAATTCTGTGCCTTGTCTGAAAGTCTATCTACTTCCCTATTAACTGGTTGATATTAAAAGTTGAGTATCTTTATAAACACATGACTTATCTTACAGCCTGTACTGTAGTCCACAGCTGCATTCACAATTCTGCAGGCTTCAGAGCTCAAATCTTCCAGAATTCCACATACAGGCTTAAAATCCGCACAGAGCTCATTCTGGTGGTTTGGAGTCTGGGAGGTGTCACCTTTACATGGGAAGCGGCACAGTAATCTGATGCAGGAAAGATGAAGGTGGTCATACATATTAGGCCTCATGAAATACGGATGACGTCCACGTGCATTCTGTATTTTACGGAACAGCTGGCCCATAATAGAACTGTCCTATCCTTGTCCGTAATGCGGACAATAATAGGACATGTTCTCTTTTTTGGCGGAACGGAAATACGGACATATGGAAACGGAATGCACACAGAGTAACTTTCGTTTTATTTTTGCGGACCCATTGAAATAAATGGTTCCAAATATGGTCCGCAATAAAAACGGAACAGAGACAGAAAGAAAATACGTTTGTGTGCATGAGGCCTTAGACCAATGTAGGCAGCTCCGATCTGACTAGAATGAGCCTAGTTAACGGGGAAGCACTAAGGGTGCGACCACACAGTCAGGTTTCTTGATGCAGTTTTGGAAGCTAAAACCAGGAATGAATTCATAAGAGAAGTCCTTTATGTCCTTTTAGTCGTTCTCTCCTTTTATGATCCACTCCTGATTTTGTCTTCCAGAACTGTACTCCAGAACCTGACTGTGTGGTCGTACCCTTAGGATACCTGCCAACAGTGATGGTCAGTTCGCAGTGTTCGCCAGCGAACACATGTGGGCTGCCATCTTTAATAAGGTAGACTCACCCATCCGGCGAGGCACAGGTAAGCCCTTACCTGTGCCTGTGCCGGGAGCCGGTCTGAAAACAAATGCGGTCACCAGGAGCAGGCAGTTCCGAGAACAGCCCGATGAAGTTTTGCAGCAGAACTCACATTTGCATTGAAAAGAACGCAATCTGCACAAATTGACATGCTACGGATTTCAAGAGCCGCACAGCAGGTAAATTTCCGTACGGAACGAAAAAGCAAAGTGTACATGAGATGTCAAATCTCATGCTTGTACTGTATTAGGCCTCATGCACGCGACCGTTGTTTTGGTCCGCATCCAAGCAGCAGCGTTTGCAGCTTGAATGCGGACCCATTCACTTCAATGGGGCCGCAAAAGAAGCGGACAGCACTCCGTGTGCTGTCCGCATCCGTTGCTCCGTTCCGTGGTCAGCAAAGAATAGGCAGTTATATCGATGGCTGTCCGCGCCGTTCCACAAATTGCGGAACGCACACGGATGCCATCCGTGTTTTGCGGATCTGCAATTTGTGGACCGCAAAACACACAACGGTCGTGTGCATGAGGCCTTATGCTGCAGTTTTCCACTCTAGAATCCACGAGGAGAAAAATTGCGTAATCTGCAACGTGTGCAGGTAACCTAAGGGTACAGCCACATGTACAGGTTCTTTTTTCTGTAGTTTTTTAAGACAAAATCAGGAGTGGATCATAAAAAGAGGGAAAGTATTGTGTTCAGATACCGGATCCACACCTCCTTGCTGGAACAGTCTGAGGGAGATGTCTAACGCTAATGTGAAATTAGCCTTAGGGTTCGGTATGGTGCGCCCACTCTGAAAAATACAATAAGCAATCAGATCTACAGTCGGTGGCCAAAAGTTGTGAGAATGACACAAATATTAGTTTTCACAAAGTTTGCTGCTAAACTGCTTTTAGATCTTTGTTTCAGTTGTTTCTGTGATGTAGTGAAATATAATTACACGCACTTCATACGTTTCAAAGGCTTTTATCGACAATTACATGGACATTTATGCAAAGAGTCAGTATTTGCAGTGTTGGCCCTTCTTTTTCAGGACCTCTGCAATTCGACTGGGCATGCTCTCAATCAACTTCTGGGCCAATTCCTGACTGATAGCAACCCATTCTTTCATAATCACTTCTTGGAGTTTGTCAGAATTAGTCGGTTTTTGTTTGTCCACCCGCCTCATGAGGATTGACCACAAGTTCTCAATGGGATTAAGATCTGGGGAGTTTCCAGGCCATGGACCCAAAATGTCAACGTTTTGGTCCCCGAGCCACTTAGTTATCACTTTTGCCTTATAGCACGGAGCTCCATCGTGCTGGAAAATGCATTGTTCTTCACCAAACTGTTGTTGGATTGTTGGAAGAAGTTGCTGTTGGAGGGTGTTTTGGTACCATTCTTTATTCATGGCTGTGTTTTTGGGCAAAATTGTGAGTGAGCCCACTCCCTTGGATGAGAAGCAACCCCACACATGAATGGTCTCAGGATGCTTTACTGTTGGCATGACATAGGACTGATGGTAGCGCTCACCTTTTCTACTCCGGACAAGCATTTTTCCTGATGCCCCAAACAATCGGAAAGAGGCTTTATCGGAGAATATGACTTTGCCCCAGTCCATTCACCATATTTTCTGCAGAAGATCAATCTGTCCCTGATGTTTTTTTGGAGAGAAGTGGCTTCTTTGCTGCCCTTCTTGACACCAGGTCATCTTCCAAAAGTCATCGCCTCACTGTGCGTGCAGATGCGCTCACACCTGCCTGCTGCCATTCCTGAGCAAGCTCTGCACTGGTGGCACTCCGATCCCGCAGCTGAATCCTCTTTAGGAGACGATCCTGGCGCTTGCTGGACTTTCTTGGACGCCCTGAAGCCTTCTTAACAAGAATTGAACCTCTTTCCTTGAAGTTCTTGATGATCTTATAAATTGTTGATTGAGGTGCAATCTTAGTAGCCACAATATCCTTGCCTGTGAAGCCATTTTTATGCAACGCAATGATGGCTGCACGCGTTTCTTTGCAGGTCACCATGGTTAACAATGGAAGAACAATGATTTCAAGCATCACCCTCCTTATAACAGGTCAAGTCTCCCATTTTAACCCAATCAGCCTGACATAATGATCTCCAGCCTTGTGCTCGTCAACATTCTCACCTGAGTTAACAAGACGATTACTGAAATGATCTCAGCAGGTCCTTTAATGACAGCAATGAAATGCAGTGGAAAGGTTTTTTTGGGATTAAGTTAATTTTCATGGCAAAGAAGGACTATGCAATTCATCTGATCACTCTTCATAACATTCTGGAGTATATGCAAATTGCTATTATAAAAACTTAAGCAGCAACTTTCCAATTCCAATATTTATGTAATTCTTAAAACTTTGGGCCACGACTGTACACACACATTTGGGACAGTTTTACTCATGCATATTGGGTTCAGGAAACACCATCTATGTGATGGCCGCATTTCCCAGATGGAACATTGCTCCTCATAATGATGTGAGTTCCTGCCTGATCACAGGTCTACTGTACTGTACTCACATAATTCTGTCAGTACAGTAGATCCATGGTCAGGCAGGAACGTCAGGTCAAAGGACTAGGAGTAGTGTGCTTAGTCCGGGACATGCAGCCGTCACATGGAACGTTCCCAAGACTGAACACGCTGTGAAACTGGATTTACAGGGAATACATTAAATACTTCAGACCTATGTACTAAGAAGCAGACAACAGTTTCATACCTACAGTTATTCTTGCCAAACAGGAGCGTGAGGTCTGACAAGGCGACCACCATGCTCCTGGCCAGTCTTAGAGGACGCTAGTAAATAGAATTTGTTGGAAGTTCATGTGACACCTATAGACAAACAGCTGACCCCCGCCAGCTGATCTATCCAGAGGAAAGGTCATCGGTAAGAAAAAGCTGCAGAACCCCTTTAATGGCGTTTTCTGCAAATACAATATTGACGACCTGTCCTGATGATGGGTCATCAATAACTTATCGGTGGGGGTCCACCCCTGTGTATGCCCACTGATCAGCTGTTTGAGGAGGTTTCGGCACTCCATTGAGTGCTGCAGCCTCCTCCTAGGCCACTGACATCATGTACATCGGTCACATAGTCTATGTGCATGTGAACTGGCCTGGGCTGCAATACAATGTACAGCGCTGTGCTTGGTATGTTGTGAGAAGGCCACATGCTCTTTTGAGTGCTCCATTCCTTTCAAATAGCTGGTTGACCGGGGTGCCGGGAGTTGGACCCCTAATCGATCTGATATTGAGTGTTACAATGGCAGCTCATGGCGGCTGCTGCTGTCCAGGTGCCGACTTCCTATGTGTGAATTAGGCCTTGTATGTATTGTGAGCTGCTGCATGACAATATAGCTCTGCTGCTGATGAACTTCCTGCCTATGGAATTGATCTCTGGTGGTCTCTACCGATCTAGCTAGCCTGTAAAAGAGTTACTATTCATTTGTCTGTCTGGTTCCTGACCTGTGCCTGTTCACTGTACCACCTGCCCTCACATTTGGATTGTTTCATGGATTTGCATGAACTCTGCCAGCCCTGACCTCTACCTGTTTGCTGACTACATGTACTACCTGACACCTTGGTGCTCAGCACAGATGACAGGGTACATAATGATCAGGGGCTCCCTGGGCCATACACGGCAGGTCCACTGTTGATTTCAGCAGCAGAAAAATGTGCAGGATATCTGTCAGAATTAGAAGGGTGAAATCCACGGCAAAAAGTAAGAAACATAAATTGAAAATATGGGATCTCAAATCTGCACCACAGATTTTGTTGTGGGAATTTTCTGCGGCATGTGGATAAGATCTCATCCACATCGATGCTACTGGAAACTTCTGCAGATGCTTTTGCATGCAGTCACAATGTAGGAAAACCCACAGCGGACCTGCAGCATGTGGCTGTAAATTCTGCCCCCCTCCAAAAAAAAATCCCAGACAAAATCTGGAAGTAGTATCGCGGGAACTGCCTGCTGGATCTGGAAATCTGTATGCAAACGGAGATCATTTATTTCCGGATCTGTCTGACAAATGCATTGAAATACCGGATCCGTCTCTCCGGTGTCATCCGGAAAAACGGATCTGGTATTTGTTTTTTTCAAATTTTTAAAAGCCTGCGCATGTGCAGACCTGGAAAACCGGAACCGTCAATGCGGCAATTTCCTGAACACTTGGTACCGGATCCGCCATTAATACATTCCAATGAAAATTAATGCCTGATCCGGCAAGTGTTCCAGAATTTTGTCCGGAAAAAAAAATACTGTGGCATGCTGCAGTTTTTTCTCTCGTCCAAATACCGTAAAAGGACTGAACTGAAGACATCCTGATGCATCCTGAACGGATTGCTCTCCATTCAGAATGCATGGGGACAAGACTGATGTGTTTTTTTCCAGTATTGAGACCCTGTGACGGAACTCAATACTGGAAATCTTTAACGCTAGTGTGAAAGTACCCTAAGGCATCATGCACACGAAACTTATTTTGTTTCCGTGTCCGTTCTTTTGTAGATAGGATGCGGACCCATTCATTCCAATGGGTCCACAAAAAATGTGCTGTCCGCATCCGTATGTCCGTTCTATAGCCCTGCATTAAAAATAACATGTCCTATTCTTGTCTGTTTTGCGGACAAGGATAGGCATTGTTACAATGGATCCGGAAAAAAAACCGGATGCCATACGGACGTCATCAGTTTTTTTTCTTTGCGAATCCGCAATTTGCGAACATCAAAACACATACGGTGTATTACTGTAGTGCAGCGGCGGCATGAAGCGCACTGGCGTCATAGCAACCAATGACGCCGTGCGCTCCTGCTCTAAACAGGAATCCAGCCCGGCATACCACGGACCGCTCTCGGCTGCGGAACACGGCCATGTGCGTTCGGCCTAAGGGAAAGATTTGCACCTGTTCTGTGTTTTTGACCCGCACCTGGTTTTGGCTCACAATTAGGCCTCATGCACACAACTGTTGTTTTGGTCCGCATCCGAGCCACAGTTTTTGCGGCTCGGGTGCGGACCCATTCACTTAAATGGGGCTGCAAAAGATGCGGACCCTGCTGTCCGCATCCGTTGCTCTGTTCTGTGGCCCCGCAAACAAAAATATAACCTGTCCTATTCTTGTCCGTTTTGCGTACAAGAATAGGCATGTCTACAATGGGCCGCCTGTTCCGTTCCGCAAATTGCAGAAGGCACACGGGCGGCTTCCGCTTTTTTGCGGATCGCAAAAAACTGAACGGTCGTGTGCATGAGGCCTAACTGATGGAAATAAGTGACCTGAAGTGTGAACTAGGCCTAAGGCCTTTTGCACACGAACGTATTTTCTTTCCGTGTCCGTTCTGGTTTTTTTTTTTTTTTGCGGACCGTATACGGAACCATTCATTTCAATGGGTCTGCAAAAAAAACTGAAGGTACTCCGTGTGCATTCTGTTTCCGTATTTCCGTTCTGCAAAAAAATTGCATAACGGAGAAGGATAGGACTGTTCTATTAGGGGCCAGCTGTTCCGTTCCGCAAAATATGGAATGCACACTGGATGTCATCCGTATATTTTGCAGACCGCAAAATACATATCGTGTGCAGGAGGCCTAACACCTAACGCCTGCGCGGCCCCTTTAAAAGTCAGGAACAAGGAAGTGGTTACGCGTCACTTCTCCATAGCAACGGGCAGCTGTCAGCGTTCTAGAGCTGACGTCAGCAGCCAGGCTTCCAATATGGCGGCCTAGCTCCAGCCTGGAACAGACACCTCGCCATGTCCGCCGACGAGCTCTCGATGTCCGACGGGGAGCCGTTCAGCAGGGAGCGCTGGGCTCCGGTCGGGGCGGTGGCGGAGGAAGCGGACGGGCCCGGCCTGAAGTCGGAGGGCGGGGAGATGTCGGACAAGCTGCGGCGGCTGGAGGAGGAGCAGGACCTGCTGAACTCGTCGCTGCTCGCCCTCACCTCGCACTTCGCCCAGGTGCAGTTCCGTCTCAAGCAGATCGTGCGGGCGGAGGGGACGGAGAAGGAGCGGCTGCTGGCGGAGCTGGAGGACTTCGCCTTCAAGGGCTGCCCGTACGTGCAGGGAGCCCGGGGGGTGCACGGGCAGCCGGGGCCGGATGAGTCGGTGAGTGCTGCACGGCCGAGACCATTGGAGAGATATCGGAACGATCTGATCGGTGATACTGGTCAGAACTGATGTTTGGGGATTTGAGCCTCGTGATAATTGTGATCCCTTTTCCTCTATTATGACTATAGGAAACCGGTCATGTGATCAGCGCTGAGGGTGCAGTGTATGGCCCCTCCTGACATTACAGGTGCATTTAAAGGGCTTGTCTTCTCACATTGGTGCCATGATGTAACTCCTCCTTCAGAGCACCACAAGGCCATCTTGTCACTACTACCCTCATCAGTGTAGATCTGTGCAGCCTCGCGTTGGACCGTCTCGGTCCAATTATGAAGGCGGCGTCTATCGTTCCTATTGGGACATGAATGGACGCCATGTACCGCCTGCAGCCTCCGATGTCACCGGGCCTCAAAAGCTGATGTGCTGAGCACGCTGCCAACGTCCAGTCAAATAGGGGTTGTCTTCATGAAACAACCTTAAAGGGGTATTTTCCCGTCTGGGACAGTTATGGCGTATCACTAGGATAGGGATCAGCAACCTTCAGCACACTAGCAGCTGTGATACTACAACTCCCAGCATGCAAACACGCTCGCCTGTTCTTCTAACTCCCACAGAATTGAATGGAGCATTCTGGGAGTTGTAGTTTCTGAGCAGCTGAAGTGCCGGAGGCTGCTGAGCCAGGCTATGCCATAAATGTCGGACTTGTGCCCGTCCCACTTGGGTCTCACACGTAGGGTAACCATGAACTGCATGGTGGTGGAGTCTTCCGCAGTGGGATCCGCTCTTTTCAGTGACAGGTGATAACCTCCACGATTCTCAGTGCACCATTGTAACATGGCCTTCTAAAGGATCTGTCAGCAGGATCAACCCCATTAAACCAGGTGTAATGTCTAGTAGGGTTGACTAAAACAATACCTTAATTATGCAGATCCTTTTGTTTCTAAGTAATTTCACTTTTTATTAATAAGTAATTTAGGCCTTCAGTGCAACAAGGGGCGGGCGCTTTCTACTTGGAGCACCAGAGCTGCTCTGCTCCGACAGGATCTAGCATCTCATCTGGCCTTTTACTTTTGCGCCTGTGCCCTATACCACTTTCTGCTTGCAAAGCTTCGTAGATGACTACTGCGTATGCACTAATGACATCATCCGCCACCTAGAGGAGGAGGTAATCGCCACTCCGTATTCTAGCTATGTTCTCCATCAGAATCAATGGGGAAGGGCTAAGAGAGGTTGCGGTATTTCCACCTAGAGGAGGAGGTAACCGCCACTGCGTATTCTAGCTATGTTCTCCATCAGAATCAATGGGGAAGGGCTGAGAGGTTGCGGTATTTCCACCTAGAGGAGGAGGTAACTGCCACTGCGTATTCTAGCTATGTTCTCCATCAAAATCAATGGGGAAGGGCTAAGAGAGGTTGCGGTATGTCCACCGGCATAAACATGCTGTTCTCGGGGGCAGATCAGCATTCTGCTCATTTTTCTTGCACATATTTCAGCCATGGGAACGTAGCCTCCAGGTGGCTGCACAGACCAGGTATGTTCCTCTCCAGGGACATAAGCTGCCATCAGACATGTCTGATAGCAACTTTCTTCTCCCCATTCTCCAGACCAAAAGCACATGCATGCTTGGCAGAACTCGGCGTGAAGGTGTGGGAGAGAGAATGTTAGCTGAATGAGTTTTTGGCTAACGGCAATTGAAGGCATATAGGACACCAGACTTGGATTATAGAGGGGGTCCCAGATGGACCTTCTATGATGTCTTCCTGCTTTAATGCGTCATCTGACAATCTCTCGTGTAGTGTGTGTGTATAGCGATTGCTTACAAGGGGAGGTCTATACGGGTCCGGTCCCTCTGTGGACAAACACTGCGCGTTCTTAGAGCCACAGTCCCTGAAGTCTTAGCTCCAGGACGTTCTCGTGGCACTTTCATCATCACTTCAACAAGAAAAGCTCCACCTAACGCTGGAATTTCAAGTTCCCTTCCGTGTAAAACCTTTCTGGCAACTGGCTGCCGCAAGAAAGGGGATTATCCAACTCTAACAGTCCCCTGCAGCAGTGCCACCAGAATCTCCAGGGCTTCCTGAATTACCATGACTGGACATGGCTGCCAGAAAGATCACTGGGACAGGAGGACCCACTACTGAGTGTAAATTGATACAGTATTTTAGATGGGAACCAGATTTCCCTTGAAAATCTAAAATTGTGGGTTGGATGGCAGCGAGCTCTAATATTCCCCACTGCATGCCCCCTCCCAATAGCCTTGCTTTAGGAAGCTGAGCTATGAGTTGCTGTTTGGTGGCTCCTGTTCCTCTGTCCGCCTGCTGCGTGGAGGACGCGGTGATCACACGTTGTTCTTCACTGACAAAGCACCGTCACTGCACGCTTATGTGTTAAAAAAAAAATTTCGTTTAGTTATTTTTTTTTTTTTGATCACGCAGAGTCATAAAAAATGGGGTCCCTGTCTAGATGAGATATCCAGTGATCTCCAGAATGAGACCTGGTCTTTGCCTCAGGTCCATTATGCTGATCTGAATCCCTTCTCTTAGGGGTGTTGGGAATATAAAGAAGGGTTTGGGACAGCACCTTCTGGTGACATCCCTTATCCCTCCATATTACAGGCTGGGACAGGAGAAGGCCACACCAAACAGCTCCCTATAGCTCAGCTTTATTGGTTAGGGAGATCTCTAGGAACGTTGCCTATTTCCTTTGCGCTAGGGTACGCTCTCAGGCATGGGTCCTCGGTGTTTCCTCTGTAGGGAAGCCATGTGACGGTACAATGCTATGTGTAACGGCATTATACAAACAACACGCCCGGCTCTGTTATCACCATGTAAAACCAGTTGTACTGCTGCTCATGGCCATAATGACGGCTCTTCTCCTTTTCTCTTTATGCTCCCGGTGCAGGAACTGGTAAGTGTCAGGTGTCAGCCTTCGTGTTCTTCTGTCACATATAAACCTCGTACCAGCCAACGCATGAAGTTATGTTTCGTTCCTGATCCATCTGACACTTGTGTTTTTAAGAAAATGTTCAAATAAAGACATAAAATGCATTTTTTTAATACTTTGTTACTGTCCCACCCTACATACCTTCCATCCACGTTGATTACAGGTACCTTCTTACACCTGTTAGGTCCATGGTGTAAGTTGTAGTGAAGGTAATTTTCTTACCAGCGACTGTATTTGTGAGTTATAACCTCCCTCCTGATCCTCAGCTGTGTCATGTGACCCTCCAACTGACACAGCGTCTTATGTGCGGACAGGGGGTCAGTTTCTTGATTCATTCCTATGTGCCTGACAAGGAGGCAGTTTACCTTTCTGAAGGGCCAGGGATACAAATGTAAAGATGTCCGGAGAAATAAGGATTGGGAATGTTGAGTTTCAACATGCCAAATCCTGTGTTGTCAAGGAAGATAAGACCCCACAGTTTATTCCACTCTTCCTATTGAAGCACCTGCTATGTGATCTGTAAAGTACGGGATCTTCATGCCGGAATGTCTTCTAAATTGGCTTTTGCTGGGGTTACGTTTTGTCTTGTCCTTTTTCACGCCGTGTGGTATAATAATCCTTCTGCTCCTTGTCTGTTCTGTAGAGTGAATGGGAGAAGAGGGAACGCATTGAGGCGCAGAGGGAAAAGCAGCGAGAACTGATCGTCCAGCTCAAGACCCAGCTGGATGACCTGGAGACATTTGCATATCAAGAGGGAAACTATGACTCTCTACCCCAGTCCATGGTCATGGAGAGACAACGGGTAAGTGGCTCCTCATCTGGTACTACGGCCAGAGTGGAGAGCAATTACAAGGAGCATCCCTCTAAATCTCTGCAGGACCTATCCTACATTACAGACAACCCATTGAATTTCAATTAGCACTGTAATGCTTAATTTCCCCTGTGGGGGAGCCCTAGGAAAATTGAACACTTACTGCCAGGTTTACTCACAGATTACAACTAATCGCTGATGATCCCAGGAAGGGAGGCACTCTGCGATCAGCTTATTTTCCAGGGAGCCTTCTAACAAATGGGGATTGTCCAAAGCGGAGCACCCCTTTTAATCGACGGTTCCCTCTAAATCGATGGTGTCAATAATTAGTTCCATACAATATATATAATAAATCCTCTTCCTCTCACAGGTGATCATCGATGAGTTAATAAAGAAACTAGACGTCAATTTAAATGAAGATATCGGCTGTTTGTCCCCGGAAGAATTGCGCCAGAGAGTGGACGCTGCCATCGCCCAGATTGTCAATCCAGCGCGAGTGAAGGAACAGCTAGTGGACCAGCTGAAGACCCAGATCCGAGACCTCGAGATGTTCATAAAATTCATTCAAGGTCAGAATGGGGGGGGGGGGGTGTTGACAGGTTAGGGTGTTAACACCAGAGTTTAGCATTGGTTCTTTGCTGCAACATGAGGTTTCAGACTTGTGCCAAGTATCTGGCGGCGTTACACAGTAGTTTGCACCTTAATGCCCACGTTACATGGCGAATTCCAGCTGCTGTACCCATAAGTGTGATGTCACAGCTCTGCTGTGTTCTGAGCCAATCAGAAATCTCCACACTGCGCTAGGACAGCATACGGGGGTCATTTACAATCAGAAATACAAAGCTTATTTGCTCTGCAATATGCAACTTTCCCAGCTCGCGCCAGCAGGCCTGTCTTAGTCGTCATTTTGACGGTCTAATATTAAGCCAGCAAGGAAGCTGCCTTGCATTTAGACTGGTGATGGATACGCTGAAGTTATGTAGAGGAGGCCAGCGCCTCTACATAGCCGCGGCGGATCCACCGCCAGTGCAGGGGCTTAAGACCGGTGTCTAAAACGCTGGTCTTAATAAATGACCCCCACAGTCTCTCGCATACAATATGTGATGCATCTTCACCTTTCCGTGACAAAATCAGGACATGAAAAATGGACGTGTTCCGTGTAATATCAGCTATCAAAATGTCACCAACAGCTTCCCATTGACTTAAAGGGGTTGTAGTGTGAAAAATGAAAATCCAATATCGTATCGTATGTGACGGTCTCAGAAAGAAACAACCCTGTGCCTCACGTGGATCCAGAGATCTCCCCACTCATTGCTCCAATTGCTCTGCTAGATTTATTTTAAGATGGCGGCTTAGGGTACTTTCACACTAGCGTTTTTGCTGGATTCGGAAGGGTCCAGCAAAAACGCTTCCGTTACTGATAATACAACCGTCTGCATCCGTTATGAACTGATCCAGTTGTATTATCTTTAACATGGCCACGACAGATCCGTCATGAACTCCATTGAAAGTCAATAGGGGACGGATCAATTTTCTATTGTGGCAGAGAAAACTGATCCGTCCCCATTAACTTGCATTGGGAGTCATGATAGATTCCCAGGACGGAAAGCAAAATACTGCGGTTTGCTCTCCGGTCTGGGAACGCAACTTAAAGGGGTTATCCCACTAAGCGTTTTCATACTTACCTGCTGCCGCCGCGCGTTCACTTCCTGGATTCTGGCTGGGGGCGGGCTTCATCTTGATTGAAGTCTTCTCCCGGCCGTGCCGCGCGCTGGACTGAATGCGCACGCCGCCGCGCATGCGCAATGGTGACTTATTCCTACAGAGCCGGCGTGCGCGTTCGCAGCTCTGTACTATTCTGGTTGGGAAGAAGTCACTGTCGCGCATGCGCGGCAGCGTGCGCGTTCAGAACAGCGAGCGGACCGGCCGGGAGAAAAGGAGTCGTCTTCTGGGCAAGCGCGACCTTCCGGCTTTTGGAGAAGAACAGTGGTCGTAACCAGGGGAGACCGAGTCACAACAATCAGGTAAGTGGGTATGAATTTTATCCTAATCGGTGGGGATTTGTTAATAAAGTATATTTACAAAAATGATCACTGTCAAATCATTAACAGATTTAACAGTGATCATTATGATGGGATAACCCCTTTAACGGAACTGAATGCATTATTTGACAATGAATGGGGACAAAACTAAAGCGTTTTTCCGGTATTGAGCCCCTATGACGGAACTCAATACTGGAAAACTTAAACGCTAGTGTGAAAGTAGCCTTACTCGGGGGGTGTGTCCTTTCTACTGCAGTTGAAGGATGGAACTGAGCATGTACTTGCATCTTAATAAGCAGGACAGAGAAAGTAGAAAACAGCAGCTGGCGCTGTATAGATACATTTCAGTGAATGATGCTATACTAAATCTTTAATTACATGCAATTACAAAAGTATTCAGATCCAGGTGCTGATTTGAAATAATAGTATATTTTCATGGGACAACCCCTTTTAAATAAAAAAATAAAAAGCCATAATTTGAACATGGTGGGGGTTCCTTTCCTGATCCTTGATTTCATATCCACTGCAGAGGTGTCACGAAGGGTGTGGTTGGTGGTAACTTCCCTCAAGTGGATTTTAGCTTTGTTCACCATTGAAATCAATGGGGAAGGGCTAAAATGGCTTTATTTTTTTACTTATTTTTTTTTTCTTCACGTGCCGAAAAATGCGCTTTTCACAGAAGCAGAGCAACTTGCTGATTTGCCAGTGTAGTTCAGGAAGTCCAGGCACCCCTGTCTTTTGGTGCTATTATCTGTGCGGCCTCCTCCTCGCTATATAAGAAGCTAGTGCCAGGGCTATACTGATTTCTGTCCTTCCTCCACTATTCTGTCAGGAATCTGAGCTGGTTTTTTTTGCCGGGTGGATTTAGTCCCTTACAACATGAGGAGGATGCCACTTTGCCCTATATTATCGTTGAACGTCTCATATTTTCAGGTGTACTACTCATTTACATAGATAAACTTCTAAATTTAAACGTTTCAATGTCCCTGTACACCTAAGGGCTCACGTACACGACCGTGATCCGGCTGGGTGGCCCGCTAACAGCCGGTCTGCAAAATACGGGCCCCGGCCGCTTTTGCACCGCATCATGGATGCAGATCCATTCACCTGAATAGGTCCGCAATCCGGGAGGTGCGGAACGGAGGTTTCTGTCCATGCATTGCTGACCGCAATTTGCCGTCCATAGCACAGGCCCGGCCGGCACACGGTCGTGTGCATGAGCCCTGAGAGAAAAGCCAGCTGAACCTGTCAGACTTGTTACTTATCTGATGAGTGTGAGGACCTGCTGACCCTCCCCGGACAGAAGGAATCGGCCATGTTGAATGTTATCATGCCCGATCCTCTGTTCCCCTGGAAGCTAAGCTACCGGCAGAGTTGTCTGGCTTTGGCTTCCTCTCCCCATTGAAAGACATGTACACTTGCGTATGTGTATGAGTCGGGATGAGGTTCGGCTGATCACTGTTCGAGGTCCCCTTTAAGGAGAGAAGCGTACCAGGGCAGTGTAGGGGTTAATGATTTACCTGGTCTGGTAGGTTGCTGGGTGGAACGGTGTTGGGTACGGGCACAGGGCTGCTCGTATTTATTTTTAAGATGCTTTGATAGCGTATAGTGTGACTCTGGATCGTATCCAAGGCCGGATAAAGATATGAAACCGGGCAACTGATGAATAATGAACTGATCGGGGGAGGGGCCCTTGCTGTTAACGGGTGAACCCTAGTAGCGGGACGCTGTGGGGCCTAATTTCACAGGCGCCAGTTTGAACCAGACGACCCCTTTAATTTCCGAGGACCTTGGTTATAGATTGCACATAAAGAGCTGTCTCTTTTCCTCTACCGACGGTTCGGTGTCTGTGATCTCGGCTTCAGAAAGATACTTTTCATGAAACGGGGCAAAATGGCCCCAAATCTCGGCCACAATGGAGTACAGGAGCGACTGGTCTGCCTCCAGTGAGCCCTGGACTGTCTGGCCTGCACATATCCCCTCCCCACGCTTCTCTCGGTTACATGTCTGTTTTGGGAGTTGACCCTCCCTCCTGTCGGTAGGTAGTCACCCACGCACTGCAGCTGCATCCCCCTCCTCCCTGTCTTCTCAGAACTTACCTTGCCAGTGCGGGTTATCTGGGATGGAAAGCTGGTTTCGCCCTGGCGATCGCCTGTCACTTACTGGTTTTCTGCTGACTGGTAACGGCTCTTGTATAAATCATATGACCTGATTTTGTTTTATATAGATGAGATTGGCAGCCCACCTGAGAATTCAGTTGGCGGAGCGACAGGCTACACCCCAAGTTCTGGACCAAATGCACGGACCGGTGGTGAGCATACTGCTTTACTTACTGCAGTATATTTTATTACTATTTAAAGGGATTGTCCAGGGTTAGGGAGATTATTCCTCCCCCATTTAAGTGAATGCGAGTGAACTGCAATACCTGTGTATGGACAGGGGTGGTGCTGTTTTTGGAAGAAAGGAGCATGTTTTTCTTATCCCGGACAACCCCCTTTAAAGATCACCTGTCAGCAGAACTAACCTTGTTAAACCAGACATGCTACCTGGTAGGGTTGATCCTGCAAACAAAAGGGATACCTGCCTGTGGAAATCGACTGCAGTGTTCCTGAGAAAAAGACTTAGGCTGTCATTTATTATTTGATTTATTCCAGTTTTTGGCGTAATTAGGTCGCAGATTTTGTCGCAAAGGTGTTTGAGACAAATCTGTGACTTTACCCCGCTCGCTCCACTTTTCTCACGGGTGGGGAAGAGGACGGGCGGCTAGCCCGTCTCACTTATACTTTTCCATGCCAGTTCACGGTGTGGAAAATGGCCTCAAAGGGGTTAGAGATTCTTTACCATACATCTGAAGATGGCAGAAATGCTGTGGTGAACCTTCTAAATGTCTTATGTCTTCCACAGTGAATCCAGAGCAGGCTAAGCAGATCCGGGAGACAGGACTACATCTACTGCGCCGGGCTCTGGCCGTCCTGCAGATCTTCGCAGTCAGTCAGTTTGGCTGTGGTGCAGGTCGTGTTCCTCAAAACTTCTGGAATCTGGATGAAAGCAACAGAGACTTCACTCCACTGATTAAGAAGTTAGAAACCTCTGTGGAGAAAGTGAAGCAGCTGGCACTGCGCCAGCAGCCTCAGGATCACGTCATCAGCTATGCCACCATGCAGGAGATCGCACTAGGAGGAAAAGACGAGCTGACCGTGGCTGTCAGGAAAGAGCTGGCCATTGCTGTCCGGGACCTCATGTCACACGGTCTATATGCGACGTCTCAAGGCATGAGTTTGGTTCTAGCACCCATCGCCTGCCTGATCCCAGTCTTCACTGCCTCGCCTCCATCTATGCACCCTTGGGAACTTTTTGTTAAATACTACAATGAGAAGAACGGAAAGGCATTCGTCGAATCTCCTGCATCGTAAGCTGTCACAATCCTTCTCCCTACCTATCTCAGGAAGTCACAAGGTCACCCCGAAGCAGAGCCTCCTCTCCGCTATCCACGCCGTCTTAACGGAACACGACCCGTTCAAGCGTAGCGCAGACTCTGAGTTCAAGGCGCTGATCTGCATGGCGTTGAATGAGCAGCGGCTTGTGTCATGGCTCAACCTCATCTGCAAGTCAGGGGTGCTGATCCAATCTCATTACCAACCTTGGAGTTACATGGCAAGCAGCGGCTTTGAAAGTGCCCTGAACATGCTCAGCCGTCTCAGCAACCTGAAGTTCCACCTGCCCGTGGACCTCGCTGTGCGCCAGCTCAAGAACATAAAAGATGCTTTTTGATGCCGTCTAGTGAATTGCGCTCCTGTTCATACATCTCTCTGTAATCATTTCAGGTGTCTGAGGATCGGGCTTTGTTTTCAGCCTATTCTCTTCTGTATCTGCCAGTTAAAGGGGAGGTCCATGTGGTCCTCAAGCTTTGAGGAGCCATAACGTCAGGATATCAAGCACAATTACTCTAGACATAATCCAGTGACCTGTTTTAGTAGGTTATAAAGGTGGTAACTTATTTTATGAGGTTTATATGTATTTTAAATATATAGTGTGTGTATATATAATGTGTAACTACTGCAAAACCTGTTCCCATCACTGGGGGTCTGCAATTACATGTGACACGACTGCCATTATAGACCTGAGGGTATGCTTCATAAGTGTATAGAGGTCGTGATTGTCCTGTTACGCCGTGATCTATAGGAAGATGGGCGCCATAAAGTGAAGCTCTATCTCAGAGGCACAAAGTAGGATTTTCACCATTGTATTGAAGAAGAGCTCTGTACGAGGTACCGATTACATTGAAGGAGCTTCTTATTTTGTAGTGTGGGGGCCATGGAGAATAACGCTATTAACCCTATACTGTGAATGGACTTGTGCTATGCTGATGGGTACTACCATTTAAAGAATACAGGCTCTCTAAAACAGTACCTGTATGCCACTGACCATGCTAGCGACCCTGGTGATCTGCTACCTAAACTGCTCCCCCAAAGGCCACCTGGGTGGCCTATTGCCAGGGAGTGTAGAAGTATGACTACTATAACCCTCACTAGATGAAGCAGACCATCATGAAGCCACTTTAGCCTCCATAGTCAGTGGCTGAAGGCAAGGTGACCCTGTGCTTTCCTAGCACCACTGCCAATGTGTTAGTGATTTAATGGGGACACTGCATCAGGACCTCCAATAATTGGACACAATATGGCGGTACACATTACATAAGTATTGTCCGGAATGCGTTTGATCAGACGTCCGTCAGATCGTTTGCACGACCGTGGCGGACTAAACTTGCAGATTAGGAAAGTAAAACTGCCGGTTCTGCTGAGAACGGCTCAAAGAAACCCACCCTGACAGATGACATTACAGAAGACTACAGTTTGCCGTCAGTCATTGCAAACGTTTTGCTTGCATATAATTTAGAAATGGTCTAAATAGTTAATTTTGACTGACATGTATGTATATGGGATGCCTAAGGCTAGGGCTCCACAGTCACATGGCAAAGCCCGTCAGGCACAGGAGTCTTGCTGGATTACCTTTACTGTGCATACAAAGCTCTACCCAGGCTGGATCTTCTTACAAATGGCTGCAAAGTTTTTTTTTTGTTTTTTTTTTTTGGTTTTTTTTCTAGGGTAAAAGTTGAGGTTGGTGTTGTGGAGCCCGGACCTAAAGGAGAGATGATAGGAGTAGAAGTATTTATTTCTATTCGTCCTAGTGGCTTCAAAAATACAAGTTTTAATGTACTCACGATTTCTGGAATTCAGCACCAAAGATCTATATTTATATATCCAAAGTTTTTTAGGACACCCTAGTGTGGTATAGGGATGGACTCACTGTAACGCTAGCTTGTACAGAACCAGGGAGAAAGGTTAAAGGAACTCTCTCGCCACAATCTTGGACTATTATCTGCATTAATACAGGAGTCCAGATCACCATTTCTTCCTGTTTCTTCACCATCGGGGTGTAAAGCTATGATGAAGTAGATTAGGAGGACTGCTGGAGTCCAGATCACTATTTCTTCCCGTTCCCTCCATCATCGGGGTGTAAAGCTATGATGAAGTAGATTAGGAGGACTGCTGGAGTCCAGATCACCATTTCTTCCTGTTCCTCCACCATCGGGGTGTAAAGCTATGATGAAGTAGATTAGGAGGACTGCTGTGCACACGAACATGACTCCTCTCCATTATGTTGGCATGGCAGTCCGGTCCCTTTATCTGTATTACTGCAGGCAGTAGTCCATGACCATGGTGTTGGATTCCCTTCAATACTTCAGATGCGCGTGTCCGTTCTGTATGTATCTCCTGAAGCACATTTGTATGGTTGGTTGTCTGTGATCCTGAATTCAGCTGTACGTCTGTGATGTAAAGCGGTCTGTATCCGGTGCTTCTACCTGGTCATTGTAAAATATATATATTTTTATAACTCAATGTTCTCAAATAATTATTTTCCAGTTCAATGCAAGTTTGTCCTACCATAGAAAGAAAGTGAGGCTGTCACTGTTTGTACCTCCTCTCTCAGAATGGGGGGGGGGGGGGGGGGGGGTCTACCGTGCTACTTATGCCCTACTGCCCCTTTTTTAGTGTATGTCCACGTGACAGAGAAAAAGGCTTAAAGGGGTTGTGCAAGAATAGGGAGGGGGTTTGGCAACCGCACCCTTCCCTTTACACACTCACTTGTCCTGACCAGTAGTGGGAAGCTTACTTACCTGCTTCCCCGGCACTGGTTCACCGCTACTTCTTTCTGGCCTGCAATGCTCATATGACGCAAGGCGATCTGGTCATCGCCACGGCCAGTAATTGGCTGCAGGCGGTGTCAAACCGGATGTTGTCAGCAAGGGAGTCCAGAAGAGCATCGCAGGCCGGGGAAACGGATAAGTAAGCTTCCCTTTTACAGGTCTGGCCAAGTGGGGAGAATTCCTGACCACCCTTCCCCCCGCCACCACCACCACAATTCTTGCACATCCTCTTTAAGATTTTGCTCTATGGTTTACATGTGGATTTTGTGGCAGATTTTACTCAATGCATTGCAAATGGTGAAGTCCACAGTAAAAATCCACAGGAGAAAATGACATGTCTGTTTATATGCAGATGTCATCCGCTCTGCGGCAACTGAATTTTCCGCTCTCAATCCCAGAAAATCTGCAGCATTTCTGCTACGTGTGGACATTGCCTTAACTCTACCCTCCCCCCGTCTGTTATGGTGACATTCCCAACTACAGTACAACCCCATGAACTGGCCAGGTATGTCACTGCAAGGGAAATGCCAAAGATACCTTTGACCAGTGAGGGTCCCCAAAGTTGGATGCCCACAGATCATAATAGTTTGGCATATTACAAGCTGGCAGGCTCGGACTGGCCCACAGTGTCGGCCCTAGGTACCCCAGTCCGACACTGCAAGCTGGAAATACCCCTTTACTGGCTGTGTATCCTTGTTTCCATAGACAGTGTCTATTAAGAAGATTATTGTATTCTGATGATGGTTTCTTCTTGTGATTCCTGATCTAAACAAGTGTGTGTTGAATGAAGAGGCAGTCTGCTGTAGGACCACCTCATTTCACATGGCTACAAAGCTGCAGATCTGTCACCCTGATCACACAATGGCCGCGCAGAGAGGTGTTCATTTGTTTTTCTTATTAAAATCCTAAAACCATTTGGTAGGCAAAGGGAAGAAAAGTGTTCTCCTGTAAACGGGAAGCCTCCCATATATCAGATAGACTGCCCTTTTTGCCACATGTATTACATTCTATGGTTTGAAGAACAATAATGTGCAACTACCCGCACATACAATATCTGGTTGTGGTTGGTACCGGATGAAGCACTTTATTGCTTTCCCATCATATTACTCCGATCTGCCTAAGATCTCACATTGCTGTAGGATTGTGGACCGTGTGAACAGATCGCCAAGAATCTAGTGTATAAAGGTGTACATTTGGTAAATGTCGTGTCTGGATTATGTCCTGCCAATGTCTTTTGTTGGTCTGTATGAGAAGCTTCTATTTATGTAGATGTGGTGACAATAAAATGCTGCTAGTTTTCAAATGAGTTCAAGAAGGGTATATTTCATACAGTAAAGTAGGAGGACAATAGAATTAACATGGGATAGATTGCATTAAAGGGGTTGTGGCATATCACTAGGATAAATCGCCTAGTGTCTGATAGCTGTGGGCTCAGCTGATTTTGGAAGTCCCATACAAATGAATGAGAAGCGGGGCCACCACTCCATTCAGTTGTATGGGGACTGACTGAAGAGCCAGCACTTGACTATTTTCAGCAGTCCTGTAGAAAAGAATGGAGGCCGTCTGCGCATTCAAGGTCTGCTCTCCTTCCCTCTGCAGGCTCCGTTCTAGAGGTACTGGTCCCACCTTCTGCAAATTGCACCTATCCGACATATGGTGGCATATCCTAGTGATATGCCACCAATGCTTGAGATGACACGACCCCTTTAAAACGAGCCTGGAACCATCGGCAAGCCTGTTAAGTAGCTGGGGGTCCAGGGTCCCAAACCTACCCATAGTCAACCCATCTATCCCACAAAAATTTTAAATGAAAATCAAACTAAGGCCTCATGCAAACGACAGTATATGTCAGTTTGAAAAAGTTTGCCTTGAAAATGATAGGAAAAAACGGACACAGATCACGGACGCGGATAACAATCTTTTGTACCTCCGTTTTTTTTCACGGACCCATTGACTTGAAAGTCAATGGGTCCGCAGAAAATCACGGAAAACTAAACAACGGACACGGATGCACACAACGGTCGTGTGCATGAGGCCTTACTGGGAGAGGAGTCCAGGACTCTTCTTCAGCTGCAGTGGGCCCAGTGCAAGATTACTGTCCTCTGCATCAACAGAACCTGGTACGAACGGAGAAGACTCGTGGACTCCTTCAATTTCCATTTAGGCCCCTTTGACACGAGTGTGACTGATTGGCTCCAGATGCGTTCAGTGAAACTCACCATTTTGCAAGTTCAGTCAGATTTTGTCTGCGATTGCGTTCAGTTTTTTTTTTTCATGCGGGTGCAATGCTTTCTGATGCGTTTTTCACACATGTGATAACAACATCTCCTAGCAACCATCAGTGAAAAACGCATCACATCCGCACTTGCTTCCGGATGCAAATCGTTTTTCACTGAAGCCCCATTCACTTCTATGGAGCCAGGGCTGCGTGTAAAACGCAGAATATAGAACATGCTGCGTTTTTTCACGCAACGCAGAACTAATGCGTGAAAAAAAATGTACACAGACCTATTGAAATGAATGAGGTCAGGATTCGGTGCGGGTGCTATGCGTTCACGTCACGCATCGCACCTGCGCAGAGAACTCGCTCGTGTGAAAGGGGCCTTACTACTCTTCTTTGCAGGAAGGGATGGATTTGCTACGGGCAGGTTTGGGGCCATAAAGCCCAGCTGCATAAAAGGCTTTAGGCATCGAATATATAAAACACGCCACATGTAGTTCCAAGACTGACGCTCCCGTATACACAGGATCCGTTAATCCCCAGAACCAGCAATCTGAAAAATGCATCGGACAAGCTTCGAAGTATAAATATCACTGTAAATTCTTCCCTTTAGGCATTGCCAAGAAAACTCATCTGAATCCGGTGGATTTTGGGTACACTACTGCTAGAGATGACTGAGGACTGAAAACTCTACATTCTTATTAAATTGCATATTACAGACTGAGAATTAATTTTGTGGCTTACAATTACAGATGGATTATAAAAACACTTAAAGAGCCTCCTGTCAGCGTGATCAAGCCTGCCAAGGGCTGTAATACAAAGACCTGATTCCACGTGCAATTGTCGGGAAGGAAGCATTCCTTCCTGGCAACCGCCTGCTCGCTAGCGGACGAGACCGCTGCTATTACATGCAGTGATCTCAGCATGGGGAGGGGCGATTGTTATGCTATCGCTCGTCCCCATACTGTCTAGTTTCGGGCATGCTCAACCTGTGGCCCTCCAGCTGTTGCAAAACTACAACTCCCAGCATGCCTGAACAGCTTACAGCTATCAGCCTACAGCAGGGCGTTTTGGGAGTTGTCGTTTTCCAACAGCTGGAGGGCCGCAGGTTGAGCATGCCTGGTCCAGTTATTTGCCAGCAGCAGATCGTGATTAGACAGCATGATCTGCAGCCGGGAGGTCTTGATCTTTCCGCATGCTCAAAGATCACGATTGCCTGATGAACGAGCGTTTGGCAGTATTAAACTGCCAGATGATCGCTAACGAGTTTTACTAAGAACGCTTGTTGGCGATCATTTGGCAGAACATCTGCCAGTGTAATACAGGCTTTAACACTGCAGATATATCTGTGTTTTTATTCATTTGTAAATGAGCATATATTCGCTTATACATATTACTGATTACTTTATATAAATAAACCAGCTATATGTATTAGCTTTCTAAGTGTAGAAAACTACTCTTCTCAACATAGGGCTATAGCCTGGAGAGAAGTGGTCAGCCTTGCATGCTGATGTCTGAGGTTCATATCCCAGGAGAGAATTCTAGATTTTATTCTTCAGTTATAAATTTTTTTTCTCCCTCATTTAACCAATAATAAAAAGCTATAGCATTACTATATTGAGAAAAAAAAATTGTATACTTAGAAAGCTAAGGGTACTTTCACACTAGCGTTATTCTTTTCCGGGTTTGAAATCCAGTAAAGGGTCTCAATACCAGAAAAAAAATACATCAGTTTTGCCCTAATGCAATCCGTTCAGTATGCATCAGGATGCTGCAGTATTTTTTCCGGCCAAAATCCCGGAACAATACCGCACTTCCCGGAACTGCCTGCCGGATTCTAACAACGCTAGTGTGAAAGTACCCTAATACATATTGCTGGTTTATTCACAGGCAAAATATATCATTATAAAGACACCAGTAATATGTATTTGCTTTATTTAGTCTTTTATGATGGGTTAAATGAAGGCTGTGCGGGCATGCTGGGAGGTGTAGTTTTGCAACAGCTGGAGGCACACTGGTTGGGAATTACTATTATATGCCCATCCCCCATCCCCCCCACCCCACCACCCCACCACCACCACCACCACCACCACCACCTTATTTTATATTCACTGTTTGAACATGAAATGTACAGAAATGAACAGAATTTCTCCTCCATGTCATGCACCGTACCCACCTGGCCTGCTGTAATCCTCCCCATGCGGATGCACCAGAGAACTGGACGAAGTGGCTTTAACTTCCTTCCAGTGCTAGGCAACCGCTGCACAGAAGTCCCGCCCCCACGCCGATCAGCTGGGACACGCTGCCGTCCCCACGCTGATCGGCTGGGAGCGCCGCCGCCACACAGAAGTCGACACGCGACCCGCCGCTGATCATCTGGGAGACAGGACCCGCCGCTGCACGGCCATCAGGTATCGGCGACATTTGCACGAGTACAAGTACTCGTGCAAATGTTTGATACCGATACTGGTATCGGGACATCCCTAATTATTTGATTGATTGAGACTGGCACGGTGATCCTAATCATTTCTATGGGATCCCTGCTACTCTGCGATATCGGCCAAGACACACGAACAGTGTAGCCACGTCCTTATACTCCCTCTGTGAATTGGCTTCTGATATCCCATAATAACGGCCTGGGCATACTGGGAGTTCTAGTTCTCTCTTCTTATACCCCCTGCCTGAAATATCCTGTGTTATCCCATAATAATGGCCTGGACATGCTGGGAGTTGTAGTCCTCTCCCCTTATACCCCCTGCCTGAAATATCCTGTGTTATCCCATAATAACAGCCTGGACATGCTGGGAGTTGTAGTCCTCTCTTCTTATACCCCCTGCCTGAAATACCCTGTGTTATCCCATATTAACAGCCTGAACATGCTGGGAGTTGTAGTCCTCTCCTCTTATACCCCCTGCCTGAAATATCCTGTGTTATCCCATAACAGCCTGGACATGCTGGGAGTTGCAGTCCTCTCTTCTTATGCCCCCTCCTTGTAATGTCCTCTGATGCTGGTATATAGATTACAGTTTTCATTCTGTTTGCTGTATGGTGTCCTCCGTTTGTGGATTATGAAAGTGGGCACCCTGGCATAAGTTCAGTATATGGTGCCAAGTGCTGTACACCAGTCATTATCATGCACTTCAATGGATAAAAAAGATAGGTTAGTGCCTAAACTCCATGCGTCATAAGGACCCTCTGACTTCAGAAACACGTGACATTCGAAGTCACTATCATTAGGCTCAGTTATAGTTGTATATTCTATTACTAATCTTTACTACCACAGCGCATGGGATGCAGACATTACTCCGCCGCTGCCGCTTCAGACTCACGTGGGTTTGGCATGTCACGTGACCGAGATCACAAGGTCCTTACTGCGCACGGATTGTCCATCCATAGCACCCCCAGCACCATAGACAAACACCTCCTACAAGATAGAGCAGCCAGCCACTCTGGGCGGAAGTACGTCACCATGGCAGCGGCCTGAAAGGTGAGCGGAGTCGGAATTACTTCCTTTCTTTTCAGGGCGGCCATTGAGCTGGAGCGAGTGAGTAGACGGCGCTCTGTGAGAAATCCCTCTCCATCCCCCGCATCCCCTTAGTATAACGCACGGTAGACCCCGTATTATGACAGGGCAGAGTTCGCCTTATGTAACCGGGCTGATATTTGGGACGTGGCCTCCGTGTTTGAGCTGTTTAGCCTCCTGATACATGACCGGCCACTGGTGTGTGTTCAGGCCCCGGCCGGCACTATGTATGTGAGTGTGCAGGAGTCATGGCTGTGCCTGGTGATGGCTTGTGTGCAGCCTGAGCTTCCTGGTGCCTGCTCCATGCAGTGCCTTGTCCAGCGCTGTCATGTGAGGGGTTAGCCACTCTGTGTATAGGAGATTAGTGTGTGGTCCATACACTCTATGTGAAGTCAGTATTTAGTGGGTAGAGGGGTCACCCCCCAATACTACTTGGGGCTGTCCTGCAGGGAGGTGAATGTTGGCTGCTGGGATTGTCTGTACAGATGGTCTGACTACAGCTATGGCTGGTTTAAAGTAAGCGGGGGCTAGAGGCCTTCAGTGAAGGGGCTGAAATGGAAGACTATATACCCTAGATAACCCAGCACACCTGTATCCCAGTGATTTCAGTGAGAGCCGTTTCCCCTGTAGGGGTGCAGTGTTAGGCTACTTTCACACTGGTGTTTTGGCTTTCCATTTGTGGGATCCGTTCAGGGCTCTCTCAAGCGGTCCAACACAGATCCGTTTTGCCCTAATGCATTCTGAATGGAAAAGAACCGCTCAGAATGCATCAGTTTACATCAGATCAGTCTCAATTCCACTTTGGAGGAGTACACCAAAACTGCCTGCAGCGTTTTGCTGTCCGCTTAATGAAACTGAGCCAAACGGATCCGTCCCTATTGACTTGCATTGTGTGCCAGGACGGATCCGCTTGGCTCGGTTTCATCTGACACAATCTGGCACGATAGAAAACGGATCAGTCTTCCATGGGCTTTCAATGGAGTTCATGACGGACCTGTCTAGGCTATGCTACAGATAGTGCAGACGAATGCATTCGGTTGGATTGTTGTAACTGATCCGTTTTTGCAGATCCATGGCGGATCCGCCCAAAACGCGAGTGTGAAAGTAGCCTAAGGCTTCTTTCACATTAGCGTTCGGATTGTCCGGCAGGGGAACAGCCTTCCGGATCTGTACTAACGCTAGCACACATGTGCCGCCAGAAGTCCGCTCTGGCCCCATTCGCTATAATTTCTGCCGTTATAGTCAATGGGGTCTGGCAGGCTGGCGGCAGTATCCGACAATCCCGGATCCAGAGAGGCAGCCGCAGGTGGGAGACTAGCCTAAGAGAATTGGTAGTATTTTTGGTTTGGCCATGTGTGGTGTAAGTGCTGCAGATTTTTATTTTTTTTGCGGCAGTGTTGCGTGCAGAAATCTACAGCTTTACAGTAGTGGATAGGATTAAAACGAATCTGTGTAAGAAATCAGCAGTGTGGACTTCAAATCCCCGATATGTCAAACTATGCTGTGGGTTTTTCATCTCGGCTTTCACCCTTTGCCATGTGCATGGTGTGAAATCTCTGCGGCAAAATCCTTTAGGGCACAGAATTTCTGCAGCAGAATCGGTGACCCTGTGTTGCTTAGAGTGAAATACACCGGACATGCTACGGGTTTATAACCTGCGCTTTACAGTGCTACTGTGTAGATCCAGAGAAGCAATTTTCTGAACTGCTGCCACAATCTTTTTTTTTTTTTTTTGTTGTTGTTGCAGAAATGGGCAAGTTTATGAAACCGGGGAAAGTCGTCCTTGTTCTGGCAGGGCGCTACGCTGGCCGCAAAGCTGTCATTGTAAAGGTAAGTGTGATCCCAGTTTCTTCTTAAGGGCGCATTCAGATTGCCGTGCCATGTTTCGCGCTGCGCAAACTACAGAACCACAAAACACAGATGCCGCCTGTGTGCGTTCTGCAAACTACGGAACGGGCGGCCAATTATAGAAATGCCTATTCTTGTCTGATTGCGGACAAGAATAGGACATGCTCTATATTCTTTGCGGGGCCGTGGAACGGAAACGGCTGCGGAGAGCATCTTTTGCCGCTCCATTGAAATGAATGGGTCAACACCTGTTCTGCAGAATTGCGGAATGGATGTGGACTCATTCACACGGTCGTCTGAATGAGCCCTAATGATGGTTTGATGTAGAGCATTGATATGTAAATCGCAGTACATCCTGACATCATGGTATGTTTCCCCTGGCAGAACATCGATGATGGCACCTCCGACCGTCAGTACAGTCACGCCCTGGTTGCCGGTATTGACCGCTATCCCCGCAAGGTGACTGCCACCATGGGCAAGAAGAGAATTGCCAAGCGGTCCAAGATCAAGTCTTTTGTGAAGGTGTACAACTACAACCACCTCATGCCAACCAGGTGAGTGCTGGATATCCTACACAAGCAATTCTGTGCCCCAGTACAGTGACTGTTGCACCTGCTACATAGTGGCAGAGCCTTCCGTGTTCCATCCAGTTTCCTGTCTAACATCCTGTAGTGTTGTACACCTTATGGCACAGTTTTAAAGTGGTTGTCTGCCTATATAATATTGGTGGCCTAGGATAGGCCATCAGTATCACATTGGTGGGTGGCAGACTGCGGACACCCCTGACAATCGGCTGTGAGCGCTGTGTTCTGTTTACTTGTAATTACATTGAAGTGAATAGAACAGAGGAATTGTAATTACACTGCTTGCTGCTGTGATGTAGAGGGTAAGCAGAAGTAAACAGCCAATCTGATAGGTCATCAATATCTGGAAGGATAGGTTATCAATTTTGCCAAAGCAGGTCTTCCTTTTAGATTCAGAAGGAATTTTGACCACTATGTCTAATAATTGGCACCACTCCTTGGATTGTACAGCATCACTTTACTGCAGTTAACTCATTCTAATCCTGACTGTAATGATACCACCTCTGTGTATAGAGAAGACAGGATCCAGCATTCCCAATAGGCGATTGTCAGAGCTTATCTATTTTCCTTGTACAATGACCTCTGCACAGAGCATGCCTAGAAAAATCTCCCATAGAAGTCAATAGTCCCCTTCTAACTTTTGTCTTTGGACCATGGGGGTGCTGTAAAGCAATATTCTTAATGCTTTGTAAATGCTGTTAAAGGGGTCGTCTCACTTCAGCAAATGGCATTTATTTCATTGCATTATACACTTCTCATTTCCATGTTACAACCACCCTGCAGTCCATCAGCGGTGGTCGTGCTTGCGCACAATAGGAAAAAGCATCGGTCTGAGTCTGGCGCTTTTTCCTATAGTGTGCAAGAACCACCACCACCGCCTGCTGGATTGCAGGGTGGTTGTAACATGGAAATGAGCCAATGAATCAAATCAGCAAAGGAGGCAATATGGACAATCACAATACATTAGCAAGTAGTGTCTTGTATTAACTTTCTCTACATGATAAATGCCATTTGCTGAAGTGAGACAACTCCTTTAAGAACAGCTAAGGCAAAATGGCCGCCCCCATAATCCTGTTCAGAAAATAAATCTACAATCTGAAAATAAAAACACATTCGAAAAAGTTACTTTCTGGTTTTAACTGGTGACACATTTCCCTTAAGTAAAATGGACTATTTTTTAGTTGGTAGTCATGCTGGTACATTGCTTGTAGATCCCTGGGAGGCATGGCTATAGGTGACTTGTTACCTGGCGCACATGCCCTCCAACCCGCAGCTTAAAGTTTATAACCTGAAATACACAAGTGACACTGACTTGGATTTGTTTTTGCAGATACTCCGTCGATATCCCTCTTGACAAGACTGTTGTGAACAAGGATGTTTTCAGGGACCCAGCTCTGAAGCGTAAAGCCAGGAGGGAGGCCAAAGTGAAATTTGAGGAGAGGTTGGTTTTTTCATGCTCCAAGCTTGTTTAGTATTGCAATCGTTTTGTCACTCTTGATGCCAGTGTGCCCTCTGCCCTCCACCTCCTGCACACTAGGAAATGGCTGTGACTCTCGACCAAACCGTGGTCACTGAGCGAAGTCCCAGCCATCTCCTGCTGGGAAGTGATGTGGTGCAGGGGACGGGCGAGAGTATTAGGCTACTTTCACACTTGCGTTCGGGGGGTTCCGCTTGTGAGTTCTGTTTGAAGGCTCTCACAAGCAGCCCCGAACTGATCCGTACAGCCCCAATGCATTCTGAGTGGATGCGGATCCGCTCAGAATGCTTCAGTATGGCTCCGTTTGGCCTCCGCTCAGCAGGCTGACACCCGAACGCTGCTTGCAGTGTTTTCGTGTCCGCCTGGCCGTGCAGAGCCAAAAGGATCCGTCCAGACTTACAATGTAAGTCAATGGGTACGGATCCGTTTGAAGTTGACACAATATGGTGCAATTTCAAACTGATTCGTCCCCCACTGACTTTCAAAGTAAAGTCTGGACGGATCCGTCTGAGTACAAATTGGACTTATGCATTATAGGAGCGGATCCGTCTGTGCAGATACCAGACGGATCCGCTCCGAACGCAAGTGTGAAAGTAGCCTAAGCTTGGTTTTTGAAGGTTATGGGATGGTGTATTATTTAGCTGGAATACCCCCTCTAAAGGGAAAGTCACTTTGAACATGCAGTCCAATCTGTGAACAGCCTGCTATAGAGCGGGAGAAGCTGAGCAGATTGATGTATTTTTTCTAACAAAACTAACTTCAGCTGATTGAAACTGCAGCAATTTCAATGCTTGTGTCTTAAGTCATTAAAATTTAGTAAAACACAAGTTATGCTGAATCTTTCCCCACAACTATCAGTCCGTCTGATGCCAAGCTTCCCACAGATCGGACTGTATGTACAGAGCGACAGGTCAGCCTTTATTCTAGGGTTGTTGCGGGTATCGAAATTTCGATACCCAATCGATACTTTTGTCCCGGTATCGATACGATACCGGGATTTCCGTTTTTTCGATACTGGGCTGCGCTTCTGCGCAGTCTAGTATCTGAACATGAGCGCGCTGCTATCGGCGCGCTCATGTTCTCTCTCAGCAGCACGGGGAGAAGGAAGCTGTCCTCCCTCCCCCTGTGCTGCTGCCGCTGCCACCAATGAGAAGCGAGGGGCGGCAATGAGAAGAGGGGCGGAGGAGGGGCAGGCGCACTGCGCCACCAATGATAGGATTATTTCCACACAGAGCGGCGCCCAGCGATGTCCCAGCACTCACCATTAGTCCTGGGCGCCGCTCCGTTCGCCCGCAGTGCCCCATTACTGTCTCCTCTCCTGCTCCACATGCTGCTGATTACTATCGGAGCGATGGGAGGAGACATCAGCTTCACTAGTGGGCGTTCCTTCTCCTGCGCTGCGATTGGACAGCGCTACTGCCCGGGAGAAGGAACGCCCACTAGTGAATCTGATGTCTCCTCCCATCGCTCCGATAGTAATCAGCAGCATGTGGAGCAGGAGAGGAGACAGTAATGGAGCACTGCAGGCGAACGGAGCGGCGCCCAGGACTAATGGTGAGTGCTGGGACATCGCTGGGCGCCGCTCTGTGTGGCCTGATAGTGAAAGTCTGGACTCATATACAGTAGTCAGTCTTTAACACATACAGGAGGCGGGTGCCGGCAGCAGAATCGCATTGCCGGCACCCTGCCCCTGACAGGGAGCTGCGATCAGCGGCAGTTAACTGCCGCTGATCTGCCAGTACCCGCCTCCTGTATAAAGGGGTAGTTATCATTGGTGGTGCAGTGTGCGCCCCCCCCCCCCCCCCTCCCATTAAAATCATTGGTGGCACAGTGCGCCGGCCCCTCTCAACCCCCCAGTATTAAAATCATTGGTGGCAGTGGCCACAGGGACCTCTCCCCTCCCCCTCATTGGTGGTGCAGTGGCAGCTTCTGATCGGAGCCCCAGCTGTGTAAGCCTGGGGCTCCTATCGGTTACCATGGCAGCCAGGACGCTACAGAAGCCCTGGTTGCCATGGTAACATCCCTGATGCTGTGTGCACAAAGCACAGAGCAGCAGGGACAGTGTGGAGTCCTATTCACCCTGATAGAGATCTATCAGGCTGAATAGGAAAAGGGATGAAAGATCCCAGGTTCTAGCCCCTAAGGGGGGAAATAGTTATTAAATAAAAAGTGTAAAAAAACAAACAAAAAACACTAAAATATGAAGTATAAATCACCCCCTTTTCCCAATTTCACATATAAAATATATAAATAATAAACATATTACATCGCCACGTCAGAAAAGTCCAAACTATTAAAATATATTAAAAAAATCTAGGTGGTGAATGCCGGAACAGAAAAAAAAAAAAACTGCGCGATTCGCCATTTTTAAAAATGAGGAATGCACGTGGCTTTTTTTTTTTTTTTTTCGCGTGGTATCGAGTATCGCAATACTTTTTCATGGTATCGAAACCGAATCAAAAAATTGGTATCGCAACAACTCTACTTTATTCATGATGCCAGTGTGAACATGAACTGAAGTCCTTTTTGCCACACTAAAACATGTTACCACCACATCATTAACCTGAGTGGTCACAACCTGTGGTGATGCCAGTAGGTACTGCATGTGACTGCTGAGGCCAATGTGTTTGTGGCTTTTTCTTTCTCTTGGACGAACCCTTTACATTAAAATACAAAACATTTTAGGCTACTTTCACACTAGCGTTCAGAACGGATCCGTCTGCATTATATTGTAAAAAAAAATTCTAAGTGTGAAAGTAGCCTGAACGGATCCGTCCAGACTTTTACATTGAAAGTCAATGGGGGACGGATCCGTTTGAAGATTGAGCCATAGTGTGTCATCTTCAAACGGATCCGTCCCCATTGACTTACATTGTAAGTCTGGATGGATCCGCACGGCCAGGCGGACACCCGAACGCTGCAAGCAGCGTTCAGGTGTCCGCCTGCTGAGTGGAGCGGAGGCTGAACGCTGCCAGACTGATGCATTCTGAGCGCATCCGCATCCACTCGGAATGCATTAGTGCTGGACGGATGTGTTCGGGGCCGCTTGTGAGCCCCTTCAAACGGAGCTCACAAGCGGACACCCGAACGCTAGTGTGAAAGTAGCCTTAACTTGGTGCATTTGTGGTTGTTGTCGAAGCTGCTCAGGAAACAGGTTTTCATGTTTACAAAACCCATTTTCAAGTATCCTGTTGGGTAGATGAGCTGGTTGTCCTCAGTATAGCGCCATCCTCTGTTAGCCAGAGAAGAGGGCAACCAAAAGTATGGTCTGTGTATTCCATGGACGGCCCATTTGTGGGCCCTCTGTAGCGCTTCTGTTCTTCCAACCTTTTGATTGCACTGCAGGGAAATTGAACACCTACTGCCAGCACTGAGACGCCCTGTGGTCAGATTGTCCGATGTAGTCGCCCCTTTCAGAAAAACCATTTACTTTGCATTTAAGCAGCACTTGAAGTATGTAGTAGACTTGTCAGAATGGGGCTGCCTCCCTCGTGTTCATCTGGGGATTGCAAATTATTTTGGAATCCCTTGTAAGCTGTGGGGTGGGTGGACCTCTGCATCATAAGGACATCTGCCAGCTTCGTGCTGCCCCTGTAGTAGCTGTCAGAGCCATGCCTGTGATTTATTTTATAGTGGTGAACAAATGTAGTAATTGAAGGTTTCTCCAATGTTTGTCTCTTGCAGGTACAAGACAGGCAGAAACAAGTGGTTCTTCCAGAAGCTGTGTTTCTAAATCACTGTTCGTTTGATCCAACATTAAAGTTTATGAAAAACCTTTATGCTTACATGTCCTTTGTGAAACACATCAGTAAAACTGCCTTGTTGCATAAATGTGTATATAACCCATTTCATAAGGACGTTTGTTGGGTACAAAGCCAGTCTGGCAAATCGTGGCCTGGCCTGTTCTATTTGATGCCATATTTATGGAGCAGTGTCGTTAATTGCCTTTAAAAAAGTTTTCTGAGATTTTATTACCGATGACCTGTTCTAGAGATGTCGTCAGTATCTGATCAGTGGTGGTCCGACACCCAAGATCTCCGCTGATCAGCTGTTGGAGAAGGCAGCAACGCTTGCAGTAGTTCCACAGCCTTCTCCGTTTTTTTTTTTCTATGCCTGTGAAAACACGTTCATTGGTCCCATGGCATATGCGCATATTAGCCCCTTTGAAGTGAATGAGGCTGAACTGCGATACCAGCACAGCTGTTATACAATGTACGCACTGTGCTTGGTCAGCACGGAGAAGGCCACAGTGGTCACAGGAGCACCAGTGCCTTCTCAAACAGCTGATTGGTGGAGACCCTGGGTGTTGGACCCGCCTGGTTCAGATACTGATGAATCCTATCCTGAGAATGGGTCACCAGTAGAAAAATATCAGGAAACCCTTTTAAAGGGAACCTGTAATCAACTGTATGCTGACCTCACTGGGGACAGCATAAAATGGTGACAGAAATGCTGATTTCAGCAGTGTCTCACTCATGTGCTAACAGTAAGTGGTTGCCGAGAACCAGCATCATAATCATTGCAGCCCAGGCCTTGAGAAGAGTCACATCTACTTGAGAAGAGTCCTGGTTATCCATAATCTCCTGCTCTCTCACCCATCTGCTGATGATTGGCAGTTCTCTCCTAGAGAGAAAGGGTAGAAGACTGCCAGTCATCAGCAGGTGGGCAGGGAGAGCAGGAATTCATGAATAACCAGGACTCTTCTCAGGTGGCCAGGACTCTTTTCCAGGCCCAGTCTGCAAAGATTGTAATGTTGGTTTTTGGCAACCACTTGCTTTTAACTATTAAATGACAGACTGTTGAAATCAACTCGACTGTCTCTACTTTATGCTGCTGTTAGTATGGGCAGCATAAAGTTGATGACTGGTTCCCTTTAAAGGGATTCTGTCACCTTTTTACCCTATAGAGATGCGGACATGAACGGCTAGATCTCCACTAGCATGTCCGCAATATACCTGTGCCATAAAGCGGTGTCCTTTTTAGGCTACTTTCACACTTCCGTCTGAGACGGATCCGCTCATATAATGCAGACGACGGATCCGTCCAGACTTTACATTGAAAGTCAATGGGGGACGGATCCGTTTGAAAATTGCACCATATTGTGTCACCTTCAAACGGATCTGCCCCCATTGTCTTCCATTGTAAGTCTGGACGGATCAGTTTGCCTCCGCACGGCCAGGCGGACATCCGAACGCTGCAAGCAGCGTTTGGGTGTCTGCCTGCTGAGCAGATCAGATCCCAAACGCTGCCAGACTGATGCATTCTGAGCGGATCCGCATCCACTCAGAATGCATTAGGGCTGGACGGATGCGTTCGACGCCGCTTGTGAGAGCCTTCAAACGGAACTCGCAAGCGGACAGCCGAACGCTAGTGTGAAAGTAGCCTTATTGTGATAAAAAAAAAAAAAGATTTGAGATATGTAAATGACCCTGGTTAGGAGCCCAAGGGGCTGTACTAACCTTGGAGCCCAGCCACGCCCCACGTGAAGGAGCCCAGCTCCGCCTGCGTCCTCCTTTCTTCATTTAGATTGCTGTAATCTCACAATGCGTGAGCTCTCGCATGTGCAGTGCCGGTATAGTGTTCCTTCCTGTCCTCAGGGAAGGAACTGTGCATGTGTGAGCTCGTGGCAATCTAACTGAAGAAAGGAGGAGATTTGGAGGATTCAGGCATGGCTGGGCTCCTTCACGTGGGGCGTGGCTGGGCTCCAAGAAGGTTAGTACAGCCTCTTGGGCTCCTTACCAGGGTCATTTACAGATCTATAAAATCCTTTTTTAAACACAATAAAAGGACACAGCTTTATAGGACAGGTATATTGCGGCCGTGCATGTCCACATCTCTATAAGCTAAAATGAGGTGACAGAATCCCTTAAGTTTGCATACTGAGCAGTGGTTGGTAAAATGTAACTTTAAGGACTGAAAGTGCAGGCAATTCAGTGTCTGAGTAGCCAAAATGTCATAAGATATGGATACCCTTCCTATTGTATAAAAGTAGTTCCTGTAATAAGACAGGTAACTGCTGGTCATAAGTGAAACTACTTTACAGGCGTTTTAGATTAGCGAACAGTCGATATGCCAATTTAACCAGAACTTTAAAGGGATTGCCATGATTTGGACATTGATGGCCTGTCCTCTGGGTATTGGCAGGGATCATCACCCACCCCACCGATCAGCTGTTTTGTTGGTACCTGAAGTACAGCGCTGCTCCTGTTCACTCCAGTTAGAGCAGTTACCAGCTCTGTCTCCTGCACCGTGGATGGAGCTGTGTAGTTCTGGCTGATTGGAGAGCACAGGATGTCACCAATCTGATGGCCTATCCTCAGGATAAGCCATAAATAGGCAGATCTTACCACAATTGCTGTGAATTTCAGTGAAAATCCATGGTAGATATCCACAGCATAAATTGAAATTCCGCAGAGCAGGTCACTTTACACTTAATTTTTTTTTTCCATAGTATGGATGAGATTTCCTTAAACCTCATGCAGTTTTTGTCTTGTAAAATTAATGCATGAAGCAGATCCACAGCCTGTCTGTATGATATGTGACTAAAGCCTATTATATGTAGGGGTTGTGCAGCATGCTATTCATTCCATTTACTGTAGAAATCATGAGGAAATTGGGATACAAAATTACTGATCTGGTTGCTTAAGCCCTTCAGAAACAATTTTTCATTTTCCTTCCAAGAGCCATATCTTTTTAAACAATTCTGTTCACATAGTTGTTTGAGGGCTTTGGTTTATGTGACCAAGTTTGTATTTTTAATTTAATAGGTTTTTGTTCAGATTTTATATAGTTTATAAAATCCTTAGTGCTTCTGTGGGCTTCCGATCTGTGCCTCCGTTCCGCACTGTCTCCCAGATTCTGGACATTCAAGTGAATGGGTCCGCATCCATGATATGGTGTGCACACGGCTGGTGCCCATACATTGTGGACCCACTGTTTGCAGGCTGCACTACAGGCACGGCTGTGTGAATGAGGCCTAAATAATAGTATACCAAGACCTAATCTACATACAGTACATGAGGCATTAGTATTATACCAAATTGCATAGGCTTACTCACACAAAGGTTGCCTGAGTGGGTACCTACTTTTAATTGGTGCAGTGCCACACGGAGACTGCCACAACACCCTGTCAGCAGGCAGCGTGACCCAGTAGTGCAACAGCACCCCTGCTGTCAGACTAGGGCCTCTTTCACACGTGAGTGCAATGCGTGACATTAATGCATAGCACCCACACTGAATCCTGACCCATTCATAGCATTTTTTATTTTATTTTTTTCACGCATCAGTTCTGTGTTGCGTGGAAAAATGCTGCATATTCTATATCCTGCATTTTTCATGCAGCCCTGGCCCCATAGAAGTAAATGGGGCTTCAGTGAAAAACACATTGCATCCGGACTCTTCTGGATGCAATGTGTTCCAGGGAAGGGGGCAGCTCCGTTGCCCCCTTCCCTGGATCCACCACTGCTCTGATGTCCATGTGACCTAAAAGATGTACAAATATAGGCAAATAGGACAACCCCTCTAATGTCCATATTTTGGATATAGTTAATACTGCAGCACAAACCTTTGGCTGGTTTCACACGAGCAAGTGTCACGCTCCGGACTTGCGTCGCAGCACCCGTCCTGAACCCGGCACTGCTGTGGTCGCATAGAATTATATTGATTTATAATGCTATGTAACCCTTAGGCCTCTTTCACACAAAAGATACGGATTGGCTCCGATTGCAGTGAAACTCGCACCATTTTGCGAGCAAGTTCAGTCAGTTTTTTCCATGCGGGTACAATGCGTTTCACGTGCGCGATAAAAAAACTGAACGTTTACAAACAATATCTCTTAGCAACCTTTCACTTCTATAGGGCGAGGGCTGTGTGGAAAACGCAGACTATAGAACATGCTGCGTTTTTAACGCAAAGCAAAACTGATGCATTAAAAAAAACGCTTATGTACACAGACCTATTGAAATGAATAGGTCAGGATTCAGTGCGGGTGCTACGCGCTCACGTCATGCATTGCACCCGTGCGGGAAAACTGTCGTCTAAAAGGGGCCTTCGAGTTCTGGAATGTATTGGATAAAACTGACCTAATGCTGTCAGTGTTATCCAATACATTCTAGAGCTGTAAGGCTGAGTTCACACGGGCGAGTATTCCGCACGGGTGGTGAACGCATTGCACCCGCACTGAATCTGGACCCATTCATTTCTATGGGGCTGTGCACATGAGCGGTGATTTTCACGCATCACTTATGCGTTCCGTGAAAATTGCAGCATGCTCTATATTGTGCGTTTATCACGCAACGCAGGCCCCATAGAAGTGAATGGGGCTGCGTGAAAATCGCAAGCAAGTGCGGATGCGGTGCGATTTTCATGCACGGTTGCTAGGAGACAATCGGGATGGAGACCCGATCATTATTATTTTCCCTTATAACATGGTTATAAGGGAAAATAATAGCATTCTGAATGCAGAATGCATAGTACAATAGCGCTGGAGGGGTTAAAAATAAATAAACATTAACTCGCTTTAATCCACTTGCTCGCGCAGCCGGCATCTCCTTCTGTCTTCTTTTTTGCTGTGTGCAGGAACAGGACCTGTGGTGACATCACTCCTGTCATCACATGGTCCGTCACATGATCTTTTACCATGGTGATGGATCATGTGACGGACCATGTGATGACAGGAGTGACGTCACCACAGGAAAATAATACAATCTACCCAGCACCTAACCCAAACCTGAACTTCTGTGAAAAAGTTCGGTTTTGGATACCAAACATGACGATTTTTCTCACGCGAGTGCAAAACGCATTACAATGTTTTGCACTCGCGCTGAAAAATCGTGCATGTTCCCGCAACGCCTGTGTGAACTCAGCCTAAGGGTTGCATAGCATCATAAATCAATATAATGCTACGTGACCCCGGCAGTGCTGGGTGTTCAGGACGGCTGCTGCGCTGCGAGTCCGGAGCGTGATACTCGCTCGTGTGAAACCAGCCTTTCAGTGTGAATGCTGTATACTAAGCAGACATGAGACTGACACAGGAATTTATACCAAATTTTGCATGTTTGACATATTTGGTGCAATCTGACAACACTTGCTTGAGCTGTTAATCCAGTTTGTCCCTCAACTCCATCTTCTCTACTGAAGTAAGGCCAGTATCAGACGAAGCGTTCGCTGCAGGAAATGCTCCGTGCGGGAGCTGTATTTCCCATTATGGACACCTCTTATCTGAAGTGGATTTGCAGCATCATAATGATTTATAATGTTGTGAATTCCTTCCTGACCGTGAGCCTGCTTATAAGGGTCTATTCACACGTCCGTTGTTTCTTTCCTGATCTGTTCCGTTTTTTGCGGAACAGATCTGGACCAGTTCTGTACCCATTCATTTTCAATGGGTCCTGAAAAAAAATCGGACAGCTCAATGTCTGATTTTTTTTCAGGACCCATTGAAAATGAATGGGTACAGAACTGGTCCAGATCTGTTCCGCAAAAAACGGAACAGATCAGGAAAGAAACAACGGACGTGTGAATGGACCCTAATACCGTGACTTCAGTTCAGTAGACTCATGGTCAGGAAGGGCGCAACTTTTCAAAAAATTGTAGTTGATAAATCTCATGTACACCTAATTAATATCGCTAACCACACCAACTTTTCCATCCATGTTTAAAAAGTGGACTATAACCACAAAGTTGCACTGTGACTTTTTACGGCACAAAACTAGAACAAAGCAAATGATAGGTTCCCCCAGTACCCTGCTTAGTCACCAAGGTTCCTCATATAGTTCAGGAGCCTGGGCCATGATGCTCCAGTGGATTACAAGGGTGCCTTCACATATTGCCTCATTGTACACCGCAACAGATTTGCATGTCTTACGTGGATTAGCAGTGACATTGCAGCGCAGTGCCATTATAGCACTGCATATATAGCAATTCCACTGCTGTCCTATGGCAAGTCTGCATCTGCACGTCAGCCAGTGGATTTGTCTGTGGCATAAAATGACCCCAAGTGTGAATGCACCAAATAAACTTACAACAGTGTTCCTGTTCAACTTTGATCAAAGATTGAGTCTGGGCTTTGACATTAAGGAGGTGGTCCTATCAGTGATTGACAGTTATCTCTCTATACACAGCCATAGGGAGAAGGCTGTCAATCACTGATAGGTCCGCCTCCTGGACTACAAAGCCCAGAATGAGCAGGAATTTATAGGAATAAAATAGAAGTTAGGCTACATGCACATGAACGATGTTTGTTTCCGTTTCCGTGTGCGTTCAGTTTTTTTTTTTGCGGATAGGATGTGGATCTATTCATTTCAACGGGTCCGCAAAAAACGCGCCACGTGCTGTCCGCATCAGTATATCAGTTCTGTTGCCCCGCCAAAAAAAATAGTGCATGTCCTATTTTTTTCTAGTTTGCGGACAAGGCATTATTAAAAGGGATCCGCAAAAAAAACGGACCGCAAAACACATACGGTCGTGTGCATGTAGCCTTATACTGAATATTTTCCCACAAAACGATATATCAATCTGCTCAGCTCCTAACATGCCGCCTGCAGATTATACTGCAGTTTATGGTCATGGCTTCCTTTTAAAGAGGTAATCTGACAAAACGTATCACTATGCAATGACTAGGGCATTGCAAATGAAGTAGTATTGTAATATACATGCATGTTTAGTTTTTTATGTACATTTTCCTCTCTGGTAGCGCCCCCTGCTGTTTATTCTTCTGGTTCACCTTCCCCTACGTCCAGTGGTGGACTAACATGCTCAGTAGCTTCCCTGCTTTGCTCCTCTCAGTGCCAGCATAGAGAAGCAGGTGAAGCGGCCCAGACACCTTTCCTTCGTTCATCTCCATTTCTAAATTCATACAAATATATAAAGCTATCTCTCTCTAGACAGCGGGGAAGGAAATTGTGGGGTCATTACATCCAAGATGTATCTCTGAGGTTCTATGTAGGGTCGAGGAGGATAACGAGCTAATTGCAATGCAGGTGCTCAGTGAGAAAGGAAAGAAAGTTCTACAGATAAGGCCTAAGTTGCACATGAACGTTGTGTATCTGCTCCGTGCGCTGGGGACCGCAATTTGCGGTCCCCAATGTATGGGCAACTGGGACGGATTGAGACCCAATTTACTTGAATAGGTCCGTGATCCCTCCGCACTGCAAAAAAATAGAACAAATTCCGTGGGGTTCCGATCCATGCTTCTGTTCTGCATCTCCGTGATTGCGGACTTATTCAAGTGAATGGGTCTGCATCCGTGATGTGGAGTGCACACGGGTCGGTGCCCGTGTATTGCAGACTCGGCGTATGCGGGCCATGGGCACACAACATTCGTGGGCAAGTGTCACAAGGGTGTCAAGAACCACGCCTGACTCCGTTATACCCGGGGTCAGGAAGTCGCAGCGGTTGGCTGCGTGCTCTATGTAAGATAGGGCTGTTTCCTTATGGTAGCTTTCTGGGTTTGCTTTGCAACCCTTTTTGGCTCACTCAGGGATCCGTAGCTCCTTCTCCTCAGCTGTTCCTCACCCGCACTCCCAACCTCCTTATATTCCCCTCTCACACGTCTCTGGTTGCCAGATATAGAGCTTCCTGCCTGGACTTCTATACTGACCCACTGGAGCTGTGTTGCTGCGTTCTCTGGTTGTTGGTCTAGAACGTTTCCCTCCGGATCCCTGTTGGACCTTTGTGGTCTGCTGTGGTCGCCCACCTGGGTTTATGTGTTTGTCTGTATTGTCTGTCCTCTCCCTGGTGTTTCCCTCTTAGTGCAGTGGTGCGGACTAGCGATCCCACTGGCCCGTTCACTATCTAGGGCTCATTTTAGGGAAAGCCAGGGTCAGGCACGTGATCGCCGCACGGGTGAGGAACCCGTCTAGGGACGTCAGGGCAGTCAGGTGCCAGCCGCAAGGTGAGTCAGGGGTCACCTCCTTTTCCTCTCCCTTGGGCAGGGCTTTCCCTCCCTGTGCGTGACGCCGGTCATTACAGCAAGAGGCCTAAGTGAGTAAAAGTCTTAGATTTGTGGGATAACCCAATTAAAGGGGTATTCTGGTGAGATAAAGTTATATTAGATCGATGGGGGTCTTACTGCTGGGACCCCCAACGATCACGAGAATGGGAGCCCCTTACTCTCTGCAGCCCCCCTGAAATGAACATAGCGGGCAGTCGAAATGCACGTGTTCACTCCATTCATTTCTATGGGAGTTCCGGAATAATGAGTATAGCGCTCGGCTATCTCCGGAATTCCAATAGAAATGAATGGAGCGGCCGCACGCATACAATCTAATAGTTCTGCCCTATCCTGTGGTGGATAAGGGATACCAGTCTAACCAGTAGACCTCTTTAAGGCCCTTTTATGTATCATGGCCATTTAGATGGGACGATACAGTCTGTGATTGTCGGGAAGGAAGAGGCCCTAATCGTCTGCAGAGGAGACTACTCCACCGTATAGGGAGGAGCGATAGCTAATGCCATCGCTCGTCCCAACACACAGTGTCGGACTGGGGTACCTAGGACCCACTAGTAAAATTTATTTTAGGGGCCCACCGTCCTGATACATTATAATAAGTATAATAAATAATCTAACAAGTTTCTTATATTAACATCGGCTGGATGAGGTGCTGTACATTGAATATACCTATGTAGTACAGTAAGTCTACCGTGTTATGTGCCACTTGTGCAGGGGGTGGGAGACTAGGGGCCCACCTTGCTCAGGGGCCCACCGGGGGATTCCCCTGTACACCTGTGGGCCAGTCCGAGCCTGCCCATACAGACTCATTGTTTGTCGACAGCACTGTACAACACTGCGGATTCGCCGCATGAATATCTGCGACGGCAAATCCACAGCTAATCAGTCACGTGGTTCTGGCCTAACTTTCCTGTTCACCAACATGATGGTGTGTAGTTCCACGTTTCGGCAGCAGATGTCACTGTGCAGCTTGGTGTAGAAAGCTAGTACACTGGCAACACCCTCTGACACAACCTGGAATAGTTGTAGGCAAAGAAAGGGTGTATGTGAGTGGGTGCCTGTCCTGGTGAAGACGAAGGCTGTTTTGGTTCATGTCTACTGCGCCCTGTGTGGGTAAAATAACGTAATTATGTACAATAACTATTCTCTTGGCGATTGTGTTTGGGGGAGACGGCAGGGATAGCTGTTGGCTGAATGATCGTTCTGCTGACGGCTATTAAATGTGTATTGTGTAACATCACTCTGCTCCACTATCTAATCATCCCCACAGACATGATTACACTATGGATAAAACAACACAGTTCAGTGTGGGATAAGGGCGTTTTCCTGAAACAGATCCCATTTACAAAGACCGACTTTTTAGGGTGCCTTCACATGTTGCAGAAATTTCTGCGACTGAAAATCAGTTCCCTTCACCTGAATGGGGCTTGCAGAAATCCATGTGGAAGCCCCTTCCCCAAGAACGGATTTTTAGTTGCAGAAAATTCTTTAACAAAATCTGCAACGTGTGAAGGCACCCTAAAGCTCCATTTACACGTCCGCAAAATGGGTCCGGACCCAATAATTTCCAATGGGGACAGAAAATATGCGGGCAGCACACTATGTGCTGTCCGAATCCGCATTTCCGTTTCCACAAAAAAATAGAACATGTCCTATTCTTGTCCGCAATTGCGGACAAGATTAGGCATTTTATATTATAGTGCCGGTGATGTGCGGTCCGCAAATTGCAGAACGCACATTGCCGGTGTCCGTGTTTTGCGGATCCGCAAAACACTTACGAACGTGTGTATGGACCCTAAGGCCTCTTTCACACGAGCGTGTCCGGATTAGGTCCGGATGCATCCCGGTGCATTGCGGCAAACCAGTGCGAGTAGGTACGCAATTGCAGTCAGTTTTGACTGCGATTGCGTTCCGATGTTCAGTTTTTATCACGCGGGTGCAATGTGTTTTGCACGCACGTGATAAAAAAACGACTGTGGTACCCAGACCCGAACTTCTCCACAGAAGTTCAGGTTTGGGTTAGTTGTAGTGTAGATTGTATTATTTTCCCTTATAACATGGTTATGAGGGAAAATAATAGCATTCTGAATACAGAATGCATAGTAAAATAGTGATGGTGGGGTTAAAAAAAATAAATAATTTAACTCACCTTAATCCACTTGTTCGAGCAGCCGGCATCTCTTCTATCTTCATCTGTGAGGAATAGGACCTTTGCTGACGTCACTGCGTTCATCACATGGTCCATCACATGATCCATCACCATGTGATGGACCATGTGATGAACGCAGTGCCGTCACCAAAGGTCCTATTCCTTTTTTTTTTTTTTTAACCCCTCCAGCCCTATTTTACTATGCATTCTGTATTCAGAATGCTATTATTTTCCCTTATAACCATGTCATAAGGGGAAATAATAATGATCGGGTCCCCATCCCGATCGTCACCTAGCAACCGTGCGTGAAAATCGCACCACATCCGCACTTGCTTGCGGATGCTTGCGATTTTCACGCAACCCCATTCATTTTTATGGGGCCTGCGTTACGTGAAAAACGCACAAAGAGGAGCATGCTACGATTCTTACGCAACGCACAAGTGATGGGGCTGCGTGAAAATCTCAAGCATCTGCAACGGGGCGATTTTTACGCATGGTTGCTAAGATGACAGTCTATTCACTGTATTATTTTCCCTTATAACATGGTTATAAGGGAAAATAATAGCATTCTTTAATACAGAATGCTTAGTAGAAGGTCAATTGAGGGTTAAAAAAGAAACTCACCTCCTACTCTTGATCGCGTAGCAGCCGGTCTCTTACTTCTTTAATCATGAGCTGCCTGCTAAAGGACCTGTGGTAACGTCACTTCACATGGTCCATCACTGTGGTGATGGACCATGTGATTAGACCATGTGTTGAGCTCAGTGACGTCACCACAGGTCCTAAAGAAAGAACAGGAGACCGGCAGCTACGCGATCAATTGGAGGAGGTGAGTTAATTTTTTATTTCTTTTTTTAACCCTCAATTGACCTTGTACTAAGCATTCTGTATTAAAGAATGCTATTATTTTCCCTTATACCATGTTATAAGGGAAAATAATTACATCTACACAACACTGAACCCAAACCTGAACTTCAGTGAAGAAGTTCGGATCTGGGTACCACATTCCGTTTTTTATCACGCAACGCATTGCACCCGCGCGATAAAAACTGAACAACGGAACGCAATCGCAGTCAAAACTGACTACAATTGCGTACCTACTCACACGGGTTTGCCGCAATGCAACGGGACGCATCCGGACCTAATCCGGACACGCTTGTCTGCAAGGGGCCTAAAGTTTGTGCCTCGTTATGAATTAACCCCATAGGGACACAGCCTTATTTCACCTTAAGGAACAGGCCATTTTTTGAAAATCTGACCAGTGTCACTTTAAATGCTGATAACTTTAAAACGCTTTGATTTATCCAGGCCGTTCTGAGATTGTTTTTTCGTCACATATTGTACTTCATGACACTGGTAAAATGAAGTCAAAAAAATTATTTTTTTTGCACAAAATAATACCTAATTTACCAAAAATTTTAAAAAATTTGCAAAGTTTCAGTTTCTCTACTTCTGTAATACATAGTAATACCCCCAAAAAGTGTGATGACTTTACATTCCCCATATGTCTACTTCATGTTTGAATTGTTTTGGGAATGATATTTTATTTTTTGGGGATATTATAAGGCTTAGAAGTTTAGAAGCAAATCTTGAAATTTTTCAGAGATTTACAAAAACTCAATTTTTAGGGACCAGTTCAGGTCTGAAGTCACTTTGCGAGGCTTACATAATATAAACCACCCAAAAATGACCCCATCTAAGAAACTACACCCCTCAAGGTATTCAAAACTGATTTTACATACGTTGTTAACCCTTCAGGTGTTGCACAAGAGTTATTGGCAAATGGGGATGAAATTTGAGAATTTAATTTTTTTGTCTAATTTTCCATTTTAACCCATTTTTTCCACTAACAAAGCAAGGGTTAACAGCCAAACAAGACTGTATCTTTATTGCCCTGACTCTGCCGTTTACAGAAACACCCAATATGTGGCCGTCAACTACTGTACGGCCACACAGCGGGGCGTAGAGTGAAAGGTGCGCCGTTTGGTTTTTGGAAGGCTGATTTTTATGGACTGGTTTATTTACACCGTGTCCTGTTTCCACCCCCCTGATGCACCCCTGGAGTAGAAACTCCCTAAAAGTGACCCCATCTAAGAAAGTACACCCCTCAAGGTATTCAAAACTGATTTTACATACGTCGTTAACCCTTTAGGTGTTGCACAAGAGTTATTGGCAAATGGGGATGAAATTTGAAAATTTCATTTTTTTGCCAAATTTTCAATTTTAACCCATTTTTTCCACTAACAAAGCAAGGGTTAACAGCCAAACAAGACTGTATCTTTATTGCCCTGACTCTGCCGTTTACAGAAACACCCAATATGTGGCCGTAAACTACTGTACGGCCACACAGCGGGGCGTAGAGTGAAAGGTGCGCCGTTTGGTTTTTGGAGGGCTGATTTTTATGGACCGGTTTATTTACACCGTGTCCTGTTTCAACCCTCCTGATGCACCCCTGGAGTCGAAACTCCCTAAAAGTGACCCCATTTTGGAAACTACGGGATAAGGTGGCATTTTTTGGGGGACTATTTTTAGGGTACATATGATTTTTGGTTGCTCTATATTACATTTTTGTGAGGCAAGGTTACCAAAAATTAAAATTCTGAAATTTCATCTCCATTTGCCATTAACTGTTGAGGAACACCTAAAGGGTTAATAAAGTGTGTATAATCAGTTTTGAATACCTTGAGGGGTGTAGTTTCTTAGATGGGGTCACTTTTAGGGAGTTTTTACTCTAGGGGGGCTTCAAAAGGGACATGGTGTCAATAAAAAAGGCCATCAAAATCGGCCTTCCAGAAACCATGTCGGTACTTTCCTTTTGCGGCCTCCCTTTTACTGATACAGCAGTTTATGACCACAAATGTGGCATTTCTGTAAACTGCAGTATCAGGGTAATAAATATTAACTTTTGTTTGGTTGTTAACCCTTGTTTTGTTACCGGAAAAAAACGGATTGAAATGGAATAGTGCCAAAAATTGCGTTTTTGGCACCGTTTTTTTTTAACCGTGTTAATCTGGGGGGTTAGGTCATGGGATATTTTTATAGAGGGGATTCTTACGGACGCGGCGATACCTAATAAGTCAACTTTTTTTACATTTATTTAGGTTTTTGACTATATTATCCTTTTTGATACAAAAATAAAAATTTTGTATCTCTAAAGTCTAGGTGTCATTTTTTTATTTATTTTTTATCCGATTATCTTATGTGGGGCTCATTTTTTGCGGAACGAGCGAACGGTTTTATTGGCACTATTTTGGTGGCTATATAAATTTTTTATCGCTTGCTATTAAATTTTTTGTTATGTTTGGTGACAAAAAAAATCGTTTTTTGCACTTTTTTTGACCGTGTTAATCTGGGGGGTTGGATCATGGGGTATTTTTATAGAGGAGATTCTTACAGACGCGGCGATACCTAATAAGTCAACTTTTTTTACATTTATTTAGGTTTTAGACTATATTATCCTTATTGATACAAAAAAAAAATTTTGTATCTCTAAAGTCTAGGTGTCATATATATATTTTTTTTTATCCGATTATCTTATGTGGGGGCTCATTTTTTGCGGGACGAGCGGACGGTTTTATTGGCACTATTTTGGGGGCTATATGACTTTATGATCGCTTGCTATTAAACCTTTTGTTATGTAAGGTGACAAAAAAAAATCTTTTTTTGCACCTTTTTTTTTTTTTTTTCCTTGACCGTGTTAATCTGGGGGGTTAGGTCATGGGGTATTTTTATAGAGGAGATTATTACCGACGCGGCGATACCTAATATGTCTACTTTTGATAAATTATTTTAGTTTTAGTCTCAAGTCTGAAAACCTGTTTTTTTATCCGATGTCAGTGCTAAATTGGGATATAAATTTAGTACTCCATGGAAGTGTGATACTCCCTGAAGCAACCAATAATGCAGAGGCCCGGATGATCGGGCACGTGTCACATTGAGTAGTGGTGTCCTTCCGTATCCCCCTCCTGTGACACACTCTGCACCTTTTTTGGGTTCGTCCCTTCTTTCCAGTATGGGGGACCACACCTGGAAAGTGTTGGCCAGGAACGATCCGGGCACCTACAGTTCCCGAGGTACTCCGGCCTGCTCTTTCCCGGTCCGAAAAGATCAGGGCCATGAGGACTGCCTCATAGAACTGGAGGAATGTCCCTGTGCTGCCAGCGCTTCGGGATAGTACAAAAGAGTTGTACATGGCAACCTGCACCAAGTAGACCGCAACTTTTTTGTACCATGCCCGGGTTTTGCGCATGGCGTTATATGGCTTGAGGACTTGATCCGAGAGATCAACTCCTCCCATATACCGATTGTAGGCGACGATACAATCGGGCTTGAGGACCGTTGCCGCGGTACCTCGCACAGGGACAGGGGTGATGCCGTTACCATGAATTGTGGACAGCATAAGGACATCCCTCTTGTCCTTATACCTGACCAGCAACAGGTTTCCAGTGGTAAGGGCACGGGTCTCACCCCTGGGGATAGGTACCTGGAGGGGGAGGGCAGGGAGGCCGCGTTGATTTTTCCGCACGGTCCCACAAGCGAACGTGGATCTGGCGGCAAGGGACTGGAACAAGGGGATACTGGTATAAAAGTTATCCACGTACAGGTGGTAACCCTTATCCAGCAGTGGGTACATAAGGTCCCACACAAGTTTCCCGGTAACACCCAGAGTGGGGGGACATTCTGGGGGTTGAATCCGGGAATCTCGCCCCTCGTATATACGAAATTTGTAAGTGTACCCTGAGGTACTCTCACAAATTTTGTATAGCTTCACGCCATACCTCGCCCGCTTGGAGGGCACATACTGGCGGAAAATGAGTCTCCCCTTGAATGCAATGAGAGACTCATCAACTGCGACCTCCCTTCCAGGTACATAGGCCTCCATGAATTTGGCCCCAAAGTGATCGATGACCGGCCGTATCTTATACAGACGGTCAAGGGCAGGATCACCTCGGGGGGGACATGCTGCATTATCGGAATAATGCAGACATTTCCGGATGGCCTCAAACCGGGAGCGTGTCATAGCTGTACTGTAAAGTGGGGTCTGGTATAGGACGTCCCCACTCCAGTACAGCCTGACACTGGGTTTCTTGACCAGGCCCATATGCAGCACGAGGCCCCAAAATGTCCTCATTTCGGCTGCACTGACCGGCGTCCAGCCACCGGGCCTGGCCAAAAAGGAGCCCGGCTGTTGAGCGACGAACTGTTGGGCGTACAGATTCGTCTGCTCCACCATCAGATTTACCAGTGGGTCACTGAAAAAATGACGAAAAAAGTCATATTCAGTGTAGCCCACTGTGGAAATCTGGATTCCTGATTGGCCTACAAAATCAGGAATCACGGGCTCGTATCGCTCTGGGCTACACCAGACAAGTTCACCGGCAGGGTGCTCCGGTGGATTTAACTGGTGGGCCGGGAAACCAGTACGAGCCCCAGAGCTGCTCGTACTAGGCTGGGCCACAGGGTCCCTAACATGGCGGTCCCCTTGCTCCGCCTGGCGGCGTCTCCGCCGCCTTGGGGGCTCATCATCATCGCTAGATGATGAGGAGGACGCGGATGACAACAGGAAAGTGGGGTCATCCTCGTCCTCACTGGGACTCTCGGAGTCGGAGGCAAGCTTGGCGTATGCCTCCTCGGCCGAGAACGTCCGGCGGGCCATAGGGGAGTGTGTGTCTGCGTGTATATGTGCGTGTGTGTAACTCTTTATTTTGTGTGCGTGTGTGTGGGGGCACGGGTGTTCACGAACTCACCCTAAAACTAACAAAAAATTCAAAACCGCTGATCAACCGTTTGAAGTTGATCAGCGGTGGGGTGTGCGATGCGCTAACAGTGGGGTGTGCGATGCGCTAACACCAAAAATTTTTTTTTAAAAATGCACCCCAAAAAAGGTGGGGTGGGGGGGGAAATGGCAGCACCCCTGGGGGGTCTAGGGTCACACAGTGGACCCCAGACACCCTAACTTAGGGTAATGCAATCAAAGTTCAGAAACTAACTTTCCCTTTTTTTTCCCTGCCTAAGGCCTCATGCACACGACCGTTGTGTGCATCCGTGGCTGTTGTGCCGTTTTCCGTTTTTTTTCGCGGACCCATTGACTTTCAATGGGTCCGTGGAAAAATCGGAAAATGCACCGTTTTGCAGCCGAGGCCGTGATCCGTGTATCCTGTCCGTCAAAAAAATATGACCTGTCCTATTTTTTTGACGGACAACGGTTCACGGACCCATTCAAGTCAATGGGTCCGTGAAAGAACACGGATGCACACAAGATTGGCATCCGTGTCCGTGATCCGTGGCCGTAGGTTGCTTTCATACAGACGGATCCGAAGATCCGTCTGCATAAAAGCTTTTTCAGATCTAAGTTTTCACTTCGTGAAAACTCATATCCGACAGTATATTCTAACACAGAGGCGTTCCCATGGTGATGGGGACGCTTCTAGTTAGAATACACTACAAACTTTGTACAAGACTGCCCCCTGCTGCCTGGGAGCACCCGATCTCTTACAGGGGGATATGATAGCACAATTAACCCCTTCAGGTGCGGCACCTGAAGGGGTTAATTGTACTATCATATCCCCCTGTAAGAGATCAGGGCTGCCAGGCAGCAGGGGGCAGACCCCCCCCCCCTCCCCAGTTTGAATATCGTTGGTGGCACAGTGTGCGCCCCCCATCGGGCCCCCCTTCCTCCCTCTAGTGTAATAAATCGTTGGTGGCACAGTGTGCGCCCCCCATCAGCCCCCCGCACACTGGCCACCAATGTTGTTACTGCTATAGAGGCAGGGGGGCCGATGGGGGGCGCACACTGTGCCACCAACGATTTATAACAATAGAGGGAGGAAGGGGGGGGCCCGATGGGGGGCGCACACTGTGCCACCAACGATTTATTACACTAGAGGGAGGAAGGGGGGCCCGATGGGGGGCGCACACTGTGCCACCAACGATATTCAAACTGGGGAGGGGGGGGGGTCTGCCCCCTGCTGCCTGGCAGCCCTGATCTCTTACAGGGGGATATGATAGTACAATTAACCCCTTCAGGTGCCGCACCTGAAGGGGTTAATTGTGCTATCATATCCCCCTGTAAGAGATCGGGTGCTGCCAGGCAGCAGGGGGCAGTCTTGTACAAAGTTTGTAGTGTATTCTAACTAGAAGCGTCCCCATCACCATGGGAACGCCTCTGTGTTAGAATATACTGTCGGATATGAGTTTCACGATGTAGCTCATATCCGACAGTATATTCTAACATAGAGGCGTTCCCATGGTGATGGGGACGCTTCAAGTTAAAATATACCATCGGATTGGAGAAAACTCCAATCCGATGGTATAAAAGAACTCCAGACTTTACATTGAAAGTCAATGGGGACGGATCCGTTTGAAATGGCACCATATTGTGTCAACCTCAAACGGATCCGTCCCCATTGACTTGCATTGTAATTCAGGAAGACGGATCCGTTTGGCTCCGCACGGCCAGGCAGACACCAAAACGACTTTTTTTTCATGTCCGTGGATCCTCCAAAAATCAAGGAAGACCCACGGACGAAAAAACGGTCACGGATCACGGACCCACGGACCCCGTTTTTGCGGACCGTGAAAAAAAACTGTCGTGTGCATGAGGCCTTAAACCAAACTTTCCCTGTGCTGTCCCTATGTACCTGATGGGGGGTGCTGGGGCACAGATCGGGTCCTGGGGGTGCTGGCAGCGATGGCGGACACACGTGCAGGCAGCTCCTCTCTCCTCCGGCTCCGGAACACAAAAGGAGGAGGAGAGGAGCGCCTGCCTCTTTTGAATCTGCCGCCGGACCGCCCACTGACCAATCAGAAAGCGATCCTGAGTGGTGATGTCACCATCACCACTCAGGATCGCTGGATGGTGATTGGTGGAGTGAAATCACACCACCATCACCATCCTGTTCCGGGTTATCGGATCTTCAGAGACCCGAATATCCCGGAAACGCAGAAAACCGCAGGTCTGAATTGACCTGCGGTTTTCTGCGATCGCCGACATGGGGGGGTCACAGGACCCCCCGGCGCATTTGCCCCAGGTGCCTGCTCAATGATTTGAGCAGGCACCGGGTTCCGATCACCGCCCGCCGAGCGGCGGTGATCGGAACCATTCATGACGTACCGGTACGTCATGTGTCCTTAAGTACCAGGACATCATGACGTACCGGTACGTCATGTGTCCTGAAGAGGTTAAGCTCTCCTCCGGCAGTCCATGCACCAGGTGCAAAAACTACCCTGACTGGAGTATTCTTTCGCCAACATTTGCAGGTCAGCGTTTGCAGGTATAAATGTTGGTAAATTTGTCAGGGCCAGTTTCAAGTGTCAAAGGCAGCGCAAAAACGCCCGTGTGGTTTCCAAAGTTGCAAAAAAAAGTTCTTGCGACTTTTTTTTACGTCCAAAATTTGTGTAGCGCTGTTTATAAATGACCCCCAGCGATGCTCATGCACACGACCGTTGTTTCATTCCGTGTCAGTTATTCTGTTTCTTCGTGATTTTCTGCGGACCCATTAACTTTCAATGGGTCCGTTGAAAACTCGGCTAATGCACTGTTTGTCATCCGCGTCCGTGATCCGTGGTTCCAGTCCGTCAAAAAAATATAACCTGTCCTATTTTTTGTCACGGAAAACAGTTTGCGGACCCATTCAAGTCAATGGGTCCGTGAAAAAACGCGGAGGCACACAAAATTGTCATCCGCGTCCGCTTTTTTTCCTATCATTTGCATGGCAAACTTGACTTAGACTTTTTTTTTACTTTCCTTCGTGTCTGGTGATCCTCCAAAAATAAAGGAAGACACACGGAAACAAAAACGGAAACGGATCACGGAACAACGGAACCCCATTTTGCAGACCGATAAAAACAACTGTCGTGTGCATGAGGCCTATGGCTGCTATTTTCTAACCCCCTGCAGTCCTATTCTGTGGGGCTTTTGGCCATATTACAACCTTCTGAAACCAGCCTCCAGACATTTTTTTGCATTTTTATTTTTTTGGGGTGCGTTTTTTGACAAAATTCCCAATTTCAGGTGTTGCACAGAAATCTATCGGAATTATTAAAGGCAAGACGAACAAGTTTTTTCATAGTGACTTTATTTTTTTATTTTTTTGGGTGAGAAGCGTTTTTAACCACTTCAGCCCCGCTAGCTGAAACCCCCTTCATGACCAGAGCACTTTTTACACTTCGGCACTACACTCCTTTCACCGTTTATCGCTCGGTCATGCAACTTACCACCCAAATGAATTTTACCTCCTTTTCTTCTCACTAATGGAGCTTTCATTTGGTGGTATTTTATTGCTGCTGACATTTTTACTTTTTTTGTTATAATCAAAATGTAACGATTTTTTTGCAAAAAAATGACATTTTTCACTTTCAGCTGTAAAATTTTGCAAAAAAAACGACATCCATATATAAATTTTTCGCCAAATTTATTGTTCTACATGTCTTTGATAAAAAAAAATGTTTGGGCAAAAAAAAAAATGGTTTGGGTAAAAGTTATAGCGTTTACACACTATGGTACAAAAATGTGAATTTCCGCTTTTTGAAACGGCTCTGATTTTCTGAGCACCTGTCATGATTCCTGAGGATCTACAATGCCCAAACAGTAGAAAAACCCCACAAATGACCCCATTTCGGAAAGTAGACACCCTAAGGTATTCGCTGATGGGCATAGTGAGTTCATAGAACTTTTTATTTTTTGTCACAAGTTAGCGGAAAATGATGATGATTTTTTCTTTTTTTTTTTTTTCTTACAAAGTCTCATATTCCACTAACTTGCGACAAAAAATAAAAAATTCTAGGAACTCGCCGTGCCCCTCACAGAATACCTTGGGGTGTCTTCTTTCCAAAATGGGGTCACTTGTGGCGTAGTTATACTGCCCTGGCAATTTAGGGGCCCTAATGTGTGAGAAGAACTTTGCAATCAAAATGTGTAAAAAATGACCGGTGAAATCCGAAAGGTGCACTTTGGAATATGTGCCCCTTTGCCCACCTTGGCAGCAAAAAAGTGTCACACATCTGGTATCGCCGTACTCAGGAGAAGTTGGGGAATGTGTTTTGGGGTGTCATTTTACATATACCCATGCTGGGTGAGAGAAATATCTTGGCAAAAGACAACTTTGCCCATTTTTTTATACAAAGTTGGCATTTGACCAAGATATTTTTCTCACCCAGCATGGGTATATGTAAAATGACACCCCAAAACACATTGCCCAACTTCTCCTGAGTACGGCGATACCAGATGTGTCACACTTTTTTGCTGCCAAGGTGGGCAAAGGGGCACATATTCCAAAGTGCACCTTTCGGATTTTGCAGGCCATTTTTTACACATTTTGATTGCAAAGTTCTTCTCACACATTTGGGCCCCTAAATTGCCAGGGCAGTATAACTACGCCACAAGTGACCCCATTTTGGAAAGAAGACACCCCAAGGTATTCCGTGAGGGGCACTGCGAGTTCCTAGAATTATATTTTTTTTGTCACAAGTTAGCGGAAAATGATGATTTCTTTTTTTTTCTCTTTTTTCCTTACAAAGTCTCATATTCCACTAACTTGCGACAAAAAATAAAAAATTCTAGGAACTCGCCATGCCCCTCACGGAATACCTTGGGGTGTCTTCTTTCCAAAATGGGGTCACTTGTGGCGTAGTTATACTGCCCTGGCAATTTAGGGGCCCATATGTGTGAGAAGTACTTTGCAATCAAAATCTGTAAAAAATGACCGGTGAAATCCGAAAGGTGCACTTTGGAATATGTGCCCCTTTGCCCACCTTGGCATCAAAAAAGTGTCACACATCTGGTATCGCCGTACTCAGGAGAAGTTGGGGAATGTGTTTTGGGGTGTAATTTTACATATACCCATGCTGGGTGAGAGAAATATCTTGGCAAAAGACAACTTTTCCCATTTTTTTATACAAAGTTGGCAGTTGGCATTAGATATTTTTCTCACCCAGCATGGGTATATGTAAAATGACACCCCAAAACACATTGCCCAACTTCTCCTGAGTACGGCGATACCAGATGTGTGACACTTTTTTGCAGCCTAGATGCGCAAAGGTGCCCAAATTCCTTTTAGGAGGGCATTTTTAGACATTTGGATCCCAGACTTCTTCTCACACTTTCGGGCCCCTAAAAAGCCAGGGCAGTATAAATACCCCACATGTGACCCCACTTTGGAAAGAAGACACCCCAAGGTATTCAATGAGGGGCCTGGCGAGTTCATAGAAATTTTTTTTTTTTTTGCATAAGTTAGCGGAAATTGATTTTTTTTGTTTTTTACTCACAAAGTCTCACTTTCCGCTAACTTAGGACATAAATTTCAATCTTTCATGGACTCAATATGCCCCTCACGGAATACCTTGGGGTGTCTTCTTTCCGAAATGGGGTCACATGTGGGGTATTTATACTGCCCTGGCTTTTTAGGGGCCCTAAAGCGTGAGAAGAAGTCTGGAATATAAATGTCTAAAAATGTTTACGCATTTGGATTCCGTGAGGGGTATGGTGAGTTCATGTGAGATTTTATTTTTTGACACAAGTTAGTGGAATATGAGACTTTGTAAGAAAAAACAAACAAAAAATTTCCGCTAACTTGGGCCAAGAAAATGTCTGAATGGAGCCTTACAGGGGGGGGTGATCAATGACAGGGGGGTGATCAATGACAGGGGGGTGATCACCCATACAGACTCCCTGATCACCCCCCTGTCACTGATCACCCCCCTGGTAAGGCTCCATTCAGACGTCCGTATGATTTTTACGGATCCATGGATACATGGATCGGATCCGCAAAACACATGCGGACGTCTGAATGGAGCCTTACATGAGGGTTATCAATGACAGGGGGTGATCAGGGTGATCACCCCCCTGTCACTGATCACCCCCCCTGTAAGGCTCTATTCAGACGTCCGTATGATTTTTTACGGATCCACGGATACATGGATCGGATCCGCAAAACACATGCGGACGTCTGAATGGAGCCTTACAGGGGGGGTGATCAATGACAGAGGGGTGATCACCCATATAGACTCCCTGATCACCCCCCTGTAAGGCTCCATTCAGACGTCCGTATGATTTTTTACGGATCCACGGATACATGGATCGGATCCGCAAAACACATGCGGACGTCTGAATGGAGCCTTACAGGGGGGGGTGATCAATGACAGAGGGGTGATCACCCATATAGACTCCCTGATCACCCCCCTGTAAGGCTCCATTCAGACGTCCGTATGATTTTTTACGGATCCACGGATACATGGATCGGATCCGCAAAACACATGCGGACGTCTGAATGGAGCCTTACAGGGGGGGGGGTGATCAATGACAGAGGGGTGATCACCCATATAGACTCCCTGATCACCCCCCTGTAAGGCTCCATTCAGACGTCCGTATGATTTTTTACGGATCCACGGATACATGGATCGGATCCGCAAAACACATGCGGACGTCTGAATGGAGCCTTACAGGGGGGGTGATCAATGACAGAGGGGTGATCACCCATATAGACTCCCTGATCACCCCCCTGTAAGGCTCCATTCAGACGTCCGTATGATTTTTTACGGATCCACGGATACATGGATCGGATCCGCAAAACACATGCGGACGTCTGAATGGAGCCTTACAGGGGGGGGGGTGATCAATGACAGAGGGGTGATCACCCATATAGACTCCCTGATCACCCCCCTGTAAGGCTCCATTCAGACGTCCGTATGTGTTTTGCGGATCCGATCCATGTATCAGTGGATCCGTAAAAATCATGCGGATGTCTGAATGGAGCCTTACAGGGGGGTGATCAATGACAGAGGGGTGATCAATGACAGGGAAGTGATCAGGAAGTCTATATGCGTGATCACCCCCTTGTCATTGATCACCCCCCTGTAAGGCTCCATTCAGAGGTCCGCATGTGTTTTGCGGATCCGATCCATGTATCAGTGGATCCGTAAAAATCATGCGGATGTCTGAATGGAGCCTTACAGGGGGGTGATCAATGACAGAGGGATGATCAATGACAGGGAAGTGATCAGGAAGTCTATATGCGTGATCACCCCCTTGTCATTGATCACCCCCCTGTAAGGCTCCATTCAGAGGTCCGCATGTGTTTTGCGGATCCGATCCATGTATCAGTGGATCCGTAAAAATCATGCGGATGTCTGAATGGAGCCTTACAGGGGGGTGATCAATGACAGAGGGGTGATCAATGACAGGGAAGTGATCAGGAAGTCTATATGCGTGATCACCCCTTGTCATTGATCACCCCCCTGTAAGGCTTCATTCAGAGGTCCGCATGTGTTTTGCGGATCCGATCCATGTATCAGTGGATCCGTAAAAATCATGCGGATGTCTGAATGGAGCCTTACAGGGGGGTGATCAATGACAGGGAAGTGATCAGGAAGTTTATGTGCGTGATCACCCACTTGTCATTGATCACCCCCCTGTAAGGCTCCATTCAGACGTCCGTATGCGTTTTGCGGATCCGATCCATGTATCCGTGGATCCGTAAAAATCATACGGACGTCTGAACGGAGCCTGACAGGGGGGTGATCAATGACAGGGGGGTGATCAGGGAGTTTATATGGGGTGATCAGGGAGTTTATATTGGGTGATCATGGGTGATCAGGGGTTTATAAGGGGTTAATAAGTGACCGGGGGGGGGGTGTAGTGTAGTGTGGTGTTTGGTGCGACTGTACTGAGCTACCTGAGTCCTCTGGTGGTCGATCCTAACAAAAGGGACCACCAGAGGACCAGGTAGCAGGTATATTAGACGCTGTTATCAAAACAGCGTCTAATATACCTGTTAGGGGTTAAAAAAATCAGATCTCCAGCCTGCCAGCGAGCGATCGCCGCTGGCAGGCTGGAGATCCACTCGCTTACCTTCCGTTCCTGTGAGCGCGCGCGCCTGTGTGCGCGCGTTCACAGGAAATCCTGGCCCTCGCGAGATGACGCATATATGCGTGACTCTGCGCAGGGCTGCCACCTCCGGACCGCACATCTGCGTTAGGCGGTCCGGAGGTGGTTAATCACAATATGCTCTGTGTCTGGTGTTTTGTGATATTCTTGTCCCATAGACATCCATTGGCTTGGTTTACCCTGCTTGAAAATACTCAAGTGCTAGTGTGACTTGTGCTTTTTAATGGTGTTCTTTGCATTCTTCCGATACAGAGGAAGTGATGTTACAGGGGGTATATACTTTCACATATAAAAATGCAAGGCAGACAAAAACCGCCATCAAAAACCCCAGGTGCTCAAATACACTATTTGGCCAAAAGTTTCACAAAAACAAAGTTAGGCATTTTTAGATGCTGTTTTACACCAACAAAATAAAAACATGTGGCAGAACCCTGTGTTTTGGATCTGGTCAAGCTGCCAGTTCGGGTGATGTACTGCTCCAAATCAATGCTAAATGAATACGTGCACGGAAAGATCAAACTGAGACACACAGCTGGGGTCAAAGCAAGATCTCTGGTTTACTGCAGAACAGCAGACAGTATATAGGACAGGAAGAAGCGGGGAGGTAGGGTGGCGTATATTCTTTTCTATTGGCTATAACTGTATTTTCTGTCACATCTATGTGCAAGAGGAAGTCCCCCCCCCCCCTTCTAGATGGAGGAAGCTGCTTGCTTGAGATGAACAGAAACTGTCTTGAGGCACATAATGAAGCATGAAAGTAAGATTCTTGTTCTAGGCGTTGGCGAGGTACCTGACTGCCTAAGCTAAAGTATAGTTCTCAACAAGCAAGTATCCATATTGTCTCAATATGGAGGATCGCAACACACACAAAGTTTGTCTTATTTCAACCAGTAAAAAAAACAAAAAAAAAATAAACTGAATAACCACAGGCGTTTTTGTGGCTTTTTTATTTGGGTGTCCTTTGCACATTTAGTGACAGTTATCAAATGTTATAAGATCTTTTTGACAGATGTGAACTCGGCCTTAGGCTATTGCTCCAAACTCCTCATGAGGCCGCATTGCGGCGAAACATGTCGGGTGGAGGAGTGTTAGGCGCGGCATTTTAGGCAGGAATGAAGGTTGAATGTGACTAGAGATGAGCGAACCTCTGTTTTAAGTTCGGCGTCTAAAGTTCGGGTTTGGATTAGTGGAGAATCCCGATCTGGAACCGGATATGGATTCCGACTTCCGTTGTGGTCCGTGGTAGCGGAATCAATAATGGCCGATTATTGATTCCGCTACCACGGACCACAACGGAAGTCGGAATCCATATCCGGTTCCAGATCGGGATTCTCCGCTAATCCAAACCCGAACTTTAGACGCCGAACTTAAAACAGAGGTTCGCTCATCTCTAAATGTGACCCGTGTATGTGTGTGACCACCGTTGTTTGTACAGGGGCAGATATCTTAGGCCTGTGAGACACAATACAGAGATATAGTTTATAGGGACAGGAATTACGTTTTGTGTGTTGGTACTGAGCCTCAGTACCTATACAACAGAACCGATTAGTACCCCTGGTCTGAAGGCTAATTGATCAAATGTGAGTTGCACGAATCAAACAATTCCATTACTATTGGCAATAATTGCTACGAGTTTCTGGGAGACTGTAAGATAACATTCAATGGCAGCAACCTAGATTGCCCCTAATTGTTTATTAATGAACTCTCAGTCTCGCACAGCAGTACCACACATGTCAACCACACCTGATCCTTAGGCCCCTTTCACACGGGCGAGTATTCTGCGCCGATGCGATGCGTGAGTTGAACGCATTGCACCCGCACTGAATACCGACCCATTCATTTCTATGGGGCTGTTCACATAAGCGGTGATTTTCACGCATCACTTATGCGTTGCGTGAAAATTGCAGCATGTTCTATATTGTGCGTTTTTCACATAGAAATGAATGGGGTTGCGTGAAAATCGCAAGCATCCGCAAGCAAGTGCGGATGTGGTGCGATTTTCACGCACGGTTGCTAGGAGACGATCTCGATGGAGACCCGATCATTATTATTTTCCCTTATCACATGGTTATAAGGGAAAATAATAGCATTCTGAATATAGAATGCGTAGTAAAATAGCGCTGGAGGGGTTAAAAAAATAAATAAAATAATTTAACTCACCTTAGTCCACTTGATCGCTCTGTCCGGCATCTCGTCTGTCTCCTTTGCTGAACAGGACCTGTGGTGACATCACTCCGGTCATCACATGTTCCATCACATGATCTTTTACCATGGTGATGGATCATGTGATGGATCATCTGATGACCGGAGTGACGTCACCACAGGTCCTGTTCCTGAAATGAATGCTCACCACAGGTCCTGTTCAGCAAAGGAGACAGAAGAGATGCCGGGCTACGCGATCAAGTGGACTAAGGTGAGTTAAATTATTTTATTTTTTAACCCCTCCAGCGCTATTTTACTATGCATTCTGTATTCAGAATACTATTATTTTCCCTTATAACCAGAATACAAGCTACAGAACACCGATCCCAAGCCTGAACTTCTGTGAAGAAGTTCGGGTTTGGGCACCAAACATGCGCGATTTTTCTCACGCGAGTGCAAAACGCATTACAATGTTTTGCACTCGTGCGGAAAAATCACGGGTGTTCCCGCAATGCACCCGCACATTTTCCCGCAACGCCCGTCTGAAAGAGGCCTTAATGTGGTCTAGCTATCCTCAGTTCTGTGACGGGCTCTGCGCCCATAAAATAACCAAATGGTCCATAAAGTGTGAGGCGGCACCAATTGCAAGTGAGGAACCGTCACCCCCCTCTCATTCCTGATAATTTTAACCTATCCCTGTAGGTCTTTAGATTTTAGATATGTTACAATAAAGTTATTTAGTTTAGGACCCCTACAGGGATTTTTGTCGGTCCACTGACCGAATTGAGTACTTGTAATGGACCTGTAAACACGGACAAAAATAGGGCATGCTTCCATGCTAAAACCACAGACCGTGCTAAAATACGGATGTATGAATACACATTAAAACGAATGGTTACATGTGCTGTCCGTGGAGAACATTGACAGCACACGTTTGTGAATCACTGATGTGTGAATGAGGCCTAAGATTGGCTTTTGTAACACCAGTCTTAGGCCTCATGCACACGACCGTTGTGTGTTTTGTGGTCTGCAAATTGCGGATCCGCAAAACACGGATGGCGTCCGTGTGCGTTCTGCAATTTGCGGAACGGCGCGGACAGCCATTGATATAAATGCCTATTCTTGTCCGCAAAACGGACAAGAATAGGACAGGTTATATTTTTTCGCGGACCACGTAACGGAGCAACGGATGCGGACAGCACACCGAGTGCTGTCCGCATCTTTTGCATCCCCATTGAAGTGAATGGGTCCGCATCTAAGCCGCAAAAACTGCGCGGACCAAAACAGTCGTGTGCATGAGGCCTTAGGGCTCATGCAGATTGGTTGTGGACAAAAACCACATCCATGGCGTTTTTCTCCTATAGAGTAGGTGATGTGAAAAATACTGAAAAAGTGGCAAGAGCTTCAGCATGCTGCGCTTCTGAAAAGAAGTCAGAAAGACAAAACATGGCATCATTGTGTGTTGTGCGTTTTAAATTGCACAAAAGTACGTAGGTACAAAAAACTTCACTAGAAATGTCATGAGTGCATAAAAACATCACCAAAAGCAGTTGTCATGCACGCATTTAGGGGGTCATTTATCAAGGGACTTAGATTTTTTTCAGGGGTCATTTAGCAAGTCCCTTTTTTTGATCAGCTGTGCAACAAAATATGATTCCACAAATAGAAATAAATAAGCGGCACTCACCATTCGATGCGAATGTTTCTTTTATGCTGGGTACAGAGAGGGGAAGAACAAACAGTGCAATCACAAGAACATGGCGACGGCCGTTTCGCGTATCACCGCTTCATCTGGCCATACGGTTTTTCAGTGTGCATGAGGCCTAAGAATGCTGTACCCAGTTTAGGAAATATTTTCATTGAATGGTGAGTGCCGCTTATTTATTTCTATTTGTGGAATCATATTTGCATCTCACAAGCTGTGCGCCACCAGATTGCGAGAGTACCGTGGCCCCTGTTTTCTCCATGTGACCGGTGGTGAAAGCGATAGTTTGCCGTAGTGCCACCAAATCTTGGACTCTATATTATCATTCTTGCAACAATATATAGTCGCACAGCCGGTTTATGCCCCGTTCAACAGTTGTGCGTGTTGTTCGGGGCCGTGTCCGGGCCCCGGCCAATTTATTAACATTTACATCTGGAACATTTACCCCTTAAGCCTCATTGGTGGTCAGTGATGCATCCGTGAAGAATCCGTGTTGGGTCTGTGTGTCCGTTTTTTGTTGTCCGTGTTGCATCCGTGTTTCACTGACACTGAACAGCTGAAAAATAATTTTCAAAGCATCTCTTCCTAATAATCCGTGAAAGACGCATGCAACACGGATGGCATCCGTGGTTTTCACGGACCCATAGACTATAATGGACGTGATGGCTCCGTTAACACAGACAAAATAGAGCATCCATCCGTACTAAAAACACTGACCCACATCCTCAAGTGCGGAAAAAAACGGTCCCGTTACTCTAGTAACTTTTTAGTTCCTGTTTCATAAAGTTTGTGGTGATAAATAACAATGTATGGCTCTTTAGTACTCACTGTTCGGTAGTGCGCGTACTTGTGGCGTCCCACGTGTAGAAGCGCTTACCTCGATACACGGTAGGGTGTAGTTGATCGCTGATGAAGTAGATCGGAACTCCGATGACTCGTTCCTATTCTCGCGAGATGAACTGTTGCCTTTCTTTCGTATGGCTTCAGTTCACAGTAAATCTTTGTTCGTATTATCACGAAAATAGGTGATTACCTTTCTTTCGTATAATGCCGTAAATAACTTCAATCCACAGTGAGCCTTCGCTTGTTTTATCGCAAAGTATTACCTTGACACCACGGCGGTCTTTTTGTAGTTAGTCTTTCAGTAGTGCATGGCCATGATGGTGTACTGGACTCTTTATGAATAAACCTTAAGGCTGGGTTCACACCTGATCGTTTTACAGCGCGTTCCTACGCGCTGTAAAACGCTCAACAAGGAGAAACCAATGATTCCCTATGGGAATGGTTCTCACCTGGGCGTTTTACAGCGCGTACGATCGCCCTGTAAAACGCACGACGCCCCAAGAAGTACATGAGCTTCTTTGGGGCGTCTTGTCGCGCGTTCCCGTACATAGACTTTCGGGAACGCGCGACAATGGGCGTTCGCTTGTCTCTGTATGCGCGATTGCAAACGCCGGTACAATCGCGCATAAAGAGCGCTCCTTTCAGAACGCTCAGGTGTGAACCCAGCGTAAGTCCCCCGACGCGTTTCGAAATAGATCCCTATTTCTTCCTCAGTGGGTTATTCAGGATAGCCATTTATATTGAAGGCTGTCCGAGCCGTTCCGCAAATTGCGGAAAGCACACGGACGCCATCCGTGTTTTGCGGATCTGCGATTTGCGAACCACGAAACACACCACGGTCGTGTGCATGAGGACCTAATAACTTTAATAGGGCCGCAAAAGATGCGGACAGCACTCCGTGTGCTGTTCGCATCCGTTGCTCCGTTCCGTGGCACCGCAAAAAAAATAGAACATGTCCTATTCTTGTCCGTTTTGCCAACAAGAATAGGCATTTCTACAATGGGCCACCTGTTCCGTTCCGCAAATTATGGAAGGCACACGGGCGGCTTCAGTTTTTTGCGGATCCACGGTTTGTGGACCGCAAAAAAGGGAACGGTCGTGTGCATGAGGCCTAAACTATTTATTGCACATGAATGTACCCTGAGCTGGGAAAGCGAGGCTCCTTCCCGTAGAGCGGCTGAGGAATGCAGGAAGCTGCATGCAGCTGTTTTTTCTATTAATGGCAGAGAATTTCCTGCAAGAGAAATGAAAGTGAAAGCTAACAGAGTGGGACACCAGGAAGACGACGGGACCGAGCTGACAGAGGAGAGGTACAGAAACGTCACTATTTCATCCGAATTCTTCCTATATTCCACAACACACCGGTTAGACTTGATGCCCTGTCTTTGTAGAGCCAGCCCCTGCCAGCACCAGGACCCCTTTAAAGGGAACCTGTCAGTCCCTGAGGGTAGCATAAGACAGACACAAAGGGGCACTTTTACTAAGGGACTTGCGACTATTTTAGCCATAAAATAGTCGCAAGTCCCCTTATTTTTTAAACAAGCTGTGCGACAATATTTAGTTGCCGGGTCCGTCAAATAGGTGTGTCGGGGGTCGTGCCAGGACCGGGTCTCAAGCTCTGGCAAATTTACAAACATTTATGCCTGGAGAGAGGTATAAATGTGAGCGTAAACTACGCCAGGCGCAGGGACTGCCACAGATGTGCCTGATTTATGACGAGGTGCACGCCTGGTGATAAATTAGACGAATCTAACGGCAGCGCATGGGGGAAACTATGACTGGCATAGAAAGGCGTTCTTAGTAAATGTGCCCCAAAGTTTTCAGCCACTGTAAAGCCTCATTCACACGTCAGTGTTTTGGTCAGTGATTTCCATCAGTGATTGTGAGCTAAAACCAGGATCGGAGTCTCCACAGACATAAGGTATAATGAAGAGATCTGCACTTGTTCTGTGTTTAGATCTGCGTCTGGTTTTGGCTCAAAATCACTGATGGAAATCACTGACCAAACACTGACGTGTGAATGAGGCATAAGGCTACTTTCACACTTCGCGTTTGGTGCGGATCCGTCATGGATCCGCACAAACGCTTCCGTTCAGATAATACAACCGCATGCATCCGTTCAAAACGGATCCATTTGTATTATCTGTAACATAGCCAAAACGGATCTGTTTTGAACACCACTGAAAGTCAATGGGGGACGGATCAGTTTTCTATTGTGCCATATTGTGTCAGTGAAAACGCTTTTGGTGTCCGCCTCCAGAGCCGAATGGAGCCAAACTGATGCATTCTGAATGGATAAGAATCCGCTCAGAATGTATTAGGGCAAATGGATCTGTGTTGGACCGCTTGTGAGAGCCCTGAACGGATCTCAGAAACGGAAACCAAAACGCCAGTGTGAAAGTAGCCTTACATATATGTGAATTTGCAGGGTATTCCTTGCAGTGCCAACGAGGAGGATTCATTATACACCCCTGATGATTGACAGCCCTATGTGCAGTAAGGTGGAGGTGTCAATCATTAGTGGGGGGGATGGAGCACCTGCATTCAGAACAGATCACACTCCTCCACACCGAAGGTAGTCTTGCTTTTATAGATGTGTTTGAAAAGGGAAATGGGGGATGTCTATGGGGCTGACAGCTTATCTACTGTGTTTGAGCAGCTTGGGTATGTGATGTCAGTCAGCAAGTGGAAAGGGGTGGTGGGGGTCAGTCCAGGCGGCATTACACTATATAATGGGGCGCCCTCCTATTGTATGATACATGCCATAAGAGGCTGAAAGGTCACTTTAATATGAATTATTTTATAGGGCTTGGGCCAGTGGCGTAGCTAGAAATGACTGGGCCCAACAGCAAAAAAAATTATAGGGCCCCCCCTCCCCCAGTAATTTTTTCGCAACCCCTTCCTTTCATGCCGCCCCCATTCCTGTGGCTAGTAAAGATCGCTCTCTCAGACCAGGGCCGGTGTTCTGCCGAAAGTCTATAGCGGAAGTCACGTGGTGCGCTGCGCAAGCGCACAAGCGTACTTCCACGAATCATCGGAATCATCGTCTTAAAGTGACAGTCATCTCCAGTAAAAGCGAGTCCGCGAGGGTACAAATTAATGTAGATTAATGAGCGCGGCGGGGGGGGGGGGGGGGGGGTATAGAGACTGTCACTTTAAGAAGTCTATACCCTTAAGTGGTGTGCGAACTACTGCAGTGGAGGCACCACGTGACTTCCGCTAAAGACTTTCGGCAAACTGAAGACTTTCGGCAGAACACCGGCACTGTATATAATTTCATTGTGTAATACTGTTGAGGCGGCCCTGACAAAATCTTTTAGTCCTCCTCCTCCTGGATGGGCCCCTTCTGGGTCAGGGCCCCAAAGCAGCCGCTTCCCTTATAGTTACGCCCCTGGCTTGGGTGACACGTGTAATGTTTGCTTGTGGAGTCACGATGTCAGATGGCACAACTGCAAATACTGTAGGATTTTTGGTTGGAAGTCAGAAGCGACTTCGCTATCATAGGCCACAATTAGCGTTTGAGCGAACTTGTTTTTTCTGCCGAGTACACGTGACGGAAATTCTGTAAGAGAAATCCGCTGTATAAATTGACATGCTGCAGATTTTTAAACCGCAACTTTTCTTTAGCGTTTTTTTTTTTTTTAATACAGCGTTTGAATGAGAATTCTGAAATTGTCTTCCACTTTGCTGGCACTGTGCTATGCTGCGGAATTTGCACACGGTAATCTGAATCTAATCAGTCACGTGTGGCCCCAGCCTTAATGGATAGGTATTTTAGCTGTTGGGCTTGAAAAATAATTGGGGTACGTTTATCAAGCTCGCCTGTTTTTAGGCGTAAAATCAGACAGGCCTTATTTGCTTCGGCTATCTTTCTTTTGGCGAGTATTTATTAAAAGTCGCACAGCAGTTGAATTCGATTCGGCGTATTTTTATTAGGGCTCATGCACGCCGTATATATTTTGCAGTCCGCAAAAAACTGATCCTGAGGATAGGTCATCCATATGTACTGGCTGTACAACCCCTTTGACGAGGCCCTTTCTCAGGCAGTCGGTTCGCCTAGACCAGGCATGCTCAACCTGCGGCCCTCCAGCTGTTGTTAAACTACCACTCCCACAGCTGGAGGGCCGCAGGTTGAGCATGCCTGGTCTAGATTGAAATGTTCTCCAGTCCTTGACTGGAGTACATTTAAAGGGGTTCTGCATTTTCTTTCTGATGATCTATCCTCTGCATCACTGGCCTGGGTGCAGCTAAGCCCTGTTCACTAGCCAGGCCAGTAATACTAGTCGTGATGTCACCGGGCCTGCGGTAAACGGAGAGAAGGCTGCAGCGCTACAGGAGCTCAAACAGCTGATCGGTGGGGGTCCTGGGTGTCGGATCCCCGACGATCAGATGCTGATGATCTATTCAGAGGATAGATCATCAGAAAGAAAAATCTGCAGAACCCCTTTAAAGCATTATTATTTATGCCTGAAATAGTGTAAATGATGAATTTGCTGGGGCTGCCCGCTTTAAAGGGATATTCTGGTTATATAAAGTTATGCCCTATCCACGGGATATTAGATTGGTGGGGGCATGCGCAAGGCTGTTCCATTCATTTTTATGGGAATTTTGCAGATAGAGTGATAAGTGGGGGTCCCCATTTTGGATCAAAGGCCGAATGCACACGTCCGTGAGCGGTCCGTGGTAACACTGTCTGGATTCCTACTGAGAGCAGGAGCGCACGGCGTCATTGGTTGCTATGACGCCGTGTGCTTCATGCCACCACTGCACTACAGTAATACACTTGTATAGATCATACCAGTGTATTACTGTAGTGCAGCGGCGGCACCAAGCGCACGGTGTCATAGCAACCAATGTCGCCATGCGCTCCTGCTGTCAGCAGGATGCCAGGCCGGGATACCACGGACCGCTCAAGGCCGTGTTCCACTGCCGTGTGCATTCGGCCTAATAGTTATCTCCTGCCCTGTGAATATGGGATAATTTCATATAACTGGTATACCCCTTTAACGTGTTTTACACTCTACTTTTTTGCTCATGCATTCAAACAAATTGCAACAAAACCGTACATGATTTTACCGCTGATTTGCTGTAGTTTTCCAATGGAGTTTTTGGGTGCATGGCTTGAACCCGCTGTACAATCTGGGCATGCGGCATCATAAAACTATGAAAACTGACCATATGCTCAAAACACATGTGATGAGTATTAGACTGCAGGTCGTCCAACCACTGGGACCCCAGCAATCCCGAGAATTGAGGTTCTTTTGTCTGAATGGAGCATGTTTATGGGATTAATGGCCGGATCCACGTGGCCATATCAGCATTTGTCCCATGTAAAGGTTGTTTTCTGCCCAGTGATTAAGATTCTATTATTAGGACAGGTTTTGGAGGGAAAATGTTCCACCGCTTTGCAGTGGGTCGCTGGGCATTCTGCCCAGTGATGGCCGTGATTGACTGAGGTCTGGGCCTTTTATGTTCCAGGGTTTCGGGTAGAGATACCTGCACCCTGGTAACAGGTGCCTGATTGGTGGGGGGGGTTAAGGAGTGGCGCTATAAGTGTCCTGGCTCCGCGGGCTGGCTTGCCTTTTGTCTGTACCAGCCTGTGGAGCCCTGGATCTGTGTGCCCCTGCCCCCACCCCTATTGAAAGGGTAATGGTTTTTGGTGTGTTTGGCAGTGATGGCCAGTTCGCAGTGTTCGCCCGCGAACATATGCGGCCTGCCATCTTGATTCACAAGTCCGGCGATGCACAGTTAAGCCCTTGCCTGTGCCGCCAGCCTGTCTGAAATCAAATGCGGTCACCGGGAGCAGGCAGTTCCGAGAACAGCCGCCGGGGGCCTTCATTGGGCTGTTCTCGGAACTGCCTGCTCCCGGTGACCGCATTTGTTTCAGACCGGCACAGGTAAGGGCTTGCCTGTGCATCACCGGACTTGTGAGTCAAGATGGCAGCCCGCATGTGTTCGCGGGCGAACACTGCGAACTGGCCATCACTGGTGTTTGGGTGGTATTACATAGGTCATCCTGTTTATAGGATGGACTCCGAAGTTATTATTATTATGGTTGAATCTGACTTTATGACTAGGCTCTAAAATATGTTATGGTTATTTGGTTAATTATGAGTTAATAAACAGACCATGGCCATCGGTTTACATCCACTCTCGTGTGTTATGTTTTTATTTATATTAATGTATACATTTTGGGATGTTTGTGTATGGGACATATATGCTGTATGATTGCCATGGAGCAATGGCTACATTAGCCCCATTAACATTATGGAGCAGTGGCCCAACATGTGCACCACCGGTCAAATCGGAGAGGGGACCTTCCATTCTCAGGATTGCTTGGGGGGGTCCCAATGCTCGGATCCTCCATGCTCCTATTTGCATCACCTTTCCTGTGTATTGGCGATAAATATTGTTTGTGAGCTAACCCTTTAAGGACCACAGGTTTATACCCCCTAGTGACCAGGCCCTTTTTTACAAATCGGCACTTCACAACTTTAACAGTTTATCGCTCGGTCATGCAACTTGGCACCCAAATGAATTTTACCTCCTTTTCTTCTCACAAATACAGCTTTCTTTTGGTGGTATTTGATTGCTGTTGAGATTTTTTGTTTTTTCTGATATTAATCAAAAAAGACTTTTTCTAGTAAAATTGTTCAAATATAATTACATTTCTATACAAGTTTGTGTCAGAATTTATTGTGCTACATGTCTTTTGATAAAAAAAATCCAATAAGTATATATTTATTGTTTGCACAAAAGTTATAGCGTTTACAAACTATGGTACAAAAATATGAATTTCCGCATTTTGAAGAAGCTCTGACTTTCTGAGCACCTGTCATGTTTCTTGAGGTGCTAGAATGCCAGGATAGTATAAATACCCCCCAAATTACCCCATTTTAGAAAGAAGACACCCCAAAGTATTCGCAGAGGGGCATGGTGAGTTCATGTATGATTAAAAATTTTTTCCCAAGTTAGCAGAAAATGACACTTTCTAAAGGAAAAAAAAATAATAATAAAGTTTCCATTTCTGCTAACTTCTGGCAAAAAAATAAAATCTCCCACGGACTCACTATGCCCCTCAGTGAATACCGTGGGGTGTCTACTTTCCGAAATGGGGTCATTTGTGGGGTGTGTTTACTGTTCTGGCATTTTGGGCGGGGGTAAATTGTGAGCAACCCTGTAAAGCCTAACCCTGGGTTCACACCTGAGCGTTTTACAGCGCGTTCAAACGCGCTGTAAAACGCTTAAGACATGAAAACCAATGCTTCCCTATGGGAAGGGTTCACACCTGGGCGTTTTACAGCGCGTACGAACGCGCTGTAAAACGCCCGACGCTCAAACAAGTACTTGAGCTTCTTTGGGGCGTTTTGACGCGCGTTTGTGGCCATAGGACACTGCAGTCAATGACACAAACGCGCGTCAAACGCGCGTTTACTATTGCAAAAAACGCGCATAAAAACGCGCGACACAAACGCGCGTAAAACGCGCGTTTGAGGAACGCTCAGGTGTGAACCCAGGGTAAAGGTACTCATTGGACTTTCGGCCCCTTTACGCACTTAGGCTGCAAAAAAGTGTCACACATGTGGTATCGCCGTACTCAGAAGTAGGGCAATGTGTTTTGGGGTGTATTTTCACATATACCCATGCTGGGTGGAAGAAATATTTCTGTAAATTGACAACTTTGTATAAAAGATTTTTAAAAGTTGTAATTTACAGAGATATTTACACCCCAAAACACATTGCCCTACTTGTCCTGAGTACGGCGATACCACATGTGTGACACTTTTTTGCAGCCTAGGTGCACAAAGGGGCCCAAATTCCAATGAGTACCTTTAGAATTTCACAGGGCATTTTTACGCATTTGGACTCCAAACTACTTCTCACGCTTTAGGGCCCCTAAAATGCCAGGGCAGTATAAATACCCCACAAGTGACCCCATTTTGGAAAGAAGGCAACCCAAGGTATTCCGTGAGGGGTATGGTGAGTTCATGTAAGATTTAATTTTTTGTCACAAGTTAGTGGAATATGAGACTCTGTAAAAAAAATATAAAAAAAATATCCGCTAACTTGTGCCCAAAAAACAATCTTCTATGAACTCGCCATGCCACTCAAAAGTGATCTTTATAGCGCCGCAGCGATTTTACGTTGTTTTTGCAGTGATCAGAAAAAAAACAATTCTGCCACTGCGGTGGGGCGGACTGAACGCAAGTGTGGGCACAAGATCAGGCCTGATCGAGCGAACACTGCATTTTTTGTAGAGCCTAAGGTGACCCTATTGTACTGATATAGATCTGATTGCGATCAGTCTTGATCACTTACAGATACTATATAGTACTAGTGCTGATTAGCAACAGCGATTACGCTAATCAGCGACTAATCAGTGACTGCGGTGCGGTGCGGTGGGCTGCGCTCTAACTACCTAACAAGTAGCTAACTAACTGGCGGTGATAAGGGAGCCTTACAGGGAGGTGATCAATTACAGGGGGGTGATCAGGGAGTCTATATGGGGTGATCAGGGGTTAATAAGGGGTTAATAAGTGATGGGGGGTGTAATGTGTGTGTGGTGCTTAGTGCTACTTTCAGAGCTACCTGTGTCTTCTGGTGGTCGATCCAAGCAAAAGGGACCACCAGAGGAGCAGGTAGCAGGTATATCAGACGCTGTTAACAAAATAGCGTCTGATATACCTATTTGATTGGTTCTTTTAAAAATCTACAGCCTGCCAGCCAATGATCAGCGCTGGCAGGCTGTAGTTAAACTTGAATACTGTGCAATCCTGTGAGCGCGCGTTCACAGGAAATCTCAGGTGTCTCACGAGATGATGCCAATAGGCGTCACTAAGACCTGAGAGCGCTGCCGTCTGGACGCCTATCGGCGTTACCGTGACGGCAAGCGGTTAAAATGTGGCAGCCATAGGCTAGCTGGTGGTTAATAAGCCAGTGTTTTGTTTTGTTTTTTAACATTTTTTAATGTTGAGACTGCTTAAAGGACAAAGTTAAAATATGCCATACTTTGCCACATTTTGTTGAAAAATGCAAAACTTTCTAGTGAATTTCATAATTCACTATAGACTTTAAGGGTACGTTCACCTATTCACCATAGGTCATCAATATAAGATCGATGGAGGTCTTACTCCTGGCACACTTGTCGATTAGCGGTTTAAAGAGGCTGCGGCCTCCTCGCAGCTTACTAAGCACAGCGCCGTCTATTGTATAGTGGCTGTGCTTGGTATTGCAGCTCAGCCCCATTCACTTGTGCCTAGGTCATGTGAATGATGAACATGACATCACAGGTCTAGTAAGAGGCTGCGGCGTTCACCGGGGCACCACCATCTCTTCAAAAAGCTAATCGGTGTGGGTGACGGGAGTCAGCCCCCCCCACTGATCTGATATTGATTAACTATCCTGAGAATAAAAAAACTATAGGGCAGATGGAGTAGGAATTTGCGCTACCCGAAAAAAAAGTTGCGAATGTATTTCAGTCCACTGGTTGCATACAAACTGATGGAGCCTGTAATAAATATGAGTATACGTTAGACTGAAAATCCATAGGTATTTTATGCCACGCATCTTTGCGACATTTTGTAAATTTGTCCTAATAAAACTGGCTTCAAACCCAGCAGACACTCTAAAAAAAAATATGCCAAGAGTTGCATTGTCCCCTTAGGCCTCATGCACATGACCGTTTCCATGTTCCAGTCCACAAACAGGGCCATGTCTACCATTGTGTGGCATCCCCTCTTCTTTTAACAGTCTGCAGATATGGAGATGCGAAATGGTGCGGAACGGAAGCACTATGGAGTGCTTCAGTGGGATTTCGTCCCATACTTCTACATGTTCCGCAAAAAGATAGAACATGTCCTATATTTTTGCAGAACGGCTGGATCGGGGACCTATTAACGTGAATGGGTCCGCAATCCGCTGCGGCTGCCCCACGGTCGGTGTTTGTGCAAAATGCGGGCCGCAGCACGGCCACGGGGCGCACACGTTCGTGTGCAGGAGGTCTAAGGCAGACAATGTGGAGAAGCGGCTGGACACAAACCACTGCATGATAGATTCACGCCGGAGATGTTAAAGTAACCTCACTGTAACAGGGAATCAAGGCTGGCGTATAAAAATTGTTGCAATCTTTACTCCAGTAAAGTGGTGCCATAGAAAGTGGAGTAACATCTGAAGACAGAAGTGTTGGGTAACTGCACATTGATGCGGATTTTTGTGTTCAACAACGGCAGCATAATACAGTACTAGCAAAGTGAATGAGATTTGCCAAATCTCATGTGCACATTGCGTATTTTGTATGTGCGGAAATTTAACAGCCATGTGGATTTTAAATTCTGCAGCATGTCATTTGTTTCTGCGATTCTGTACCTTATATTTATATTGGTTTCCCTTAAAGGGCTTCTGTCACCCCCAAAACTCATTTTTCATTTTTGAGCATATTAAAATCCTTATTGGACAACTATTACCTATATAGGGCTCTTACCTTGTTCTTTAGCTTGGTTTCACAAAAAATTGATCTTTTAAAATATGCAAATGACTTTACTACCAGCAAGCAGGGCGTCTACTTGCTGGTAGCCGTCGCATCCTCCTTTCAAAAAAACGCCCCCTCCTCCTGCTGATTGACAGGGCCAGGGAGCACTCTCCTCCTCCAGCTGGCCCTGTCTGCAATTCAATTCGGCGCAGGCGCTCTGAGAGAAGTACGCTCGCTTCCTCAGCACTCCCTCAGTGCGCCTGCGCCGATGACGTCTTCTCTTTCGTGTGACTACAGTAATACACTCGTATAGATCATACCAGTGTATTACTGTAGTGCAGCGGCGGCACGAAGCGCACAGCGTCAAAGCAACCAATGACGCCGTGCGCTCCTGCTGTCAGCAGGATGCCAGGCCGGGATACCATGGACCGCTCACGGCTATGTGCATTTCGCCTTACCGTGGACTGATGAACAGCAAGGCTTTTGGAGATACTTTTATAACCCTTTCCAGCTTTATGCAAGTCAACAATTCTTAATCGTAGGTCTTCTGAGAGCTCTTTTGTGCGAGGCATCATTCACATGCTTCTTGTGAAAAGCAAACCCAGAACTGGTGTATGTCATTAATTAGTCTAGGGGTTCACATACTTTTTCCACCTGCACTGTGAATGTTTACATGGTGTGTTAAATAAAAACATGGTAACATTTAATTCTTTGTGTGTTATTAGTTAAGCAGACTGTGATTGTCTATTGTTGTGACTTAGATGAAGATCAGATCACATTTTATGACCAATTTGTGCAGAAATCCATATCATTCCAAAGGGTTCACATACTTTTTCTTGCAACTGTATATGGTTGTCACCTAACAATACTTGCCTGCTGTTCAAGACAATCTACTGTGAATTCATCTCCAACCTATTTGTTACTATTTTTTTCACCAATTTTGAGTGCCATACAATAAATCCACATAGCATATTATACTTGATTGAGTGTGTGTGGTTCTCTCAACTCAAGTATTTATGGGCACAGTGCCGTACACCACGGCACCTCAAAAATATAGGAGTGCAGATTCCTTTTCTTTCTACTATTGCGGAAAATAATAGGCATTGTTACAGTGGGTCAGCAAAAAAAAAACCAGGTGCAACATGGACAACACAAGGACGTCTTCCATATTTTTGGGGGATCTGAGTTTTGCAGATCGCAAAATACATACAGTCGTGTCAATGCACCCTTATGTGTGAATTTTATTGTGTTTTTGATGCGATTTTAATGCGGATTTTCTGCATACAACTACATATCATGTGCGGATACCCTTAGGTCTCTTTCACACGAATTATACGGATTAGCTCAGGATGCGTTCAGTGAAACTCGCACCATTTTGCAAGCAAGTTCAGTCAGTTTTGTCTGCGATTGCGTTCAGTTGTTCCTTTTTTCCGCTAGAGTGCAATGCGTTTTGATGCGTTTTTCACGCGCGTGATAAAAAACTGAAGGTTTAGGGTCCATTCATCCGTCCATCCGTGGATCTGCAAAACACGGACATCGGCGATGTGCGTTCCGCATTTTGCAGACCGCACATCGACGGCACTTAATAGAAAATGCCTATTCTTGTCCGCAATTGCGGACAAGAATAGGACATGTTGCTTTTTTTTTTTTTTCGGGAACGGAAATGCGGTCCCAGAAGTGCTGCCCCATAGAAATGAATGGGTCCGCAATTCCGTTCCGCAAAATGCGTAACGAAATTGCGGACGTGTAAATGGACCCTTACAATCAACATCTCCTAGCAACCATCAGTGAAAAACGCATTGCATCCGCACTTGCTTCCGGAAGCAAATCGTTTTTCACTGAAGCCCCATTCACTTCTATCGGGCCAGGGCTGCTTGAAAATGCAGAATATAGAACATGCTGCGTTTTTCACACAACACAGAACTGATGCGTGAAAAAAATGTACACAGACCCATTGAAATGAATGGGCCAGGATTCAGTGCGGGTGCTATGCGTTCACGTCACGCATCGCACCCACGCAGAAAACTTGTTCGTGTGAAAAGGGCCTTAGACTTAAAGTCTTGATAAGCCTGAGGGACAAAACTAGGGGCTCAAGTACCAATCTGCGGCTAATTGTTTTCCACTAAGCCACACCTCTGCTCACTGACCATCTATACACGCCCAATCCTGCCCAGTCCTCTTTGTGCCCCCACACAGTAGAAAGCCCCTCTAGTGCCCCTTCACAATAATAGTGCCCCTACATAATACTGCTGCCTCCTTCAAATGTGCCACCCCCTTAGTGCCCCTTCACAATAGTGTTGCCCCTCTAGTGCCCCTACATAATACTGCTGTCTCCTTACAAAAGTGCCACCCCCTTAGTGCCCCTTCACAGTTGTGCTGTCCACTTGTTGCCCCTTAAATAAAATAAAGGACCACTGCTCACCTATCCCTCCCTGGTGAACAGAGCACGTCATCCCTGACCTGGGCTGTGCACAACAGGCGCGTTGATGCCACTGTCCCCTTAACATTGTCCAAAATTTTATACATTTGGCTCAAATTCTGGCAGTGCAGACTCCTGCTAAATTGACGTTAACATTTCTCCTTGGGATACATCACCCCCTGTATGTAATTCCAGCCTGCTTTACCTGCAGGTTACTGGCACAAGCACTACAGCCTATCTGCAGTCATACAATAGAGCTCTGTGGAGGCCTATTGTTTACTAAGGGCAAACATTTCACAAATGTAGTCAGCCAGCCACGCAAAACGTCACCTGATCCCACTGCTCCAGTGGAATCTGCTGACGGTGATGTGTAGGGGTGCAACGTGCCTGGCAGGGAAGCAAGTTTCGGTCATGTTGGATCTCGGTATTTTTAATCATTTGTTTCCCCACCTCCGGTTGTGTCTGACAGCCGCCCCTCCTTCTCCTTTCTGTTGTAGTAGGGAGGTGAATGACTGGCAGATGTCTCACTGGCACCTAGTATGTATAGTCATCCTCGGTGAAATGTTGTACATGGTGCTATTATCTTGTTTATTATATACATTATTGCTGATACCTCTTAAAAAAGGTAAGCTATTACCTCCGGAAGCGTCCGACGGCCCCATCACTTCCATTCTTGGCAGCAAAGGGACCATGGGTGCGTGTTCACCATTAAATAGAATGGCAATATAATTAATACAGTAAGAGTCTGGTTTTAACATTTTTTTGTCCGCGATATGACCGCAATGCTGGAACTTTCTGTGTTTCCAATGAATTAGACAGTTACATGGGCCGACTCAGGAGGCAATTATCGTGAACGAACCATTTGTTCCCAATAATTGCCTTCTTGTCAGAGATGGTAAGAGTTACATTTGCATTCAGCAATCACTTCCGCTGTATGGGGATGAGCAATCACTACTGTTATCATTCGTCTTCTAGTGAATCACTGTTTACACAGGACACCCTGCTGCACGAAACAATGAGGGTCATTTACTAAGACCGGCTTTTTACGCTGGTCTTTGTTTCCTATTTGCTCTGGCTTTGCCAGCATTAGATGCGCCTAATTTATGTCAAGGCATGCTCCTCGTCCTAAATCGGGCGCACCTTCAACAGTCCAATGAGCTCATTCACCAAAGTATTTCCACCAGTTTTTAGTCAAAAAAATTGGGTTTTCGATTGTCTTATTTTTTAGTCACATTTAGTACTGCTTTGGAGGCTTTCGCTCCTCGTTTGACTATTTAGATTTTTTTAGACTAATTCAGAAGTTTTATAACTTTTGCGACCTGTTTATGTAGGTGCGCCTTTTTTTTGCCTTTGAATTTGTTGCAGAAACCCCACCCCAGGGCTGGCGTCCTTTCTTTGTATTTTCCAGGAGACGTGCAGCTTTTCTCCGCAAAGATGCAACTTTTTTCATGCACAAATAGATTAGACCAGTCTATGTGACTTTGAACCTGTCAGACTGATAACAATACGCCTAGTGTGACTCAGGAAGAGCTGTGTGACTTTTAATAAATACTCGGCCAAAGAAAGACAGCCAAATGAAATACACCAGACTAATTTTACGCCTAAAAACAAGCAAGCTAGAAAAATGTGCCCCCATGTGCCTGGAGTAGTTTCTCGCTGAGATCTACGCCGGTTTTCAGGAGTAAATTTTGGTAAGGCCCGACCTGGCATCCATCACACCATCAAATACGGCAAAAAAACACCCATGGAACAAAATATTGTCGTGTGGACGTTCAAAAATGGGGTTGTGCAACATTTTTACCGCCAAAAACTGGCGTAAAAATGTTTTTAAATGACACCCAATGATTTTTGTGACAACATCAACCATGCTTTCACCCTTTGAACGAGCATTTGCTCTGCACAGGGCAATTATCGGGAACAAGTGTTCCTAGAAACTTTCATTCCAGATAATGTAAAGGTGCCTTAAGGGGGCTCCTACCTGGAGGCACCTGAAATGAAGAAGAGCACACCATGCGTGTTCAGTGTCATCTCCTTTCACTGCTATGGGGCTTCCAAAAGTACCAACCGACGGCTGTTTTTAGAAGGCCCATAGCAGTGAATGGAGCACAAGTGGCTTCACCCCTTCATATAGTTGATCAGCAGGGTTACCAGGAGTCGGACCCCCGCCGAACTGAGCATAGGTCATCAGTACTTTTGCACTGCACAAGTCCTTTAATAATTTTCTTACTAAACTGATTTCTGATTTGATTACAGATATCATTGCGGTCGTGCTGAAAGTACTAAGATGGCGTCCAGCAAAGAGGTAAAATTAAAATAAATGTTTACAACCTTGTGACACTTATCTGTGATACCAATTGCCTATTTTATAGTTTAAGTAGTAGAAGAGCTCATCATTGGGGACTGGGTATTGCGGATGTGCTAGCGGCCATCTAGCAACCCATGTCCTCAGCTCTATACACAAAATCCCAGTGACAGGTTCCCTTTAAGGAGTAGAAGAGCTCAATGATTTGTATGTTCAAATGGCGGCATAATGTTTTTCTCTGGGCAGCCGGGCCAGGTAAGTTGTTTATCGGTGAATAGCGGCTATACCGATCCGTAAGGACCCCGTGTACCATATCTGCTGTCTCCATACAGCAGCATATTCTCTCATAGACACCATACTTCTACCAACATGTGGCATCCCATAGAACAATTTTATATGAAACAGATACATCATGGGTCCGAAGATTTCTATGGGGGTGGGTGGAATTTCAGATCCATAATATTAACATGCATGCAGGACTTTTTGTCCAGCCGAAAGCAGGCATTTATGTCAGAAAGCAGCCAGATACCAGTTGTAGACATTGGTGCGTGGCCCCAGCCGAATATGGTGAACTCGGATCAAGCTGCCAGAATTCACATCACATATGTGAACTTAGCCTTAGTAAATCTGTGCCATAGTTTACATAGAGCCAGCGCATGCGCAGCCACGGTATCACAGTCACATACATGGACACAAAAACCACATAGCCTACTAATATAACCCTATTATAGGCGATGGGAAGTTATTAATATGTTGCGTCATTTCATAGTTAACAACATATCTGTTTCTGTGACTTCCGGTGCAGAAATGATGCGGATTTGCAGTAGATTTCACACTTTCCATTGCCCTGCGGCCGGGCGGGACAAGGATGGTATCTGATAGTTTGAAATGCGGGCGGGGTAAAATTGCAGGGTGATGCTAATGGCTGCAGTGCCTGTGGCTGGCTGTTTAGTGACACATTAGCATTCGTCCCAGGGGGGGGGAAGGATAGTGAAACCAATTTTTACCTTTATGGTATGGGGGAGTATTTCTGCAGGACAACGTTTTTTGATGGCCTAAAGCTAGGATAGAAGAACAAAGCATTGAGCATATGAGCAAGGCGTGGGCTCCGGGTCATTGCTTTCTAGATAATGGATTAATGTCTTGAAGTACGTATGATGCAGATTACAGTTGTCTTAATCTCATTAGCTGTAGGCACTTCCGTAGGGTTAAGGCAGATTTACCGTATTATTCCGTATTAGGCCTCATGCCCACGACTGAATCCGTTTTGTAGTCTGCAAATTGTATATTCGCAAAATGAGGATACGGTCTGTGTGCCGTCCGCATTTTTGGGGGCCGACCAATTCACTTCAGTGGGTCCGTGGTCTGCATTTTGCAGACATATAGTATCTTTCCGCGGAACGGACACATGGATGCGGAAAGCACAAGGATGATCGGTGTGCTTTGCACATCTGAATGCCCTTTCTATTTTTGGGTGTAAAATGTGGACCATAAACCTACGGAAGTCAATGGATACGCAAAAAATGCGTATGCAACACGTACAAGTATCTGTATTTTGTGGATCCGCAATTTGTGGAAATACATATGGTCGTGTGCATAAGGCCATAGCCAGTTGATAAATTTACCTGTTTAGTAAGGCTGGCTGCACCCTTCTGTTTCCAACACAACCCCCCTCCCCAACTTCTCCCATACCCACTTGGCCTAGCATGTGTTATAATCGGGGAGAGGGCAATAAACCTCTGCCAGACATCTCTGGCAACGGTTTATCTCTCTTGAGAACAAAAGGATCGGGCATCCTGAAATCCAAGATGTCTGTCTCTATTTTTCAGAGACAGATTATCTGAGCCCTGGCCATAACTGACGGTCCTCAGTTGCTATGATATTGATGGATCAAGGCTCATGTGCTCCACAACAGTGTTGGTAAGTATGCGTCTGGTGCAGGGTTCAACAACCTCAGGCACTCCAGCTGTTGTGAAACTACAACTCTCAACATGCTCCGTTCACTTCTGTGGGAGTTCCGAGAACAACTGATTAAAGAGGTTGTCTCACTTCATCAAGTTACATTTATCATGTAGAGAAAGTTAATACAAGGCACTTCCTAATGTACTGTGATTGTCCATGTTGCTTCCTTTGCTGGCTGGATTCATTTTCCCATCACATTATACACTGCTCGTTTCCATGGTTATAGCCACCCTGCAGTCCATCAGCGGTGGCCGTGCTTAAACACTATAGGAAAAGGTGCTGACCTATGTGCACTATGGTGGCCCTGGCCACCAGAGAGGTCGGTACTTTTTCCGATGTGCAAGCGTGACCACTGCTGCTAGAGAGCGCGGGTTTTCATAACCATGGAAATAAAAGTGTATTATGCAATGGAAAAATGAATCCAGCCAGCAAAGGAGGCAACATGGACACCACAATACATTAGTAAGTGCCTTGTATTAATTTTCTCTACATAATAAATGTCATTTGCTGAAGCAAGACAACGCCTTTCAGTGTGCATGCTGGGAGGTGTCTTTTCACAACAGCTGGAGTGATGGAGGCTTCTGACCCCTAATTTAGGGCTCATGCACAGTATTGCGGCCTGCAAACGGCGCGTCTGCAATATATGGGCACCGGCCGTGTCCGCTCCGTATCATTTACTTGAATGGGTCCGCAATCCATAAGATCTAGAGCAGAGGCACTACGAATGGCTTTTGTGGGATTTTGGTCCGTGCCTCCGCACCATAAAAATAGAACATGCAGATCGCGCAGTGATGGGTCCGCATCTGCAAATGGCAAGCACATGGCCGATGCCCGTGCATTGCGGATTGCCATTTGGAAGCAGGTGCAAATGTAAGCGAAATAGTACGCCAGCCACGGACTGCCTCAGATGTGTCTAATTTATGATAATGTGTACGCTGTATTTTCTAATAAAACGCGGTCCGGTTTCCTGATGCAATTTTGGAAGCCAAAATCAGGAGTGGATCCTAAAAGGAGAGAAAATATAATAGATACGACTTCTCTTTCTTGAATTAATTCCTAATTTTGGCTTCCAAAACTGTATAAGGAAACCTGACCGCGTGGCCGTACGCCTCATAAATTAGCGAACGCCTCATCATAAATTAGACACATCTGCAGCAGTCCGTGGCTGGCGTACTATTTCGCTTACATTTACGATCTATCCTCCCCTCTGTCACATGAAAATGCTGGTCAAAACTGTCTATTATATTTCCCGTTGCTTCTATAGCGCCCACATATCCAGCAGTGCTGTAGAAAGACTGTCACTATTAACATTTGTGTTCCAGTTTGTTTAAAATGGAGAGGATTTTCCCAAATAGCATGCAGCAAAATCCGACTTCTCTAGGTCTACATATGGGGTGGGTTACCAGCCTGAGGAATGGGGTTGAAGGTCACATAGGTGGAGCAGCTGGTACAATGATCAGCACAGAGGGAGGCACAGCTGTTGTCTAGCCTGCCTCATTCAGACAACTGTATGTTTGTGTATGCAGACCCATTCATTTCAATGGGGCCGTTCCGTGGCCCTGAAAAATAGAAAGAACATGTCCTATTCTTGTCCGCATAGCCATTTCTATTATAGGGCTGGCCGTTTCGTAAAATGCGGAACGTACACGGCCGGTATCTGTGTTTTGCAGATCAGCAGTTTGCTTGAGATGCATTGATTGAGGGTTCCTTCATACCGGCAGATAATCTGGCGAACAATCACCATTTCAAACATTGGTTCCAGATCATTGCCCCGTGTAAAGGTGCCTGCGACCACATCTTTTATGTGCACATAAAACTGATCATTTGTTGGCAGCCCATCTCCCCGTGTACACAGTGATGTGCTGCCTACAGAAATGGCCAAACGGACAATCCGAATATGTGAACGATTGTATATGCGACCATAGTTTAGGCAATTATCAGCCTATGTAAAGGGTCCTTAGATGAGCACAGTATTGAATTGCTATATCATTAATCAGTGTTTAAGGGTAGAAGAAACCTCAGCTTTACTGCTCCAAGGGTAAGGATTCTGTTTGTTGCCCTAGGCCTACATGTAATTGTCAACATCAAGATAGTAACGTACTGACATGCATCTAGCCCATGTCCTGTCAGCCCACCTCTGGAGTTAGGGCGGCCATACACATTCAATAGTCATCAGCTGACTGATTGTTTGGTCGACAGCTATCTCTCCCAAGTCTCCCATACACGTTTGGCTCAGCCAGACATGTAAGTGTATTCTATGGGGAGGGCAGAGTAAGCCAATGCCAGACACTTCTGGAGGTGGCCATTTACCTGGGGGAACAACAGGATTGGGTAAGAATATTCACTTTACTCGTCTGGAGGTCTCCACACACATAGACTGTTGGCCAAACCTGTAGTTCTCGATGAGTTTGGCTGATAGTATGGGGGCCTTTAAATTATAATCTGGCCAAACATAACCATTCAAAGTGATAACTGGAGCCCTCTAGCCTGCTTCGCCAAAGTCCTTGAAACCCCCAACATTCTGTCAACACAAGCTGAACAAAGAAGAAACTGGAGGGTCATTTTCTAATGGTCTGCAGATTAATGGACATAGTGGATCTAAATCAGGGAGAGAACGCTGATCTTCCCTTTTAAAATGCAGGGAGTGGAAATTCTGGTGGTACATCAGCACTTCAGTAATACAGAAGATAACCATGGGCATGGAGTTCCAGCTAGTACTTACTACTAGCGATTAAAACCTGCTGGGTCATGTACATTGATTATTCATTATGGCAGTAATTCTCAACCTTATTACCATGGGAGAATTCTTACAAATATGTCCACACCCCGGGAACCACCTGTTCCTACCTCAACTATTAGTGTATGGGAGGGTAAAGCATTGTATATTCTATCTGTTCCCTGCTGTGCCTGTACGCACACCAAGCAGGCCGGGATCAGTTTGCCAACGCTCATGTTAGGCTTTATGCAGAAGACTGTATTTGTTTTGTGGTCTGCAAATTGCTGATCCACGGAAGATGAATACAGGAATATAGTGTGCGTCCCGCCCTATTGTAAAAATGCCTATTCTTGTCCTAAAACGGACATAGGGCTGCATGGATGTGGACAGTACACTGATGACATCCATGTGCTGTCCACATTTTTTGTGGCCCTATAGAAATGAAAATATGGTTGTGGGCATAAGGCCTAAAAATGGCAGCCCTTCTAAATTAGGACTTCTTACCTACTGGGAAACCAGGATTTCAAAAAAAGTCAACATTTCCCAGTATGACTTACGGTTTGATTAGACCATTTACTATATCACTATATGATGTAGCTCAGTGTATGTGGGATAGCACCCTTATTTACTATTAGTTACACACATTTCATTTGTTAGATACCCTCTGATGGAGGCGACCCAGTGAAGCTCAAGATTACACTTCGCACTCAATGCCCTAGCCAGATGCAGGTATTGTGTTTAACTGCCAACACCCTGGGAGAGCTGTCATAACATGTGCCCCATCAGAAATAACTTTGTAATATTTAAAAGAAAAGTTCATATTCTTACAAGAGATGTTATTCATGGGTTGGTAATATACTCATCTAAAAATCTAGTGAGCATTTTAGTCAATCCAATTCTACAGCCTCAGAGGTAACGCCCTACAAGACAGAGACCAAGCAGTTTTGGAAGCAGCTGTACAAAAGCAATCTGTCCACCTGTGGCTGAAAAATGTTTGCCCAAGGTGAGGCCATACACCTGCAGTAGCCAATGACTACATGATTTTGCAGTAAAATTGTGCTGTTATTGGTCATCACAGTGGGGCAGAATATCAGACAGTGTTGCATTACTCTTATGGATGACTCTCCTAAGACCAGCTCATGCCCCCTCCCCCCACCCTAAACATAATGGTTGCCCTACATATTCAATGGCTTTTGGCCAAACTCTCTGGATTCCTTCCTGTCTCGGCTGAACGTGCGTGTGTAGTGAATTGGGAGAAAGCTGCTGCCAAACACCTCTAGCGGTGGCTTATTGCCTTGGAGAACTAAAGGATCAGGCAAAAATATTCACTTCACCCAATCCTTCTCACCCCCAACATCAAATATCAGGGGAGAGTTGGGAGCTCACCACACACTAGACTGCCGTGTGAACATACAGTTACCGGCGTGTTCGGCCGACATTACGCTAATGGATATGGGGGCCTTTACACTGTTATGTAGAACTTCTGACCTTGACCCTATTGACTACGATCCATTGTATACTCAGCCATGTCTTCTCATCCTGTTTCTTATGCCGGATATAGACCAGAACATGTACTTCTGATCTAAAACTGGTCACGAAGATATTTTCCCTGCTGCTTGTGTATTCTATGATAGTTTCTTAAAAAGGATGTGCCATATGGACAACACCTTCTCTAAAGCAAAATGCCCCGGTAATCAGCCAATTGACGTGTGTCTGACGCACCTAAGCTCGCCGTGGACATAAGATTATGATGGGCCACAATGTGCGATCAATCATCCTTTGGATTGTTTGTAGAAATGTTCTAACCATCAACCTATCAGACTAAACTGGTGACACTTTAAAGGGAGTCAGTCAATGAAATCTTGCGCAAGCGCAGTGCACCAGCCCCAGTACAGCTTGTCTCTGGCGCCTAAACTAGAGGCTGCACTGTGCATGTGCGAGATTACTGGGCCAAGTATGAGCAGGATTCAGGACACCTGGCCCTGTCAATCGCAACGTAACTGGAGTGGCTAACTTTACAGAAGAAGTAAATTGATTGGGTTGCACTCGTTGTCTAATTTGTGAGGTGCTTCAGTGGAGTGAATACAATCCAGATAGACAATAGTAAGAGAGATACCACCGCACACTCAGGTTATCATGCAAATAAAATTATTTTATTGTGACATATCCTCCAATGAGTACATAGGTAATTACAGAAGAATGCCTATATTGTGACTCTGAGTCTTGATGTTTCGGTCACTTTGGACCTTGGTCACATAAGTCACAAGAGTAGGGAGGAGTATGGAGAATGTCCTTCATGGAAATTCCTGGAGGGCCCCCGTGGAACAGGCGTGAACGCGCTGACACTGGCCTGCAGTCTCCCCCGCAGTGAGATCACGCTGTTCCACTGGGGCCCTCCAGGAATTTCCATGAAGGACATTCTCCATACTCCTCCCTACTCTCGTGACTTATGTGACCAAGGTCCAAAGTGACTGAAACGTCAAGACTCTGAGTCACAATATAGGCATTCTTCGGTTATTACCCATGTACTCATTGGAGGATATGTCACAATAAAATAATTTTATTTGCATGTAACCCTGAGTGTGCGGTGGGATCTCTCTTACTATTAACTTTACAGAAGGACAGCACTTTGGTGCTCCAACAGGTTCAAGCCACCCTTGGGGCACTGAACAGCTCATTTGCATATTTGAAAATGGTAGTGCTAAATGATCAGCCAATCATGCCTAGTAGATTTAGCCATCAACAGTCAAAAGAATCCAACCTGACATATCACATTTTGGTAAGATTCTCAAATACACTTCAGTGGAAATTGATTGATGTGATCCATTCAAATGAACAGGAACCTGTGTTCTACATAGTACTTACCTGTTGCCGATTACTCCTGCTTGTAATGTAAGCAATTATGATGTTATACTGTTATTATATAGTACTGTACTAGAAGAGGTAGTATTATATAGTACTGTACTATAAGGTAGTATAATATAGTACTGTACTATCAGAGGTAGTATATAGTACTGTACTATCAGAGGTAGTATTATATAGTACTATAAGGTAGTATAATATAGTACTGTACTATCAGAGGTAGTATTATATAGTACTGTACTATAAGGGGACCCATACTGGAACGTCAGGTTAACCGCAATACTAAAGGGAAGTGGCTCCAAAATTGCAGTATGATATTATTGTTCACATATGGCTGTAGTTTACAATTGCATTTGGTTCTATCGGTATATAAAATATATATATATATATATATATATATATATATATATATATATATATACATATACATACATACATAAATAAGTGCTGACATAACTGTCTCCATCATTCTAGGAAGATTTTGTACATGTTGGAAATGAGAAAGTACAAGAAGAATACTTAATAAGGGAGATCAAGATGTACAAGGTATGTAGCTCTTGGTTCCTCAATTATAGGGGGTGCCTGATTATATATTTCCTTTCTATGCTGGTTTTGGTGGTACCTGGGCCAAGATGATAATAGCTGCTGCATGCAAAGCTACACTTCAGACAATGATTGGTCGCGTTGCAGCTGATCAGTCGTCGGTGGGATTGTTCGTATGAATGATCCCACCAGTAACATGCCAGACTAAACTGGCTGACCAGAGTGAATTTTTTTTAAACTGACTCCCTTGTCCTTCAGCACAATGGGAAATGATCGGCTGAATTTGGCCAATCGTGACATAAATGTGCAGTTTCAGCTGAAAGCGGCTGAAATTTTCAGCAAAGAATCTGTAGTCGCCATTGCAAGCGACCATTTGTGCTAGCTTCTCAAAAGAGAGTTTGTCGAAATTGGACATCTTTTATCTTGTGTATGGCCAGCTGAAATGCAGATAACGTTCCCGATTCCTGATCTGTGGCTGCTTTATTGGCCCACGTAAAAGGGCCCTTAGGTTGTCAATACACTTTAGAGAGCTGTTGGCCAAACACGCTTTCTCTCCCAACTCCTCTGTACACATGCACGCTCAGCAGAGGGAGAAAGCTGTTCCCAGACAACTCTGGTAACGGGCTGGGATACATTCACCAATGCAGTTGCCGGATTCTACCATTCCGGACGCTTCCCGGCATAAATGCCAGGTTTCAGATGGACAAATTACCACTGCATGCAGTGGCTTTTGTCCGGCCGGCGTTGATGACAGGAACATGTTACGGGAAGGGCCTGCCAGAACATACCCTTAGGGTCTATTCACATGTCCGCAAAATTGGTCCGCATCCATTACGCAATTTGCGGAACGGGTGCAGACCCATTCATTTTCAATGGGGTCGGAATGTGCTGTCCGCATTTGCAGATCTGCGCTTCCGCTAAAAAAATAGAACATATCCTATTCTTGTCCGCAGTTGCGGACAAGGGTACGCATTTTCTATGATAGTGTCAGCAATGTGCAGTCCGCAAATTGCGGAATGCACACTTCCGATGTCTGTTTTGCGGATCCACAAAACACTTACGGACGTGTGAATGGACCCTTATCTCGCAGTTGATATCTCCGCTGATGTGAGGAAAGTCTGGAGGCTCCATACACATTAGGTGGCCTGGGTAAAACGTGAAGTAACAGAATGGCTGTTGCCACCTTTGTTGCTGCATCTTGCCTTCTTATGCGCCGAGCGCCACTGTGTGCCTCTTAGAGGTGTGGTCCTGATGTGACATGAGGTGACACACAGCAGCACGATTCTTCCCTTTGGGATTTGTGACATGAAATATTATACTTGCTGAGTTCTTATATCAGGGGTCACTGTTCCAGGCCCCAATAGGTTAGGTGACATTCTGCACAGGAGATGTTCCTCACTGTGGGGAACGTCACAGAACCCCAATTCCAGGGGGTCCAAATACCCAACAGATTGTGAGCAAAGTCTGTGCCTTGCACATAGGAGCTGCTCATTACCAAATCGGGCAGCACTGCCCCCTCCTAACCTGTAAACACAATGAAGATACCATCTACTGCCTGGGGCCCCCGATGGGAAATGATAACATTCCTGGAAACCTTAACGCTGGAAGCTTCAGTATTCTGCTATCCCAGTGTCCACAGAACAGTTGTCATATGAAACATGTTACAGCATTCCTAGATATGAGTCATTGCTCACATTCTTCACTCAAGCACTGCTGATAGGGAACAGCATACCCAAAAATCTGAAACTGCCATATATACAGAAGACAAAAAAAGAATGTCTGCATGGGCAGGAGAGGGGTCCGAGATACTGTATATTGCAATGTGCTAATGTCTGCACATAGAGATGGCAGATATAATAGTAACATGCTGGGTATCTTTTTTTTTTTTTAAGGGATCAGGGACCATTCTACCACATGTATGCATCAGATTGCAATGTGATATTTTGCACTGGCTCTTTCTGGAGCACATGGAAAAATATCCTTACAGAGGACCTGTCACCACAAACCTGCAATGCAATCTGAAGGCACCATGTTATAGAGCAGGAGGAGCTGAGCAGATTGATAGATAGATATTTTGTAGGAAAAGATTCAGTAAAACCTGTAATTTTTACGGTTTGTATCTGCAGCACACTTATACACAGAATGCCATCAGTAACTGTACCGATAGCTGTTCACAGGAAGTGGAAAAAGCGAAGATAGAAACTACAAGTTTTACGGATTCTTTTCCTACAAAACTATATATCAATCTGCTCAGCTCCTCCTGCTCTATCGCATGCTGATGTCATATTGCATTTTTTTGGTGACAGGTAGTCTTTAAATATCCAATAAGCTGAATAGGGTCTTTTTTGGAATACAATACACAGCACCTGCTTGGGGACAGTGCTGTGTCGGAGAATAGCAGTAGAGCCCCCTTCAGCTGAGGGCAATAGTGTTTAAAGGGATATTCCAGTTATGTGGATAGGGGATAACTATTAGGTTGGTGGAGGTCCTACTGCTGGGACCCCCACCAATCATGAGAACAGGACCCCCTGAAGGCTGGGTTCAGTGGGAGATGCTGCATATCTAAGGGGGTTTCTGATACAGATAAGGCAGCTTTCACATTAGCGCTTTCATTCCACTATTAGGCTGGGTTCACACCTGAGCGTTTTACAGCGCTGTAAAACGCTCAACAAGGAGAAATCAATGATTCCCTATGGGAATGGGTCTCACCTGGGCGTTTTACAGCGCGTACAGAGCGCTCCATCGCGAACGCTCAGGTGTGAACCCAGTGTTAAGGTCATAGGATCTCAATAGTGGAAGAAAACGCTTCAGTTTTGTCCCCATTCATTGTCAATGGGGGACAAAACTGAACGCACCAAAATGGATTCCGTAAGGCTACTTTCACATTAGCGTTCGGGGCTCCGCTTGCGAGTTCCGTTTGAAGGCTCTCACAAGTGGCCCCGAACGGATCCGTACTGCCCTAATGCATTCTGAGTGGATGCGGATCCGCTCAGAATGCATCAGTCTGGCACCGTTTGTCCTCCGCTCTGCTCAGGGGTGTCCGCCTGGCCGCGCGGAGGCAAACTGATCCGTCCAGACTTACAATGTAAATTTTCAAACGGATCCGTCCCCATTGACTTTCAATGTAAAGTCTGGACGGATCCGTCTGAGCAACTTTCACACTTAGAATATTTTCTAAACTATAATGCAGACGGATCCGTCCTGAACGGATCCCATTGTCTGCATTATAGGAGCGGATCCATCTGTGCAGACACCAGACAGATCCGCTCTGAACACAAGTGTGAAAGTAGCCTTAAGTTGCACTCCCATCAGACAGACAGAATAACGCTGTAAGCAGCTTTTTTTCTGCTCCGCGATGTGGTGCGGAGAAAGATGGATCCATCCTGGCACCCAACGTAAGTCAATGGGGACGGATCAGTTTTCTGACAATAGAAAACTGATCCGTCCCCCATTGACTTTCAATGGTGTTCATGACGGATCTGTCATGGCTATAGAAGACATAACAACTGGATCCATTCATGACGGATGCAAGCGGTTGTATTATGGTAACTGAAGCGTTTTTGCAGATCCATGACGGATCCGCAAAAACCACTAATGTGAAAGTAGCCTAAGCTATCCTTGGGATATGTCATCAGTATCTGATTGGTCGGGGTTCGACACCCAGGCCCCTCACTGATCAACTGTTTGAGAAGGCAGCGGTGCTCCCGTGAGCACCACAGGCCTTCTCTTCGCTTACCAAGCACAGTGCTATACATTGAATAGAGGCTGTGCTTGGTATCGCTCTCAGCCCTAATAACTTGAAGGCTGGGAGCACTGATTTCAGTGGGGCCGCTCTACCATAAAGTGCATGGGGTGTCCTCTGCTCCCCCGATGGCAGATGTTGGAAAGAGGGCTTGAGCAGCTGGATTTCACCACTGCAGGCGATGTACAAAGTAATCCAACCCTCACGGTGCAAGCCCAAATCCCCTAAATAATGCAGATAATCCAAAACAGTTAAAGGGGTATTCCCATCTCAGAGGATATGCCCCCATTGTCTGGTTCGGGTCCCAGAGGTGAACTGATCCCTGAAAGTTGTGGAGGGCGCACTGCACAGCTGCCCTTAATTCATTTCTATGGGGCCACCGAAAATAGACAACCACTGGCTCGGCTATTTCAGTCGGCCCTATAAAACTGAATGGGAGCAGTGAGCACACAAGCGCAGTGCATTCCTATTCACTATGGGGAGAATGCTTGGCCGTGGACAGACCCCGGGAAACCAGGGGTCCTCCGTCCAGCACATTCCCCTTTCCATTCTCGCTGTAGGTGCCAGGATGTGGGACCTGCACTTATCAATTGGCCATATCCTAGCGATATGCCCCCATTGTCAGAGATGGAAATCCTCCTTTAAAGGGAATCTGTCACCGGCTTTTACCATTTTAAGCTGGCACCATCGCTATGTTCACTTAAGTACCCTATTTCCAGCAGTCTTTTTACTTTTATTTCGTTTTGTAGTTTTGATATAAAAGCGCTTTTTATGTTATGCTAATGAGGCTCCAAGGTGCCCAGAGGGGTGTTTTTTTCACTCTCCGGTGCCCAGTGACGCCCCCCTGCAGTGCCCAAGAACGCCTCCTGATCCTCAAATAACCTCCCACAGCCCAGCAAACGGTTCCAGGCCTCTTCCCACAGTCATAGTCTACCTTATAGAAATGCCCCGTCCTTCCTGTCTGCGGCCAGAAAACTTGCAGCAGGCGCAGTACAGCCTGCGCGATCATCAACCTCCTGAGGGCAACAGCGCTCAGGTTACATCACTGGGCTCGGCGCATGCCCAGTGAGACTTTTGAGGCTGTTGCCCTCAGGAGGTTGATGATCGCGCAGGCAGTACTGCGCCTGCGCAAGTTTTATCATAAAAAGCGCTTTTATATCAAAACTACAAAACAAAATAAAGTAAAAAGAAGACTGCTGGAAATAAGGTACTTTAGTGAACATAGCGATGGTGCCAGCTTAAAATGGTAAAAGCCGGTGACAGATTCCCTTTAAGGATGGAGGCAGCCTGCTTGAAAAAGGCTTTGCCTAGACAAAATGTGGCATCTGGAATAAACTAGTTACTAGTACTTCGTATTATGGTGTGCTGCCTCCATTCTTTAGGCTACGGCTACACTGGTCACACGACAGCTGTCCCAGCCAGGATCACCAAGTATCGGTGATCTCATAGGAATGAGATTGCCACGACTGTTGCGGTGATCCCATTAATTTCTATGGGATCACCACTGTTGAGCAATCCTGGTTGTGACAGCACTATCTAAGTGCATGCCAACTGATTCACATGACTGTGCTTGGTCTGGGAAACTCTGCCCATGTGTCAACCACAGCTCCTGGACAGCCCGCAGCCCAGATCATCATGTGAGTACAGCACGAAAGACCCGCAATCAGATAGGAACTGACTATCATATCATTATGATGCAGTCAGTTCAGGACAGGGGAACCACAGTCGTCCAGAAGCTGTGGCCAACACACAGGCAGCGATTCCCGATCCGAGCAGTTGTGTAAATCAGCACTTCGTCTGGTGTTGCAGAGTACCCATCTGCATGGCCATATTCAGACTGGAACGCCCCTAAAGTAAACCAACCATACAGCACCATGTTTGCCCCCCACTCCTGAATGTGCCCACCAAAATTGCAGTATTGTAAGTCTAGTAATAGATGAGCAAGTTTAATGTGAGAAACGCACAGAAGCACGATTTCCCATTATGCACACTGCTCCTTTCACTGGACCACACAGCTGTGTGTCTCTGTCCAACCTCAGATCTATTGAATTGTACTGACATAATGCAGTCAGTATAAGGGTCCATTCACACGTCCGTTTTGGTGTTCTGCATCCGTTCCAATTAAAAACGGAACGTTATGCGGATCCATTCATTTTCAATGGAATCCGCAAATAATCGGACAGCACTTATGGTGCTCTCAGATTCCGTTCCGTGGGTTCCGTTTATTCGGATCCAGGAAAAAAAAAAAATATACCCTGTCCTACTATTTGTCCGATTTTTGCGTTCCGTCATGCCATTCTAGTCAATGGATCCGTCAAAAATGCGGAAGACATGCTAAAAGCATCCTCATGTCATCCAGATTTTCAGGATCCGCAAAAAACGGGAACGTTTATCTGGAAAGGTAAAAATACTGACAGTATGAATGGACCCTAATTCAGGAGATACTGGTCTGGGGGGGGGGGGGGGGTGTGTCACACAGAGGAGTGGAGGTCGGAACAGGCGCCTGCTATGCGTAGTGCGTTTCTTGCATTGGACTCGTTCATCTGTAACTAGCCTAGGAAGGTCTTCCTGGTAGGACCAAACATCTTACTGCCCAAGCTCTGCAACCAAAAATTAAGTCACACCTTTTTTTCTAAGTAAAATCAAAATTTAATAATGTACAAATAAAAACTCCAGAATATTACAGTCAAACAAGCAACTTTAAAAACCCAACAAAAGTTGTAAAAGGAACACAAATGAAAAATTTAAAGGGGTTTTCTGGTAGTTAAAAAAATATGTTATCTATAGTGCTGAGGGAGCTGTACAAACAAAAACAGCAGTTCGCCTTACCGATCCCCCGCCGCACCTGTATGGATGCCGCCAGGTACCCCACCACAATGACATTCTGACATGGGGCATGTGATGACTGCTGCAGCGGTCACCTACCCGTGTCAGAACAACATCTCTGAACCAGGAAGCAGAGAGCGGCATCAGTACAGGAGTGGTAAGGGATCCATGAGGCGAGTACTGCTTTTATTTTTGCACAGTCAGCACTATAGAATGTTTTTCTACCAGAAAACCTCATTAACGCAAACACAATGTAAAACACTCCATGTGCTGAAATGTGAGGAGCACACAAACAAATAGACATGTAAGAATAGTAGGGTCACATCCCAGTTCCCCTTTTCATTCTTCTGACATGTCCGAAAAATAGGGAAAACACAATCTGCAAAATGGTTGTGTGAATGAGCCCTTATGCTTAGGTATGCACCCGTTTTAGTCATTTCTGAATGAGATCCGTTATTTTATACGGAAGAAAGTACTTTGTGGAGGACTTTCCCCCCCATCTAAAATAACGTATCTCAGACGGAAATGGCTAAACCGGATGCAAAATGTGCATAACTGATGCTTAAATTAAAGGATCCGTTTTTTTGTTTTCTGATGAATCAGAAGAACAGAAAATGAAACGGTGATGTGGACCTACCTTAAGAGGTTAACCCAATGGATCTCAAGCAGCTGAACCAGGACTGCCAATACCGTGCGCTAAACTGCTGCGAGGTCCAGTACAGCTTCCCCCACAGGTGTGTGTCATATGTCAGGGAAGTTGCACAATATTCTTCGTACTACACCAGCTGTGCCTTGTACGTATAAACTAATGCGGTTGTCCACAGCAGCCAATCAGAACACTGCTTCTATTTTGTAACTAGCAATAAACACTTCTCAGATTGGTTGTTCTGGGCAACCGTTCCACATTTGCGCTGCCCTAGTTTTTATACACGAGGCCTCATGTTCTGCCTCGAGGAGGGAATTTAATCATTTCCTTAGGAAATTCTAGTGACAAAAAATAAAATATATAAAATCTGATTTTGGCGCACAACTGTTTGTGATTTTACGCCACACTTGAAAAGTGGTTGCTAAAGGGGTGTGGTTAGCTATACTAATTAGGTGTGCGCCAGATTTATAATCCGTGGAATAAAAAGGAAAGAAATGGGGTAACATCTTCACAAAACTGTTTAAAGATGCACCAAATTTATCAAATGTCATTTGGAACAAAAGGACAGGAACGCAGACTGGGGAAAAATTCCTCTCATAATAAATTCCCTCCTTTAGTTACTAGAACAGTGGTCCGCCATTTTCCATTACATTCTGACACCTCTTGTGACTCTGTATAGTGATAAAACATTAGCGAGACACATTTCATAAAAATTAAAAGGGGCAGTACATGATGGACCAGTCCGTCGTTATGTAAAAGGAACCTCCATAGGGAACACATAACTGATGACGTAGTGTTTCCAATGCAGGAAGCCGCTGAGGGCAGCCATGGCCGCTTACTTCAGGTGCAACAGCAAAGACAAAAGTACAGGACCCCTTTTAATGCAGATGGATGTGTAACACGTGGAACCCCCCAATTCACTCAGTGATACAAGATACACGGCCTGTAGCCATCTACAAAGACAGTCAATGAACATGAAGGCAAAGCATAGAGCATCCCCTGCTGTAACTTTCCTCAGAATAGTCATGGGGATGACGAAGGAAAGTAAAAAGGCATTGAGGAGCCATTTTGTCACCCATGCTCATGAGCAATTGATATAACTAAGGAAGTTTAAGGCTGGAGTCTCCTTCCAGGGGCGGGAATGACCCCAGCCTTACATGTATAAACAATTTACTCATGTGCACATAAAATGGCTGCCTCTGAGGTGAGAAGTATTCTCAATGATAAATCGCTTAAAAAACTCCTTTGGTGAAGAAATATTTAAAAAAAATTGTATTTTCTTGTGCAATAGCCCTTAGTAACAGCTAGGTAAGCAACCGCTAACACTCATGCACTGTGAGCTTCCCGCTGAATATAATTGTAATATAAGGCGATTATAGAAGGAAGCCATGACGCTCTGTACCGCTAACCTGATTAATGTTTATATAGGAGCATATACATGGTCACCATCACAGTATGGGGGTCTTATATAGGTTATTAATGCATAGATTATATGGATAGAATTGTGCAGTAAATGCCACAGAATCTGGCCAGACCAAAAAGTATATACATTTTTAGAGGAATCCATGAAACTAAACTATGTGAACCCTTATTGCAGTCAGTTGGTGTAGACCAGTGATGGTTAAAAGGGAACCAGTCATCAACTTTATGCTGCCCATACTAACAGCAGCATAAACTACAGACAGGTAAGTTGATTTCAGGGGTCTGTCATTTATAGGTTAAAAGTGGTTGCTGAGAACCAATATCACGATCATTGCAGACCGGGCCTGGAAAAGAGTCCTGGTTATTCATGGATTCCTGCTCTGCCGCCCACCTGCTGATGTCTGTCAGTCTTTTCTCTCTAGGAGAGATCTGCCAATGATCAGCAGGTGGGTGAGAGAGCAGGAGATTATGGATAACCACCAGGACTCTTCTCAAGTAGATGTGACTCTTCTCAAGGCCTGGGCTGCAATGATTATGATGCTGGTTCTCGGCAACCACTTACTATTAGCTCATGAGTGACACACATCGCTGACATCAGCATTTGTCACTAATATATGCTGCCCTCAGTGAGGTCAGCGTACAGTTGATGACAGGTTCCTTTAACCTCCGGCACTCCTACTGTAATAAAACTACAACTCCCAAGATGCCCACGTGCTTGGTTGTTTCATTAATTTCTGTGGAGTTCTGAGAACAACCAAGCACGTGGGCATCTTGGGAGTTGTAGTTTTACCACAACTGGAGTGCCAGAGGTTAGCCATCACAGGTGTAGACCCTTGTAGAGGGATGCAGGGAGGGGGCATCTCCACTATTTTGTAAATCTACAAGTCCCAGAATTTCCCCTCCCCAACTGTATCCTCCAAACTACACATACCCTCATACTAATTATTGCTAACCCTTATATACTAGTCCGATAATCCGGAACAAATGACATTTCTCATATGAGCTGCATTCTGACATCTCTATCTTCTACACAATACTGTCGTCCTCCAGCTGCCGTGGAACTACAACACCCAACATGTTCCAACCACCACTAGTGGGCAAGGCATGCTGGGGGTTATAGTTACACCACAACTAGAGGGATGCAGACTGCTGTCAAACAGCAAATGTAAAATATGGTTAATAAATTAAACATCTATAGGGGCCTAAAAAATGATAAATAAGTCACCATATTACAACATAAGAGGCAAAGCATATACCCAAAAGATATCAGTAACCGCATTCAGAAGGCCCCCACACCCCATACAGAAGCCAGTGTACTGAACCCTATATTCGGCCAGATGGATTGACAGCCTGAATACTGGTCCAGTAAACAATATGGCCGCCGGCATGGTCATAAGCAAACAGTAAAGGTCTATACGTTCATTCTGGAAATATAAACTTTGTGCCATATACATTTGCATTCACAGTGATTAATAATCATTGACATACGGAAGTATTAAAGGAGTTGTCCGGGTTCAGAGCTGAACCCAGACATACCTTCCATTTTCACCCAGGCAGCATCCCCTGACTTCAGCATCGGAATAGTTTATGCTCCGATGCTCTCCTTTGCCCTGCGCTAAATCGCGCAGGGAAAAGGCATTTTTGTTGGGAGATCCGGTGACGTCCTGGGCTCTCCATGGGGCTGCCAGGTGATGTCACCGGACACTGATGGGCGAGCTTTAGCGCTGCCCTAGCCAGTAAAACAGCTAGGGCAGCACTAAAGCACGCCCATCAGAGATAGTGACGTCACCGAACACACTGCTGGGCGGAAGCCTCCAACCAGCAGTGTTATAGTAAACAAAAGAGCCCGTGCCCTGCGTGATTTAGCGCAGGGCAAAGGAGAGCATCGGAGCATAAACTGCAGACGCTCAAGTCAGGCGGGCTGCCGGGGTGAAATTATGGGTATGTCCGGGCTCTGAACCCAGACAACCCCTTTGATAGCCTTAACCCAACAAAAATCTTACCAATAGTTGCATTTACTTGGGGTGGGGTTATTATGCTGCAGGCTGTTTTGAAGGGGTGCTCATAATAACCCCTAAATCAATCAAGACATAGGTATCTGTATAGGTTTTCAAGTTAGAAGCGGCAATAGGGTATTTTATATGGACCCTCCCTTTAAATATTTCTATTAGTGGTTAGAAAACTTTGATAATCTGGAAAGAGACGGAGCTGAAATTGGGACAATAGAGAATGATGGGCAGTGGGAATGATCTGCAAGTGTCCATAGAGGTCTGTTTAGATGCTCTCCATGGCTTTAAACTCACTAAGAGCCTGCACTGGGTTGACATGCTTCTTCTGGGATGCTCGCTTGATCTTAGTTTGGGTCTCATCATGCTTCTCTCTCTTGACAAGGGGCTTCTTCTCAGGGGCTTTCATTTTCCAAGACACTGCAGGTAGGTTAAGAGAAGCCATGCCTTGGGATTTCTGATATTTGGTGGAGGCCACGTAAGATGCTTTCACCGTTTGCACTACAGCATTCATCAGATTCTTGGCAGCTTGTATGAGGGACATGGCGCTGTCAGCTCCGGAGACAACCAACTCGCCACCAAGATTCTGTACTTCGGCTTTGACTTTGCTGCAAATATTTAACTGGTGGCAGTATAAGGCAATGCGTTGGAGATAGGCCAGGAGGTCCTGTTTGCAGGCAGAGTCAGGGCAGTGGTCAGCAATGGTCCGGCCCAATTTATCCATCCGTGAACCAGCCTCTGCAATTTTCTTGGCTGCCCCAATGACATCGGAAGCATTTTTGAGGGGTCCTTTGCCCCTTGTAAAATCAGTCATCTCCATCATGATCATGCACATCTGCTTGGCCAGGACAATAATGTCATTGCCATTGTCATCCCATTTGGATACCTCTGCATCCAACTTGCTCTTTTCTTCCTGGAAACTTGCCACCTCCTCAGCAATTTTAGCTTTTTGCTCTTTTGGAAGCTGAGCCATGATGGCTCTGGCACTCTGCCCAGCAATGAGCTGATCATCTTCAGTCTGGATACTGGTACGACTCCTTACATCAAAGTCCTCAGTCTCAAAGTCAGAATCATCCAGTTCTTCGGGTGTTCTTATCATAAGCACGGCTTTGCGGATGTCACGGATGCCATCATACACCAGTCTGGAGGCATCAATGAATTCATTCTCATCTACTGGTAGGTTGGAGTCTCCAGTAAGAGCACTGGCTGCAGCTTCTACTTGCTCTGCAAAACGTGGCATAACAACATCTGACAAGAGTTTGGTGGCCTCAACGACCTTCTCAGTGTAGATGCCAGCCTCATAGTTTTCCATTTCAGCAGTGACAACATGGATAACTCTTGCAGCACGACCACGAATTGCACCAGCTGTACGATCGAGTCCATCAACATCCCTTTCCTGGAGGGCAATGACACACTTGTTGACATCTTCTAATATGTGGTTCTCGGAGACTGCCAAGAAGTCATCAATGGAAGTGATGTCATCAACAGCATCGGTCAGGATACACACTTGCTTCTCCCACTGTTCCTTGAAGATGTCCATATTGTCCATGGCCACTTTACTATGAGGTTTAGCTGCCAGCGCCAAGGCTGCATTGATAACCTGAGGGCAGAGTGCTTCAAGCTGGTTGGCAGACATTCGGACAATTTTAACCCCATCTTCATTGTTGGATATGGAGCAAGCCAAGTTGGCCACTTCAATCAATTTGGTTGCATGTTCACGGAATACCTGGGCGTACTCTTTGACTTCTTTCTCATTCCCGTTCTTGGCAGCCTCGATTAAGACCAGAAGAGGCACGTTGGTTTCAAGAAAGGAGTCAGAAACGTGATCCATAACTGCTTTACGTAGCTGTCTGCGCAAGTCTCTGGTCTTTTTGGTCATCCGGTCTATGGCGATATTGAGGGCATCACTCCTTTCTTTACGCCCGGCATTTCCCATGTACTCCGTGAGGAGGTCCTGCAGAGCTTGTCTCACCGAATTACATTCAGCCACAATCCGCTCTCGGCGGTCATCGCGGGTGCAAGCAGAATCAGCCATTAGGGCGGCGCCACTGATGATGCTCTCCAGGCGTTCCTCTAGAGTTGGCCTGAAACGCTCCTCGCTGAATCCCTGGGGGTCCATAACAATCTGTTTGTCAAAGTTATTTAAGGCAACGGCAAGCTCACCTCCATGCTGGGCAGGGGTCTCCTCCGAGGTGGTGGCTTGGGCTGAGTTGGAGATGCCAGTCACTGCTTGCTGGAGCTGCTTATAGACCAGGTCTCTGTTAGCTCTGTAGGCAGCTACATCTGGGTGCTGGAGACAGGCCTGGGTGGCAGTGTAGAGGATGGGTAGGTTCTTCTGCAGGATCCCCCTGGCTGCTGCCATCTGGATCCCGGTGCCCACTATCCTTGAGCTCCTGCTGGCGCTTTGCAGTCATAGCTTGCAGCTTGTCCACCTCTGCCTTCAGGGCTTTGTACTGGATGCCCAGGTCCTGCTCTGTGCCCGCATTCCTCAGCTTGAGGATGCCCTCCTCCACCACCTTCAGCTGCACCAGCAGCTTGTACACATCGGCCATGTCTGCCAGGATGAGCAGCCGGGTGACCGCGGACAGCAGGGTGCGGGCGGCTCGGACGACATTCCCCCTCTTCACCGAGGAGCAGGGGTCATCAGCGAAGTCCCCGGAGGCTGACCTCATCTGCTCGCCCTGAGTGCGCACATCCTCCACCGCCGCCGCCAACTCTTCCCGCAGGAACTGGCTTTCTCGGGCGATCTTGTCGCCGCTCTGCAGGAAGTTCTGCGTCGCTTGCTCCACGGAGGCGGCCAGCACTTTGGCTTTCTTGGAGCGGCCCTTCTTCTTGGCGGAGGGGCCTTTGTTGCTGGAGTTGACCAGGGTGGTGACCTGAGTGACCAGCGGCTCCAGCAGTCGCTCCACGGCCAGCGTGCGGATCTCCAGGGACTTCGGGTCCCACTTGAAGTTGATCTCGGCCGTATTGACGCTCATGGCTGCGCCCTGTCTGTGCGGCTGCGAATGACTGACTGCAAACGGGCGAAACTAATGTAGGAGAGCGGCGGGGGAGGGGAGGCTCCTCCCTGCGCGACGAGTATTGTTCCGAATCCCAGGGAATGAGGGCCGGGAACTTCCGGCTCACCTCACCCCCCTCCTCCACCCCGGGATACTGCCATGACGTCATGCGTTACACCCGCGGGCGTGTGCCAGCACAACACTAGGGAGGCGTGAAAGGGCGCAGCGACCAGAGGCAGCAGCCGGGCGTGCTGGGACTTGTGGTCCCACAGCCGCAGAGTTTATAACACTTGTAAACTCCGGCTATCTGAAGGTCTACAATAGCGTGTCCATAGCATAACTATGTGCTCGCTGTGTAAGATACTCAGGGACAGTAAGAGTGAATTCACACACAGCAGTGGAAACGCATCTTAAAAGCCACATGTGGTAATTGCTCAGTTATTTTTATTTTTTACTACAGGTGAAGTATGAAAACGTGTTTCCCCTGTCAGCAAATCTGGGTGTGGGTTTTCAGATGCGTTTTTTTAATGTTATTAACTTCTGCGTGTGAATAGATCTTTAGTAGAGATGAGCGAATTTTATGTCAGGGTACTTTTACACTTGCGTCAAAGTTTTCCGGTATCGAGTTCCGTCCTAGGGGATCAATACTGGAAAAGAACTGATCAGTTTTATCCTAATGTATTCTGAATGGAGAGCAATCCGTTCAGGATGTCTTCAGTTCAGTCACTGTACGGTTTTTGGACGTAGAAAATACCGCAGCATGCTGCATTTTTCTCTCCGGCCAAAAATCCTGCACACTTGCCTTTTTTTTTCCTTTGGAATGTATTAGCGCATGCGCAGATCTTTAAAAAAAAAATTATGCTGGATCAATTTCTCTGGGTGACACCGGAATCTGGATCCGTCTACAAATGGTTTCCGTTTGCATACAGATTGCCGGAATCCAACAGCGCAAGTGTGAAATTACAACGCTTCGTTGGTCCGTGGTAACGGAATCCATAACGCAATTCACCTTTTACCACCAAACGAAGCGTGAACGAATTTCAAAATATGAAATTCACTCATCTCTAATCCTTAGACCTCTTGCACACGGACGTGTGCGCCCCCTGGCCGTGCTGCGTTCGTGTGCAAAAAACCTTAAATGACCAGGGTGGGGATTATCTCTAGTCACTGTGGCCAGGTGTCATCTGTACTACACACCCACTCCATACATTCCTCTCACACCTTGGGGCGTACACTTACATCCAGGTTGGACTTTCCAGGAGTAGAATATTGTAGGCCTGTCCTCAGAATAGGAAGTGGTGGCAGTCCAGTTAGCGCTGCGGCCTCTTCACAGCATGCCGAGCACAGCGCCCTCCGTTGTATAGTGGCCGTACTTGGTATTGTCAGTTGTGAATTCATTAATAAATGTTCAAGAGGAATAACAGAGGAACGAGGTAACGCAGAGTTAAGAGAAATGATGCTCCAGAATTGTTATTTCAGGAAGAATGCCAGTATTTGCTAAATCAGAAATGTCAGGAGAGGTGGAAGGTCCTCTATAAATCACGTGATGCCACCCGGCATCTAGGGGGTCATTAATAACCCCTATAGCTGGCGGTGGATCCGATGAAGTTATGAAGAGGTGCAGCTTCCTTGCTGTCTTACATTTTGACCATTTTCTACCCTAAGGCCTCATGCACACGACCGTTGTGTGCATCCGCGTCCGTTCCGTCATTTTTCACAGTTTAGCGGAGGTCCCATTCATTTCTATGGAGCTGTGAAAAAAAACTGATAATCCTCCGTTTTTTTTCTCCGCGTCCGTGATCCGTGATTCCAGTCCGTCCAAAAAATATAACCTGTCCTATTCTTGTCAGTGGAAAACAGAGGACGGACTCATTCAAGTCAATGGGTCCGTCAAAAAAATGGATGCACAACTGGTATGTCATCCGTGTCCACGTCCTTTTTTTTTCTACAACACCTTGGTGCAATAAAATTACACTTTTCATTAACCTTCCTTTTTTTCCCTGTCAGACAAAAAAAAAGGAAGACACAAGGAAACACAACTGAAGCAAAATCGGACACGGACCACTGAAGCCAAATCACTGACAGTGAAAAAACACTGTCGTGTGCATGAGGCCTAAAACAGGCGTAGAAAATGATGAATGAAATGGGCCTGCCGACCCGCCCCCTTCCCTGCCCATGCCACGCCCACTTTTTTTAGACCTGGCTTGAGCAGGAAAAAGTCACAGACTGCAGCGCAACTAACCGATGAGCCGCAATCTGTGCCAGAAGTACGCATAATATAGGCATATTTCTGGATAATAAATGATCCCCTCGTTTTTTTTCTTAAAAATTCCTTCTAATGAGCTAAGGCCTCTTTCACACTTGCGTTGTCCGGATCCGTTGTGTACTCCATTTGCCGGAATTACACGCCGGATCCGGAAAAACGCAAGTGAACTGAAAGCTTTTGAAGACGGATCAGTCTTCAAAATGCGTTCAGTGTTACTATGGCAGCCAGGACGCTATTAAAGTCCTGGTTGCCATAGTAGTAGTGGGGAGCGGGGGAGCAGTATACTTACCGTCCGTGCGGCTACGGGGCGCTCCAGAATGACGTCAGAGCGCCCCATGCGCATGGATGACGTGTCCATGCGATCACGTCATCCATGTGCGTGGGGCACCCTGACGTAACTCTGGAGCACCCCGGGAGCCGCACGGACGGTAAGTATACTGTTCCCCCGCTCCCCACTACACTTTACCATAGCAAACAGGACTTTAGCGTCCTGGCAGCCATGGTAACCATTCAGAAAAAGCTAAATGTCGGATCCGGTAATGCGCCGAAACGACGTTTAGCTTAAGGCCGGATCCGGATTAATGCCTTTCAATAGGCATTAATTCCGGATCCGGCCTTGTGGCAAGTGTTCAGGATTTTTGGCCGGAGCAAAAAGCTCAGCATGCTGCGGTATTTTCTCCGGCCAAAAAACGTTCCGGTCCTGAACTGAAGACATCCTGATGCATCCTGAACGGATTTCTCTCCATTCAGAATGCATTAGGATAATCCTGATCAGGATTCTTCCGGCATAGAGCCCCGACGACGGAACTCTATGCCGGAAGAAAAGAACGCAGGTGTGAAAGAGCCCTAAACCTCATTGGGGCACATTTATTAAGCTCGGCTTTTTCTTGGAGTAAAAGAAAACAGGAGTCCCTGTCTTTAATTTGCATCTCATTTATTATCCCTTAAAGGGGTTGTCTCACGTCAGCAAATGGCATTTATCATGCAGAGAAAGTTAATAGAAAGCACTTACTAATGTACTGTGATTGTCCATATTGCTTCCTTTGCTTGCTGGATTCATTTTTCTATCACATTATACACTTCTCATATCCAGGGGTTACGACCTCCCTGCAATCCATCAGCAGTGGCCGCGCTCCCACCGTCCTAGCCACCAGAGAGGCTGGCACACAATACACGTCTATCTCAAAACCAAGGCTGAGAAAGGTGCAGCGAGTTCTCCTCTCACCAGCAGATCGGCAGCAAGCTTCCCTCCTAATAATCATGGCCAGACACAAACCTTATGGGGGAACATTTATGCGATCGCCCATTCCCAACAGTTGGCCCATGTTACAGGGGTTGTCTGGGTTCACAGCTAAATCCAGACATATCCACTTCTTCTCGCACTCAGCCCCTCTGACATGAGCATCAGAGTTTTTATTGTTATATTTTTACACTGCTAGGTAGAGGCTTCCGCCTAGCAGTGTTCCCGATGACGTCACTGGCACTGATGGGTGGCCTTTAGCGGTGCCCTAACCGTTTTACAGGCTAGGGCAGCGCGAAAGCCGGCCTATTAGTGCCAGACACACTATTAGGCAGAAGCCTCCGCCTAGCTTTACCCATGGAGAGCCTGGTACGTCACCGAATCTCCAGAAAAAGCCCTTGCAAGGGACAGCATCGGAGCACAAAATGCTCTGATGCTCATGTTGAGGGGCTGTGTAGGGGAAGAAGGGGATATTTCCGGATTCAACTCTGAACCCGGACAACCCCTTTAAGTCTCCCTATTTGTCTGGTGATTGAGTTTTTCATGCAGCACATGAATCCTCATTTGTCAGCAGCACATCACCCTGTGTAATCGGGGGATGTGCTGCTGACAATATGCAAAGTGAATGGCGGGATGAAACTGTAGGGTCAGTGTCCCGGTACTCTCTAGTATACCTGCACATATACAATGGGAGGTTTTCTAAGAAGTTTAGCAGTTTCCACTCAGTGCTGAGTGTCCATCAAGATAAAAGGAGTATTAGGCCTCACCCCTTTCCCAAACTTCCTGGCCAGATTGAGCTCACGCCAGTCCTCAGCCGAAGATGGAGGGGCTGGGAGGAAGAAGGCATTTCTTTGGCAGCAGGAGATCTGCTAAAACTGCTTTCTTTATCAACTATTAGACAAGAGCAGACTGGCCATAGACCCTAGGGAAATTCCCAAGTGGGCCGATTCTAACCCTGGGTTCACACCTGAGCTTTCTGAAAGGAGCGCTCTGTATGCGCGATTGTACCGGCGTTTACAATCGCGCATACAGAGACAAGCGAACGCCCATTGTTGCGCGTTCCCGAAAGTCTATGTACGGGAACGCGCGACAAAACGCCCCAAAGAAGCTCAAGAACTTTTTTGAGCGTAGGGCGTTTTTCAGCGCGTTCAAACGCGCTGTAAAACGCTCAAGTGTGAACCAGGGCCATAGGGAAGCATTGGTTTTCATGTGTTGAGCGTTTTACAGTGCGTTTGAACGCGCTGTAAAACGCTCAGGTGTGAACCCAGTGTAAGGGGGCTTCCTGAGCTCTCCTCATAGCTGCTAGCTGGGTACATAACGATCTGAGCGTCTCAGCATTAATTTATGCTAGGCGTATCAGTTACTTATGCACCCCTGACCTGCAGCCTCAGGATGGTTATACAAATGAATACTGTGGCGAGGACAGCAATATTTTGTGCTGCATTACGGTATTTGGTTTTTGAGGGGGGTGGGAATTTTGTGCTACACTATGGTATTGCTGGCCCCACCTACTTCCTTTGTCCCCCACCTACTTATGTTGCCCCAATTTTTATTTTTTACCATGAACCATTAAGTTCCCAGTCCATCTCTGTCCATGCAGAAAGAGCTACGGACAAACTTTTCTTAGCAGGTTATGCTTTTTATTCTTGTTTTTCAGGTTTTAGTGGACCTCATTCGTTCACATCACTTTGCATCGGTATCATGTAAAAGTCCATTAAAAAGAGTGCTGCTGGACTTGTATATTGTTGACAGGTGCTCTTTTTTGCCTGGCATCGGGCGCTGTAATCAGACCCTAAAGGAGTTCTCCAGGACTACGAAAAGATGGCTGCTTTCTCCCAAAAACAGCACCACACCTATCCACAGGTTGTGTGTGGTATTGCAGCTTGGCTCCATTGAAGTGAATTGGGTTGAGCTATAATACCACACAGAGACGGGGACAGATAAGGGGCTGTTTTTGGAAGAAAGCAGCAGTCCTGGAGAACCCCTTAAGGTTAACTGCATACAGTGCGGAATACATGCTATTTTTACATGTGGATTTACATGTGAAAAAAACGTGGTGTCATATAGTACCAGCAAAGTGTATGAGAGAACACAAATCTCATGTACACTTTGTAGATATTTTCCTGTTGAAATTAACCTGCTTTGCGGATTTAAAAACCCTCAGCATGTAAATTATGTTTGCGGTTTTAGCTGCGGTTTTCAACGTTTTCTAATTAAAGGGTTCCTATTATCAGAATTACTGTTATGTAGCTGACTGACATGAGCGATGTGCTAATGTCAGCACTACATAACAGTATATTTTTTACCTTTCTCCCTGCAGCCGTTCTGATAAAATACACACTTTTATAATATGCTAATGAGCCTCTAGGTGCTATGTGGGCGTAGATTCAGCACCTAGAGGCTCCGTCTACTCATCCTTTATCCTGCCCAGGTCCTCCGTTCTGCCCGTCCCGCTCCTCTTGATTGATGTCACGGTTCGCAGCATCGCTAACGAAATCCCGCTTCTGCGCCGTTCACTTCTGTATTCGGCGCAGTGAATGAAGGCCGCGCTCCTCACTGCGCCTGCGCCGACTACGTCACAGTGAGAGAGTCGGCACCAGGAGCGCATCATTCACTCACTGCGCCTGCACCTAATACAGAAGTGGACGGCGCAGGATTTACGCTGGGTTCACACCTGAGAGTTTTACAGCGTGTTCAAACGCGCTGTAAAACGCTCAGCACATGAAAACCAATGCTTCCCTATGGCCCTGGTTCACACTTGAGCGTTTTACAGCGAGTTTGAACGCGCTGTAAAACGCCCTACGCTCAAAAAAGTTCTTGAGCTTCTTTGCAGCGTTTTGTCGCGCGTTCCCGTACATAGACTTTCGGGAACGCGCGACAATGGGCGTTCGCTTGTCTCTGTATGCGCGATTGTAAACGCCGGTACAATCGCGCATACAGAGCGCTCCTTTTAGAACGCTCAGGTGTGAACCCAGGGTTAGTCAGCGATGCTGCGAACCGTGACATCAATCAAGAGGAGCGGGGCGGGCAGAGCGGAGGACTTGGGCAGGAGAAAGGGTGAGTAGACGGAGCCTCTAGGTGCTGAATCTACGCCCACATAGCACCTAGAGGCTCATTAGCATATTATAAAAGTACTTATTTTATCAGAACGGCTGCAGGGAGAAAGGTAGAAAACATACTGTTATGTAGTGCTGACATTAACGCATCGCTCATGTCAGTCAGCTACATAACAGTAATTCTGATGGTAGAAACCCTTTATTAAGGCCTCATGCACACGCAAAACGGGGTTCCGTTGTTCCGTGATCCGTGTCCGTTTTTTCTTCTGTGTGTCTTCCGTGATTTTTGGAGGATCACCTGACATGAAGGAAAGTCAATGGGTCCGCAGAAAATCACGGAAAACGGAACAACGGACACACACAACGGTCGTGTGCATGAGGGCTAAGGGTGAGATCTGCAGAAAAACCGATCAAAAACCGATGTTGAAATTTTTTGGGTGCGGTTTGGGTGCAGAAACGTGAATCACGGTGCAGATTTGAGTGCAGAATATTCGCAAGAAATCCACACTATTTTCATTAAAATCTATGGGGAAAACACTACATGATTTGAAAATCCATACGGCAGAACAATGTCTGCACAGAAGAAAAAAGTGAAGTGCATATGAGAGCTGTCAAATCTCATTCAGTTTGCTGGTAGTGTATTAGGCCTTTTTCACACTACCGTATGGCTATTTCAGTGTTTTGCGGTCCGTTTTTCCTGGATTCGTTGCTCGTTTTCTTTTTTTTTCCCGTTGTGTTTCCGTTTTTCCGTATGGCATATACAGTATACAGTAATTACATAGAACAAATTGGGCTGGGCATAACATTTTCAATAGATGGTTCCGCAAAAAACTGAATGGATACGGAAGACATACGGATGCATTTCCGTATGCATTCCGTTTTTTTGCGGACCCATTGACTTTAATTGAGCCACGGAACGTGATTTGCGGCCAAATATAGGACATGTTCTACCTTTGCACGGAACAGAGATACGGAAACGGAATGCATACGGAGTACATTCTGTTTTTTTTGAGGACCAATTGAAATGAATGGTTCGTATACGGACCGTATACGTAACACAAAAAATGGCCCGCAAAAAGAAAACGGTAGCGTGAAAGAGGCCTTATATAACAACTGCAATTTTTCCTGCATGAAAATCTGCACACAAAAAAAAAGTGCACGTAATCTGCAACATGTGCAGGTAGTCCTATACCTGTACTACACTGCAGACAATTGCCAACGAGTGTTCGCATGAACGCTCGTTAGCGATTATCTGGCAGTGTAATACTGCTGCCGATTGCCTCGATCATTGGGAAGTCCTAATATTTTGACTAGGCATGAGCGAATCGACTTGCGATGAAACATCCGAAGTCGATTCGCATAAAACTTCGTTCCAATACTGTACGGAGCAGGAGCGCCGTACAGTATAAGAATGTATTGGCTCTGATGAGCCAAAGCTATTGCTTCGCGAAGTCTCGCAAGACTTCGGGTAATAACTTAATAAAGTAATTTGTACTGTAAAAAAACATTTCCCGAACTCGGGTTCGATTTCAAATATAATAGAGATTGTAATGAATAAAACCAATTTAGTATTGCCAGGAAAGATTAGTGATACATGTAATTAAAGATATGTTCTCAATGTATATGTAATAAAGATTCCCTTTTCTTTCTTTATTTAATGTTAAAGTTAATAAAGATTTAAGAAGGCACTTTTGTGTATATGTTTATTTTATTTTACTGCAATTTATTCTGATACAAGCATCATTAATTATATTTGAAATGTAGATTGTGTTCTCACCTCATGTGATATGAAGTAATATTACGTGAGAAACATTAAATTTTCTGTATGTTATATTGAAATTTCTTTGAAAATTCAAATAAAAATTATTTTGTTCCAAGTGGTACCTTGGAACCGAATCTGAGTTCGGGAAATGTTTTTTTACAGTATAAATCAGTTTCTGAAGTTATTACCCGAAGTCTCGCGAGACTTTGCGAAGTAATAACTTCAGCTCATCGGAGCCAATACATTCTAATACTGTACAGCGCTCCTGCTCCGTACAGTATTGGAACAAAGTTTTATGCGAATCGACTTCGGATGTTTCATCGCAAGTCGATTTGCTCATCCCTAATCTTTTGTGTAAGATCACAGTAATGGTGTAAATGTCTGTCTAATACTCCTTGCAACTTCAGGGGGTCGACAGTCATTAATTGTCACGTGTACTGTTTTAGGAGAAACATGCAGCCCTATTAGAAGATATCTCTAAACTGGAGCTGAAGAAGAACGAGGCAGAGGTTCTGGCTCAGAAGTTTCATGATAGAGCAGAAAAAGAGGAGAAAAAGCTGATGACGAATGAACAGACCCTGTTTGATCTGGACCAGAAATTTCAGGTTAGTATGGTTATTGTAAAGGGGTTACCCTGGAATATCTGACTTTTACCTGATGCCGAGCCCGTCTCCACTATTGCAAGATTCATACTTATGTGTTCCCTCTGCTCCACTCCTGCTCACTGGCTCTCATGTGTCCATCTCATGGTCCCCTCCTTGCTTACATCCTCCCAGGTATGGGCATGGTCACCTGCTCCACTGCAGCCAATGACTGGTGATGTGCTCATAAGGCCTCATGCACACGACAGTGTTTTTTCACTGTCAGAGATTTGGCTTCAGTGGTCCGTGTCCGATTTTGCTTCAGTTGTGTTTCCTTGTGTCTTCTTTTTTTTTTGTCTGACGGGAAAAAAAAGGAAGGTTAATGAAAAGTGTAATTTTTTTGCACCAAGGTCTTGTAGAAAAAAACTGACGCGGACACGGATGACATACCAGTTGTGCATCTGTTTTTTTTGACGGACCCATTGACTTGAATGGGTCCGTCCTCCGTTTTCCACTGACAAGAATAGGACAGGTTATATTTTTTGGACGGACTGGAATCACGGATCACGGACGCGGAGAAAAAACTGAGAACTATCAGTTTTTTTTCACAGCTCCATAAAAATTAATGGGACCTCCGCTAAACTGTAAATAATGACAGAACGGACGCGGGTGCACACAACGGTCGTGTGCATGAGGCCTAAGAGACATGCCACCTCAGTGGTTGGCTGCAGCAGAGTAGGTGGCCATACCCGGGAAAAAGTAAACAAGCCGGGGAATGGAAGATGTGCAAATGGCAGACCGCGCAGGACCGGCGCAGCGGGAACATGAATGTGAATCTTTCAATGGCAAAGGCAGGTTGTAGGTATTAGGTATTCCTGGGAAACCTTTTTAAAGGGAACCTGTCATCAGCTTTATGCTGCCTATACTAGCGGCAGCATAAAGTAGAGACAGGTGAGTTGATTTCAGAGGTCTGTCATTTATAAGTTCAAAGCAAGTGGTTGCCGAGAACCATCATCACAATCATTGCAGACTGGGCCTGGAAAAGAGTCCTGGACACCTGAGAAGAGTCCTGGTTATTCCTAATCTCCTGCTCTTCCCGCCCACTTGCTGATGTCTGTCAGTCTTCTACCTAGTTTTCTCCCCTTCTCTAGGAGAAAACTGCCAATCATCAGCAGGTGGGCGGGAGAGCAGGAGATTATGTATAACCACCAGGACTCTTCTCAGGTAGACGTGACTCTTCTCAAGGCCTGGGCTGCAATGATTATGATGCTGGTTCTCAGGAACCACTTACTATTAGCTCATGAGTGAGACACCGCTGACATCAGCATTTGTCACTATTTTAAAGGGAACATGTCACCTGGAAAAGACAATTTGCACTAATCACAGTACCTTAAAGTATCTCTCATAGTGTGCCCAAAGGTGTATTCATATCTTCTTTCTGCGTTGTGCTGTCTCATAAAATCGACTTATAAAACTGTGTTTGGCACCTTTTTGAAGTCGTGCTGAAGTCACGGGGCAGTGGCCTCCTTGACTCAACCGTCGGATAAGTCAGCCCCTATGCCGTTCCTCCGCATGTTGATGGACGTTTTTCCCTGTAGCCGTGACCGCGCTCTTCTCGCACATGCGCCGTGCGCATCCTGCCACAGCGCGATCTCTGCTATGGCTCCCTCCCTCCCTGGCATCTGCATGTTCACTGCGCTGCAGTGCAAGCAGACAGTGATCGCGCTAACGCCGCAGGGGAGAAGCAATGGGCGCGAGCATGCTGTATAGGAACGGCGCAGTGAACAAGAAGATGCCAGGGAGGGAGGGAGCCGTAGCCGGGATCATGCTGTGGCAGGACACGCACGACGCATGCGCGAGAATAGCACGGTCCCAGCTACAGGGAAAAATGTCCATAAATATGCGGAGGAGCGGCATAGGGGCGGGCTGATCCAACGGTTGAGTCAAGGAGGCCACTGTCCCCAGTGACTTCAGCACGACTTCAAAAAGGTGCCAAACACAGTTTTATAAAGTTGATTTTATGAGACAGCACAACGCAGAAAGAAGATATGAATACATCTTTGGGCACACTATGAGAGATACTTTAAGGTACTGTGATTAGTGTAAATTGTCTTTTCCAGGTGACAGGTTCCCTTTGAGGTTGAATTCACACATGTATAATTTTGCCTCAAATTGCTGTGGTTTCCAGAATGAATGTTAGTAGCAGGTGAACAGCAGTTTATCCTCAAAAAATACACAGCCATTAACCACCGGTCTGAAGACTGCGCCAGTTACAGTAAAACCACATATAGGCTCAATCACATATAATTTACAGCCACTTTGCTCTGCCTCATGTAAACCTGTCCTTATTATTATCCCATACTGTGGAGGAGATCGCTGCATGTAATAGCAGCAGTCTCCTTCGTTAGCGAGCAGGCAAATGCTTCCTTCCCGACAATCGCCTACAGAAACGGCTGGTGTAATACAGCCTTAGGCCCCCTGCACACAAACGTGTGCTTCCCGTTGCCGTATTGCGGACCGCATTTGCGGATCCGCAATACACGGGTGCCGTTCCGTGGGCATTCAGCATCATGGATGCAGACCCATTCACTTGAATGGATCCGGAGATACGGAATGGAAGCATGGAACGGAACCCTACGGAGTGCTATCGTGGGGTTTCGTCCCGTACTTCCGTTCCGCAAAAAGATAGAACATGTCCTATCTTTTTGCGGAACAGCTGGATCGCGGACCCATTCAAGTGAATGGGTCCGCGATCCGCTGCGGCTGCCCCGCGGACTGTGCTCGTGCATTGCGGCCCGCATTTGGGGGCCGCACCACGACCACTGGGCGCACACGTTCGTGTGCAGGGGGCCTTAAAGGGGTTGTCCGATTTTTTTTTTTTATTCTTTCTATGTTTCTAACTAGGTAAATGTAACAGCTTTCCAATTCACTCACTTTATCTCCAGTGGCTGGTTTCTCAGATTTCACAGAGGGTCACACAGTGGCGCACCGACAGGGGGGGTCCAGCGGGTCTGGACCCCCCCTAGAACAACCAGCCCAAATTTTTTTTTTCATCCTCCAGGGCCGCACCACAGGCGGCGCGGCCCTGGATGTAAATTGCGGGCATTTGCGGCGGCGGTGGTGGGGGGCCGTAGGAGATGAGCGCTTCCATTGTGGAAGCGCTCATCTCCATATCTAATGCATCTATATCGCTGTCCTTAGGACAGCGATATAGATGCCTGTGCTGCGGCAGAGCAGGGGAGGGAGAGGCGTGTCCCTCCCCTGTTCTTCTGATAGGCCGCAGGCACTAATGCCTGCAGCCTATCAGAGGCCGGCTCTAGCAGCGCGATGACGTCATCATCGTGCTGCCTGAGCCGGGCAGCACACAGCAAGGACACAGACCGGAAGAGGCTGCTGGAGGTAAGTATCAGTGTATTTTTTGTTGTTGTTTTTTTGGAGGGGGGGAGCTGGCACTATGGGGGCACCAAAGGGGAGCTGGCACTATGGGGGCACCAAAGGGGAGCTGGCACTATGGGGGCACTAAAGGAGAGCTGGCACTATGGGGGCACTAAAGGGGAGAACGGCACTATGGGGGCACTAAAGGGGAGAAAGGCACTATGGGGGCACCAAAGGGGAGCTGGCACTATGGGGGCACCAAAGGAGAGCTGGCACTATGGGGGCACTAAAGGGGAGAACGGCATTATAGGGGCACTAAAGGGGAGCTGGCACTATGGGGGCACTAAAGGGGAGCTGGCACTATGGGGGCACTAAAGGGGAGCTGGCACTATGGGGGCACTAAAGGGGAGAACGGCACTATGGGGGCACTAAAGGGGAGCTGGCACTATGGGGGCACTAAAGGGGAGCTGGCACTATGGGGGCACTAAAGGGGAGCTGGCACTATGGGGGCACTAAAGGGGAACTGGCACTATGGGGGCACTAAAGGGGAGCTGGCACTATGGGGGCACTAAAGGGGAGCTGGCACTATGGGGGCACTAAAGGGGAGCTGGCACTATGGGGCACTAAAGGGGAGAACGGCACTATGGGGGCACTAAAGGGGAGAAAGGCACTATGGGGGCACTAAAGGGGAGCTGGCACTATGGGGGCACTAAAGGGGAGAACGGCACTATGGGGGCAGGGGCACTAAAGGGGAGCTGGCACTATGGGGGCACTAAAGGGGAGAACGGCACTATGGGGGCACTAAAGGGGAGAAAGGCACTATGGGGGCACTAAAGGGGAGCTGGCACTATGGGGGCACTAAAGGGGAGAACGGCACTATGGGGGCAGGGGCACTAAAGGGGAGCTGGCACTATGGGGGCACTAAAGGGGAGAACAGCACTATGGGGGCACTAAAGGGGAGCTGGCACTATGGGGGCACAAAAGGGGAGAACGGCACTATGGGGGCACTAAAGGGGAGCTGGCACTATGGGGGCACTAAAGGGGAGAACGGCACTATGGGGGCACTAAATGGGAGCTGGCACTATGGGGGCACTAAAGGGGAGAACGGCACTATGGGGGCACTAAAGGGGAGCTGGCACTATGGGGGCACTAAAGGGGAGAACGGCACTATGGGGGCACTAAAGGGGAGCTGGCACTATGGGGGCACTAAAGGGGAGAACGGCACTATGGAGCATCTGGTGGTACTTTTTTTTTGGGTGGCACTTCTTACTGGCACATTATGGGGGAGAGGAGCACTATGGGGCATCTGGTGGCACTATAGGGGCATTATTTGGGGGCACTAAGGGGAAGTGGCGGCTCTAAAGGGGCCTTTATTCTTATTGGCACATTATGGGGGCATTATGGCATCTGGTGGCACTAAGGGGGCATTTTTTACTGGCACATTATGGTAGGCACTATGGGGGAGAGGAGCACTATTGGGGCATATGGTGGCACTTAGAAGGGGCATTTTTTACTGGCATATTATGGGGGACACTATGGGGAAGGGGGAGAGGAGCACTATGAGGGCATTTACTGGGGCACTATATAGGGGTATTTTATACTGGCATACATTATGGGGACATTAGCTCAACAGCGGGCACTAAGCGGGGGTATTTCATATACTGTCATATTGTAGGGAGAATTATTAGTACTAGGAGGTATTATGCGGAGCTTTGCTAATACTGGGGGGCTATGAGGAACATGATTACTAGTATGGGCACTATAGGGGCATTATTACTACTAAGTGTGCTCTGGCAGAGAATTATTTCTATTTTGGTGAGCCCTGTTACTTTGGGGGCACCCTGCCACGTTTCAGCTTAGCACAATAATTTTTGGGGGACATTATCTTTATACTATTAGTGTCTGGGCGCAGTTATTTTTTTAGAGCACTGTGTGCCAATAATTGTTGAAGGGGGCACTATCTGTGTGGTAGTAGTATTTCCAGGGGGACTGTTTCTGCAGTATAGTATTGGGGGCACAGCGGGCACAGTATTGGGGGTGGCAGGAAAGGGTGTTCAGAAGATGTGAAGATGATGGAAATGTGGGAAACTAATGTCTGTTTGTTAATCTCTGCAGAGACGGGAGATGGCTGAAAAATCATCATGGCGGTCTGGTCTGAATGGAGAAGATGAGGAAAGAGAACGTCTACAACAAAGGTGACATCACTGGATGTAAGAGGTATGAGGCGCTATGTAGGAGAGGAGATGCTCCGGGTCCTCCCCCTGCCATTTGCAGAAGGAGGATTCAGAGCTGGGTGAGGACGGCCAAAGGGGGCAGCAGTCCACGGGTGGGTGGCAGATGGTGGGGGGGGGGGGCCACAGGCCTTGAGCAGGGTCTGGGGAGGGAGCAGAGCGGAGGAGCTTTCTGGCTGTAGTCTGCTGTTTATTGTATAATGTGAAGCAGGCAGTGCAGCCAGGACAGACCCTCCCCCTCTCTCCATATGGTGTGTAGAGACAGGCCGCAACTATGTCAGCTGTACAGTGTTTGTTGGGAGTGGCCTATTATATGTAGGAGGGGCTTTTAATAATGGGCGGGGCCAAAAATTATTGATTTCCTGCTGAGCTTTTAGGATTGCCAAGTAAAAGAATCAGCACAACACACTACACCCCCTCCCTGCAGTTTTAAATATAAAGGGGGCTTTGAAAAATTGAATTAGCACAGCACACTACACATCCCACATTTTTTTGCCTTTCGGACCCCCCCTAGACAAAATTCCTGGGTGCTCCCCTGGGGTCACATGACCTGTGATGTCAGCGTCTCTCCCTGCTCTGATTATGTTGTGCACAAACCTGAAAGATCTGTAAAGGATGTCACTGTGCTGGCCACGCCCCCCTGCACTGCCGGCCTATTGCTCTCTCCCAGGATACTTAACCCCTTCAGCTGCACAGACTCAGGGCTGTTTTTACTGTGTTTACTGTGTAGCTGCAGGCATGCTGGGCACAGGAGCTGAAAGAGAAGTTCTGCAGAGGATTGCAGGTAGGGGGAAGATCCTGTGTGTATTAGCAGTGTCATTGTGCAGCTGGGACTTGTAGTTCTACACATACAACATGCTGCTGAGTCTCCCAGCAGCCAGACATGTCACTCAGGGCAGCACTTGTAATCACTCCCTAAGCAGTGTCATTATACAGCTGGGACTTGTAGTCCTACACATACCACATGCTGCTGAGTCTCCCAGCAGGCAGACATGTCACTCAGGGCAGCACTTGTATTCACTCCCTTAGCAGTGTCATTATACAGCTGGGATTTTTCTTCCGGCATAGAGTTCCGTCGTCGGGGCTCTATGCCGGAAGAATCCTGATCAGTTTTATCCTAATGCATTCTGAATGGAGAGAAATCCGTCTTCAGTTCAGGACCGGAACGTTTTTTGGCCGGAGAAAATACCGCAGCATGCTGCACTTTTTGCTCCGGCCAAAAATCCTGAACACTTGCCGCAAGGCCGGATCCGGAATGAATGCCCATTGAAAGGCATTGATCCGGATCCAGCCTTAAGCTAAACGTTGTTTCGGCGCATTGCCGGATCCGACGTTTAGCTTTTTCTGAATGGTTACCATGGCTGCCGGGACGCTAAAGTTCTGGCAGCCATGGTAAAGTGTAGTGGGGGAGCGGGGGAGCAGTATACTTACCGTCCGTGCGGCTCCCGGGGCGCTCCAGAGTGACGTCAGGGCGCCCCACGCGCATGGATGACGTGATCGCATGGCACGTCATCCATGCGCATGGGGCGCTCTGCCGTCATTCTGGAGCGGCCCGGGAGCCGCACGGACTGTAAGTATACCGCTCCCCCGCTCGCCACTACTACTATGGCAACCAGGACTTTAATAGCGTCCTGGCTGCCATAGTAACACTGAAAGCATTTTGAAGACGGATCCATCTTCAAATGCTTTCAGTTCACTTGCGTTTTTCCGGATCCGGCGTGTAATTCCGGCAAGTGGAGTACACGCCGGATCCGGACAACGCAAGTGTGAAAGAGGCCTTAGCAGTGTCATTATACAGCTGGGACTTGTAGTGCTACACATACAACATGCTGCTGAGTCTCCCAGCAGGCAGACATGTCACTCAGGGCAGCACTTGTATTCACTCCCTAGGCAGTGTCATTATACAGCTGGGACTTGTAGTGCTACACATACAACATGCTGCTGAGTCTCCCAGCAGGCAGACATGTCACTCAGGGCAGCACTTGTATTCACTCCCTTGGCAGTGTCATTATACAGCTGGGACTTGTAGTTCTACACATACAACATGCTGCTGAGTCTCCCAGCAGGCAGACATGTCACTCAGGGCAGCTCTTGTATTCACTCCCTTGGCAGTGCCATTATACAGCTGGGACTTGTAGTTCTACACATACAACATGCTGCAGAGTCTCCCAGCAGGCAGACATGTCACTCAGGGCAGCTCTTGTATTCACTCCCTTGGCAGTGCCATTATACAGCTGGGACTTGTAGTTCTACACATACAACATGCTGCAGAGTCTCCCAGCAGGCAGACATGTCACTCAGGGCAGCACTTGTATTCACTCCCTTAGCAGTGTCATTATACAGCTGGGACTTGTAGTGCTACACATACAACATGCTGCTGAGTCTCCCAGCAGGCAGACATGTCACTCAGGGCAGCTCTTGTATTCACTCCCTTGGCAGTGCCATTATACAGCTGGGACTTGTAGTTCTACACATACAACATGCTGCTGAGTCTCCCAGCAGGCAGACATGTCACTCAGGGCAGCTCTTGTATTCACTCCCTTGGCAGTGCCATTATACAGCTGGGACTTGTAGTTCTACACATACAACATGCTGCAGAGTCTCCCAGCAGGCAGACATGTCACTCAGGGCAGCACTTGTATTCACTCCCTTGGCAGTGCAGGGGGAGGGGCAGAGATTGAACCAGGGAAATGAGGAAATAGATATTTTATTTTGCCTAAAACTTGCTTAGCTTAGTTATATATCGCTGACTATCAGATTTACAGTGCTATATTTATTTTTTCCATAACTCGGACAACCCCTTTAAGTTTCCAAGGGTAGAGCTTAGCATTGTATTACACCTTGTGCAGGGACTGACGGTTACTTGAACCCCTGTGTTAAATGCCACCATCTTTAGGTCCTGCACAAGGCATAACCCAATGCAGAGTTGTTACCCGAGTTTTCTCTTCATGTCTACCCTCTTGCATAAATAATACTACTATGCATTGTACGGTTTGGGGCACTAATTTTCACAGTATTTTAAAAAGGGCTTCAAAAAGCTTCATTGTTATTAAACTGGCTGACTGTAGACATGTGCTAATGTCAGCGGAAGCTTAACAGTCTTTGTCCCTTCTTTCTACGTGCCTCCGTTTTTGTGGAAAAAAAACACATTCTTTTATGCAAATGAGCCTCTAGGAGCAATTGCACTAGGGTTTAGCAACCTTCGGCACTCCAGCAGTTCAGAAACTACAACTCCCAGAATGCTTCCTTTACTTTTGTGGGAGTTAGCAGAATAGCCGAGCATGTTTGCATGCTGGGAGTTGTAGTTTCACAGCAGCTAGATTGCCAAAGGTTGCTGATCCCTGCCCCAGTGGCTCTGTTCTCCCTTCTCTTGCCACGCACCATGTTGATTGATCTGACCCTGACTTTGGGTTAAACCTGGCGCCTACGCCATGCCATTCAGGCGTAGTAAAGGATAGGTGCTCACCGGCCACGGACTTCCTTACTGCGCCTGCACCGCATGCTTAACAGTACACCCGGAAGACAATGAAGCCGGCATCACTCTGAAGAGAGGGAGATTGCTGTGTCAACGTTGGATCCTCCTTACGTATGCGGCGCAGGCACAGTAAGGAAGTCCACGGCCGGCGAGCACCTATCCTTTACTACACCTTACCACATACTGTACGGCACATGCTCAAGGTTTAAGGGTCCATTCACATGTCCGTATGTGTTTTGCAGATCCGCAAAACACGGACACTGGCAATGTGCGTTCCACATTTTGCGGACCGCACATCGCCGACACTCACATAGAAAATGCCTTTTCTTGTCCGCAATTGCAAACAAGAATAGGACATGTTCTATTTTTTTGCGGAATGGAAGTGCGGATCCGCAAATGCAGATGCAGACAGCACATTCCGGCCCCGTTGTAAATGAATGGGTCCGCACCAAAATTGTGGAACGGATGCAAACCCATTTTGCGGACGTGTGAATGGACCCTAAGGCAAAGTCAGGGCCAGGTAGGATGATGTGAACACTGCTTGGCCCTGTCAATCAACATGATGAGAGCGCGGTGACAGAGGGAAACGGAGTCTCTAGGAGTAGTGCAAACACCCCCATTGCTCCTAGAGGCTCATTTGCATAAAATAAGAGTTCTTTTTTTCTCTCTAAAATGGAGGCACATAAAAAGAAGGGACAAAGGCTGCTAGCTTCAGCTGACATTAGCACGTCTAAAGTCAGCCAGCTTAATAACCATGTTTCTGATGACAGAAGCTCTATCATGTAATTGCAGAATAGCGGCTGCGTCCATTATCATGGCGGGAAGGCAGTAACACAATTAATGGACAGCGCAATATTAGGGGGCGTTCACATCGCCATTATTTTTCCATTGTTCTGATCCGTCAGAAGAACAGAAAAAAATCACTGTAAAAAAAAAAACAACTAAAAAAAATGATCCTGTGCATCCGTACTGTCTGAGATCAGTTTTTTTAGACAGAAAAAATAAATCCTGCATGCAGTACTTTTTTTTTCATCTAAAAAAACTGATCGGAAACAGAAAAATAACGCTGATGTGAACTCTGTCTTTCTGTTTGTCAATATTAGTGCTTGCAGTATGTAACTGTAACGGCCTTAAAGGGGTTGTCCAGGATTTCAGTATTGATGGCTTATTTTCAGGATAGGCCATCAGTATCAGATTAGGAGTGGTCCCACACCCCATACGCCTGCTGATCAGCTAATCCATTGTAGTGAATGGGAGCAACACTGCAGTTACTGTTGTTTAGTGAACAAAGCAGTGCGTTTCAGGCATTGACTTCCAGAGGTACACGGTAACAGCTGATCAGCAGGGGTGTAGTGTATCGGAGGAGGGTAGGCCATCAATATCAAAATCCTGGACAACCCGTTTAAGGCTAATTTCACCTAGGCCATGAGGAGTTTACAATGTTCAACGCCCGGACTTAACACTGAACCCTGATTGGTATCTTAAAAAAATAAATAAATTTGTGCATAGATCATCAGTCCATACCAAGAAAATCACATCATCTTTTATGTTTGTCTGTCTTTCCCACAAGACTCATTCATTCATTCATTCAAATCAGTGAGCCTTCAGGAAAAACAGACCACACATGGACCCCACCTGTGTGTTGTGCATTTAAAAGCTCGTCCATGTTTACTGTCCAGGATATGGACGAGTTTCCTCCCACCTGTCTTGGGTTTAAGGGTGTGTACAGTGAATGGTCTGAAAGCTATTTACCAATGGTGAGTGCTATACAGGCAGACTGCAAGTGAGTCATCTGCAATATGTGCAAGCCTGACTGTACACAGAGATTATATGACTACGTGGCTGCAATGAAGACAGGACCTGTGCTTATTTTACCAGTCACTGTCAGGGTCCATTCACGCGTCCGTAGTGCATTGCGGATCCGCAATACACCCGGCTGGCACCCCCATAGAACTGCCAATTGCGGACAAGAATAGGACATGTTCTATTTTTTTCCGGAGCCGCGGACCGGAAGATCGGGTCTGCGCTCTGGAAATGCGGATGCGGAGAGCACGGATGTGTGAATGGACCCTCATTGTGGTTCTTAAGACAACTGTGACTCCTATATCATCTGTCATCAAGGAACAAAGTCCACAGCACACCCCAAGTATTCATATCCATTACCAAGATTAAAAGTGTATGCCCACCACACGGTTCAAACATCTCAAAAAGAAATATTAAAATGTGACCACATCCACATGGGGGACAAAATTTCCATTAAACTTTATTAATCCATAATAATAATTTTTTTAAAAACATTATGTTTTGAACCTTTCTGAAACTAGAAAAGTCCCATACATAGGTTGAAATATTGTGTTGGATTCAAAATTGGATTAGTACTGCAGTATTCCTTCTGCATAAGGGGCACGCTCTGGACCAATATTTCTATGGACGTTGTGTTAAAGAACTGCACAATATGGATCCATAATATAGTTGTGTTCATGAACCTTAGGGAAGGGAATATATCCACATTAGCAGGTGGTTTGGGCATTCTGGATTCTAGGAAAACTGGGTGGCATCAAAGATGGCCATTTACTGATGTGACTTTTTAAGAACATTGAGTGAAATCCAGGCTGGATGTATGTTTCTAAAGACCATGAAAATGAAGTGCAATCTGCAGGAAGTATCTTATAGAGCAGGAGGAGCTGAGCAGATTAATATATAGTTTTGTGGAAATGATTCAGTAAAACATGCAATTTAGTCACTAAAATTATAGGTACCAGTCGGAACCAAAGCCAATTTCGGTTTCAAGTTTTAAAGTGGTACTGAAGTTATTCAGCGAAGTCACACGCGACTTAGAGAATAATTAAAGGGAACCTGTCACTGGGATTTTGAGTATAGAGCTGAGGACATGGGTTGCTAGATGGCCGCTAGCACATCCGCAATATCCATTCCCCATAGCTCTGTGTGCTTTTATTGTGTAAAAAAACCGATTTTTGATACATATGCAAATTAACCTGAGATGAGTCCTGTCCCTGAGATGAGTCAGGGACAGCTCTATACACAAAATCCCGGTGACAGGTTCCCTTTAACTTTGGCTCATTGGAGCCCATACGTTCTAATACTATACATTCAGTATTATTCCGAAGTTTTGAACAAAGCGACTTTGGATGAAGCATCTGAAGCTCTCATCGCTCAATACTAATTAAAATCTCTGCTCTTTCTGAGCTCAGTTGCCCAAGTGTGTGGTCTTACCACTGATTGACAGTCTTCCCTGTGTAAGAGTGTATAAATAGATAACGGTCAATCACTGATAGGACCACCCACTTGGCTACTGAGCTAATGAATAAGTTACAAGTTTAGTGGAATCATTTACCATGTATCAATCTGCTCAGCTCCTCCTGCTCTCTTGCTCCTCCTCCTGCTCTTGCTCCTCCTCCTGCTCAGCTCCTCCTGCTCTCTTGCTCCTCCTCCTGCTCAGCTCCTCCTGCTTTCTTGCTCCTCCTCCTGCTCCCTTGCTCTTCCTCTTGGTCTTCTTGCAGGGTTCTATTGCTCAGTTCCTCCTTTTTTTTTTTTTTTGCTCCTGTTCTGTCTTCAGATTATAGTGAATTTTTTTATGACCGATTCCCTTTATTGTTTTATATTTTTTTTTACTTTTCTTTTCTCAAAAACCATCATGAATGGACAAGGTAGAGACAAAGATAGCCTGTACTTCTATGATTACATAATACCTGTATTTATTCTCTGACAGGAAAAAGTTAGAAGTCTGCGGGAGCAGAACCAGCAACTGAAGGCAGAGGAACAAAGCGTCAAGGACAAGGTTATCTATCTAGAAAATGAAACGGAGAATCTTGAGGCCGTAAGTATCCTCAGCATCCATTATGTGGGTGTGGTACTGCAGCAAGAGAAGCCGCAGGACTCCAGACTATGTGAATTGTGTACTGCTGATTGTGGGATTTCCCGGTGTCAGATCACCACCAATTAACTGATTGTTGCAATTATGCATTGATATTGATTAATGTAAAAAATCTAACAGCAAATTTTATAAAAAAGAAACCCTGCTAACCTGTCTTTGTTTACAAGCGGCCCGCATGTGACCGCTGCAGCCAATCAATTGTCTCAGTGGCATATGCTGTAATACTAGCAACACTGAGCGGTGATGCCTTTAATATGGCACATGGCAACTGAGGTCACTCATTGGTGGCAGTGGTCACATGCTGGCCTCTTGTGTGCAAAGTCTGGGGGAACTACTGGAACGTCAGCGCTGGATTTGGTGGAGGATTGTAGAGTTTAGTACTGTTTGTTTCTATTTTATAGACTTTGCTGGCCAGATTCTTTTTTGGAAGTCACATAACCCTTTTCGAAAGGTTTTCTGGTTCCTTTATATTGATGGCTTATTTACAGGATAGACCATCGATGTTTGATCGACTGGTGTCGAACACCCCGTCTATTCGCTGTTCTGCATCAGCTCTGGCACTGAAACTACAGCTCCATCCACTGTGTGTATCGGCCAAAGCTGGTTACTGTAGTGCTGCCCCCATCAAGTCAATGGAAGCAGGGCTTCAGTAACTGGCTTCATTCACTACACACAGTAGTAGTTCCGGCACTGACTTCCAGCTCCAGAGCTACAGCAGAACAGACTATCTTTGGGGGTGTGGGGTTAGTATCATGAGGAAAGGACTGGAAAACCCCTTTAAATGCTTAGACGGTAATACCCATCCTTGACTTTTTTAAATTATTATGGAAACCATGACCATCATTTTCATTTTTTTTTGCAGATTTGCTCTTCTGAAGTGGAAGGGAAAATTGTTTTCAAGGGGAAAGTGAGCAACAACATTTCTTCCAAATGTGGGATTAATGTCAAACATCAGATTAGATATCCTGTAAAAGGAGGAACAGCACTTATCGTCTTTGAAGAGCCATCTGGTAAGGATCAATGAACGGTACCAGAGGTCATAATAACGCCTGTACAAGCGTCAGACGCCTGTTCAGGCAATTTTACGCTTTGAAAAAGGCTGATGCGTATGAATATGCATTAAGGCTTTTCATGTAGTTAACCAGCGCACTTGCACGCTTTGAATCTCATGGACAGCACAGAAGTCGGAAATGTAAAATTATCTCAATTTGCTATTCATGTATAGAAGACAATATTAGAGTTGACTGGTAATGTTTTCTTGCATAAATAGCAGCCTCTTAATGTTATTTAGACCTATGTATTATATATATTGATTACTTCAACTTTAGAACTCCTCTTCGGATGAAAATACTCCTCAAAAACGGTAAAAGGAGTATTTTTACTCTTTCGGAAAAAATGTAGTGCGACCTCTGAACGGTAAAGTTCTGTGGTATTATGAAGTTAAAGGACAAAAATAAATTTAAATATGTGTTGTAAATGGTAACATATTAGCATAGTAACATAGTTTGTAAGGCTGAAAAAAGCCCTCTGTCCATCCAGTTCAGCCTGTTATTCTTTAAGTTGATTCAGAGGAAGGCAAAAAAAAAAAACATTAGCTGGAAGCCAGTTTTCCTCATATTAGGGGGAAAAATTCCTTTTTGACGCCAGTCAGGCAATCAGAATAACTTCCTGGATCAACGGCCCGTTTCCAGAAATCTAATATCTATAAGGCTACTTTCACATCTGCGGCACTGCAATCCAGCTGCTTGTTCCAGCAGAGAATGCCGGGAATTGACCAGACACAAACCACAGCGTTCAGCAGTGTTTGTCCAACCGATTTTTGCCATATTTGCAGGATCTCTGCCGGAACCCATTATAGGGTATGGTGGGCATTCTGGTTGTGCCGGAACAGCCTGCCGAAATCCCATGCCGCAGATGTGAAAGTAGCCTAACCTGTAATATTATTACACTCTGGAAATACATCCAGGCCCCTCTTGAAATCTTTGTCACGGCTGTCATGGTCTAGTGGTAGTGGACCGTGACACTTTTGCCGTGCATGCTTGTTGCTTGTAGCAGCGTGTTGTTAGCATGATTTTACACTTCCCCTTTAAGGCTGGTGTTCCTTCCAATTTTGGTTTGTTTAGGGTTAAAGGAGTGTGCAAGGTGGAACTGGGTGTGACCTCATGGCTCTTCTTAGGCCTCATGCACACGACCGTTGTGTGCATCCGTGGCCGTTGTGCCGTTTTCCGTCTTTTTTCGCGGACCCATTGACTTTCAATGGGTCCGTGGAAAAATCGGAAAATGCACCGTTTTGCAGCCGAGGCCCTGATCCATGTATCCTGTCCGTCAAAAAAATATGACCTGTCCTATTTTTTTGACGGACAACGGTTCACGGACCCATTCAAGTCAATGGGTCCGTGAAAGAACACGGATGCACACAAGATTGGCATCCGTGTCCGTGATCCGTGGCCGTAGGTTGCTTTCATACAGACGGATCCGAAGATCCGTCTGCATAAAAGCTTTTTCAGATCTAAGTTTTCACTTCGTGAAAACTCATATCCGACAGTATATTCTAACACAGAGGCGTTCCCATGGTGATGGGGACGCTTCTAGTTAGAATACACTACAAACTTTGTACAAGACTGCCCCCTGCTGCCTGGCAGCACCCGATCTCTTACAGGGGGATATGATAGCACAATTAACCCCGTCAGGTGCGGCACCTGAAGGGGTTAATTGTACTATCATATCCCCCTGTAAGAGATCAGGGCTGCCAGGCAGCAGGGGGCAGACCCCCCCCTCCCCAGTTTGAATATCGTTGGTGGCACAGTGTGCGCCCCCCATCGGGCCCCCCTTCCTCCCTCTAGTGTAATAAATCGTTGGTGGCACAGTGTGCGCCCCCCATCAGGCCCCCCCTTCCTCCCTCTATTGTTATAAATCGTTGGTGGCACAGTGTGCGCCCCCCATCGGGCCCCCCCTTCCTCCTTCTATTGTTATAAATCGTTGGTGGCACAGTGTGCGCCCCCCATCGGCCCCCCTCCCTCTATAGCAGTAACAACATTGGTGGCAGTGTGCGGCCTCCCATTCCCCCCCCCCCCCCCGATCATTGGTGGCAGTGGAGTTCCGATCGGAGTCCCAGTTTAATCGCTGGGGCTCCGATCGGTAACCATGGCAACCAGGATGTTACTGCAGTCCTGGTTGCCATGGTTACTTAGCAATAGTACAATAGTAGAAGACTCATAGTTACCTGCTTGCTGCTGCGATGTCTGTGTCCGTCCGGGAGCTCCACCTACTGGTAAGTGAAAGGTCTGTGCGGCGCATTGCTAAAGAACTGTCACTTACCAGTAGGAGGAGCTCCCGGCCGGTCACAGACATCGCAGCAGCAAGCAGGTAAGTATGAATCTTCTACTGTTGTACTATTGCTAAGTAACCATGGCAACCAGGGCTGCAGTAGCTTCCTGGTTGCCATGGTTACCGATCGGAGCCCCAGCGATTAAACTGGGACTCCGATCGGAACTCCGCTGCCACCAATGATCGGGGGGGGGGAGATGGGAGGCCGCACACTGCCACCAATGTTGTTACTGCTATAGAGGGAGGGGGGCCGATGGGGGGCGCACACTGTGCCACCAACGATTTATAACAATAGAGGGAGGAAGGGGGGGCCCGATGGGGGGCGCACACTGTGCCACCAACTATTTATAACAATAGAGGGAGGAAAGGGGGGCCCGATGGGGGGTGCACACTGTGCCACCAACGATTTATAACAATAGAGGGAGGAAGGGGGGGCCCGATGGTGGGCGCACACTGTGCCACCAACGATATTCAAACTGGGGAGGGGGGGGGGGTCTGCCCCCTGCTGCCTGGCAGCCCTGATCTCTTACAGGGGGATATGATAGTACAATTAACCCCTTCAGGTGCGGCACCTGAGGAGTTAATTGTGCTGATCACGGCCCCCTGTAAGAGATCGGGTGCTGCCAGGCAGCAGGGGGCAGTCTTGTACAAAGTTTGTAGTGTATTCTAACTAGAAGCGTCCCCATCACCATGGGAACGCCTCTGTGTTAGAATATACTGTCGGATCTGAGTTTTACGAAGTAGCTCATATCCGACAGTATATTCTAACATAGAGGCGTTCCCATGGTGATGGGGACGCTTCAAGTTAAAATATACCATCGGATTGGAGAAAACTCCAATCCGATGGTATAAAAGAACTCCAGACTTTACATTGAAAGTCAATGGGGACGGATCCGTTTGAAATGGCACCATATTGTGTCAACATCAAACGGATCCGTCCCCATTGACTTGCATTGTAATTCAGGACGGATCCGTTTGGCTCCGCACGGCCAGGCGGACACCAAAACGACTTTTTTTTCATGTCCGTGGATCCTCCAAAAATCAAGGAAGACCCACGGACGAAAAAACTGTCACGGATCACGGACCTACGGACCCCGTTTTTGCGGACCGTGAAAATAAACTGTCGTGTGCATGAGGCCTTATACTGGAGTTGTGAGTAGAGGGTAGTGGTATGTCTGCCTTTGTATGAATAGAAGCCAGGCTCGGACTGGCCCACAGGGGTACAGGGGAATCCCCCACGGGCCCCTAGTCTCCCGCCCCCTGCACAAGTGGCACATAGCACATTAGATTTACTGCACTACATACATATATTCAATGTACAGCACATCAACCAGCCTATGTTCATATAAAAAACTTGTTAGATGATTTATTATATTTGAATGTATCCATATGGTGGGCCCCCAAAATAAATTTCACTGGTGGGCCCTAGGTACCCCAGTCCGACACTGGTAGAAGCTTTGCTTCTCTCTGGATGTGTCACTTGTCCGTGAGGGCCTCCTTGTGGAACATCAAGGTCTTTGGCAATGTCAGCCTGATGTTTCCCCGTGTTCCCTTACCCTGCCTCACCTGTTTATGATGTTTGATGTGGGTTTATGTACAGGGTGTTTGTTGTATGTCATTTGGTGTTCCATGTCTGGTCTATTTGGTGTTTTTAGTCCAGCATGGTTGTTTGACATTTTCCCTGTCTGTTTGTGCCTGCGGAAGTGGGCTCCATGGTTTCCCGGAGGGGTGAACCACAAGTCAGCAAGCTGTAGTTGTTCCACCCAGTCGTTGTGGCAGGTAAGTGGTGGTTGTTGCAATGAGTGTCGTTTGCGCTGGGCTCTAACCTGCGGTTATGTATTTATGCTTGCTCTCTTCTCCTTCTTTGTTGCTAGGCCTGTGGTAAACTCCGGTTCTTCCGTGTCTTGGAGGAACCGGTTGTCTATTTCTCCTGACAATACCATCAGGGTGAATTAGGATCCTAGGTTCCGGGTATGAGGCCTCCCACCATCAGGCTTGGCTCATACAGTCAAGAATTGTATTTAGCGAGGCATAGGAGGTGACCTGCTCCTTTATCCTGGCTCCCAGGCCTAGTGGCATGGTCTATATAGACATTGTGCGGTGGGGGGGTTTTCCCCCGACTCCCCACCGTGACGCTCTTTTAGTGAATTCACCATCACCACCTCCTCAGGCAGAAAATTCCATAGTCTTTCCTACAGACACAGAGGATGTCCCCTTGTCACAGGTCCTGGGTATAAAAAAATCTGTTTTATCACTGAGCCAGGTACCCACATAAACACATTTTCCCCCAGTCCGAGCATTTTATATACTAACCTTTTATGTGGCACTGCATCAAATGCTTTAGAGAAGATATATGATATCCAGTGACTCAACCTGGTTCCCTCTAGAACTTACCTTCTCATAGAAACTGATTAAATAAGGTTGACAGGACCGATCCCTCATAAACCTGTGCTGATTCAGTGTTATACCCCCATTTTCACTCAGATACTCCAGGATAGCATCTCTTATAAAGCCTTCAGTTTAACCACAACAAATGTTAGACTTACCGGCCTATAGTCTCCAGGCTCTGTTTTTGACCGAAAAGGAGGTAGGCTTGCTATTCTGTACAGTCTTAACATTTTCCTGCTAAATAAAGCTATTTACTTTGTAGTTGCTGCAAGATTAATTCAGAAGAAGCATCTAAAGGTAGAATTTGAAGAATTTGAAGACTTCTATATGAAAGTGCAGGCTGAGCCTGTAGAACTTATGGTCCTGGATGATATCAGTGTAAGTAATTCTCTTGAGTCCGGTTCTGGTGCAGTAATACATAGATTATGAAATGCACATCAGTGACCAAACGGGAGAATTTTAGTAGCTGTCTACTGTACTGTCAGTCAGGTGAAAGGAGCGTTAAACCTAGAAATTAGTGTTGCCGTCCATCTACAAGACATTGTGCAAACTCATGAAGAAATATCAAGAAAACCTGGCAGATAAGACTGGAGTCCATGTTCTCCTTAGTTCCAGTGATTGGTTGGGGACTGGTTTAGAAGCAAAGCTTAAAGGGTTTGTCCTGGATTACAAAAACATGTCTGTTTTCTTCCAGAAATGGTGCCAAATCTATCCATGGATTGTGTCGTGTCTGGTATTGCAGCTCAGTTCCATTGACGTAAATTGGTCAGAGATGCAATACCACACACTACCTTTGGACAGGTGTGGGGCTGTTTTTGAAAGAAAACAGGCATGGTTTTCTTATGCTCACTTCTAAGTGAGGAGCAGCAGGGTTTTTAATAGGTATCTGTCATCGTTGTTATGCTGCCCCATCTGAATCAGCATAAACTGGGACACAGAGCCTGGGCCACTTACTTGACCCTTAGATAGGAGAATACAACCGGAGACATATTCCCTTTAACAATAATCTTTTTAGAACCTTAATCTCTTCAGGCAGCCCCTTATCGATTATTGTGGAGATCACTGCAGTAATTGAAGTCTTCTTTGCTAACATACAGATGGATATAAGCCGGAGCCCCCGAAAGATCCTAGTGTCCAATCTTCCAGCTTCCAAATCTAAAGAAAATCTTTTGGACAAGATAGAGCTGTTTTTTACCAAGACCAAAAATGGTGGCGGAGAAGTGGACGGCAGGGAGTTTCTTGATGACTCCAGGAGTGTCATTCTGACATTTGTAGATGAAGGAGGTATAGAATACATGTCATACAGTAAAAACAGGTCTCCTGTGCATGGTTGTGTCTATATTACAGTGTGTGAAAGGTACGTGTCCTTGTAATGCTGCTGTAGACACCTAGTAGGTGAAGGTGTATGTGATGAGGCCATCAGATCAGATTTCCACAGCTGTACTCAGTCACTGTAGGTGTTGAGAGATGCGTGCCCTGGATTATGTTTACAGTGGCGGTATTTACATGCAGATTTTGGCGCATATTTCAACATTTGTCCCTCTTTGTCTTTAATGGGAAGCTGCTATTGCCACTTATGCAACCATGCCATTTGCGAAGACTTGAAATAGATGTGACGTGCAGAAAATGCCATGGGTTAGCTGCATGCGGATTCACCTCATTGAACGAGGCTAATCTACATGCAGACCTGCAGCAGTTGTAGATGTAAATCCGCAGCAGAGCTCCAAGGGTCAGCCTACTTTCACACTCGCGTTTTGGCTTTCCGTTTGTGAGATCCGTTCAGGGCTCTCACAAGCGGTCCAAAACGGATCAGTATGCATTCTGAATGGAAAAGGATTCGCTCAGAATGCATCGGTTTAGTCTCCATTCCGCTTTGGAGATGGACACGAAAACGGTGCTTGCTCTGGTGAAACGGATTGAGCCAAACGGATCCGTCCTGACACAATGTAAGTCAATGGGGACGGATCAGTTTTCACTGACACAATCTGGCACAATAGAAAACGGATCTGTCTTCCATTGACTTTCACTTTCAATGGTGTTCAAGACGGATCCGTCTTGGCTATGTTAAAGATAATACAAACGGATCCGTTCTGAATGGATGCAGACGGTTGTATTATCTGAACAGATCCGTCCATGACGGATCCGCACAAAACGCGAGTGTGAAAGTAGCCTAACATGTATTTCCGCCATGTGAACCTATCCTATTGTGTACTAGAAGGAGTTGCTGAACGGTAAATGTCTTAAATCGTACCTGAGTTTTCCAAAAGAAAAGTTTATATAGTGGCTGTTCTTCTTTGTACATTCATAACTGTGAAGGAGCAAGTCTTTTTTGGGCTCCCTTAATGTTTCTTTCAGCTATATTGTTTCCTTTCAGCTGCAGAGCTAATTGCATTTCACTCAGAAGCAGGAGTCGTCTTCCTTCTGTGAAATCTGTAACAATGACAGCTGCCAGCGTGCAGCGCATCCTGCTATGTACCTCAGTCGAATTGCACACAAGGCTCCTCTTCTCCGCTGCAGGCTCCTGAACCCGCTTTCCTGCATTGTTGCGGGCGGCGACAGCTTCAGTTGCACCTTGTAGGAGCCACACGCGTCCTGTTTGTTTAAGGGTTCGTGCACGCCCCTGATTCCACCTTCTCTCTATCCTGGCCAGGCACCACCTTTATAAGGATGCTTCCCCCTTCCTGGGATGCCTGAGCAATATTGTAGTTTTCTACAGCGAAGGTTCCAGCTTGTTGTTTCTGTGTTGCTATCCTGCTTCCTACCTTAGCCTGTATCCTGACCTCGTCTCTGCCTGATCCTCCTGTATCTCGCTGTTCTCAAGTGTATGATTCGGATTGTCGACCACGCCTCTGTCTGCTGTTCAGCTTGTTACACCTGCTGCACCTGAGCTATTCAGCTCTGCTGTTCTAACAGCTCCAGCTCTGCTAAATCAATCTGCTTCATTTGACTCTGCTGCTGCGCTCCTTCCATCCAGGGACAGCTTTCTCCACCAGCCTGTATCCCCAGTGCTTGCACTGGGGCGTTCTGGCCTAATCAGCCAGCTGCCACTTAACTGGGACCACTCTTGTGGTAGCGACCTGGTGTCTCCCCTGCAGCTAAGACCAGCTTACGCATCTTGGAGCGGGAAAAAGGGTGAAAACTAGGGGAACACTTAGATTCCGCTCCCAAGTTTGGCCCAAAGCCAAACCGGTAAGTGGCACCGTGGGGACCACACCCGTTGGAGCATTACAGTTTGCTCAGGCCACGGACCCCGCTGGCAAGCCCAAGCCTGTGGTGCAAGATTTATACCAAGGGCTACAACGCCAGAGCGAACGCCAAGATGTTCTGCTGCAGTGTCTGAACACGATATCTGCCTGTCTGGATGCGCTATCTACACCTGCTCCTGCCGTACCAGCATGTCCCAGCAACTCCTGCAAATCCTGTTGCGTCGTATTCACACCATGGCATAATTGCTATCCAGCTGCCTTTGCCTCCACGCTACAGTGGCGATTCCAAAGCCTCCAGAGGGTTCCTGAATCAGTGCTTGATCCACTTTGAGCTACATGGAGACAAGTTCCAGTCTGACCAAGCGAAAGTAGCTTTCATAGTCTCTCTGCTCTCTGCAGAGGCTCTAGCCTCGGCTAATCCTATATGGGAGCGAAGCGGACCTGAGACTGCAAACCTCCAGACCTTCCTAACTGTTTTTCATACAGTATTTGAGGAACCAGATCGTGCCTCGTCTGCAGCCTCTGCGCTCCTTCGTCTGAGTCAAGGCGCAATGACAGTGGGACAATACGCAATTCAGTTACGTACTCTGTCCAACAAGCCGTATTCTGTGAGGGTCTTCAGTGACAGTATTAAAGATGAACTTGCGGGAAGGGATCTTCCTGTGTCTCTGGACGCACTGGTCACATTGGCCACACGTATTGACGTGCGATTTCGAGAACGTTTCTCTCAAGCCGCAAGGGTGAGACGGACATCTAGACTCGCACCTGTCTTCCAGAGGACTGTTCAGACTCCGGCTGCGGTTCCGCCTGAAGAGCCTATGCAAGTGGAACGCCTGAAGCTCTCTGATCAGGAGCACCAGCGGCGATGACCAGAAGACTTGTGCTAGAAAGGGTCACATTGTTCATACCCGTCTCCAGAAGGCGGAAAACTTCTGCGCCTTGGCTCTATGGGAGAAGTGACCCTAGGCGAAAGAGACAATTCTCCCAAACTTCTTGTTCCTGTTCTCTTGTCCTCTGGGAAAACCAGTATATCTGTATCTGCCTTCCTGTTATTCAAGCCCTGGTGACCCAGTGCCAGTTATCCACCACTCATCTGGCGAAGCCTCTGGTGGCAACTATTGTTAATGGACAACCCCTGCCCAGACCCTGCCTCAGTTCATCACGGCTCCTGTTAAACTCCAAGTCGGGGTGCTACATTCTGAAGAAATATCTTTCTATGTCCTGCTGGATTCCACGGACCCAGTGACTCTGGGATTGCCCTGGCTACAGCAGCATTCTCCCGTCTTAGACTGGCGTACGGGGGATATTCTCCGCTGGGGTCCTCAGTGCCATTCTTCCTGTCTGTCGGTGGTTCGCCCAACGTCTCCTTGTCCGGTCCCTATGAAACTGTCTGGTCTGCCTTCGCAATATGTGGCATATGAGGACGTTTTCTGTAAGAGGGCCTGAGACCTTACCACCTCATCGGTCTTATGACTGCCCGATCGATCTTCTTCCTGGGACTTCTCCACCTCGCGGAAGGGTTTATCCATTATCTCTACCCTAAACTTAGGCTATGGCCGAGTATGTTAAGGAAAACCTCCAGAGGGGATTTATCCGAAAGTCTACCTCTCCGGCGGGAGCCGATTTCTTCTTCGTGGCCAAGAAAGACGGGTCACTCCGTCCATGCATAGATTATCGTGGGCTGAACAAGATCACTGTCTCGAACATGTACCCTCCTGCCTCTGATTTCTGAATTGTTCGACCGTATCCGAGGCGCCCAGATATTTTCCAAGTTGGATCTGCATGGTGCGTATAATCTGATCCAAATCCGTGAAGGCGACGAGTGGAAGATGGCGTTCAATACCCATGATGGCCACTATGAGTACCTGGTCATGCTGTTCGGCCTATGCAAAGCTCCTGCAGTTTTTCAAGAATTTGTGAACGATATCTTCCGGGACCTGTTGTACAACTGTGTAGCGGTGTATCTCAATGATATTCTCATCTATTCCCCCGACTTAACCACTCACCGGAAGCAAGTGCGCCTGGTTTTGCAGCGATTAAGGAAGAATGGTCTGTACGCTAAGCTCGAAATGTGTCTTTGAGCAGTCCACCTTACCCTTCCTGGGATACATTGTTTCCTGCTCTGGTCTGCAAATGGACCCCGACAAGGTCTCAGCCATCCTGAATTGGCCATGTCCTCAAGGTTCCTGGGGTTTGCCAACGTCTATAGACAGTTCATCCCAAACTTCTCTTCCCTCACAGCTCCTATTTCTGCTCTGACGAAGAAAGGGGTGGATGCAAAGAAGTGGACCTCTGAAGCTGAGTCTGCTTTCCTGCATCTCAAAGTCTTTGCCGCTTCTCCTGTTCTCCGTCATCCGGATACCTCCAAACAGTTCTTCCTTGAAGTGGATGCTTCCTTTATTGGAGCAGGTGCCGTCCTGCTACAGAAGAACTCCAAAGGGAGATTTGTCTCGAGTGGTTTCTTCTCAAAGCTCATCTTTTCTGCGGAAAAAAACTATTCAATAGAGAGCTGCTGGCTATCACGATGACCTTGGAAGAATGGAGATACCTTCTGGAGGGGGCTCTGCATCCTGTGGTGATATATACTGACCACAAGAATCTGACATATCTACAGTCTGCACAGCGTCTAAATCCACGTCAGGCTCGATGGGCACTTTTCTTTGCCAGATTCAATTTTCTTCTGCATTTCCGACCGGCTGATAAAAATGTAAAGGCTGATGCACTTTCCTATTCTTTCGACCCAGCGGATCAGATTGAAGAACCTCAACATATTATAGAACGTCTCGTCTGGTTTCTGTGGCCAGCCATGTGAGAGATATTCCTCCGGGGAAGATCTTCGTTCCACAGGCCAAGAGGAGGAAGATTCTTTCTTGGGGACATTGCTCCAAGCATGCTGGTCACCCTGGGGTGCGTAAGACCCTTGATTTGCTGTCCCGTCACATTGGTGGCCGACCCTACCCAAAGATGTTCGGGAGTTTGTGTCTGCCTGTACTTCCTGTGCCCGCAACAAGGCTTCCTGAACTAAAACCACGGGCTTGCTAATACCGTTACCCATTCCTGAAGTCCCCTGGCAGTACATCGCTATGATGGACTTTATCACAGATCTCCCATCCTCTGCTGGCTGATCCGTAATCTAGGTAGTGGTAGACAGATTTTCCAAGATGGCACATTTTACTCCGCTTCCTGGATTGCTTTCTGCTAATCGATTGGCCTGTCTGTTTATAGAACACAAATTCTCCGCCTTCATGGTCTACTACTGCACATTGTGTCTGATCGCGGGGTACAATTCACTTCGAAATTCTGGCGAGCGCTCTGTGGGCTACTTGAGGTCAAGTTGGATTTCTCTTCTCGTTACCATCCTCAGTCTAATGGGCAAGTTGAACGAATTAACCAGATCTTGGAGAACTACCTACGTCACTTTGTCTCTGCTCATCATGACTGGGTTCGGTTCCTGCGTTGGGCGGAATTCTCTTAGAACAGCCATTCCGGAGAATCTACGGGTTCTTCTCCCTTTTATATAGTGTATGGACTCCTTTACCCCTGTCTGCATCTTCTGAGGTACCAGCTGCTAATTCTTTGTACAGAGACTTCCTCAGCATCTGGAGGCAGACTAAGGATTCTATCTGTCAGGCAGTTACCTGTATGAAGAAGAATGCAGATACCAGACATAGACCACCTCCTCAGTTCTCTACTAGAAAGTCTGGCTTTCCTCCCGGAACATCCGCATGAAGGTACCCTGTTACAAATTTGCTACCCGGTTTCTGGGCCCGTTTGAGATCCTAGAGCGCATCAACCCTGTTTCCTACAAATTCCGGTTGCCTCCTACCCTCCGGATTCCAAACTCGTTCCATGTATCTCTCTTGAAACCATTGGTCCTCAACTCCTTTTCCAGAACCCCCTCCACAACTACTTCCGTTCCTACTGGCGAAGAATCAGAATTTGAAGTACAGAACATTCTTAATTTCAAGGTAATTGGTGGCAAGAGGTACTTCCTTGTAGACTGGAAGAATTATGGTCCTGACGAACGTTTGTGGGAGCCGGAGGAAAATGTACATGCTCCGAATCTTCTCAAAAGATTTTTTCAGCACATCAGGGGGCATGAGAGGGGGGATACTGTAACAATGGCAGCTGGCAGCCACCAGCATGCAGCGCATCCTGCTATGTACCTCAGTCAAACTGCACACAAGTCTCCTCTTCTCCGCTGCAGGCTCCGGACCCGCTTTTCTGCACAGTCGCGGGCGGCGACAGCTTCAGTTGCACCTTGTAGGAGCCGCACGCGTCCTGTTTCTTTAAGGGTTCGTGCACGCCCCTGATTCCGCCTTCTCTCCAATCCCAGCCAGGCACCACCTTTGTAAGGGTGCTTCCCCCCTTCCTGTGATGCCTGAGCAATATTGTAGTTTTCTACAGCGAAGCTTCCAGCTCGTAGTTCCTGTGTTGTTATCCTGCTTCCAACCTTAGCCTGTATCCTGACCTCGTCTCTGCCTGATCCTCCTGTACCTCGCTGTTCTCAAGTGTATGATTCGGATTGTCGACCATGCCTCTGTCTGCTGTTCAGCTTGTTACACCTGCTGCACCTGATCTATTCAGCTCTGCTGTTCTAACAGCTCCAGCTCTGCTTCATTTGACTCTGCTGCTGCGCTCCTTCCATCCAGTGACAGCTCGCTCCACCTGCCTGTATCCCCAGTGCTTGCACTGGGGCGTTCTGGCCTGCTCGGCCAGGTGCCACTTAACTGGGACCACTCTTGGGGTAGTGACCTGGTGTCTCCCCTGCAGCTAAGACCAGCTTCCGCATCTTGGAGCAGGATAAAGGGTGAAAACCAGGGGAACACTTAGATTCCGCTCCTAAGTTTGGCCCAAAGCCAAACCGGTAAGTGGCACCGTGGGGACCACACCCGTTGTAGCGTTACAAAATCTACCAGCACTGTACTGCTGTGACATCCTTTCTGTTCCCACTATGTTTATTTTCAGCCCTGGAGCTCATAGAACAGATAAGGAGGGGAAATCACAGAGTACATTTTTTTTTTTATTTACCATGCTCAGGATCTTAGCTAGCTCTGACACTCCCCCATTTCCTGCGAGCATCTTCTGTGTCTGTTACCTGGGACAGATCTTGCCTGACAACATGCAGTAGACGGCAAATTAGGTGGAAGTGAGACCCCTAGTGGCCATAACTTTATAGTTTTTTTTTTTTAGGTGGATACAGGCAGATTTTATAAATGAAGTGATTTAGAAATGTGCTACTTAAACCATTCTCTGTTAAATTAAATTGTGTTAAAGTAAAGTGAGTCTTTAATGCTAATTTTACACAAATTTTGGATCCGGCTTTGATGGACACTGCCCAAATGTCCGCCGGTCCCATTACCTATAATGGGGACCGGCAGAGATCCTTCCGCAACCCGGAAAATATGCCAAGAATTGGCTGGACAAATACCGCTGTGCTGATGGATATTATATAAGGGTGTTCTGTATGATGTTGGATATTATGTGAGTGTTCTGTATGATGATGGATAGTATGTGAGTGTTCTGTATGATGATGGATAGTATGTGAGTGTTCTGTATGATGATGGATAGTATGTGAGTGTTCTATATGATGATGGATAGTATGTGAGTGTTCTGTATGATGATGGGTAGTATGTGAGTGTTCTGTATGATGATGGGTAGTATGTGAGTGTTCTGTATGATGATGGGTAGTATGTGAGTGTTCTGTATGATGATGGATATTATATAATGGTATTCTGTATGATGATGGATATTGTAGTTTCATGGGGGGGTGTGGGTTCCTCCTTTTTGGGGTTATGAAAGTTGTCAATTGCCCCCTTCAATAACAGTGGGCTTGGCTCATTAACTCCAAGTCATCTAGTAGATTAATCTTGGTCCGAGTTCTTCATTTACTTACACGGATATTTAGGTAATGGGAACACGGCCTCCCCTGATCACCATGTGCTTGCTAGCATTTTAGAGCGGATGATGATGATCAGCCTGGAAAATTATCACTGTTTGGATCTGGTGAATCTAGTAATTCTAACCATTAGGACTAGAATCGGTTGCTATAGGTCAGATTGCGACACGAGTCTCCACATTTATAGCATAATAATGTCCAAATCTGTCTTGTCTGTATGTTCTGGTCAATGGGATCTAGCCTCTTGTCTACATTACAGTTGCTCCACAGTTGGTGGAAAAAAAGAAGTTTGATGTGCCATTTGGGGATGAAGAAACTCACCAAGTCTTTGTATCTCCATCTTTAGAAGGCGACATGACAAGATATGTGGTAAGCTAAAGATCCGTACACTTCAGAAATGATTGTTGTATCTAGCTCTCTATTCCAGATCATAGGCCGAAAGACTTACATGCCACAAATTACCCATTAGACTCACCTGTCTCCTAACGCTAAATGTGCACATAGTTTTTATGGAGCAGGGTCGATGAGTGGGCAGCACTTATTTTCAGGAGTATCCAGCATGTAATAGACCCTACATGTCCATGCGCTACACAGTCAGTAAAAGAAATATAATTGATATGTAGCAAGACATTTTGTAGAATATTAGCTAGCAGGACCCGTATGACCATTGTGGGGATTTGCTCTGGTAGACTAGTGGACACAGTATAGATCACAAAGTCTTTAACTTAAGCAGTTCAGTGTTTTATTCACACATAAGGAGTGACATTTTGCAGTCTATGAAAAGTCCACAGAACAAAAACCTTCACCTGGTTTGCAGTTTCTCCACCTGTGGTCCACAGCAGGCTTTAGGGGCCTGTTTCTCAGCATGCGGCTCCCAGCACGGAACAAGTTTTCAGATCTCAAAAGACACACAGGTACTGACAGCGCTCCACTGTCACAGAGGAGTAATACACACCCAGCTGAGACTGCTGGCTGGGTTTGATATAGGCCAGTAAAGACCTGGCCTGGAGCGTGGGGAAAAGCCACCCACCCAGCACTTTGGCTACTCCGTGTAAGAGCCGGCCCAGATCAGCTTACAGCCATACTAAAATAGCGGCAGCTAGTACTGGTTGACACGTTGCTAACACTTGAAAATACCGGCTCTTACTTCACCGAGGCCAGGAATCTCGGTGACACATTCCTTCCGTCAACGGCGGACCGTTGTGCCTTTCTACAACATACACTATTAAGTGCTCAGCATGAGGATAGGGCTACCCCCCCCCTATGGGAGAACCTAGGGTCTATACTCTATAGTAACCTAGCCTTTGCTCTTTCATGTGCAGATGAAGAATTTGCTGTGTAACCGGACAGTATTGATAACAGGGATTCCTGATATCACGGATGAAGAAACGCTGAGGGATCTTTTGGAGCTCCACTTTCGAAAAACCAAGAATGATGGAGGAGAGGTGGTGGAACTATTATACTGCCCAGAAGGGAAGAATGCTGTAGCTTTGTTTGAAGATGATGAAGATAACTTCTCACAAAAAGAGTGATTTGCAGAAAAAATAAATATATCAGAATCCTGTAATAATTCAATATGTTGGAAAATCAGAAAGTATGCATCTTACTTTGTTTGGGATCTGGGATACATTGATTTTTATATTGGGGCATCATGCAAACGGTCTCTGCATGGGGTTAATTGTGGTAAAGATTTGGGGGGCGATTTAAAATAAAAACGTGGTGAATCCATTAAAGGGAACCTGTCAAGCTGAACATGGTGTTTAAAACTATATATCAATCTGCTCAGATCCTCCTGCTCTATAACACACTGCCTGCATTTTCATGGTGGCAGGTTCCCTTTATGGTATACAGCAGATTAACAATATAGTCTGCTTTTTGTTTTTACACGGGGTGTGACCAGAGACTCCCTATTCCTACACACTGGCAGGTCAGCCATAGGACAGCAGCAGCAGCTCGTTTATATGGATGCACGCCCTTATGAAGTGGGTTACATCCATAGTCAAAACTAGTATATAGCTCTGTACCTGTCAGTGGTTTATACTGAAGGTTCAACGAGACGGTCGTCACGTAAGGTTTACAATCCTTTCAGCTACTTAAGACCATGTTCACACAGGGCACATTGTCATGGTGTGGATCCGACTATGGATTAGGCCCATTAAATGAGGCAGACACCTTCCACATGGATTCCCGTTGGAAACAATGGAATGTGAATTTGCTAGAGTTTTCATGAATACTCCACGATGAAATCCAGGTGACATTTAGGCCCTGGGAACATACCCAAAAGGCTCATGCATACAACCATACCTTGGTTCCGCATCGGATGTTATCCATCTGTAGTCCACATCCGTAGATTATAGAAAATGTCCTATTCAGGGGACGGCTCCCTGCCAGATCAATAGGGCTGTCCCTATTTGTGTATAGGGAATAACCAGTTCTAGCCTAGCCTGGTGAGGAGCTGCCCAGAAGATTCTTCTCTAGTGTTGAGTGAACTTGTGTTTTAAGTTCGGCTTCGGGTTATCGAAAAATCGCGTTATGGATTCTAAATTCCGATATGGTCCGTGGTAGCGGAATCCATAACGTGATTCTTCGATAACCCGAACTTTAGAAGCCAAACTTAAAACACAAGTTCGCTCAGCACTATTCTTCTCCCCATTCCAGGCTTGTATTTATTGTTTTCAGCATTTCAAAAGGAGTCTGTCACTATTTCATTCTGCCCATGGTTAGGACACCATAGGTCTCCTGATTAAAAACAAATGATTGTCTGGAAAGACGTCGTCCATGAAAGATCTTTCCCTGAATGAACGTTCCCAGAAAGATCATTCATCCTTTACCCTGTGCCATTGAACATGTATGGCCAGCTTGAACACCTGCAGTGACTAAAACGTGTATGGCAGCGTTGCTTTAGCCATTGCTCAGCAGATGGTCATTCAGTGGTTGTTCCACCATTAGTGTACCTTTGTCTAATGTGTATGGCCACCTTTAGTTGCTCCTCGGTGTCTGGCTATAAATGTTCAGTCTTTAAAGGGGTCTGAGTGAAATATAAACTCAAGTAGTAGCCTTAAATGTGATAAAATGATAAATGCAGCCATACTTACCACTTTTTTCCCTGGTACTTCCAGCTTTACGCTCTGGTCCTGCACCACTGATGTCATCTTTTGGGCTGCAGCAGTGATGTTCACTATACAGCCAATCACTGGCTTCAGCAGTATACAGAGCATCACTGCTGAGGCCACTAAGGCTGTATTGGTGATCTGCATGGAAGGTTACTGCTGCAGCCAGGGAAACCAACACCAGTAGGGAGGATCGAAAGCAGCAGGGGAAAAAAGTGGTATCACTTCTTTTGATATTTTATCACATTTAGGGTCCATGCACAAGGCCGTAGTTTTGGTACGCGGATCTAATGCTGACCCATTCATCTCAATGGGGGCCGCAAAAAATGCGGTCAGCACACCCATGTTCTGTCCGCATCTGTAAGTCCATTCCGCAGCCCCGCAAAAGAATAGAACATGTCCTATTTTTGTGTGTTTTGCGGATAAGACATTTCTGCAGGAGTAAAAAAAAAATGGTGGCAGGGATCCATGTTTTGCGGATCACATGACTCCTAAAGCCGTGTGCATGAGCCCTTACAGGAACTGACCGAGTTTTTATTTAAAGTAATTTGTCCAGGCTACAGACATTGATCATCAGTTCTCACGATAAGTCATCAATGTCAGATCGGCAGGGGTCCGACAACTGACACCCCCCACAATCAACTGTTTTTGGCACCTACACAGTGGGGAGTGGGGTAGGCACGTAGGCAGAAGGCTCCATACACTGTGTAGTTTTGTAGTTTCTGGTGCTGGCATACTGCAGCTCATTTCTTATAAATGGAACTGAGCTGCAGTACCTCTGCACAGCCATTACACAGATTAATGGAGCCATCTGCTTCCAGCTCTGCACCCTGTATAGTTTCCAGCGCCGCGGGTGCTTGAAACAGCTGATCGTGGGTGTGCCTGATGGAAACCGCACCGATCTGATATTGACCTATCGTGAGGAGAGATGATCAATGTCTGCAGCCTGGACAACCCCCTTATCTCTTTCAGGACTTAGGATCCATTCACACATCCGTGAATGTGTCCACACCCATTCCGCAAATTGCGGACCCATCTATTCTCTACTGGGGCAGTGTGCTGTCCGCATCCACATTTCCGGAGCGCGGCCCCGATCTTCTGGTCCGCTGCTCCGGAAAAAAAATAGAACATGTTCTATTCTTGTCCGCAATTGCGGACAAGAATAGGCAGTTCTATGTGGGTGTCGGCCGGGTGTATTGTGGATCCGCAGTACACTACGGATGGGTGAATGGACCCTTAAGCTCATGGATGTGCTTTGGAATAATATTTAATTTTTTTTTACACGTTTTGCAGCAAACTTCTTCATGCATCACCAAAATGGACTAGGTTTTCAGCATAAGGCTCCATTCACACGTCCGCAATTTCGTTCCACATTTTGCGGAACCATTCATTTCTATGGGGCTGCACGAAGTGCTGCCCGGATACGAAATTGCGGACCCGCGCTTCCGGGTCCGCAATTCCGTTTCTGAAAAAAATAGAACATGTCCTATTCTTGTCCGCAATTGTGGACAAGAATAGGCATATTCTATTAGGGTCCGCAAAATGCGGAACGCACATTGCTGCTGTCCGTGTTTTGCAGATCCGCAAAACACGTTACGGATGTCTGAATGGAGCCTAATAAAGTGAAAAATGGATAGAAAAAAATCCACATTTGCTTGGCTGTTTCGCTTCACCTGCTAATGTAGATGGTGTGACAAATTACCATCTGTAATAAACCTCTAATTCTACCAATTATAATTATACAATCTGTGCACTGACAGGTCGGAGACCACCCCCCTCGATAACAGTGTATAGCGTAATACCTCTGCAATCTATCAAGAGATGTTAGTTTTGTACAGGTACATGTCCTGCGGTGCTCTAGGCCCAGCAGTAAATCTTGCACTGTGGGCACCATTGGGAGTATTGTCAGTACTTTTTTTTTTATGTCATAAGGAGGAATGACTAAGGGCTCATGCACACAACCGTATGTATTTTGCGGTCCGAAGAACAGGGATCTGCAAAAAAATACGTAGGACATCCGTATGTATTTCATATTTTGCGGATCGGAACAGCTGGCCCCTAATAGAACAGTACTATCCTTGTCCGTAATGCGGACAATAATAGGAAATGTTCTATTTTTTTGCAGGAATGGACATATGGAAACGGAATGCACATGGAGTATCTTCAGTTTTTTTGGGGACCCATTGAAATGAATGGTTCCACATATGGTCCGCAAAAAAAAAAAAAAAAAAAAAAAAAAAAGGAATAGGCCCAGAAAGAAAATGTGTTCGTGTGCATGAGTCCTTAGAAGAAAGCGAAGCCAGAATATTCAAGGATGGGTCCTGAGAACATGTCACCGCGTACCTGACTTCCTTCTCACCTCCAGTTTGGGGAAGGAGGGGTTCACCATTTTACTTTATTCCTCAAACAGCAGAAAGAAGAGTCGCTCCTTAGCAAATGCCACATGTTAGAGCCAGTTCACACGCAGTTTTTTGGCGTTGATTTTGGACCGTTTCGGCCTCAAAATCAGCTCCAAAAATGCCTCAAAACAGACTCCCATTCATTTCAATGGGAAGTAGCAATAAAAAAATTTTCCATGTGGAGAAAAGAAGCAGCATGCCATATCTGGGGGCTGAAATGAATGAGCATAAACAGCTCCATGTAAGTCCATGTGTTTTTGTGAGTTTTCTGAGCATTTTTTTTCATGCGGATCCACACCAAAAAACTTGATCTGAAAATGCAGCTTTGTATTGAAGTGAACACTCATTGGTTAAAAAAAACCACATCGAAAACCACACGAAAAAAACATGTGAAAAATGGGCTGGAAAAAAAGAAACTAGTGGATTCTGTGCTGATTTTTTCAGAGCGTTTTCAAATTCCGTTGTGTGACCATTACCATAGGAATAGGACTAAAATCTGCAGACGCCAATGACACTTACACTAGACACTTATCGTTCACGTCAAGTAATGAGGTATGTTGGGGGTTATAGTTCCCATGGATAGAGGATGCCCTAATGACTGATCATACATTCTGAGCAGGACATCAGTCAGTGGATACTGGTAGGCACCTGTCCCAGTGACCACGTGTAACAGCTGTGTCCCTGTAGGTTATAGGGTCAGCGTCAGTTACATTCCTAGCAATGCTAGAGTCTGAGGTTTGGCAGGAGGGGGCTGATAATGGCAGCCCAGTGTACTGACATACCCGCTGATGTCAGTGGTCACTGATTAGCTGTGGATTTGCCATTGACGGTTTTCGTGTGACAAATCCACGGCCTTGTACAGTACCAGCAAAGTGAATGAGATTGAAGTCTGCCCTACATGCTGCATACAAAAACTGCAGCGTAAATTGCCCTGCAGTTCGGATTTGAATTCTGCAGCCTGTCAATTTAGGCTAGAGCTACAAAATGACATTTTTTGCGCGACTATTCGCTGCAGTAATGTCGCTCAACATACTTTATAATGCTAGTCTATGTGTCGCACTGCGACACAACAGTCGCTAAAAAAACCCATCCAAAATGGATTTTTGTGCGACTGTCGTGTCGCAGTGCGATACCATAGACTAGTATTATACAGTATGCTGTGTGACATTGTCGCGCGACGCATGTTGCAGTGTAGTCCTGGCCTCATGCTACCCTTGCAATGTAGAGGGTGAAATCACCTTGCTTTTCCACTGCAAAACCCACATCTACTTGCGTTTTTGTTGTGTTTTTTATGGGCATCTTTTCCACTACAATTTCCAGTACACATTGATTTACCCTTAGGCCCCTTGCAGACAAGCATTCCTCCCGCACCGAGTCCGCAACGCAGCTTCCGGACTGACATCCCAGCGCTGCCGGGGTCACATAGCATTATATTGATTTATGATGCTATGTAACCCTTTCAGTTCTGGAATGTATTGGATAACACTGGCATAAGGGTGTGAATCCTGTCAGTGCTGGGAGGTCAGGCCAGGTGCTGCGATGCGGACTCTCTGCGGGAGGAATGCTCGTCTGCAAGGGGCCTTAGGGTAAATGCACACGATCAGGATTGCGTGCGGATTTTCTGCACGGACAATCTGCACCGTAGGTCACGTACATTGTATTCTATGAGAATTTGAAATTCTTATGCACACGATGCAGATTTTGACCTGCAGTGCGGATTTTAAATCCACAGCTTGTCAATTTTTCCTGTCTGGATTTTCTCCATTCACTTCAATGAGGAGAGTCAAATCCGCATGCTAATCTACACTTAAATCCACACCAATTGATGCAGATTGACTGCACGGATTTCAGTGCGGATTGTCCACACATAAATCCTGGTCGTGTACATTCATCCTTATAGTACTGACTTGCCGAGGCCCGCAGCTTGCGCCAGCGTGTGACAGAGATGAATCAGATGCTGCTCGATGCTCCTGCCTCCGGGTGATGATTGACAGATTTCTTTCCCGTTGTGCATGAAAAAGAAACCCGTCAATCATCAGGAGCAGCATCGGACTCATCTCTGTCTCAGCGCTGGCACGCACCATCATAGTAGTGACAGACCACTGAAATCAGCGGGTCTGTCAACACACTAGGCTGCCCTTAGTGAGTGCAGCATAGTCCTGCTGACAGGTCTATCCATTAAATCTGTGGATAGACCTTCAGAAGAGCATGTGCATGCAAGATGGCCCAGAAATCTCTCAGAACTGGAAGACTTTTGCAAGGAAGCATGGATGAAAATCCCTCAAACAAGAATTTAAAGACTCTTGGCTGACTACAAAAAGCGACTACAAGCTATGATGCTTGCCAAAAGGGGGTGCTACTACTAGGTTTTGCTTCGGGCTCCTTTCCTTTTTTGTTACTTTGAAAATTCTAAATATGAAAATAAGAAAAATATATCATAATAAAGGCAATCGGTCAACTCCCCCAAGCCCTATCAAGTGTTGTGTACTACATAAGTAGTACTGCCCTCGCTGAGTTTGGATCTCTAATTTATAGGTCCATATCCCTTCCCCCCATTCCCAGCTGTGCGCCTGCAAACTGGCAGTGGAATACATAGAGAGGACTCATGAGTGTGCTCACATAATGGAGAGGACACAAGGAGTCGTACCTACCAACTGACCTAGATCCGACAGGACAGTTCTGGATTTTGGCTGCTGTCCAGCGGTCCTGGGACTGACTGATATATGTCAAGAACCTGTTCCACCATTCACCGGCCTGTGGTCTCCGCAGCAGCAGCAGACACGGAAAGTGTGATGTCATCGCGTCTGCTGAGCTGTGCAGTAGAGGGCACAGGCGGAGGGTTTAGTCATCAACTGGGAGTCGGCCTGTTCGCTCTCCTCAGCTCAACACGTGATCAAGTAGCCTCATGGTGCCTGCTGCTGTGGAGAGCATGATGTGCTCCATTCATCAGTAGAACAATACTACGGGGGCATAACTACTGTGTGATGGCACTAGTGGAGCATAACAACTGTATGGGGGCATGAATACTGTAAGGGGACATTATGGGGGGCATGACTACTGTGTGGAGGCACTAGGGGGAACTGGGTGTGATAGGGTGCACATACATAAGCATTGGGTGGACTTAGAGGTGTGACTTAGTGTTAAAAAATATTTGCTGAGGCGTCCCTATTTGGGATTTTCAAAAGGTGAGAGGTATTAGGTTAAGCCCTCAACGTATTTCACCTGTTGTTCTGGGGTGCACAGCGGTGACTGATTCCCTTGGACATACCTATTTTATTGAACATGTAGGTACTGGCAAACAGGGAAAAACTGGTTCCTGTGGGAAATATACATAGGGGTAATGTTGAGCGAACTTGTGTTTTCAAGGTTCGGGTTACCTAAGAATTCCGTTATGGAATACTATAACTTATGGTCCGTGGTAGTGAAATCCATAATGGAATTCTTATATAACCCGAACCTTGTACGCCGAACTTGAAAACAGAAGTTCGCTCATCCCTAATAGGGGGTCATACTACGATCCCCTATGCCAGAAACTGGCATAAAAAAGCATCAAACCGATGATTTTTTAAATTTATTTTTAAAAACACCATTGGGCCTAAATATAGGGACAAGTGTCGTTTCTAATGCCAGTCTAAAAACTTTCCAAAAAAGGGGGAGTGGGGGCGTGGCTTGGCTGCTGGAGGCAATGGCCGCATAGGTGAACAGCTCCTGCACCAGAGCGACATTTGACTAGTAAAAACCACTACGCTTTATTCTGCTGTCTCACTACCTATGAATCTTCCTGGCAGCATGGGGAAGACTAAAAGGAACCTGCCGAAGATCAGCTGTGCAAATTTGGTGTTCTACTCGAGAAGGGGAAAAACAAAGATGGCGCGGACTCACAGAGCAAGATAGAGCCTCCGTCCGCAGCGTGTCTCCGGCACATTCTGCAGGATCGATATCTCCACCATCGGGACCAGGTTCCCCTGCATATCCAGAGCCGGTCTTACCTTCTCTTCCTCCTACCCCTGAAGGAGTGTGATCTCTGCCATTACCAGAGGCGGAACTGCAGCATGGCGCTCTGCATGAGCATACTGCACCCCGTCCACAAGCCTAAAGTAGCAAAAACCAAGGCTGGACAGGATGGACAATCCAGAGGTTAGTGCCTCCCTAGAGAGCTGTGCACAGCACGATGACCAAGCTGACTCTCTCTAATTTACCTACTTCAGACAAACCGCCCACAGAGGCGACATTAAAACACATGTTACTAGCGCTGAAAGCTTCTATACAGCAGGACATTGTCGCAGTGATCCATCCGATAACTGCAAGATTGCAGGAGATGGAGGACAGAGTCCTGCACGTGGAAACGAAAATGGGCAAATTCGCCGCATCTCAAAACACTGATAGATGCTCACAACGATATGGTAGAGGAGGTTGAAGCTATTAAAAGAAAAATGGCCGACTTTGAAGATCGTTCGCGTAGGAACAATATAAAGTTTAGGGGCATACCAGAAGATGGTATAGGGTCCCAAAGCCAAAACACCTGGGCCCTGACGTCCCTAGAGACACTCTAGCGAGGGTTCACTTTTTTTTCATGTAAAAGAGGCGATAATGTCTGCTGCTAGAAAAACCAGCACACTACCTTCTCCTTTTTAATCCGTGAAAATATTTGCCGATTTATCCGCAATGACCCTAAAACAAAGGCGAGACCTCCTGCCTATAACTATTTCACTACGCAATTCCAATATCCCTTATCGTTGGGGCTTCCCCTTAAAGCTGCTGATACTCCGAGATGGGCGCATGCATGTGATCCACACCCTGGAAGAAGGCAAAAGCTTGCTCCAAGACTGGAGAATCCCGCTGTCTCATCTGGAATCTAAATCCCCCTTCAGGTCTCCTTGACCCCACAGGAATGGAAACAAGTGTCCCACGGGAGAAGCCAGAAAGCCTGAGGAGACTCTAAGAGGCATTGTAACAGCCTCTCATCTGTTCTTTAAATCTCTGTGCTGAAGGCTTCTCACCTATATAGACCTATTTGTGGAGGACGATAAGCCTTTGTGGGCCTTACTGTTTGATGATTTAGAGGTTTTCTTTCTATACTATGCTTTCTTTATAGGTGCAGTTTCTTCTTCACTTGTTCTGCAGAAGTGTTTACTCACCCCTGCGTTCTGCATTCCCGGATTCTTGCAAGGACTTCTGCCTCACCTAACTTTACACGGGTTACACTGTTCTTGTTACTGTTATTACAATGGTTATGTTCTTTCATTCTGTTCACTTCTTCAATAGGTTTTCGGACACATTATGTTGATTTTCCCAGGCAGTACCCCATTATTGTAAAGCGGAGTCATCCTGCACTATGGAAATCAAGATAATGTCCTTAAATGTCAGGGGACTGAATTGTCCTAAGAAAGGGCATTTGTATGGAGGGAAGCGTTGTCTTTGAAAACTGATATTCTATGCATTCAGGAGTCTCATCACTTAAGTAGTGATGCCCATCGGATTAAACATAGTCTATTCCCTAACATAATCCACTCACACCACTCAGCTAGAGGTGTTTTCATTGCGATTAAAAACACTGTTTCTTTTACACACATCTCCTATCAGGTGGACAAGAATGGGAGATTCATCATTATGGTTTGCTCCATCAACAATATTGTGTAAACCTTGGTTAATCTCTATGCCCCTAATGAACGCCAATTATCCTTCCTCCACAAAGTAATGAGGTAAGTTTATTCTCTCAAACAAGGCAAGTTAATCTTGTGTGGGGACTTTAATTCTATAATAGACCCCTCCTTGGACTCCACCAACCCTTCTAGATGCTCCTCAAGCAGTTTGTCCTCCTTTATCCACTCTGAAGGCCTTATAGATCTTTGGCACGCACAGCATAGTCTTGAGAGGGATTACACCTACTTCTCCCTGTTCCACGAGTCATACTCCCGTATACACTTATTCATAGTGGATCGAACCACTCTCTTCCATACCACATTGTCAGAAATCGGTTTCATCAGCGGCTCAGATCATGCTCCCATCACCATCACTTTAGAAGATCAATATCAGACTCACACAGCTCCTGTGTGAAGGAATAATTCCTTCCTGTTTAACCTCCTTCCCTACCAGACTGACATCACACAATCATTGTAGGAATATTTTCTATTCAATGAGGGTTCAATTTCAGACCCTTTTGTAGTTGGGCAAGCGCACAAGGCCTATATTCGTGGCCTGCTTATCAAAATAAACCATATAGAGAGGAAAAGAAAGGAGCAGACGGCTAAAACACTACTAGAAAAAAAAATCTCTAAAAACTAGAAAAGACAACAGAACCCTTCAGCCCTATTTCAGAGGAACTAAGACTAGAAAGGGATAAACTGAGATTGGCATTGCTGCAGGATTATGAAAAAGGTCTATTCAGACTAAGATCTACCTACTATGCTCAAGGCAATAAATCCGGGCGACTACTAGCTAGACAGCTCAAAGCCCAGCAAACCAAATCTAAGATCCCTTATATAACTCATACTCCGGCAAAATTATTAGACCCTAGAGACATTGCTGAACAATTTAGGCTTTTCTATATGAATCTCTATAATCTCAGGGACACTACCACTTTGCTGGAAAATTACTCCTCCCTGGTTTCGGAGTTCCTGGCAAAGGCAGCTCTGCCTTCGCTTAATCAGGCCCAGCTGGAAGCTTTGAACTTCCCCCCTACTGATTTGGAGATTCGAAAACTAATATTAGCCCTACCTCAAGGAAAATCCCCAGGACCCGACGGCCTATCAAATGAATATTACAAGCAGTTCCATTCTGTATTATCCCCTCACCTCCTGTCTATTTTTAAACAATGTATGCTGGGCACTCCTTTCCCAACAGATATGCTACAGGCATTGACCGTAACGCTTCCTAAACCAGGCAAATCCAACGACATCCCGCAAAACTTTAGACCGATTTCCTTGTTAAATTCGGACATCAAAATATTTGTGAAGTTACTAGCCACTAGGCTTTCCCCCATCCTCCCCTCATTAAAAATGGACCAAACTGGCTGGACGCTTAGCTTCCGATAACATCCGTAGGGTAATGGATCTTTTCAACTATGCTGAATCTCAGAACTCCCCTCTACTGGCAGTGGCACTGGATGCAGAGAAGGCGTTTGACTTCCTACACTGGTCATTTGCCTTCTCTGTACTGGAGGAAATGGGGTTCCAGGGTTGCATTGTAAATGCCATATCTAGCCTATATTCTACCCCGACTGTAAAGGTCTTCGTAAATGGTTTGCTTTCCAACAGCTTCCCAATCACTAATGGATCCCGTCAGGGATGCCCACTATCACCCCTCCTTTTTATTTTAGCACTGGAGCCCCTAGCACAACATATAAGACATACAGTTGGGATACACAAGTTTGCTGTGGGATCATTTACCCATACTATCTCATTATTATGCGGATTACATTATACTTACCTTATCTAACCCAACAGAATCCCTTGGAGTCGCATTAAACGTCATCTCTCATTTTGGTTCACTGTCCTACTACAAAGTCAACGAGTCTAAATCACAAGCACTTCCAATTAATATCCCCTTATCTGAGGTTAGACAACTAAAAAGCTCTTTATTCTCTAGATTGGCAAACTTCAGAGTTGACGTACTTGGGCATCAAACCTACTAATCCTTGCTCTCTTCAATACAAACTATGAGCCCCTCTTGTCCATCTTAGCGCAAGATCTTAACAGCTTTGCTATGAAGAATATATCTTGGGTTGGTAGAATAGCCTCTTTTCAGATGATGACACTACCTAAACTGATTTATGTCTTCCGAGCCCTGCCCATTCCTACACCAGAATCCTTCTTTTTGAAATCAGAGACACTCCTGAATAGGTTTCTTTGGAAATCGGGTCGACCGCGAATAGCTCATAACTTGATAAGGAGGAGGAGGGGAGCGGGAGGATTGGCCTTCCATCTATGAAAGATTACCATTGCGCAATTCGCCTATCATTCCTGAGAGAATGGTGGAGCGACTCATTTTCTAAACCCTGGGTTCAAATTGAATCGGAATCCATAACAAGTCGCTCTTTGAAAGACTACCTGGTTCAATTACTATGGAACCCCAGGCCTCCCAAACCCACCTTACTCACTGTAGCTTATGCAGGGTCGGTGTGGCACTGGTTTCACCACTCTCATGGTGAGATGGGTAACCTCCCGAATAAGTTGGTTTCCACCCGAACCCTGGAAAGTGGCTTTGAGGGTCTGGACCTTTCTGCTTGGCGCTGGCGGGCATACACACCCTCGATCAGATTGTCCAAAGAGGCTCGTTGCTTTCTTTTGAGTCAATACAAAGCTGTTTTTCCATCTCTCATAAAGGAATTTTACAAATACTTAAGAGTGAGAAATGTCTACAACACGTGACTAAAATCACCTTTAAGGTTAAACCCTGACATAATTAGACTCTTCCAAAAACCTCTTTTACATAAAAAACAATGCACTAGGCATGTATATGATCTGATTAATGATAAAGCAACGTTTGTCAAATCCAATCCCATTTTAAAGTGGGAATCAGATTTAGGACAAATTTACCCGGAGGAGGAGTGCTCTCAAGCCATTGGTTTTATTTCCTCCAACTTTAAATGCATCATGCATTATGAAGCAGGGGTGAAGACCTTATTGAGATATTGAGTACTTCACACCGGACAGGTTAAATCAAATGTATCCGGGGGGTATCGGCCTGTTGCTGGAGAGAATGTGGAAATACGGGCACTTTATATCATACCCTGTGGTCCTGCCCTAAACTGTATAACTACTGGCAACAAATCTTTAATTTGGTGTCCCAGATCTCTTCGGCCGCAGTTCATCCCTCCCCGGAACTAGCCCTTTTATTTATAGGCATTCACAAATTCCACCATACCCATATTAATCTGTCGGGACATATATTATTGAGCGCCAAGTTAATTATCACTAGACATTGGAAGTCAGTAACTCCTCCAAGTATACAGGAAGTTATACTCACTGTAAATACCACGTGTAGATATGAAAAACATCTTCCACCCTCCATCATTGATCCCAGAAAGAGACATACACAACTTGGGCACCAAGGACCGGTTCATCCTCTTTACACTCTGTGAAGAATGATCTGTGTCTTTTTGACACACCTGAGTGTTTTCTGCCTGAGAAAAATGCTCCTTTATCCCCGTTTATTTTCTTTTTCCCTTTTGTTTATTATAAACTGAATGTTAACATGCTACATCTACATCTGAGGGAAAGTGACTTTTAAACTTTCCCCTTGGACAGTTTATGTTTCAGTCTCAATTTTATTGTGGTATTCTCTCTAATTTGTGTACATGTATGCTGCATATACCGGTACTTTCTTTGAACCAAATGACACACTTTATTGTTCACTAAGTACCTCTGTGAAACTTAATAAAAATGATTATTCACAAAAAAGGGGGAGTGTTGGGGCATGGTGTGGGTGAGGACATCGGCCCCGGGACATTCACTACCATTTATACCATTTTACTGGCGTAAACTATGACTGAAATCTATTCCAGCTACGAGCTGCAGCAGATTTTAATCTAGGCACATGGACTGTCGGAGTATAGCCTAATTAAGTGCAGACGATGTCAAAGCCCGCTGTAAAATAGAGGCCTTTGATAAATGACCTCTAGTGCTGACAGCATCAGATTGTGTAAGGACTAGGAATGAGCGAACCTGAACTGCAAAGTTCGGGTTCGTGCCGAACTTTGCAAGTTCGGGTACCCGGACCCGAACTTTTTCACTGAAGTCCCAGTTTGGGTGTTTCTTGAATTACTTTATTATTTTCTGTTATAACATGGTTATATCAGAAAATAATTGGATTTTTGTACTTACCGTAAAATCCCTTTCTCATTGGGGGACACAGCACCATGGGTATATGCCCAGCTACCACTAGGAGGCGACACTAGATATCAAAAAGGTTGGCTCTGCCCAGGTGGACTATACCCTCTCCACAGCCACTAGGCCAGGCATGTCCAAAGTACGGCCCTCCAGCTGTTGCAAAACTACAACTCCCAGCATGCCTGGATAGCTTACAGCTATTAGGGCATGCTGGGAGTTGTAGTTTTGCAACAGCTGGAGGGCCGCAGTTTGGACATGCCTGCACTAGGCTAATCAGTTTGTACCAATATCAGAGAGGAGAGAGAAACAAAAGCGAAGAACCAACATGTCCTGGACCGGGAAAGGAAACAAGAACAGCAGCCCGGTGACAGGATAATAAGTCAAAACAAAGGGTGGGACCTGTGTCCCCCAATTAATTGAACGAGAAAGGGATTTTACGGTAAGTACAAAAATCCAAATTTTCTCGTTAATGTCATTGGGGGACACAGCACCATGGGACGTCCCAAAGCAGTCCCCGAGGGTGGGAAGGAAATCTCATGCAAAAAGTTGGACGCACAGGTGCTGGAGAACCCTGTGACCCAACTGGACCAGGAGAGGCCATAGCATGAAATGGTTTCAAAGGAAAAAAATATAGGAGACAGTCAGGATTCCAAGGACAAGTTCCTGGGAAAAGAGACCAAGAAGGAACAAGGGGAAACCCCTGGTTTCTCCCGAGGTGGGATAGGGAGCAAGGCAGATGTCCTGCACAAGAACCAAGAGTTGAACAAGTGTGCACTAAAGAGCTTGAGGAAGGATCTGGAAGAACCAGGGCTCCTTCTGAAGAAACAGCAGAGTAGCACAGCAACGTCTGTCGGTAACGACCTAGCACTCTGCATATGGAAGGATGCTCCAGGAGGAGAATCCATAAGAGGACAAACCCAACAAGAAAATTAGACTAAGAGGGTACCTGGCAGTAGGAAAAATGCCTGGAAAAAGGACAGAGGAGTCCTTAACCAGGGAGAAAAACTTCCTGGAAACAAGCTAAAAGACTCTGTGGACCACCCCTAGGCAAAAGGAAGGTGCTTCTATAAGGCCTGGAATCAAAGGAACGTAAAGACCTGCTGCCCATAAAAAAAAGAGACTAGGATTGAGCCTCTGAAAACTAACAAAATATCGCTGTGAAATGTAAGACCAGAAAAAAACCTGGCCACATGAAGTCTCAGGGAAAAGGGAAACAGTAGCAGGCCCTGGTAATACAAGCAGAGACACACGTCTGAGAAATATTGGAGTAGAAGGGAGGGGACGCCAAACAGCCTAAGGAGGAGCAGTTCTTAAAACGAGGGAAGCTCCATCCCGAAAGTGACCAATACGATCCAAATTACAAACCGTAGCATTAAACTCCCAGATACCAGGTACTTGACCTGGGGAGACAGGAAGAGCCTATGGGGACCCAGGAGGGAAAAGAACCAAACCAGGCCCAAAGAAGCAGCTGTCATACAGAGCATGTGCAGTCAGAGATGCCACGAGTAGATTCCCCAGAGGTAACTGGCCAGCTAGATGGTCAAAGAATCATTGGGGCAGGGACTCCAAGCAAGATTACCCAGACAGAGGCTCAAGTAGGGTCCACAGAACTTGACCACATGAGGACAATAATAGCCAGATTATCAAGGGAAAAATGAAATGTATCCACCATAGGAAAAAAAAAAATAAACATCGGCCATGGTTAACCATCCCAAGTGTGGTGGGTAGCATACTGTATAACACTGCTCCGAAATGGCAAAGTACAGCAGCCTGGATTTTGTAAAAGAAAGGCCAGACATCCATATGTCAGAAGAGGATGCAGAATTTGCCAGGGGAACCCGGCATAGACTACACTGACATGTAGAAACCAGCTACCAACAGAGCACGATAAAACCCCCAAGGAAGGGGGAAGAAACTGACAGGTGCAGAAAACGGCAAGGCTCAAGGGGACGGCACTACTGTCATGTAGCACCACTCATCTGCGAATCTAAGGGCGTACAAGAACGCCCGGACAATGGAAGAACTACGGGACCATATCTGACACCAGGGCAAGCAGCAGAAAATTAGCTCACTAGTCCTGTCACAGCCATATCAGCAAGGACGTCCAGCGATGACCCGAAAACTGCAGTAGCAGCTGGTGTTCACAATGCTTCGTATCCCTGCATGATAGAGCATTCAGTGGAGATCCAGGAACTCTGTCAGGACTGGACCACGTAACTCTAAAAACAAAACAGAAAAGCAGTAAAAACAACGCGAGTACTCCATCATGAAATGAAGTAACCTGACTGTGCGGAATACAGTAGTACTTTATAGGGTTGAAAATCTATCATGACAGCCAACAACCTGCGCACGCGAGTGGAGTGTGGTTGTCTGGTGCACGACAAGCAATAAAGTAAAAATCATGCCTAGTACAGGGGCAATGAGAAGACTTGGAGGTACTGCACCGGGTGTCAGATCTGAAGAGGCCAGCCATATACTGGATCTACGAGTTGCAAATCTACTCCGCCCAAAAAGGGGGGAGAGCATATGGTTGCCAGATACAGTACAGACCAAAAGTTTGGACACACCTTCTTATTCAAAGAGTTTTCTTTATTTTCATGACTATGAAAATTGGAGATTCACACTGAAGGCATCAAAACTATGAATTAACACATGTGGAATTATATACATAACAAAAAAGTGTGAAACAACTGAAAATATATCATATTCTAGGTTCTTCAAAGTAGCCACCTTTTGCTTTGATTACTGCTTTGCACACTCTTGATGAGCTTCAAGAGGTAGTCACCGGAAATGGTTTTCACTTCACAGGTGTGCCCTGTCAGGTTTAATAAGTGGGATTTCTTGCCTTATAAATGGGGTTGGGACCATCAGTTGTGTTGTGGAGAAGTCAGGTGGATACACAGCTGATAGTCCTACTGAATAGACTTTTAGAATTTGTATTATGGCAAGAAAAAAGCAGCTAAGTAAAGAAAAACGAGTGGCCATCATTACTTTAAGAAATGAAGGTCAGTCAGTCCGAAAAATTGGGAAAACTTTGAAAGTGTCCCCAAGTGCAGTCACAAAAACCATCAAGCGCTACAAAGAAACTGGCTCACATGCGGACCACCCCAGGAAAGGAAGACCAAGAGTCACCTCTGCTGCGGAGGATAAGTTCATCCGAGTCACCAGCCTCAGAAATCGCAGGTTAACAGCAGCTCAGATTAGAGACCAGGTCAATGCCACACAGAGTTCTAGCAGCAGACACATCTCTAGAACAACTGTTAAGAGGAGACTGTGTGAATCAGGCCTTCATGGTAGAATATCTGCTAGGAAACCACTGCTAAGGACAGGCAACAAGCAGAAGAGACTTGTTTGGGCTAAAGAACACAAGGAATGGACATTAGATCAGTGGAAATCTGTGCTTTGGTCTGATGAGTCCAAATTTGAGATCTTTGGTTCCAACCACTGTATTTTCGAGCGACGCAGGAAAAGGTGAACTGATGGACTCTACATGCCTGGTTCCCACCATGAAGCATGGAGGAGGAGGTGTGATGGTGTGGGGGTGCTTTGCTGGTGACACTGTTGGGGATTTATTCAAAATTGAAGGCATACTGAACCAGCATGGCTACCACAGCATCTTGCAGCGGCATGCTATTCCATCCGGTTTGCGTTTAGTTGGACCATCATTTATTTTTCAACAGGACAATGACCCCAAACACACCTCCAGGCTGTGTAAGGGCTATTTGACCATGAAGGAGAGTTATGGGGTGCTGCGCCAGATGACCTGGCCTCCACAGTCACTGGACCTGAACCCAGTCGAGATGGTTTGGGGTGAGCTGGACCGCAGAGTGAAGGCAAAAGGGCCAACAAGTGCTAAGCATCTCTGGGAACTCCTTCAAGACTGTTGGAAGACCATTTCAGGTGACTACCTCTTGAAGCTCATCAAGAGAATGCCAAGAGTGTGCAAAGCAGTAATCAAAGCAAAAGGTGGCTACTTTGAAGAACCTAGAATATGACATATTTTCAGTTGTTTCACACTTTTTTGTTATGTATATAATTCCACATGTGTTAATTCATCGTTTTGATGCCTTCAGTGTGAATCTACAATTTTCATAGTCATGAAAATAAAGAAAACTCTTTAAATGAGAAGGTGTGTCCAAACTTTTGGTCTGTACTGTACATACTCCAACCACGGTGGCCTGTCAAATACAGTGCCTTGAGATAGTACAAGCACACCGCCGAGCACGATGGTAATAAGCTGCCAGATGCATACTAGAACCAGAAAAGGGTGATGAATACATCGTCTGGGGGTAGTACCATCACTTAGAATGAAGAGGGGCCCCATGATTGCCTAGCACACATTAGAGCCAAGAAAATACACCCAGTAATGCAGGAGCAGTATGGACCACCATGTACAAATAGGGCACAGCACTTGAAGATACTATAAATACTCTACCTGAATGGGAGTAATCTGATGGCATGGTGCACACGATAATGCAGACTAAAAAACAGACAGGTGTAAAGGCTATAGCATCTGAAAATGGTACAAGTACTCTACCCAATAAGGGAGTAATACATTGTGTAGTGCAGACTAAAAACCAGACAGATGAAATGGCTACAGCATCTGGAGATGGTACAGGTACTCGAGGCGAGAAAGAAGCCGGGGCCTCAATTAATGAGGTGGCCGGAAAAGGTGCACCGTTGGCAGACCGGAACCGCGAGAGACCTGGGGACCTCCGGAATGAAAAAAAAACGGGCGAGGGGGGCTCCTGAGGAGGAAAAAAAACGGGACAAAAAGGAGCACCAGGGCCAGAGGACAGGCCAGGGAAGATGAGGCCTAGTCCTGGCAGAAGCCAGGGACTAAAGTAGAGGGAAAGGCCAGGAGAGGCATGGGTGGCCAGGGAGGTGAAGGATACCCAAGGGAGGGAAGAAAAAGGGGAAAGGAGGGACCTAGCCAGGCACCACAAATAAAATGAATCCCATCCCTTGGCCAGAAAGGGGGGTTTAACCCGAGGGACCTCTTGGGGCAGTGATGCATGGGAGAATACTTACCGTCCGGCGTCTTCAGGCGCCGCAGGGTCACCCCTTCGGCAAACTCAACACTTACGTGGGATTGCCGGCATGCAGTAATGGGGGACTGGGTGACCGGTGTATGTACTTCAAGTACGCGCCTGCAGGGTGTGCAACTAAAGTGGTAATCCACGATGGAGACTAATCCTGCAGCAGGTCAAGACCTGCAGAAGAAAAGAAAAAAGAATAGAAAAAAAATGAAAAGCAGCAAGACCTGCAAAAAAACAGAGCAGGTCATGTCTGCCTCCTACAGACACTAGACTAAAACCGATTAGCCTAGTGGCTGTGGAGAGGGTATAGCTCACCTGGGCGGAGCCAACCTCTATATATCTAGTGTCGCCTCCTAGTGGTAGCTGGGCATATACCCATGGTGCTGTGTCCCCCAATGCCATTAAAGAGAAAATGGCATTCTTAACACGAAATGCAAAAGGGAAACCAGGATGGATCTGTTAAGCTGCCCATAGACTTCTATTATGACGGAATACAAAAAGGTTTCTGCCTTAAGAATACCATTATTTTCAGATATAATAACCACGTTATAACAGAAAAAAGTAAAGTCAAGTTGAGAACCCCATTAACTTCAATGGGGTTCGGGGTCAAGTTCAGGTCCCGAACCCAAACTTTGACTTGAAGTTCTGCCAAACCCGGCGAACCCGAATTTCCATGGGTTCGCTTATCCCTAGCAAGGACCCATCATATTAACAATGGGAATAGTAATGAGTTGTGTAGGCATCAATTTCCACTTTCCAGGATGAATAACAGAGGAATTACATACTTTAGTAAACCAGACAAGAAGGACATGTCCCTACAGAGGCAATATGCAGAGCTTTGTGCACCTTCACAACTACCCCCCTGATACCCTGACGACCTAATCACAACAAACCAACCTTTCCCCTTCCCGCTAATTCACTCCTGCAGACATCACTGGTAGCATGCCGCCATCGTGTGGCTGTAATGGTGTACTGCACGGCTTTCACTTTCGTTTCTGTAGCTTGTACTACTTACTTTCCGGGGTACTTGTAACGTCTGCCGCCACTACCTCTGCTAACCGACAAGAAGGACGACGCCAGGCCTGCCGAGGACAGTTCGCCAGAGGGTAAGGGGCTCCGCAGTCATAGCATTGTACATGGCGTGCTCCTGGAGTTCACTTCCTGCCAGACTCCTGTACTCCCTCTCCTCCATGATACGGAAATGCAGCACAAATATAGGGCCAGAGCGCCTCAACCTGCTGGGGGACTACTACTCTCAGCAGATCGCCAGGGCACGCTGTGTGTTGTAGTTGTACCCCAGCTGGAACACTTCTGAGCACTGTACTGGGACGGGCCAGTACCTATTCTGCTGGGACTTGTAGTGCTTGCAGGGTTAATCGGGGCCAGAGGTGGACTGAAGCATGTCTGGGCCCCTGGGCAATAGGGGTCATGGACCCTTTATCACTCATGATACAAGAATAAGTCCTACCCCCTTAGCATAAAACAGGATGAGCAGATGGAGAGGGGTCGGCTGCCTGCTCCACCCAATTACCGTCCAGCAAGTCCTTAGCCCTCTGCTGAATAATCACATCGCCCATTAAAATGATTGAGTGTCTGGTTATAACTTATAAGGGTTGCCCAGGATTAGAAAAACATGGCTGCTTTCTTCCAAACACAGCGCCACCCCTGTCCACGGATTGTGTGTGGTATTGCAGCAAATCTCCATTGGTGCAGAGCTGCAGTACTGCAGAGTACTGCAGAGTACCTGTTGTCAGGGGTGATGTGTAAAAGAGCAGGAACCCAGCGGCTATGGGGTCCTCTCATCCTGGAAGACCCAACATCTGCTGTGCACGTGCAGCGGGGGTTAATACATACATGAGCCAGCTGCAATAATGCACATGACCTGTGGACAGAGGTGGCGCTGGTTTTTGGGAGAAAGCAGCCATGTTTTTCTAATCCTGGGTAACCCTGTTAACAAGCAAGCTAGAGAGAGCTGCTCTTTTTGCGGATACCCCGTCACATCGCTCTTACGCTGGGTTCACACCTGAGCGTTCGCGATGGAGCGCTCTGTATGGGCGATTGTACGGGCGTTTGCAATCGCGCATACAGAGACAAGCGAATGCCCATTGTCGCGCGTTCCCGGAAGTCTATTTACGGGAACGCGCGACAAGACGCCCCAAAGAAGCTCATGTACTTCTTGGGGCGTCGGGCGTTTTACAGCGCGATCTTACGCGCTGTAAAACGCCCAGGTGAGAACCATGCCCATAGGGAATAATTGGCTCTTGCCTGTTGCGCGTTTTACAGCGCGTAGGAACGCGCTGTAAAACGCTCAGGTGTGAACCCAGCCTCAGGCCAGGCGTCCTTGCTGCTGTAGGCGCATGTGGACGAAATCACGCCCCTCGGCTGTGGGTGGGTTTTTAAATAGTGTGCTAATTGGGCGCACAAATTTGCCAGTAATACACAGTTTTATCTGCAGAACCGTACAAACATTACCAGTCATGTTCATGGTTGCACTATTTTGTGGGTAAAACAGCAGTATTCCTGGCAAAATTGTGCGGCTAACACGGATGAACTATCCTCAGGAGAGATCATCAGTATCTGATCGGTGGGGGTCCGACACCCAGGACCCCCTCTGATCAGCTGTTTGAGAAGGCAGCAGTGCTCGAAGCTTTACCTAGGCCATTGATGACATGTTCATTGGTCATCTGGCCTAGAGGCAGCTCAACCCCACTAAAGCAAATGTGGCTGAGCGCGATATCAAGCATAGCTGCTACACAATGTACGGCGCTGTGCTTGGTGAGCTGCGAGAAGACTGCGGTGCTCACAGGAGCTCCGGTGCCTTCTCAAACAGCTGACTGGCGGGGTCCTGGGTGTCCAACCCCCACCGATCAGATATTGATTACCTCTCCTGAGGACACTTCATCAGTGTTAAAATCTTAGAAAACCCTTTTAACATACTGTTTGAAAACTGGCCTAAGGCCTCATGCACACTACTGTACTTTTCAGCCCTGTGCTATCTGGCTGAAACTGCCATAGTCGTCGGGTGTCTGTGATCGCCAATAACGCCAGTCATATTGAACCCATCGGATGCTGTGGATCGGGGGAGCTGTTCATTCGTTGTGGTAGCCTTCAGCCTTGGTGGCAGGGCTCCATAAGAAACATTACGAATTTCCCATACACTGCTATGGTAATTCATTGCAGTCTATGGGGAAAGCGATCTATTGGTCATATGTTCAAGTTTTAAAAAATATTAAAAAAAATACTACTTCAAATACCCCTCACCCCCATTCACCAAAAATTAGCATTGCCACTTACCAAAACATGTATTTATCCAGTACCATAATTAGCATCACCTTCCCCAAAAAATAATAAAAAATGATCAAAAAGGCTTATACCATCCAAAATGGTATTAGCCCTCACACAGCTCCATAGGCATAACCATAAACAAGTTATGGGTGTGAGAATATGGCAATGCAAAGAAAGGCAATTTTTTTTTTTTTTTGAGTTTGTATTTTTTTTAATATTAAAACCCATGAAAAACTATAAAAATGTGTAAAACGTATGGTTCCAGGAAGGCAGAAAGTAAAAAACAAAAAGTGAAAATCGCAGGGTCTTGAAGGGGTCAGAGAACGTGTCCTAATCTGGCCGTATTGCAGACGAGAATAGTCCGAAAAACGTGGAGTGCGCTTAGAAGGTGTCCGTAGTCTGCGGACCCATTGTTTGTGGACCAGAATACACATATGGCCTTGTGCATGCTTCTAGATAGGGGTGGCCTACACCCGACAATCGTTTAAAGGGTTACTCTTTTCAGAAAGGAGTATATTTTTTTTTAACTCGATATTCATAGAAAACTATTCGCTTAAGAATTTTTGGCTTTTTCTTTTTCATTTCAACAGTACAGTGCCGTTATATACAAAATATTCTCCTTCTGTAGTAGTCAGCACAGGAGGTAAAACTCTTATTATATACTGTAGATTGGTAATCTGTGGTCAGTTTACTGCTGCTGTTAAATGTCTGTTAGTAAAATAGTAGATTGGTAGAATTAGGATAACAGTAGCATGACTCTAGTGTTCTCTTGATAGGCCTAGATAAAGAAGTCCACTAGACTGTGGATCATAGATTGATTCATTCAAACACTTCGTTTAAGGGTCCATTCACACTTCCGCAACTGTTTTGCGGTCCGACTGGCACTACAATGGAAATGCCTTTTCTTGTCCGTGGCTGTCTGTATTTTTTTGCAGGATCGTGGAACGGAAGTGCGGATGAGGACAGCACACTGTGTGCTCTCTGCATCTTTTGCGGCCGCATTGAAAATGAATGGGTCCCCACTCATTCCGTAAAATTACGGAACGGATGCGGACCCATTTTGCGGACATGTGAATGGACCCTTAATGCTGTCCAGAGACCTGTCTCCGTATTGTATTAAAATGTATGGCCTCCGTGGAGGCAAAATTCCGTTTCACTCGAAGTCATGAATGAATTCGGTTTTCATTTCTACATCTTTAAAAACATTTCAAATTAGATCTGAAGTTGGGTTTTGTAGCCAGGTATCAGCTGGTACCAAACCTGACTTCGGATTCCTCATTCCTCATTTGAAATGTTAAAGATGCAGAAATGAAAACCGATTTCAATCACCCAGGGTGGATTTGATTTAAATCACTAGTCAGTAAGGCTTGATTTAAATCCTAGTTTTCTACATAAAGACTAATTCTTGCTGATATAACTTATAATATGCAAGTAGATGAAGATTTTTAGAATAACAACTTTTCCTATTTGATTAGGTTGATTCTGCATTCATAGGTTTGTAGAAGTTAGGATTAAGGTCTTATTCTCAACTCTGTTAATGTTATAACATTTTTGCTGTGAAGAAGAGGCATGTGATCTCTGCTGAGTCAAATTCAATTATGAGAACTGCCAAAGTAAACCAAGCATCTGTGATGATATCTTGTAGGCAGAGAAACTGCCCAATAATCTTACAAAAAACCTCTGGAAGAGCATAGACAAAGGGGGAAACTAAGACTCCTTAGGGAGAGATCACCTTAATCAGTGTGAGGAGACTTTTAGGCCATACATGCTCCTCTGGAATTCTGGGAGGGAAGAAATGCAAATGAGCTCTTAACAAGCTTTGCCTCTAATGCCACCAGATGTAAGGCAGCTATCCTATAAGTCAACATTCAGCTCTTAAAATAAGCCTTGAGACATGACTTGGATATTAAATAAGCCAGCACCTCATCTGCAGACAGCTGTTTCGGACACAGGCCTTCTACCCAGTTTAGGCTACTTTCACACTTGCTTTCAGAGCGGATCTACCTGAGACGGATCCGCTCATATAATGCAGACGGAGACGGATCCGTCTGCATTATATTGTAAAAAAAATTCTAAGTGTCAAAGTAGCCGCAGACGGATCCGTCCAGACTTTACATTGAAAGTCAATGGGGGACGGATCTGTTAGAAAATTGAGCCATAGTGTGTCATATTCAAACGGATCCGTCCCCATTGACTTACATTGTAAGTCTTGACGGATCCGTTTGCCTCCGCACGGCCAGGCGGACACCCGAACGCTGCAAGCAGCGTTCAGGTGTCCGCCTGCTGAGCGGAGCGGAGGCCAAACGCTGCCAGACTGATGCATTCTGAGCGGATCTGCATCCACTCAGAATGCATTAGGGCAGGACGGAAGCGTTCGGGGCCGCTTGTGAGAGCCTTTGAACGGAACTCACAAGCGGAGCCCCGAACGCTAGTGTGAAAGTAGCCTAAGCCAGTACTCTTTTCTCTGCACTGATGAGGGGCAATCACCCCGAAACAGCTGTCTGCAGATGAGGTGCTGGCTTATTTAATATCCAAGTCATGTCTCAAGGCTTATTTTAAGAGCTGAATATTGACTTATAGGATAGCTGCCTTACATCTGGTGGCATTAGAGGCAAAGCTTGTTAAGAGCTCATTTGCATTTCTTCCCTCCCATTGTGAATGGATTAATGGAATTTATTTACCCAAAAAATTAAACATATACAGCCTTATTGTACATAATAAAAAAAACTAATCTTTATTTCATGATGGGATAACCTTTGGATGGTAATATATTTTCCTCCAAAAGCATTTTATATATATAAAAAAAATCAGATTTAAAGAGGACCTTTCACTACTGTACAAACTAAAAACTAACTAGATCAGTGGGCAGAGCGGCGCCCAGGGGTCCCCCCTGCACTTACTAGCATGCCTGAAAGGTCCTCTTTAAATAAAAAAAAAAAACAGATTTTTTTTAATTTTCTTTTTAAAAATCATTGATTTTTATCCACCCTGCATTCACCAAAGTCTTGCACAACTTCTGGTGAAACAAATTTTGCCTCAGCGGACGCCATACATTTTAATACTAGACGACAACAGGTCTCCGGGCATCATTAAAACGAAGGGGGTCATTTATCAAACTTGTGTAAAATAGAACTGGCAACCAAACAGATTCCTCCTTTCATTTTCCAAAGGAGCCATCCAAAATGAAAGGTGAGATCTGATTGGTTGCTATTGGCAACTAAGGCTACTTTCACATTAGTGTTCGGGGCTCCGCTTGTGAGTTCCGTTTGAAGGCTCTCACAAGCGGCCCCGAAAGCATCCGTCCAGCCCTAATGCATTCTGAGTGGATGCGGATCCGCTCAGAATGCCTCAGTCTGGCACAGTCTGTCCTCCGCTCCGCTCAGCAGGCGGACACCTGAACACTGCTTGCAGCGTTCGGGTGTCCGCCTGGCCATGCGGAGGCAAACGGATCCGTACAGACTTACAATGTAAGTCAATGGGGACGGATCCGTTTGAAGTTGACACAATATGGCTCAATTTTCAAACGGATCCGCCCCCCATTGACTTTCAATGTAAAGTCTGGACGGATCCGTCTGAATACAAATTGTACGCACGGCTACTTCCGGAACGCCCATAGAGGTGAATGGCAGCGCTTGGAGCACTCTCTGGTCACTTCTATGGGAGTGCTGAAAATGGCCGAGCAATGGCTCTGCTCTTTTGCAAACTCCCATGGAAGTGAATAGTACATGCACAGTGTGCTTTCAATCACTTTCGGGGCCCCTTTCTAGAGATAGATAGGTGTGGGTCCCACCTGACATTGGCGCCATATCCTAGCCATATGCCACCAATGTGCGAGATGCGCCAACTCCATTATGGTCACTGGATGTGTGACATCTCATGTCTGTGATTTACTGATGGAAGGAGACCTGAAGCAACCCTCAGCTCTGGCTAATAGATGAGGGCCCTGAAGGTCTGCCTTCCCAGAATTCCCTATTAGGGTGCTTGAAAATGGGTTTTTTAAGGCCCCTTTCACACAAGCGAGTTTTCTGCGCGGGTGCGATGTGTGACGTGAATGCTTAGCACCCGCACTGAATCCTGACCCATCCATTTCAACGGCTCTGTGCACATGAGCAGTTTTTTTTCACGCATCAGTTCTGCGTTATGTGAGAATCGCAGCATGTTCTATATTATGCGTTTTTCACGCAGCCCTGGCCCCATAGAAGTAAATAGGGCGTCAGTGAAAAACGGATTACATCTGGATGTTACCTGGATGCAGTCTGGGTGCAATGCGTTTTTCACTGATGGTTGCTAGGAGATGTTGTTTGCAAACCTTCAATTTTTTTTTTACCTGCGTGAAAAACGCCTCAAAACGCAAAACTGACTGAACTTGCTTGCAAAATTCTGCGGGTTTCACTAAACACACCCTGAACGCATCCTGAGCCATCCGTATCGTTCATGGGAAAGGGGTCTAAACCAGAAAATAATTTTAATTCACTACCAACATGCAAAACATGAAAAACGAAACATTTGTAAAATGCTTATCTGTTATCACAGTATTTTGAGCAGTAGATCGATACATTCCCAGGAGGAATAACAGAGGAACGACACAACACAGAGTTAGGCCTCATGCACACGACAGTTTTTTTTCACGGTCCGCAAAAACGGGGTCCGTGGGTCCGTGATCCGTGACCGTTTTTTCGTCCGTGGGTCTTCCTTGATTTTTGGAGGATCCACGGACATGAAAAAAAAGTCGTTTTGGCGTCCGCCTGGCCGTGCGGAGCCAAACGGATCCGTCCTGAATTACAATGCAAGTCAATGGGGACGGATCCGTTTGATGTTGACACAATTCGGGGATCCGTCCCCATTGACTTTCAATGTAAAGTCTGGAGTTCTTTTATACCATCGGATTGGAGTTTTCTCCAATCCGATGGTATATTTTAACTTGAAGCGTCCCCATCACCATGGGAACGCCTCTATGTTAGAATATACTGTCGGATATGAGCTACTTCGTGAACCTCAGATCCGACAGTATATTCTAACACAGAGGCGTTCCCATGGTGATGGGGACGCTTCAGGTTAGAATACACTCCAAACTTTGTACAAGACTGCCCCCTGCTGCCTGGCAGCACCCGATCTCTTACTGGGGGATATGATAGCACAATTAACCCCTTTAGGTGCGGCACCTATAGGTGCGGCACCTAAAGGGGTTAATTGTACTATCATATTCCCCTGTAGGAGATCAGGGCTGCCAGGCAGCAGGGGGCAGACCCCCCCCCCCCCCTCCCCAGTTTGAATATCGTTGGTGGCACAGTGTGCCAACCACCATCGCCCCCCCCCATCCCTCTATAGCAGTAACATTGGTGGCAGTGTGCGGTCTCAACAGTAGAAGATTCATACTTACCGGCTTGCTGCTGCGATGTCTGTGTCCGGCCGGGAGCTCCTCCTACTGGTAAGTGAAAGGTCTGTGCGGCGCATTGCTAAAGAACTGTCACTTACCAGTAGGAGGAGCTCCTGGCCGTTCACAGACATCGCAGCAGCAAGCAGGTAAGTATGAATCTTCTACTGTTGAGACCGCACACTGCCACCAATGTTACTGCTATAGAGGGAGGGGGGGGTGGGGGGGGGGGGGCGATGGTGGTTGGCACACTGTGCCACCAACGATTTAATACAATAGAGGGAGGGGGGCCGATGGTGGTTGGCACACTGTGCCACCAACGATTTAATACAATAGAGGGAGGGAGGGGGGGGGGGCGATGGTGGTTGGCACACTGTGCCACCAACGATATTCAAACTGGGGAGGGGGGGGGTCTGCCCCCTGCTGCCTGGCAGCCCTGATCTCTTACAGATCGGGTAAGAGCCTGTAAGAGATCGGGTGCTGCCAGGCAGCAGGGGGCAGTCTTGTACAAAGTTTGCAGTGTATTCTAACTAGAAGCGTCCCCATCACCATGGGAACGCTTCTGTGTTAGAATATACTGTCGGAAATGAGTTTTCACGAAGTGAAAACTTAGATCAGAAAAAGCTTTTATGCAGACGGATCTTCGGATCCGTCTGTATGAAAGCAACCTACGGTCACGGATCACGGACACGGATGCCAATCTTGTGTGCATCCGTGTTCTTTCACGGACCCATTGACTTGAATGGGTCCGTGAACCGTTGTCCGTCAAAAAAATAGGACAGGTCATATTTTTTTGACGGACAGGATACACGGATCACGGCCTCGGCTGCAAAACGGTGCATTTTCCGATTTTTCCACGGACCCATTGAAAGTCAATGGGTCCGCGAAAAAAAACGGAAAACGGCACAACGGCCACGGATGCACACAACGGTCGTGTGCATGAGGCCTTAAAAGAAAATATGCTGTAGAATTGATAGTTCATGGGGAATGCAAGTATTTACTAAGACAAGTCAGGAGAGCACTGGTAATGGGGCTGCTGGCGGTATGAGAGCATGTTATCTGAGGGCAGGGCTTATGCCCAGTGGCAGCATGCCTGTCACACCTACATTTCCTGGATGGAGAATGATGGCATGTTACAGTGGGATAAATGGTATACTGGTGGCACATTGTTGTCACAGAAGAGGGGAAGGAGCTCAGCTGCTGCAGCCAGCCATGTCAGGAAGCGTCTGTGGTGTGTAGGCCTGCAGATCTGTATTTAAGGACAGTCTGGTCTTAGTCTTTATTTGAGGGGGAGTCTGGTCTTGGGTATGTATTGAGGGGGAGTCTGGTCTTGGGTATGTATTGAGGGGGAGTCTGGTCTGGGGTCTGTATTGAGGGGTAGTCTGGTCTGGGGTCTGTATTGAGGGGTAGTCTGGTCTGGGGTCTGTATTGAGGGGTAGTCTGGTCTGGGGTATCTATTTAGGGATAGTCTGGCCTTTGATCTGTATTTATGGATAGTCTGATCTTGGCCTTTATTTGGGGGGGGGGGGGGTGGAATCTGGTCTGGGTTCTGTATTGAGGGGTAGTCTGGTCTTGGGTATGTATTGAGGGGTAGTCTGGTCTTGGGTATGTATTGAGGGGTAGTCTGGTCTTGGGTATGTATTGAGGGGTAGTCTGGTCTGGGGTATGTATTGAGGGGTAGCCTTGTTTGGGGTATGTATTGAGGGGGAGTTTGGTCTTGGGTATGTATTTAGGGGTAGTCTGGTCTGGGGTCTGTATTGACGGGTAGTCTGGTCTAGGGTCTGTATTGAGGGGTAATCTGGTCTGGGGTCTGTATTGAGGGGTAGTCTGGTCTGGGGTATCTATTTAGGGATAGTCTGGCCTTGGATCTGTATTTATGGATAGTCTGATCTTGGCCTTTATTTGGGGGGAGTCTGGTCTGGGGTCTGTACTTAGGGGGAGATTGGTCTGGGGATCATTCATTTTAGGGTTGTGATATAGGGGGTTATTTACTATGTAATATCTGGGATTCAAATAGTGTATGTTAGGGGCATGTCCTATATAAATAGGCAGGGCAAGAAGAAAAACATTTTGTGTGGCTCCCTGGTTGAAATATCCAGTTTCAATATCCAGTTTCAATATCCTGATGGCCTTTTCCAATAGTTGGCATTAGTTTGAGCTTTCCCCGACCTCCTATAAACATGTCCTTTCAGGCTCAGTACAGCAGGGGGCGATAGACACCTCTGGCCGCAGCTGATCTTGCAGCATGACAAAGGATCGGTATGTTGAAATCCTTGTCGTCGTCATATTGTTCTACTTGTGATAGAGTTTATATGTTAGGGAGGAACTGAAGCCGAGGAGACGGGGTCCCAGCGTTAGTTCATGGTTCAGAGGTTTATAAGGGGGAAGGCAGCAGTGGGGGTGGTGAGGACATGCTTATAAGGTTATTATCACCCTCATCTAGTTGGCAGATTCTTGTCCATGCCGGAGCCATGCTCTTGGCCCTCACACATGCCCGTGCTTGTCTCCTCTGTTTGCTTTGCAGTGCATGAATTGGTATATTTCCTAGATAATGAGCACTATATACACCGCTAATCTGCCCAGCTATGCCACCTTGTACCAGACCACTCAACGGTGCTTTCCCACAATAACAAGTGATGGCATACTGCAAGGCTATGGCATCACTTCTAGATCATTTGAGATGTGATCCCAATTCCCAGAATGAAGTTAACAGCTTCCCCACCACTCTGGGTGCCGGCTGCCTTAAAGGGGTGGTCCCATTACAAGAACTTATCACCTATCGACAGGGTGGACAATAACTGTCTGATCAGTAGGGGTCCTGACCACTGGGACCACCGCTGATCACAAGAACAAGGGTTCAAGTTCCCATCTGTGAATAGAGTGGTGGACACTCCGCTGAAACGGGGAAACATGGGCCTCAGCAATCGGAACTCCTGCGACCAGACACATCCCCTATTTGCTGCTATTACACAGCAGCAAACACAGCACTACTGGAGAGCTGCTACATTGGTTAACCTCCTAGATGCTACGGTCAATAGCAAATTCGGCATCTAGGTGGTTACACAGAGGGAGGGGGCTCCGTCTTTCACCCCATCCGCTCTCACAGGCTGTTGATGGTTTACATGGGAGCTGTGGATCTAACATAGGTGTGCCATGACGTTAGGCCTAATAGGCATTGTCAAAGGCAAAGCCTAATAATCTGCTTGTGAGTTTAATACTGACAGACAGCAATGAGTTGGCATAGTGAGTATTCTATCAGCAGACGATCATATTGTGACGTGCCCTCGTAGACCTTTCAGTGGGCACCTGCACCCTGGAAAAAGTCTATGGTGTACTAATATGCCTTAGGGTCCATTCACACGTCCGTAGAATGGGTCTGGATCCGTTCCGCAATGTTGGGGCCGGAAGAGATGTGGACAGCATACAGTGTGCTGTCTGCATCCGTATTTCCGGAGTGTGGCCCCGATCTTCCAGTCCGCGGCTCCCGAAAAAAATAGAACATGTTCTATTCTTGTCTGCAATTGCGTACAAGAATAGGCAGTTCTATTGGGGTGCCGGCCGGGTATATTCCAGATCCGCGATACACTACAGGTGAACAGCCTGCCGGATCCGTCCTGCCGCTAGTGACAGTGTGCCTCCGGACTGCCGCTCCATCGCCATTGACTATAATGGGGACGGGGGCGGAGTTCCAGCAAGGCACGGCAGCGTACGGCGAGAGGTTGCCAGAATAAAACTACGACATGTCCGACATTTATTCCGTCAGCCTCTCGCCATGCGCTGCCATGCCTCGCCGGAACTCCACCCCCGCCCCCATTATAGTCAATGGGGACAGAGCGGCAGTCCTGAGGCACTAGCGGCAGGACAGATCCGGCGGGCTGTGCACCCGACAGAACAGCCTGCCGGAGGTCCGTGCCACTAGTGTGAAAGTAGCCTTAGAGTACATGCACACGTTCAGGATTCATGTGCGGAGAATCCGCACTAAAATCTGCAGGTGTTTGTAGGCAAATCTGTGCGGTCAATCCGCATGAATTGGTGCGGATTCGGTGCAGATTTTCCGCATGCGTATTTTACTAAGTGAATGAAGAAAATCAACAATGTACATGACCTACGGTGTGTATTTTCCGCACGCAAATCCGCGTGGAAAATCCGCACGCAATCCTGATCGTGTACATTTACCCTTAGGGATCTTCTGGTCTATAAATGGTGACTAAATAGGGTCCAGATACTTATGTACTATCGTCACTGATGAGGGAACCTAAGGCTACTTTCACACTAGCGTTCGATCGGATCCGTTCTGAACGGATCCGATCATAATAATGCAGACGGAGGCTCCGTTCAGAACGGATCCGTCTGCATTATTTTAGCATATAACAGCTAAGTGTGAAAATAGCCTCGTACGGATCCGTCCAGACTTTCAATGTAAAGTCAATGGGGGACGGGTCCGCCTGAAGATTGAGCCATATTGTGGCATCTTCAAACGGATCCGTCCCCATTGACTTACATTGTAAGTCTGGACGGATCCGCACGCCTCCGCACGGCCAGGCGGACACCCGAACGCTGCAAGCAGCGTTCAGCTGTCCGCCTGTCCGTGCGGAGGCGAGCGGAGCGGAGGCTGAACGCCGCCAGACTGATGCAGTCTGAGCGGATCCGCTCCATTCAGACTGCATCAGGGCTGGACGGCTGCGTTCGGGTCCGCTCGTGAGCCCCTTCAAACGGAGCTCACGAGCGGACCGACGAACGCTAGTGTGAAAGTAGCCTAAGGAGGTTCTGAAATGTGTTTAGAGTAGGGCTGCAACGAATACTCGATTAAATCGAGCAATTTGACACAAAAAAAAACCTCAATGCAAATTTTTGGCATCAAGGATTCGTTTGTGTAACGTGACCACGGAGCGGGAGTGAAGCGCTTGCTATTACTCCCGCTCCCTGGTCTCCCGCTGGCTCGCAATGCGCTGTCCTCTTCTCTCAGAGAATACTCCCGGAGGCCCCTCCTCCCTCATAAAATGCTCTCCTTTCCTCTTGTTTTTGGTCACTTCATCATTTGCCACCGAATTAGTAGCTCCACCACTTTCCTCTCCCTTTAGTTTTCCCTACTTAGGCCTCATGCCCACGACCGTTGTGTGCATCCGTGGCCGTTGTGCCGCTTTCCGTTTTTTTTCGCAGACCCATTGACTTTCAATGGGTCAGTCGAAAAATCGGAAAATGCACCGTTTTGCAGCCGAGACCGTGATCCGTGTATCCTGTCCGTCAAAAAAATAAGACCTGTCCTATTTTTTTGACGGACAACGGTTCGCGGACCCATTCAAGTCAATGGGTCCGTGAAAGAACACGGATGCACACAAGATTGGCATCCGTGTCCGTGATCCGTGGCCGTAGGTTACTTTTATACAGACGGATCCGAAGATCCGTCTGCAAAAAAAAGCTTTTTCATAGCTGAGTTTTCACTTCGTGAAAACTCAGATCCGACAGTATATTCTAACACAGAGGCGTCCCCATGGTGATGGGGGCGCTTCTAGTTAGAATATACAACAAACTGTGTACATGACTGCCCCCTGCTGCCTGGCAGCACCCGATCTCTTACAGGGGGCCGTGATCCGTACAATTAACCCCTCAGGTGCTGCACCTGAAGGGGTTAATTGTGCTATCATAGCCCCCTGTAAGAGATCCGGGGCTGCCAGGCAGCAGGGGGCAGACCCCCCACCCCTCCCCAGTTTAAATTTCATTGGTGGCCAGTGCGCCCCCCCTCCCTCCCTCTATTGTAATGATAACATTGGTGGCACAGTGTGCGCCCCCCCTCCCTCCCTCTATTGTAATAATAGCATTGGTGGCACAGTGTGCCCCCCCCCTCCCTCCCTCCCTCCCTCCCTCCCTCCCTCTATTGCATTAACATTGGTAGCAGTGTGCGCCCCCCCCTCCTCCCTCTATTGTTTTAATACATTGGTGGCAGTGTGCGCCCCCCCCCCCCTTCCTCCCTCTATTCTTTTAATACATTGGTGGCAGTGTGCGGCCTCCCCTCTCCCCCCCCCCCAGATCATTGGTGGCAGCGGAGTTCCGATCGGAGTCCCAGTTTAATCGCTGGGGCTCCGATCGGTAACCATGGCAACGAGGACGGTTGCCATGGTTACTTAGCCTTAGCAATAGTAGAAGATTCATACTTACCTGCTGGCTGCTGCGATGTCTGCGTCCGGCCGGGAGCTCCTCCTACTGGTAAGTGACAGCAATGCGCCACACAGACCTGTCACTTACCAGTAGGAGGAGCTCCCGGCCGGACACAGAGATTGCAGCAGCCAGGTAAGTATGATGCTTCTACTCCGCTGCACACTGCCACCAATGCTATTATTACAATAGAGGGAGGGAGCAGGGGGGCGGGGCGGGGGGGGGGGTTGGCGCACACTGCCACCAATGCTATTATTACAATAGAGGGAGGGGGGGGGGCGCACACTGCCACCAATGCTATTATTACAATAGAGGGAGGGAGGGGGGGGGGGGCGGGGGCGCACACTGCCACCAATGCTATTATTACAATAGAGGGGGGGCGGGGGCGCACACTGCCACCAATGCTATTATTACAATAGAGGGAGGGAGGGGGGGCGGGGCGCACACTGGCCACCAACGAGTTAACTACAGGGGAGGGAGGGGGGGGGCCCACTGGCCACCAATGAGTTAAAAACAGGGGGGGGGGGGGGGGGGGGTTGCCCCCTGCTGCCTGGCAGGGGGCAGTCATGTACACAGTTTTTTTGTATATTCTAACCTGAAGCGTCCCCATCACCATGGGAACGCCTCTGTGTTAGAATATACTGTCGGATCTGAATTTCACGATGTAGCTCATATCCGACAGTATATTCTAACATAGAGGCGTTCCCATGGTGATGGGGACGCTTCAAGTTAAAATATACCATCGGATTGGAGAAAACTCCAATCCGATGGTATAAAAGAACTCCAGACTTTACATTGAAAGTCAATGGGGACGGATCCGTTTGAAATGGCACCATATTGTGTCAACGTCAAACGGATCCGTCCCCATTGACTTGCATTGTAATTCAGGACGGATCCGTTTGGCTCCGCACGGCCAGGCGGACACCAAAACGACTTTTTTTTCATGTCCGTGGATCCTCCAAAAATCAAGGAAGACCCACGGACGAAAAAACGGTCACGGATCACGGACCCCGTTTTTGCGGACCGTAAAAAAATACTGTTGTGTGCATGAGGCCTTAGAGTTACATTGGGATAAGTCTCCCCCCCTTCCATGCCGGTAAAATAACCTCAAGTGACTTGTACTACACTACAGTAGTGCAAGGATTGCCCGTAGCCAAAATGTCCGTCTTCCTTCTGAAACGTCACACCGTTCGTAGCCTTTCCCTATTGGTAGAAGAATCGTCACGTGGCCTGTATTGCGTCCTGCGCTGGCAGATCACGGTTGTCATGGCAGCGAACACTCTAGGATCATGGCGGCGGCGCTATAGATAGAGCAGGCCTTCGGACTTGTGTAAGTAATCCTCCTGCATGTATGGTTCTGTGCCCTGCTCCATCCAAGTGGTCGTCTGAGCCCTTCTGTGTCTTGTTACCTCCATTACACCTACTCCTTTAGTTACCACTAACATTCCTATAGAGCAGAGGCAGCAGTCTGAGTGTGGAACTACAAGTGGCAGCATGTCCATTCTGTATTAGAACATGTCAGCTTGCCCGGACTTGTAGTACTATGCACCCTGCAAGCTACAGATTAGCTGCCCAGCTACCTGGAATTCTTCCCTTTGGTCAGTGCACAAAGCTGAAGGCACTGGGGTGGGGAAGAGCTGAAGGCATTGGGGTGGGGGAGAGCTGAAGGCACTGGGGTGGGGGAGAGCTGAAGGCACTGGGGTGGGGGAGAGCTGAAGGCATTGGGGTGGAGGAGAGCTGAAGGCATTGGGGTGGAGGAGAGCTGAAGGCATTGGGGTGGAGGAGAGCTGAAGGCATTGGGTGGAGGAGAGCTGAAGGCACTGGGTGGAGGAGAGCTGAAGGCACTGGGGTGGGGGAGAGCTGAAGGCACTGGGGTGGGGGAGAGCTGAAGGCACTGGAATGGGGGAGAGCTGAAGGCATTGGGGTGGGGGAGAGCTGAAGGCATTGGGGTGGGGGGAGAGCTGAAGGCATTGGGGTGGGGGAGAGCTGAAGGCATTGGGGTGGGGGAGAGCTGAAGGCATTGGGGTGGGGGAGAGCTGAAGGCATTGGGGTGGGGGAGAGCTGAAGGCATTGGGGTGGGGGATAGTTGAAGGGATTGGGGTGGGGGGAGAGCTGAAGGCATTGTTGGGGGGAGAGCTGAAGGCATTGGGGTGGGGGAGAGCTGATGCCACTGGGGTGGGGGAGAGCTGAAGGCACTGGGGGTGGGGGGAGCTGAAGGCACTGGGTGGGGGAAAGCTGATGCCACTGGGGTGAGGGAGAGCTGAAGGCACTGGGTGGGGGAGAGCTGAAGGTACTGGGGTGGGGGAGAGCTGAAGGCATTGGGGTGGGGGAGAGCTGAAGGCATTGGGGTGGGGGAGAGCTGAAGGCATTGGGGTGGGGAGAGCTGAAGGCATTGGGGTGGGGGAGAGCTGAAGGCATTGGGGTGGGGGATAGTTGAAGGGATTGGGGTGGGGGAGAGCTGAAGGCATTGTTGGGGGAGAGCTGAAGGCATTGGGGTGGGGGAGAGCTGATGCCACTGGGGTGGGGGAGAGCTGAAGGCAGTGGGGTGGGGGGAGCTGAAGGCACTGGGTGGGGGAAAGCTGATGCCACTGGGGTGAGGGAGAGCTGAAGGCACTGGGTGGGGGAGAGCTGAAGGTACTGGGGTGGGGGAGAGCTGAAGGCACTGGGGGAGTGGCGCTGAAGGCACTGGGGGAACGGAGCTTTTTATAAAGGAAAACAGTCTATTAATTCATTTTTTCTTATTAGATTACTCGATTAATCATAAAAAATAATAGGTAGAATACTCGATTACTAAAATAATAGTTTACTGCAGCCCTAGTTTAGAGTCCAGATACTTATGTACTATCGCCACTGACGAGGGAACCTAAGGAGGTTCTGAAACGCGTTTGCATATCGCTTGTAGTGTCCTCCATGTGAGAGTGGCATTTATACCTACATACATCAGAGCATCTACCATATCGACTACAGTGCACTAACTCCAGACATTTCAACGAGCAACCTGACGGCGTTGTTCCGGACTGAGTGCGCAAGCGCTGCCTGTAGAGGAGCTGGCATCTGACCTGACCAATGCTGTTAACAGCGTGAAAGTGGATGTAACCCCTGGAAAAACATACTGTACTGGTGAAAAGCGCCATAACCATGTATAAGACATCTAATAATCTTTATCGGTGATTATCACTGCGGCCCATTGCTGGTTCATACTGACTACATGCACATCATCTGCCACATATAAATACAGCAATCTTTGTACCTGTGACCGACATTTTATAGTAGATGCCATAAACTGTATACAAAAACGACCGAGGTCATGGACAATTGCAAGTACTGGTTATGTGATGAGCACCCAGCATCTAAGGGGTCAAACAGCCAGGAATGGAGTCGCCTTTGATCCTGGCCATTGCAGTGGCATGTCATCTGTATGTTACAGCCGGCTCTGTACATTATACCATTTTGTGTGTACAGCTTCTATGCAGACCTGTGTGTCCCTATGGTTACAGATAACAGCCATACTCCTTTTACATACTGTGCCTGTCCCATAGACAAATCGCCTTTCCTAAAACAGTATTGCAGGGGATTCAGTGGGGGAGGGGGCTCATCATACCCTAATATAGAGCATATTGAAGGGTTAGCCCTAAACGTGACGATTTCCCCCTGCTCTGATGATAGATATTTCCAATGAGTTTGCATGGATGTAAATATGAAATATAAAAATATGCCAATTTTAAAACCTCAAGCACTGTAATACTGCCCGTGTTCCACCAGGGGGAGCTGTATTCTGTGTTTTATCGGCAGGTTTGGCTGTGATGGGGATCCTGACATTTGGACCGGTTGCCTGCAGTCACATGGAGAGCAGCGCAGGCCGAGTGCAAAACTCCTGCTTCCCTTGTGCTGCACAGGGCGTATTCTCCACCAGTGAGGGGCGCCGCCATACCGCGCATGAGGCATTACACACAGTACACTGATGAATCACGTCTTATCTTGCACAATCACATTCATAAACCAATAGACAAAGACCTTTACACTAATCCGAGAGCATGTGATTCCTGGAGAGAGAAACGAGTGTTTATTTTCCACTGAAAACATTTACGGGGACTGGAAGTCTGCATGCTCCTTTTTAGGATCAGGGGGGGCCCAGCGTCCAGACCCTGACAATTCGCGGTGTTGCCTCCTGTCCTGGAGACTCTGAGACTGAAGGATCCTGATGAGGAGACGTTTCTTCCGGATTATTAGTGTTGATATCAGCAGGAAGCCTCTGCAAAGTTGGGGAGATTTTATCAAAACTGATGTTTGCCCCTATCAACCAATCGGATTGATCCTCTCATTTTCCAACATAGCTCTGAAAAATTAAACGTGGAATCTGATTGGCTGCTATGAGCGACTAGGCCATTTCCCCTTTACATCAGTTTTGATAAATCTCCCCCTGTAGTCTGTGTATATGCCAGTATGCACCCGTGATGTCATCGTGACAGTGGCGCGTCTTCTACCCACCCCGGGTAATAGACACTTTTATGGGAGTCTTATATGACTGCCAGCTACAAGGTCCACATTAAGATGTCAGCCTCCTGCCTCTTCTTTTACCATGGGAGCATTATGACTGTCCTAGTGATCGTTTGGCTACCTTAGGCTATGTTTACATGGGGAAGGGGGGTGTCATTTATCATCCCCTGTGTGCCACAAAACTGGCATCAAAGAGTCACATAATTCGGCACACACTTTGGATGCGCAAAGTTTTCAACTGGGCCGGCACAGTGGTTATAACGTATACCAGGAAAGTGGCATAGATAATAGCGGAAAGCTACCAGGGTGGACTGGTCATAGACTCTTCAGGGAAATTTCCGGGTGGGCTGATGCCCAGAGGGCCACATGTGCCATCCTTACGTCCGCCAGCCATATTAAGTAATGATCAGTCACTTCCAGAGTCAGTTAATGCTGGGGGCATGGAGTAGTTATATACTTGACCACAGGTGCCCTCCTGAGTCCTGAATACATCTGTATTGCCATCCTGAGGAGGACAGAACATGGCAGCTGGTGCTGGCCACCACAGAGGGGCAGCTTCTAGGGAGGTATTTTTGTGCTGCTGGGCATTATTTTGTACCGCACTGTGCACTGGCCCTGCCTTCTGTCAATTTGGACTCCCCTACAACATTAGGTTTTCTTCCAGGGCCATTTTAAAGGGAACTTGGATTTTGGGTGACAGCTCGCGCATTGCGAGATTACGGCGCTCTAGCTTTGTGACGTCGGGGAGCAAGGGCTTCTTACTTGCCTCATTTACATATATGTAAAATCGTGGGGGGTTTTTACACAATAAAAGCACACAGAGCTATGGGGAGTGGGTATTGCGGATGTGCTAGCGGCCATCTAGCAGCCCATGTCCTCAGCGCTATACTCAAAATGCAGGTGACAGGTTCCCTTTAAGTTCCCAGTATGCCCCTGAAAGCTACACTAGTTCCCTTGCTGGTGTACGTTTCCGTTTTAGTAAATGAACCTGCATAGACAGGAGACGGGCACCTTTTTAATAATTTTGCTGCAGCTGACTTCGGAGGGGGATAGGGTAAGGTTGGCATATAATACGTTGATCTTAAAAAAAACGCCCCCCACAGTGCTATAGCTCAATGTTTGGGGGGGATGTATCGGAAAAGCTCACAGTGCCTATGCCAAATGCATGCATCGGGCCCTATTTACCTGATAACTGCATAAAAGAGTGTTCCCTTGGCACAGTTGCCTGGGCACAATGGGGGCGTTGCCATTACTCCTAGAGGCTCAGCTCTCTCTACAACTGCCACGCTCTCTCCACTTTATTGACAGGACCAGGCAGTGAAAACTTCATCACACTTGGCCCTGACTTCTCCTAAAGTCAATCATACTGCAGAGGGTGCAGCAGTTGCAGAGAGAGCTGAGCCTGTAAGGCTAGGTCTACACGACATGTGTCTCGCAACAGATAGGGCACAACTACACTGCAACATTTGTTGCACCAATGTTGCGTGACAATTTTTATAATGATAGGCTATGGGGTCGCAATGCAACATACTGCGATGCGACAGTCGCAGAAAAATCCATCTCGAATGGATTTTTTTTGCGACTGTCACGTCGCAGCATGTCGCATTGCGACACCATAGAATATCATTATAAAAATTGTCATGTGACAAAATGTTGCGCGACAAATGTCGTCGTGTAGACGTAGCCGAAGAGTAACGGCCACGCCCCCGTTGCTCCTAGAGGCTCATTTGAATTTATTAAAACATCATTTTTCTCAGCCATGTGGGCTAGGGCTGCAACGATTGCTCGATTAAATCGAGTAACTCAACACAAAAAATCCTTGATGCAAATTTTTTGCATTGAGGATTCGTTTGTATCATGTGACCACCGAGCATGAGTGAAGCGCTTGCTATTACTCACGCTCTGTGGTCCCCTGCCGGCGCGCACTGCGCTGCACTGGATCCTGACACGTTGTCAGGACATAGTACACACTTACGTGCACTATGACCTGACGCTGCGTGACGTCAGGACAACAGTGCAGCGCGTGGAGAAGAAGAGACTAAGGAGCTGAGGAGTTTCGGCGGCGCCCCCACAGGAATGGTAAATACTGGCACTGAGGACTGATGGCTAGAAGCGGAGGGCATGGAGGACTGTCGGCACAGAGTACTGATGGCATGGGGGGTGATGGCACAGAGAACTGATGGCATGGGGGGTGATGGCACAGAGGACTGATGGCATGGGGGAAGCTGATGGCACATGGGGGAAGCTGATGGCACATGGGGGAAGCTGATGGCACATGGGGGAAGCTGATGGCACATGAGGGAACCTGATGGCACATAAGGGAACCTGATGGCACTGAGGACTGATTGCAGGGGGTTCTGATGATGGGACAAGGGGGTAATGAGTTTTTATAAAGGAAAACATTCTTTTATTTTGTTTTTTACTTATTAGAGTACTCGATTAATCGTTGGATTAATTGATAGAATATTTGATTACTAAAATAATCGATAGCTGCAGCCCTATATGGGCACATATAAACATGGGACCAACAGGTACAAATCTGCTGAGAGATGCCCTTTAATGTTTGTATTCACACGTCCATGTGCGTGCTCTATGCACAGCGCGATATCCTCATGTATGACACGGTATCAGTATTGGTTAGGTGGTGGGTCTTAGGCCCCTTTCACACGGGCGAGTTTTCCGTGCGGGTGCGATCCGTGCGGCGAACGTATGGCACCCGCACTAAATCCTGACCCATTCATTTCTATGGGGCTGTGCACATGAGCGTTCAGTTGAAATCGCAGCATGCTCTATATTGTCCGATTTCGACGTGACGCAGGCCCCATAGAAATGAATGGGGTGTGTGAAAATCGGATGGCATCCGCAAGCAAGTACGGATGCCATGCGATTTGCACGCACGGTTGCTAGGAGACGATCGGGCTGGAGACCCGATCATTATTATTTTCCCTTATAACATGGTTATAAGGGAAAATAATAGCATTCTGAATACAGAATGCATAGTAAAACAGCGCTAGAGGGGATAAAAAAAAAAAAATTTAACTCGCCTTAGTCCACTTGCTCGCGAAGCTGGCATCTCCTTGTGCCTCCTCTGCTGATGAACAGGACCTGGGGTGAGCTGCTCCATTAAATAGAGCTTAAGGACCTTCGATGACGTCACTCCGGTCATCACATGGTCTTTTACCATGGTGAATCACCATGGTAAAAGATCATGTGACGCACCATGTGATGACCGGAGTGACGTCATCGAAGGTCCTTAACCTGTATTTAATGGAGCAGCTCACCCCAGGTCCTGTTCATCAGCAGAGGAGACACAAGGAGATGCCAGCTTCGCGAGCAAGTGGACTAAGGCGAGTTAAATTATTTTTTATTTCTTTTTAACGCCTCTAGCGCTGTTTTACTATGCATTCTGTATTCAGAATGCTATTATTTTCCCTTATAACCATGTTATAAGGGAAAATAATACAATCTTCAGAACATCAATCCCAAGCCCGAACTTCTATGAAGAAGTTCGGGTTTGGGTACCAAACATGCGCGATTTTTCTCACGCGAGTGCAACGCATGACAATGTTTTGCACTCGCGCGGGAAAATCGCGCATTTTCCCGCAACGCACCCGGCTCTTATCCGGGCAAAAAAACTCACGCCCGTGTGAAAGAGGCCTTAGATCTCTGTATTGTGTCTCCTGGAAACATAGTAGGAATGGCATTTGTTCCTTGGCAGTCCACGCGATGAAATAAATTTGTTGGCACGTGTCCTAATTTTAAGTGCCATGCATGATTACATAATAACGCTCCAATCCTGAATAGATCCTGTTTAGTCGTTCCCTGCCATTAGATTTTATCTGCTGGTACGGCGTCCCGGTCTCCTCGCCCCACACTTTGCTGCCATGGTGAGGCTGTGTTGTGTTTACCAGTCTCGCACTGCCACTTCATAAAGCGTGCGCAGGAACCTAATATTGCTTACTCCTTTCTTCTCCGGCTCCCCAAGTATCCCCCCCCCCCGCACGTCCTCAGCACGGCCTCTCTTATTGTAGCACCCTGCATTTGGAAAGACGGTGTACCCCCAAATTCAGTGTGTTGGGGAGGATTACACATTGTAAGATGCACTCAGTAAATTAACCCATTTGTCTCTGCAGGGGAAGGAGGCTGTTTCCATGCTGAGCAGTGTCACCTCAGTTGCAGGTAAGTACACCTGTTTACTATATTAGAAGAATGCAGGACTGCAGTGATCTGTTGAATACACCTCTCCTGACCTGCCTGTTTTAGTTTGTATTCCCTATGAAATAATAATCCTGGAGCATCTTTTCTGAAACTCTGCAGTGTGTCGTTCCTCTTTTATTCCTCCTAGACATTTATGACTATATTGACAACTGGGTGTTACCAGTCAGGGGTGTGTCTGGCACTATCCAATCAGTGCTGCCAGCGACACATCGTAGGGACAGGCCCCCTTTAACACTTCACCGTCAATTTATTCATACATTTCTAGGAGTAAAAGGAACAGTATACCTCAAGAGTTCTAAGAAAAACTGCTGTCAGCGCGCTCATGTTCCCTCAGCAGCACAGGGGAGAAGGAGTCACTCTCTCCCTCCCCCTGTGCCGCGCTGCCAATGAGGAGAGACGGGCAGAGCAGGGGCGAGCGCACTGCACCACCAATCATAATTAACGTATAATACAAATACAGGAGGCGGTGCCCAGCCTGTATGACAGGAAGCTGCGATCAGCGGCAGTTAACCCCTCAGGTGCCGCTGATCGCAGCTCAGAGGCAGGGTGCCGGCTATGTGATTCTGCACCGACACACCCGCCTCCTGTATTAAACGTTAATTATCATTGGTGGCGCAGTGCGCCCTCCCCAGTATTAGCAACATTGGTGGCACAGTGTGCCCTTCCCCCACACCCCAGTATTAAAAACATTAGTGGCGCAGCGCGCCCCCACAGCCAGTATGAAAATCATTGGTGGCAGTGGCCACAGGGTCCCCTACCCTTCTCTTCATTGGTGACAGTGGCAGCTTCTGATCGGAGCCCCAGCAGTGTAATCCTGGGGCTCTGATCGGTTACCATGGCAGCCAGGATGCTACTGAATCCCTGGCTGCCATGGTAAGCTCCCTGCTGCTGTGTGTACTAGGCACAGGGCAGCAGGGAGACTGTAAGATCCTATTCATCCTGATAGAGCTCTATTAGGATGAATAGGACAAGGGATTAGAAGATCCCAGGTTCTAGCCCCTAAGGGGGGAAATAGTTATTAAATAAAAAGTAAAAAAAAAACACCAAAATATTAAAAGGGTTCTCCAGTTTTTTTAAACTGATAGATCATCAGCATCTGATCGGCGGGGGTCTGACACCTGAGACCCTTGCCGGTCAGCTGTTTGAGAAGGCAGCGGCACTGGCAGTAGCGCCGCGGCCTTCTCGCTGTTTACCGCAGGCCCAGTGACGTCACGTCTAGTATCAGTGGCCTGGGCGGGGCTAAGCTCTGTTCACTTGAATGGAGCTTAGCCGCTCCCAGGCCAGTGATACTAGTCGTGACGTCACTGGGTCTACGGTAAACAGCGAAAAGGCCTTGGCCCCTTTCCCAATTTTACATATAAAATATATAAACAATAAATAAATATATCACATATTGCCACGTCCAAAAAGTCCAAACTATTAAAATATAAATAAAAAAAAATCCTCTATGTGGTGAACGCCATAACAGAAACAATTTTTTTTCCAAAATGAAAATGCACAGAATATCGGTATAAGTTATCGGCCTGAATGTTTATTGGTATCTGTATTTGCTCTAAAAAAATCTATATCAGTCGATCCCTAGCGGCATGTGACTTTTTAGTTAAAGAAGACCTGTCACTGCTTTTGACATGTCTGCTAAAAAAAAAAGATAATTGCATCCCACATAAAAATAACAAGTGTGTCTTGGCCAGAATCAATGCAGGCCCAGCCTTAAAGGGGGTGTCCAGTTTCCTATATTGCAGACCTATCCTCAAGATAGGTCATTGATATCAGATGGGCGGGGTCCGACTCCCGGCACCCCCACCGTTCAGCTGTTTGAAGAGAACCCATTGCATTCTCTTTACTGTTTACCTGATTGCCGTTGGCATTGCTGCAGCGACGAGCAGTATAATTACAGCTTCTCGCCGCTACAATGAAATGTCGACGGAGCAAGTAAACAACGAAGAGAGTGCAGTGCTTGAGCACCGCCCTCTCTTCAAACAGCTGATTGTCGGGGGCGCCCGGAGTTGCACCCCCGCTGATCTGATATTGATGACGTGATGTCCTGAGGATAGGCCATAATATAGGGACCTTGGCAGTTTTCCCTGACCTCAGCTCCACAGTGGGTGTAGACTAGCTGCTATGATGTCTCCCATAGACTGTACATTGTGAAGAGGAGAACCGGCCCCCCTCTGTATCTGTAGCACAGCCCTAGAAGCAGCAGCATCATGGAAGACATGCACAGCAGTCTAGCAGTGTAGATGTGAATCCAGCCCTGAGGTGAAACATGTCTCTCTGGTTGTCTCTCCCTTTGCTATTCACACCTCTTTCTCTGCACTCCATAGACTTCTGTGGGCAGTATGTAACTTCAGTCCAAGAGGCAGAGATGAATTGTCTGTTCAGTGGAGAAAGAGGCATTCTTCTTTGATAAGATATATTACAATGTTTCTTATATTTGCCTAAACTATTTATTTATACAGTTTGATTAACGGTTAAAAAGCTCACTGGGCATCCAGAGAGTGACCTACAATCCTGTCTCTCTACTCTGAAAGACAGGATTGTAGTCTCCAAAAATAGCGTCATTGTCTGTGTCATTCCACTCTGTATTTTTGTTAGCAGCTTCCTGAAAGACCTGGGAGCAATGGAAAGGAAAAGGCTGAGAGTAGATGGAATTCCGACTGACATCCCAGCTGGACGTGCAAAGGATAAACTCACCATACATTTCCTGAGGAGCAGAAATGGGGGAGGAGAGGTGGAAAGCATCGACATTATACAAGGAAATCCAACTTATGCCATTGTTACGTTTGAAGATGATGAAGGTAAGAGACAAACCCAGGATGGACATGGCAGTGGGCGACTTCTGTATAGATAACTTTCTACTAGCTGGGGTAGAAAGTGGAGTGATACAAATGTTGGTCAATTTATTTGACTCAAACTGAGGGCTTTAGGTCCCTTTCACACGAGCGAGTATTCCGCGCGGGTGCAATGCGTGAAGTGAACGCATTGAACCCGCACTGAATCCTGACCCATTCATTTCTATGGAGCTGTTAACATGAGCGGTTATTTTCACGCATCACTTGTGCGTTGCGTGGAAATCGCAGCATGTTCTATAGTGTGCGTTTTCCACGCAACGCAGGCCCCATAGAAGTGAATGGGGCTGCGTGAAAATCGCAAGCAAGTGCGGATGCAGTGCGATTTTCACGCATGGTTGCTAGGAGACTATCGGGATGGAGACCCGATCATTTTATTATTTTCCCTTCTAACATGGTTATAAGGGAAAATAATAGCATTCTGAATACAGAATGCATAGTACAATAGCACTGGAGGGGTTAAAAAAAAATAATAATAATTTAACTCGCCTTAATCCACTTGCTCGCGCAGCCGGCATCTCTTCTGTCTCTTTCTTTGCTGATTGCAGTCAAAGGACCTGTGGTGACGTCACTCCGGTCATCACATAATCCATCACCATGGTAAAAGATCATGTGACCGACCATGTGATGATCGGAGTGACGTCACCACAGGTCCTTTGACTGCAATCAGCAAAGAAAGAGACAGAAGAGATGCCGGCTACGCAAGCAAGTGGATTAAGGCGAGTAAAAAAAAATTTATTTATTTTTTTAACCCCTCCAGCGCTATTGTACTATGCATTCTGTATTCAGAATGCTATTATTTTCCCTTATAACCATGTTATAAGGGAAAATAATACAATCTACAGAACACCGATCCCAAGCCCGAACTTCTGTGAAGAAGTTCGGGTTTGGGTACCAAACATGCCGATTTTTCTCACGCGCATGCAAAAAGCATCACAATGTTTTGCACTTGCGCTGAAAAATCGCGCATGTTCCTGCAACGCACCCGCACCTTTTCCCGCAACGCCCGTGTGAAACCAGCCTTACAGAGTCCAGCCAAGGTTGCTATTTTGGCGAGAATCATGACAGTTTCATTCCAGTGGAAGTGAATAGGCACCACAGTAGGGACTTTTCCCATTCACTTAAATTGATACATAATTCAATGATGGAGAAGCTGCAAGATAGTTGTATCTTCTGGTGCATGATCCATTCTCACTATGGTTACAGCACAGATGTTGCCCTCTACCCATGGCTTAAAGGGAACCTATCACCTCCAAAAACCATCGCAAGCAGTACCTGACAGTAGCCAGCAGAGTGTTTCCGACAATAATTTTGTTCCTGAAGGCCGATGCGGCTAAAGCTCAGAAAACGTTCTTTTATCCCCTGTCGGCGCGCTTCTCTAGTCATGCTTGAAGTCACGGGGGCAGCGGCCTCCTTGCTTCAAGTCAAGATAACCACGCCCCCTTCCCTGCCCATTCGCTGTGACTGACAGCGCTTATGCAGAGAGTTCGGCAAAGCCAGCCGAACTGCAGGCTGTCAGTCACAGTGAAGGGGCAGGGAAGGGGGCGTGACAAAATTATTGTCAGAAACACGCTGCTGGCTACTCTCAGGTACTGCTTGCCGCTTGGGATGGTTTTTGGAGGTGACAGGTTCCCTTTAAAGGCTATGTACACCTTTTGGAGGCAAAAAAAAATAAAAATGAATCAATTTGACTCATTTTGGGCTAAAAATAATTTTTTCAATTGGTCTTTATTAAAATTATTGAGCCATTCTGTCACAAAGGGTTAACTGTCTAGCTGTGTGAATCTACTTTTTACTTTTACTTGTCATCTAATAACCCTTATCTCTAATTTACTAAGCAATCAGAAACACTTATTTAAGCCACACTCTTATCAGTAAGATAAGAACTGAGCTATAATGTATAATGAGTGTTTATAATGTCAGAGAACAGAGACAAGGAGTCCGTCATATTAGCTAGCGGATGGAGCTGAGAGAAAATTCAGATCCCTCTATGAGAGCATCTCTGCTCTGTACAGAAAAAAGGACTCCATATTTGTAATAAAGACCAATGAAAAAAAAAATTTAAGCTGAAAATGAGTACAATGCAATAAAAAAAAAAAAAAAAAGGCCCCCAAAGGTATTCATAGCCTTTAAGGACCCAAGCTGCATGCAGGAATGGGGTTTGGACCCTAAGCATTGTTTTGCACTGCTATATGAATAGGTTGGAAGCAGTTTAGTTGGGATACCCTGAAACAACAGATGGGTTGACTACCTGTTTGGAAACATCACCTTCTACCACTACCAGACCACTGCTATCTCCATCTTCTCCTTATTCCTCCTGGGCAGTATAGTAAAGGAAGCGGTCTTTTACTGCACACATGTATATTAGAGAATTACATAATCAGCAGAGGTGATCTGTGGCATAGAATAGGGCCGGGTATGGAGGGCAGACTGGGCAGGACCTGGATACAGTTAAAACATATGGCAAAGCAGAGTCCAAGGCTTTTTGCCATTTTCTCTCTCACAGGCCACAGACTGGTTTAGACATGTGGCCTGTAAAATGCTAGAATTACTGTATTTAGGTGACATGATGACATCACTAGATTGCATTATCTATCAGGGTATTTTTACTGTGTGGGGACACAATGGGAGTTGATATTGCTTTTCTGTCAGATAGGAGGGTTCAAACTGGGCAACATTACTCTAGGGGGTCCAAAAGCAGGCTTTTCTTACTATGTGAGGAGCACAAAGAGGGGTCATCATTACTGTATTGGGGCAGAAAGGAGGCTTCATTGCAGTCAAAGCTGCATTATTATTGTATAGTGGGCACAAAGGGGACACTATTACTAAGTTGGGCCAAAAAAGGACATTAAAGGGGCTGTCTCACTTCAGCAAATGGCAGTTATCAAGTAGAAAAAGTGAATACATTTTTTTTTTTCGTGGCCACTGCTACAGAGCAGATACGGGGTGGCCGGGGCGGGAGCTGCTGTGCATGTGAGCTGTCACGGTCCTGACCACCAGAGAGGCTGGTGCTTTTTCCTATATTGTAGAAGCACGACCACCGCTGTTGGATTACAGAGTGGTCAATACCCCTGGATATAAACAGTGTATATTGTGATGGAAAAATGAATCCAGACAGCAAAGGAAGCAATATGGACAATCACAATACATTAGTAAGTGCCTTGTATTACCTTTATCTACATGATAAATGTCATTAACTCAAGTGAGACGACCCCTTTAAGAGGAGCACTATTATTGTGTGTGGGTACTCTCATTGTCCATATGGTGTGCTATTAATCGGTCAGCACATGTGTGGTCATAGTCATTCTGTATAAGGGATTGCTATGTATTCCTTCCCTCATATGAAAGCAGTTAGAGAGGACCTTTCATCAGAAAAAAGTGTGTGCAATTCTTATACTACCTTATCGGGCTGCTGCCACTGATTGCTGCCAAGGAGAAGATACCCACGCCCAGCAGAACTAAAATGTCAACGCCTACTATAACCAAGTCGCCTCATTTGCATATGAGGCGATGAAACAAACAGGGAGCACAGCGGACAAACGGGGGTCCTTTTGGAAAAAAAAGTGTCCGGACATCAGTGGCAGCAGCCCGATAAGGTAGTATAAGAATTGTAACAATATACTAATAGCAAAGACAGGTGCACGCTGCAGACTTGGTAAGCCCTCAAACTGATGATAAAATTGAGAGATTAGCCAACATGTCCTACTAGGAGGGCATGTCTGAGCCCGAGCACCGCGCCATTGTTTTCATTTATTTGCATATAGAGATGCCTGGAGGTGTATAAACTCCAATGTAAATGCGTCTGTTTTCTATCCACAAGCTACATTTAGGTGCACCTGTGAGGCCTGGGCCATATCAGCCAGTCTTGAGTGGGACTCGCAGACTCCTCCCTCCTCCCATTGCTAGCATGGCTACATGCTGGAGGTAACTGGTGAGTTGTCTGTGAGTCGGACCTTACGCTTCTGTAATTAGCCCACTGGCTCCTGGTATTGCCCATATGGCACAGGTAGGTAAGGGTTAGGACCCGAGCTACTTGAGAAACCTTGGCTTGGTGCTCGGGCTCAGACATGTCCTCCTAGTAGGACATGTTGGCTAATCTCTCAATTTTATCATCAGTTTAAGGGTTTAGTAAGACCGCAGAGTGAACCTGTCTTTGTTATTATTTTGTTATATTGGTTATCACATCCACATAATTGCTATCTTGTGTAGGATGTTTATTGTGCTACTTGTGGTCCGCTGCGGGCATCCTCCACTGTATGTATTTTTGCTGGGGATCGTCATTAGCAGCAGGCCACAAGTGCAGGATTTGCTTCCCTGTATATATATATATGCCCAACTGCGTATGGGTTTGAGCACTTCCTGTTTAACACCATGCCATTGTTTTAATTTATTTGCATATAGTATAAGAATTGCACACACTTTTTTCTGATGAAAGGTCCCCTTTAACACTGTTAGGCAGGAATCACACATGCAGTTTTGCTGCAGCTTTTTTTTTTTTACACAAATGTTGGAAGTGAATTCAACAGGAAGGAGAATAATGTTTGCATCTCTTTCTTGCCATATCCACTTCTTCTTGCCACAACACCTGCACGTATGTTTCCAGCTTTAGGCCTCATTCACACGTCATTCTCCACAGACCGCACATGTACCCATTCATCTCAATATGTGTATTCACACATTAGTTTTTTTTACCACGGTCCGTGTTTTTAGCACGGATGCATACTCTATTTTGTCTGTGTTCACGGATCCATCACTCCCATTATAGTCTATGGGTCAGTGAAAAACCACGGGTGGAACACGGATGCCATCCGTGTTTGAGCCGTGTTTCACAAATTATTCGGAAGAAAATTATTTTTCAGCTGTGCAGTGTCAGTAAAACATGGATGACAAACAGGCAGCAAAAAAACGGACACACTGAACACACACAGATCAATCATGAACATCTTCACTGAGGCATCACTGACCACCTTTTTACGGATTTAAGCACGGACACGTGAATGAGGCTTTACTGCATTATTTGGTATGCCTCCATTTGATCAACCTCTTTCTGTCTCTGCAGTGGTTCAGCGCGTTCTGAGAATCAAAGATCACATTTTGCAAGTCAATGACAAAATCTACAACCTTGTGGTCAGCGAGGTTACTGTCAAGCTGGAGCTTGAGGAGGTACTGAAGACAATACAGTGTCATTTACATTGATTTCCAATTATTTCAATGGATGCGGAATGGCTCTTCTCTGCTTAGACAATGATGAACACCCCTTCCTTCACACGCACACACACTCCTTAGAAACGACCAAGCATCCTCATAAGCCACGTCTTAAATTGCAGCTTAGCTACGTTCATGTGAATACTGCAATGCCAGACAAAGCCTCTCAGTGGTGGTGATGTTTCTGAAGAACAGTTTTCCACTACATTAAAGTGAGTCTGTCAGCAGTTTTGACCCTGAAAAACGGCTAACAGTGAAAGGTAGGGGCAGTATAGAGCCTGGTAAACTTGCCTTTTATTATCTGCATCATTATGAATAGAAACTTTTCTTCCTCCTCTGGGTGCTGCTCCAGCGAGTGCCCCGAAGGAGATCCCTCATCCAAACCCCTACCCTCTGAGTGACAGCTGTAGTGGTCTCCTGGTCGGAAGCTGCAGCCATCAATCAGAGCAGAGGGGAGAGGCTGTTAATCATTAATGCATAGAACTCTTAAGAGTGAGGGACCGCAGGAGCGGACCTTGCAGGAGCGGCACCTGGCAGGATAAAAGTTCCTGTTCACAGTGGCATATTGTTAGGATATGCAATCACTTACTGATCAATAAGGGTGTTCCTATGCATTCGCTTTAACTGTGCAGCAGTTGCCTTCACAGCAGGTCCCAGAGTTCAGACCACCACTGATCATGATGGTATGTCGTACCCTAATGGTGTGCCATAAGATTATATGAGAGAAGTACCACTGTAAATGGCATCCAGTATGTCTCCTATAAGGTTTGACACCCAGCTCTCATATAACTAGCATATTGGAACTTTTCTGTCCTGGACCTTTATTGTCATTGTTCATTGTCACCCAGGTGACCCACAATCAATATTTAAAGGGGTTGTCTGGCCCCCAAACTAAAATTTTATTGCTGCCAGTAATGTGTGTAAAATAAAGAAAAAAATCCACTCGCCTCTTGAAAGCAGGTCTGTTCTAGTGCTGAGGGACCCCTCCCCACTGTTTCTGGTCCCTAGTGGACCAGAAATGTGATGTTCTGTACATGGTCTCATATACCACTGCAGCCATTCACTAATTAATTTTGGTTTGGAGGTCGGACAAGCCCTTTAAGAACTTGTTAGAACTAGTTTGGCTTGAGAAGAAAAAAATATTGCTACATAAGCAACACTATGGGCTATAGATGGCACTTGCATACAGGTTGAATATATGTACATCATTCATTAGGCCATAGTATCTGTACAGAGAGGGCTCTGGGGGTTTCTCACATCTAATCTCCTAAATAAACAGGATCTGTTAGAAAAGCAGATGGAGCTATGTGTGCTTTATGATACGGATGAGGTACACGTGCAGGAAACAGGATGCTCCCCTCATGTCATATTTGTTATTAAGGGAATGCAGTTTGTGCCACTTATCGGGTTTATGCAGCTGCGCTGTCACTTCTGAGACGATAAAGGTTCAAGAAAAATATGAAAGCCCATGAAAAGTGGTGGGAATCAAATGTTCCTTTTCTCTAAGTCTGCACAATATTGCACTTGTTATGGCTAGAGTTTGTGCATCAGAGCTGCTCTTCCTGCTGTAAAAAGTTAGTAAAAGGTTGTGCCATAGTCAGCCATTTTTAAATTTGCATGCACGTGTACAAAGATACTTCCCTACAGTTCTGGGAATGTCAGTCAGATTCGAGCCCGTTACTTCCATAGCTGTGATTTGTGTATTCTATACCCACTTTCATTAATTTGTAAGGGAATTTTTACTTATATGACCAGATGCATCCTGGTAATAGAGTGGCAGAAAACCACTGTAGCATATATCAGAATACCATATCCAACTAAAGCCATTTTCCATTTTAAGGTGTTTCAGAAGCTGTCGTTGACTGTAAACTACAAAAATTTCCCAGAAAGCTGTAGAAGTCTTCTGAAGAACTTGAAACAGACTCATAAGGCTGTGAAGTTTGATTTTGATGAAAAATCCATGATGTGTACTATAAGTGGGCCATATACAGAGATTCAGACCTTGGCACAGGAAATCTTAAGTAAATTAGAAATTGGACATACAAACTTAAAGCAAATCTCATCAGATACACGAAGGAAAGCCAAGAGTGACCGTCTTAAAAATTCAGAGCCTCAAGATCTACCACAACACTTGCATCAAAGATCTGTGCCTCCTTACGGAAGTGCAGACGAAGTAAGATATATTCCACAGACTGAGTCCTTAGAGCAGCTACAAGAACCATTTGTGTGGGATTCTGATATCTTCAAATACATACAAAAATTCCACAATTTGGAGTATCAGGAGATACTAAACAGATATCATGTTGGAACAGTGAATGAAAGTGCAGAAGAAATCACCACAATTTATCTTCAACCTGTAAAAGTGGGTAAAAACCATCTGGCAGACTTGAGATCTGCACGATCCAGGCTCATGGGTCTTTATCAAGGCTTAGAGCTACTTCTTCGGAAGGAGCAGATAGACAAGAGAGATGTTTATGAAGATCAGGACTTTGGGGTACTGTTACGAGACTTCCAAAAACTATTTCCTATGCTTCTTTGTCACGATGATGACCGATATCTGTACCTTATTGGAAATGGGGTTGATGTGGCTCAAGGGAAACAGCACATCAGTGATTTAAAACTGAAGGTTGACAGGCCATCAAGTTATCTAGACACACAACTTAAGGGTAGTGGGACAGTTACAATGTCAGAAGGAGTATCCCATTCTTTGTCCCCCAATTACAAGCATGAGAGCAAAGTTGGAAGCAGGATAGCTGCCTCATTTAGTGGTCCCACAACACATAGCTCATACGGAACAAAGTCCCACATAGATGAAAAATACCTGATATCATCAAATAGTCATAGCAGTCAGTTACTAGATCGTGAAAGAGAGCCACCTTATGACAGGACATCTCTCAGATCTGAAATGACAAGTGCCCTTCTTAAGACTGAAGATTTTAGTGTTTCCCAAGCAGAAGAGAAATCAGAAAGCAAGACCATGCCATCGTTCAAAAGATGTGATGTACTCCCAGCTTTAAAAACTGGCAGAGAAGATATAAGGCACAGCAGAAGCACCTCTAAACCCACAGGTCCACTCAAATCTGTCCCATTTACTAAAGCATCAAGTGAACTAGCCTACTCTAGCCTGGTAGATGTGACCTCGCCACCCATGGACTTTAAAATACCGGAAGGTAAACTTAGAAGATCCAGTAGTTTAACCCGTATCTATTCAAAAGAGAATGCTTCTTCTGAGAAACACAGCGATGCACAGATATTCAAAGATGAAGTTGTTGTGACTGATTTGCTGTGGCATTATATTAAACAAAATTATAAATCTGACATCGATAGTTGGTGTTCTGCGGTTGTGTTAATGGAGGAGAAGCAAAATGGGAAAATTACTTTAAAGCTGAAGGCAACTAACAAAACTGTTTTGACTTTAACAAAGGAAAGGCTTCAGCTATTATGTTGGAAAGAGGACATAATTGTAACCAGCTCTTGCTTTGACTATACCACACTTGGGGTTAAAGGTCCAACCGACATTGCGCTAGATGAGTGGTGCAATCTGTTCCGTAAATGCTCTAAAAAAGTATGTATTAAGCTAGAGGAAGATAAACTGGTCCTTATATATCCCAAAGAAATTCAGGTACATGTTGTAGAAGAGTACAGTCAGCACATAGAACGCAAAACGAAGTCAACTAGGGATGATAAGATGCCAGATGATGGTCAGTCTTTACATCTAAAAGACAAATTTGAGTTCTCTGGCAATAACATGTCTGAAAATTATATTGCAGAGTTGAAGCATAAGCAAAGCTCAGAAGACAATTTTTTCAGCAAACCAAACCTTGGACCTTTATCTGTTAATTTAGGAGGTGAATATATGTCTCAAACTAACAAGAATCAAGCTGGAAAATATCTAGCAGATCAGACATATTCCCTGGTTGGAACAGAGCTATTCCAAGGAATCGACTATGGAAACAAAGCCTTTTTTGACAATCCAGTACCATCTTTTCTAGGTGAAAAGTCTCCTCATCCCAAAAAACTGAAAGATTTTGGTGAGGACCCAAAAAGTAGCTTGTCATCCGAGGTGCCTCAAACTGATCTCTCTACTCCAAGAAAATATTTTGAAGATCTGAAGACAGAAGTGAAGGCTTATGATCATGGTCCTTATAACAGCGACGTAACACAAGGAATTGACTTCTCTCCACCTAATGAGACTGATTTGGAAGCACGTTATGATGACCAGGCCATCTCTACAGAGGGTCACATAGCACAGTATCAGAACAGTTCATCTCAGCTGCGGATTCCAGCAGTTGGCCAAGAATCAGAGATAATGGATTCAGTTTGTGTCCAGTGTAAGAACAGTGGCAAAACTATTCAAACATCATCTGGTCAGAATCTGTGTTATAAATGTTATGTAACATTTGACGTCTCTGCTATTAATGGTACAACAACAGGCAAAGGTAGCTTGAGAGCCTCCATGACTCGCGCAAGAATGAGCCTTCGTTTACCTGGGTATGAGCGAGATACTTCTTTGAAGATAATATATAACGTTCCGGATGGAGTCCAAGAGGTAAGTGACAGAAAGCCTGATCCACACTACCAAATACACATCCTTACTTGTGGAATCATTTTGAAACTAGTCAGTAGTCATAATTCACTATAATGGAGACACCCACCCCCTATAATAGAATCCATATTGTTCTTAAATCAACATGGCTCTTTCAGTGTTCTTATCTATGAAAAGCTGGCCATGAACTCTTATTAAAGTCATTCTCTAGGGGCCAAAGGATAGGCGATCAGAGTCAGATTATTGAATCTGACAACTTGGCCCCATCAATCAGCAGAAGGAAGTAGCCACAGTGTTTCAGCAGGTGCATTAGGCTCTTAATTGTTTTTACTGTCACATTGGCTGTTACTGATCTGCAGTACCAGCCACACCGGACGCCTAGTGCCGTGCATGTGTAAACAAAGTAGCTCCTGCTGATTGGTGGTGATCACAGGGATCGACCCTGATCAAGTCCTGAAATAGTCTTTTACTCCTGACAAATCACATCATATATCGGAACTAGTTTTATCCGGATGTAGTGACTATACGTAGAGATGGTAGGATTTTAAGAAGGGCAACTGGAGTGGATAGGGTTTACTTGTAGTCCTTAACCATGGAGGTGTAACCAAGGTGGACAGTACCTGGGTTTGATAAAGCAGTAAAGGGAGTGGGCAAAACTGGAGAATAATATGACTGACCCATCTGTTTTTATATTTTATTTAGGCTGGAGATCCTAAACCAGGATGCCAGTACAAAGGTGGCAAGTTTGAAGCATTCCTGCCAGATAATCGAGAGGGGAACAAGCTTCTTACACTGCTCCAGAGGGCCCTGCAGGAAGGCCTCATATTTCACATCAGGACATTTGAAACAGGCGATAAAGTCACATGGTACAAAATTCCTCATAAAACCTCCCCGGACGGAGGAAAGCAAAAGTAAGTATGTCCTGTGATATTGGTAAGTCCTTGTCAGCCGGAGGAGGGGAGATGCTTTCTAAGCTATCGACAAGGTATTGGCCACCATACATGGAGGTCTGTAGTTTGTTGAAGGGTCTTCCTGCTGCTAATGTAAGGCTATTCAGCAGCATTTATGTCACCGGCAGTGTGCAGCCCAAGCTTCTTGGCTGCATTTTGGGCATGGTGGAAAATCGAAATACGCTGTTCTGAAGATTTAGGAATATTGGTGCTAGGAGTGGTTGCTTGCATCTGCTGGAGCTTCTTGAATTGAACCTACGTATCTTTTGACAGGAATGGATACCCAGATTCGGCATACATGAAATCTACTATTGCTCTCCTGAAGCAAAATGGCATTGAATAAGACTACTTAGACTTGTGGAGAGTACAGAAGCCTGCAGAGTATTGCTATCAGTACATTCCTTTCTTTCATATCTACGAATGTGAAGTTATTACTGACTTCATACTTTGGATAGAATGGCATAACTGTGCAGCAAATTGCTAGAAGTCTACAGAAGATTTGTTTGCGGTTTCATTGTACAGAATTTTACCGAAAAGAAGAAATCTCGCCCTAGAGCAGTATCACTATACATTCTCCATTTTTCCATAATTCACTCCAAACATCAGGTCCAGTAGCTGGATAATCAAGGGTGAATCAGTCTAGATTTTCGTAAGGGTGCTTTTTTATGCTTGCACCCAAGTAATGGGTGCCACACCACTATTGCTGCCAGTTGCCAGTCTACATCTGTACTTTTCACAGCTTAGCCTAGGCCATGTGTCGTCATGTTAATGGCCTAGGTGCAGCTCAGCCCCATCAAAATTAATGGGGTTGAGCTGCTCTACCAAACACAGTTGCTATACAATGTACAGCGATGTGCTTGGTAAGCTGAGAGAAGGCTGCAGCACTACTGCAAGCACTGGTGCCTTCTCAAACAACTGATCGGCGGGCGTCGCAGGTGTTGGACCCAGATTCAGAGGAAAAGTCATCCATAGAAAAGTCCCGGAAAACCTTTTTAAGGTGCACCACAGCGGTTGGAGGTAAACATGGTACCATACATGTGGCCCTAATTCATGTTTAATAGCACTGTAACCTAGATTTTAGTAGTCTGAACCTACAGAAAATGGGCACTGCCACCCATTCTTTATCAAGATTAATCACTGTCAGGCACACACTAAATTGATTTGTGACTAGTTTGATCAGAAATAATGATCAATTAGTGAAAAACCCTTTGTTTGATTTAATCAGGTTAGAAATCGATGCCATCGTGCCAGGGGCGGACTGGGAACTTAAAGTGGCCCTGGAAAAAACCCCAAAATGTAGCCCGATATTGTAGATGGGTCCCAATTAATAGAAGGCAGGGCCAGCAAAACCAAATACCACAGTGCAGCAGAAAACACTGCTGCCCACGCTGCATCATTCGTGCGGTGCCACCATCCTGAGCATGGCGATGCAGTTGAACACAGGAGGAAACTTCTTCTGCCAGCCAGATGCATAATTACTTGATGCTCCTAGCTTTAATTGATGCTCAGAGCATCAGATCATTAAGTACCTGGCCAGTGGCCATGAGGAGGGCTCAGGTGGTCCCTGGTTATTGGCCCCCTGGGAAATTTCCCTGTAGGGTCTATAGCCAGTCCGCCCATGCACTTTGCCTCTCTACAAAAAATAAGGTTGCTCCTCAACATTGGACACAGTTTAGCTGTTGTCAAAAGCTGAAGAGCAACTTAAATGACAAAAAACAAATGTCATAGAAATGGAGTTGTGCTTTAAAGTCGATTGACCCAGCAGAGGAGGTGCGAGGATAAAGATGAAGTGAATGCACACTTTTATATATATATATATATATATATTTTAATTCTCACTTGAGTTTTATTTTAGCAACATGTGCTAACAGAGGTTTATTTCACGTAACTACAGCTTTCAGGGCAAAACAAGTAAAAGTGTGGAGACATCACGAGCTGAAATGGGATAGACATTTGTTCTTAGTGACTGTCAGCAGTCACAGCAGTTAAACATTGTCTTACAGAGGATAGACCAGCTCCATAGAAAAGTTTAATCGATTTCTGTATAAATTACATTCCTCAGGCCGAATTCACATCTCCATATCCAGATTTTTTTTTATGCAAAACTTTTTTTATACTGTGGTTGATCAGTTTTTTGTGTCCTCAGTAGTGTTGAGCGAACTTGTGGTTTCAATTTTGGCATACAAGTTTCGGGTTATCTAAGAATTCCGTTATGGATTCAGCCACCACGGACTATAACTTATGGTCCATGGTAGCGGAATCCATTACGGAATTCTTAGATAACCCCAACCTTGTACGGCGAAATTGAAACTAAACTTTGCTCCATTTTGCAGACAGAACATGGATGCTATCCCCCGTTGGTCTGCTTTTTACTGATCCATTGCAAAGAAAATTGATGCAAAGTTTGTAAAAAAAAAATAAAAAAAAAGTTACCTTTTTCTGAGGACTAGTGTTGAGCGAACTGCTCAACACTAGTCCTAAGAAAAAGGTAACTTTGGTCAATTTTGCAGACAGAAAAAAAGAAAAAGTTACCTTTTTCTGAGGACTAGGTAACTTCTTTTTTTTTTTTCTGTCTGCAAAATTTACCAAAGTAGAGCAAGGCCCCTTTGGCCACCAGTCCACTAAAAAACACAGATGTCTAAATCCACAATTACAAATAGAATTCAATGGATCTGCATGACAACATGGATGTGAATAATCCCTTATATTGCACTCATCCGGAATTACGGTCTGTAATATAATCCAGAGCTGCATTCACAATTCTGCAATCTTTAGATCTTCTGTTTGTGCCTGGCTCTCTTGTAAATTGCATTCTGGGAAGTGTATTCTGTAGGAAAACCAAGTGTCCCAGTATTATAAGGCGTTAGAAGCCGTCAACAAACTTGTTGGCCGGTGTAGCTGTAATGGTAACCATTATTTCACTTTTACTTATTTTATGCACTTATATAGTGCTACTATATTCCGCAGCGCTTTGCAGACATCAGCATCAAACTGTCCCCAATGGGGCTCACAATCTAAGTTCCCTGTCAGTATGTCTTTGGAGTGTGGGAGGAAACCGGAGTACCAGGCGGAAACCCATACAAACTCCATGCAGATGTGGTCCTTGGTCGGATTCGAACCCAGGACCCCAGCGCTGCAAGACACCAGTGCTAACGCATTCGAATTGTGATTACAGCTCTGGGCTAGAATACAGGCTACAATTCAAAACCAGTACAGATAAGTAACACAATGGCCCACATTTACTAATGCAGTCTAATAATTAGACTGTGAAAAAGCAGTCACAAGACCACGGCGGTACATGTCTGTGTGAGTAATCTCTAGCCTGAAGCACCTGACACTTGACTTTTTAAGCCAACTCTTAGTCAACTTAGTTTAGAGCATTATTTTGCTCCAGAAAATACATTTGTCATAAGTTATGTCTTCAGAAAACTACAATTACTTCTGGGGCAGGAAAAAAAAAAAGCCACGTGAGCATGATGTAAATACGTAATAGATGTGTCTGTGCCAAAAATGATGCAAACAACGGCAGAAAATTGGCACATTAACCCTAGTACATGTGAGTCATTTTATTTTTAAAGTTAATAAACTGGTTATGAATCAAGTCTGTCTTGAAAGTAACTCCAGCGCACGTACTGTGTACATCAGGTCAAACATACCTTTTGTCCCTTTTGAAGGGTTTTGATCATTCAGAAAATGAACAGCTGAGCATTTACCTTCTTTCAAAGCGCCCAAGCCCACCTCTCCAAACTAATTCCTTCTCCTCTCCATCCGACATCTCAGTTACTTTCTACCAGACTACCTAGCTTCCAGCCCGAGCATTGCAATACACACTGTGGGTATCAATTTATATGTGCCGTAGAGATCCAGACCTGCTCGTTCCTGGGGCTGACTGTAAACTTAAAGTGACCACATGTTGTGGGCGGGTCCAAAAAGACAGAAGACGTGGCAACACAGGTAGGGTCAGCAATACCATAGTGCAAAATACCATCCCGGCAGTACCAAATCCAGCAGTGTGGCACAATACACAGCCCCAAGACCTGTCCCTCTGTGGTGTGCATCAATAGCTGCCATTTCCTGTCCTTCTCCGTTTACGAGCAAGGAGCTTATGAGGTGAGATGCAACAGCAGCTGAATTCTGGAGGGCATGTGTGGTCACTGGCTGGCTATATGAGTACCCGATTCACACAGTATATGGCACCATTAACACGGGGGCAAGAATTCCACGTGGGTGCAATGCGTGAGGTGAACGCATTGCACCCGCACTGAATCTGGACCCATTCACGTCAATGTGGCTGTGCACATGAGCGGTGATTTTCACGCATCACTTGTGCGTTGCGTGAAAATCGCAGCAAGCTCTATAGTGTGAGTTTTTCACGCAACGCAGGGCCTATAGAAGTGAATGGGACCGCGTGAAAATCTCAAGCATCCGCAAGCAAGTGCGGATGCGGTGCGATTTTCACGCATGGTTGCTAGGTGACGATCGGGATGGGGACCTGATCTTTATTATTTTCCCTTATAACATAATACAGAATGCTAAGTAAATTGGGGATGGAGGGGTTAAAAAAAAATAAAAGAATAAATATATATATATATAAATTTTAAACTCCCCTCATCCGGCTTGTCTTCTTTGAGGACCTGGGAGAAAAGGACCTTTGGTGACGTCACTGCGCTCATCACATGGTTCCTCCCAGGTCCTCAAAGAAGATGAGCTGGGCTTTGCGAACAAGTGGATGAGGTGAGTTTAATATATATATATTTTATTAATTTTTTTATCCCTAATTTACTTAACCATGTTATAAGGGAAAATAATAAAATCTACACAACGCCGCTCCCGAACTTCTGTGAAGAAGTTCGGTCTGGGTACCAAACATGCCTATTTTTCTCACGCGTGTGCAAAACGCATTATGTACCCTGCCAGTTGCAGAGAGGAGGGCTTGGGCAGACCCCAGGGTATCCTCCCCCTGTAGGGTCTATAGCCATTCAACCCCTGCCACTCAACTTTTCCAGTGTTCCTGTACTGCGCAGGTCAGCAGAGCATTCGCAGTATACAGTGTGAAACCAATATATTTATAATATGCCAGTTGGCTGGTAGCCTGTGTGAAATATGGCAGAAGGAAACTGAAATCAGTTGGAGATGGGAAAGGCTTCAGAGAGCAAGGGGGAGTATGGGATGGATTCAGAGGTGGGCCTAGGCAGCTGCACACTTGGTGCCTCATTAACATATCGAACAAAGTTCATTTATGATGTGCACTGGAGTTACTTTCATATGTGAAAATGAGGGGACAAACTCTCTTTAATGGGCATCATAAAGTGACACATTTTTTGTGTAAGCATTTCAAAAACTGCAGCGCTTGTTTTTTATGCTTTTTTTTTAATGTGGGTGGTGTTTAGCAGGAGGGCACAGCCTTGTGCAGTCCAACAGATTTACTATAATTTACCATTGAAAATGGTGTAAAGTGCAAATTTAGCTTACAGTAGGCTGAGGCTGTCAATAAGTTTGTCCCATCTTACTCGATGTACTTTGTGGTTCAGTCTTTTGGTGACAATCTTCACAAAGTGAAAATCGAAAAAAACTTTATTGATAATGTATAATAAATACATACATACATAATGATAAATGGCAGCACAAAAGGTGGAACACAAGGATGAGGAACAGGACCCAAGAGGGGGCCGAGAGGTCAGCACACCAAAAAACACGGAAAAGAATAAAAGATAAAAAAACACCGACACCTCTGAACAATAAGCCCCGGGCAATGCTGCAGTAGAGGCAAATATAAGGGCAAAACAAAACTTGGTGATTGGAAAAGAATGAGCATACCCTGGATGGTGTGTCGATCTCTCAGCCGCCTCCTGACCCAACACCGTTTCGCCAGTAACCTGGTTCAATTTTTTGGTGACATTGGTGGCTCCACGATTTGGGAGTCTATTTTTTTGTGATTTATTTGTCCGGTAATAATTGGGTGGTCAGATGTACTTTGGCCTAAAAGCCTGATGTTCGTAAATTTCTGCTTAGAAGTGTATATAAACTGTAAAATTGTATTCAAAATATAACGTGCTTCAATAAGTGACATTTTTCATGTATTTCAGTCATTAAATATTACCTGTGTAATTGAACAGACTGACAAAAATAAAATGAGATTTTTAATGACCGTAGTGGGCTACAGACTCCATTGACATGTGAACGTAAATGCTAAGCAAACAGTTCTACTTAGCGCCTCACACCGTCTGCATGGCAAGTGATTGCTGCCCATGTCGCAGTCGGTCTCTCTCAACAGAAAGTTCATACTTACCTGCACCCCACTGCCCGGTCCTCAGCTGTGTCCATGCAGTGATCCCTGCAGTGTTAACATACAGCGCAGAATGGGAACATACCCTGTTGCAGCCAATGACTGGCTTCAGCGGTGACAGCTTGTGACCATGTCACAGTTTATGCCAGTCATTGGCTGCAGCAGAGCATGTGACCATGCTGCGACAGATGTCAACACTGCAGGGACCAGAGCAGCGGGGAGCTGTAAGTATGGATATTTTGTTTAGAGAAAACCTGATTATTCCTGGAGAAACCTTTAAATGGGTTGCCCAGGATCAGAATAAGGGCCCATGCATATGGCCATTGCGTGCATTGAGGACCGCAATTTGCGTGCGGATCCCGCAGATGGATCCAGACCCATTCAACTTGAATGGGTCCGTGATCCCTCTGCACCACAAAAAATTAAAAAATAGAACATGTTCTATTTTTTGTGGTGCAGCGGCACAGAGAGAAACCTCATAGAAGCACTCTGCAGCCACCAGACCATCCGGATTACCGGCCGGTGGCCTGCATATTGCGGATCCAACTGTTGGCAGGCCACAATACGAGCCCTAAGGGTTTACCTTATTTTTCTAGAAAGTGGGCCACCCTTGTCCATTGGCAGTGTCTGCTATTGCTGCTCATCCCACATTCAATTGACTGGGAACCAGCTGCAGTACCCTCACAGCCCATGGACAAGAGAGTGATCCAGTTTATGGGAAAGGAAAAACAAAGCAAACTTTTCTGGTCTGAATGTAAAAACTCCTCACAGCACAATGTCCGTATGAGATTGCAGAACAAAGTGCTAATAACCACACCCAAGAAAGCCTGGAAGATTTTTGCTATGCTTTTAATTAACATTTGAGACATGTAAGGCATACGGCAAAATTAGGCAGAAAAGCATTACACTTCATGTAAACAGCATTGGCACAAAACTCTCATTTTTGTTCAACTTTTACACTTATAAAGCAGGGGGATCTGTAAAAAGACACCAGAAAATGTGACAAACCCATCAGGGAAGGGAATTAATGCGAGGCTGTTGGATTCTCACTTATCCAGTTAAGAAGAAATAGCAGAAATTTAGACAGCATTACTGTGAAGAAAACAAACTTTTTGGCACTCTTCTATCCAGCATCCAGGAAGTGCGGATCTCTTATGCAGGAACGAAAATGCTTGCTGGTCTCCACATGTAAACGGGAGATGTGCTGCTAATACAATGGGTGGCATATGGAGGGGGGGGATAAACAATTGTAGAAACGGTGGTCCAACCCTCTATACAGTTTCCAGCAGCCATTTAACAGCTGTTCAAACTAAGACCACCCGGTGTACAATATGACCCTGCCCCGGGCCATATAAACAGCACCAAGTACTAAATCAATAATTCTGTTTAGATCTGTATTCACCACGGTTTCCATTCAATTTGTTTTGTTCAGATTAAAGCCTAATGATCAAGTATTTCAGTAAGACTGGCTATAGGCCCTCCATTTGCAACCATTTAAGTGTGACTTATTTGGAATGTATCTCCAGCTTTATATATATTGGAGCAGACTTATCATTGCATCACAGCTAGTCTAAAAGGCTCATCGTGTGCTGAAGGTTAAACATGACTGGCAGCTACTGTAGTGATCCAGTTCAGTAGAACCCCATAGGTGGATGTCTGAACGCTGTGGCAGTATGCCCACCATGTAACAATCATACTGCTTAAACCACTTGAGACACATCTGTGCTTTGTCTTAAGGGGTACCTTCAGCTGTAAAGCAGTCAGTAGTTTCGGAAAGGCGTTATCCAGGATTAGAAAGACATGGATGCCCTCTTTCAGAAACTGCGCCACATGTCCTTTAGCGCAGTTAGGCTCCATTAGATGTAGCGAGGCTGAGCTGCAATGCACATACAACCTGAAGAGTAAGCAGTACACTGTTTTGGAGAAAAGCATGGACCCATGCCTTCTAGTCCTTGAAACCCCTTTTAATAAGGAGGAATCTCATCTAAGGACAAGGAGACACATTGTGGTTTCACAAATTGACCATATGCATGTATTTAAATTGTTTTCCTGGGATCCCTGCTGCACTATTCCACACATAGTGAGAAGTAAAAGGGTGGCTTTTTTTTTTTTCAAAAACATCATTTATTTTTAATTTTTGAGAAAAATATAGACCAGTTTAATCGCATTCCATCGGTGGCATTTTAATGGGATGGCAGCTGGAACATCTGAATAAAGTCACAACGGAGACATTTAGCACAAGTTATGCCATACTTTAAGTTGCTACAGAACGGTGCCCAGAACAGGTTCTGGATAAATGTGCTTCAGAGAGACCATAGGATGTAGGCTACAGCATCCTTACTTGTGTTCCACTAAAGTCATGCTGGACCCTGTGCAGTTCCTTTCACCAAATCCTCATCCCCCACCTAGAAGTCCTTTCTAGAGTTCACCAAAACGTGTATGCGGTCATGAAGTCATAAGCGGTCTGAAGTATTGGCCAACATAAAGCAACATGGTATTCACTAAGATCTTCCTCCTTGTGCCCTTAAAAAGGGGCTGTCCGACCCAAGGTAAAATTGAGACGTGGAATGCACTTTAAAGAAACCAACGCACCTGGTCAGAGACACATTGTGACCCATCCTTGCCATCCCTGGACCAGAACTGTGGCATCCCATCTGTGGCCATGTGGATTGCTGCAACCATTCACTGGCCTCAGCAGTGGTGCGTCACTACTGAGGCCAGTGAATGGCTGCAGCAGTGCATGTGACATCACACTTCCAGGCCCCAGGAGACCAGAATCAACAAGGACGAGATGATCAGTGCTGGTGAAGTTATTTCTTTCATTTTTAGACACATTTCTAGCCTTAATTTTAGCTTTGGGGGGGTGTAAAACAAAAACAACTGGGCTGAAATAATCTTTGTACTGTAGTAAGTTTTTTGGGACAGACAGATTAGAAGCATGACAATTGCCAAGCAACATGGGGAAGCCCTTACTTAAAAGAGGTTCCCACAGAGAACTATTTGTTTCAAATTACTGAAGTTGATAATGTATTAGATGGGAAGGTTATGAAGTCTACAATGAGGCAGATTTACTATACAGATCTATAGGATGTGCCAAATTATCACTGCGGCTCACAAAGCACCTACCCGTTTGCCAAACATTACATTATCCTTTGTGGTCTTAATGCGGGCAGGAGTGTGGCATAACATGTCCTTTCCCTCTAGGCCATGCCCCCTTGTTTATGGAGCAAGTAGTGTCTAAGGCTACATGTACACTGTGGGTTATGCAAGTTTGAGATTTTTCCACACGATAAACAGCATGGCAGAGTAATGCAGTACCTGCAACGTGTATAAGATTTATCTAATCCCATGGACACCACTTTCTCTTCCATGCAGAAATTGACCCGCCGTGCAGATGTCACTCTTCTCAAAGGGAGACATCTGCAGTAAAACAGTCTAATTTGACACTTCAACCAATTACATGTAAAGTGTGCATCATGCCTTTAAAGAACACATTGGGGGTCATTTACAAAGGCTGTACTCTAGTTTTTTACCAATGCCCAACATTTACACAAAAAAGTGGAGTCAATTCTAACTATCTACTCCATCTCATAGCTAGCACAGGTTTCAGTTTCTGGCAGTTCCCGTAATGCTGTTTGGAGTAAAATCTATTATATTCATCCCAATGTCCTAGTGTATGAAGACTTCATGTGCCATTGTGTTGGTTCCATACACACTGCAAGGAGCCTTTGAGTAAGAAGCTGCTACAAGAGGATATTAATTTACTAATGGCCAAAAGACCACCTGTATTGTTTGGCAAGACATACTGGCATAGGCAATTAATTAAACAAGACAGACCCAAATATTAAGATGTGGACCACTGGCTCAAGAAGCATTCCCTATGTTGTCCAGCAGCTTAGCTATGGGTTACTAGATTAGAGGTTTTCTAAAAGTGGATATTTTCTGATCGAATACATCACGTGCTTCACAGTAGGACCGACTTATTTTGTAGGACTCCTTCCACAAGACCAAAAATCCAGACATGGGCCACATCTTGACATTACTTAGTCCACTCTGCCTTAAAAGGGAAGCAGTCATATTGAACATGCAACATGATCTGTGGAAAGCATGGTATGTAACAGAAGAAACTGAGCATATTGATAGTTTTGTAGTAAAAAGATCCATTTAATGAGTGTTCATCTTTCTAATGTTTATGACTGATTCTCAGGCTATAGCATCAGTATTATGTCATTGGGGGGGGTTCAGACTCTTATTGATTCAGAACAGTAAATGGTTTATTTTCCCATAGTGGCAGGTCCAACTATTGCACTGGACAATATTTCAAACAGCTGCTATGAAATGTAAACATTTAATGGGGGAATGGCATGGATCAGACCTCTAGTAGTCTAAAGGCCAATTCTGAAGACAGGACACCAATATTAGACTGATAATTCCCTTAAATCTTTGCTCTCCAGCTGGTAGTCCTAAATCCATGAAAACCACCATTTTTATTAGCACACTCATACAAGAAAGGCTGTCATTGAGCATGACTGCCCGCTGGATTCCAAAGCATAGAAAGGGCAGGGATTTCAATCAGTAAGTTGGACTGAACTTCTTGCCATAAAACGATCACTGATTTACAGACAAATGTAAAAGTTAAGGGCCACAAGGTTTAGTTTATGCCTTCTGCCATGTCTATAGTTAGCCCAAGACCCTTTACATGCCCAACTCTGTTTGGAACTTTCCACAAGGTGATGTTCTACAACAAGGATCTTCAACCCATGGCTCTCCAGCTGTTGCAAAACTACAATTCCCAGCATGCACTAAAAGCTGTCAGAAGCATGCTGGAAGTTTTAAAACAGCTGGAGAGCCACGAGCTGGAGATCACCGTCACAGAAGGTCTGATTCATCTTGGCAAGATTCTAGAAAGTGCTCTTCATAAGAGCTGAACTTAGAATGCAATCTTAAAGGGCTTCTGTCACCCCACTAAAGTGATTTTTTTTTTGGGCTGGTGAAGTTAGTTATATTGCGATATATCACAATATAATTGTGTCACTTACTTTGATCCAGCAGTTTCTTCAAAAAACGAAGTTTTATCATATGTAAATTCGGTCTCTAACAGCAAGTAGGGCGGCTACTTGCTGCTAGCTGCTGCAGAAATCCGCCCCCTCGCCGTGTTGATTGACAGGGCCAGCCGGGATCTCCTCCTCCGGCCAGCCCTGTCGGCATTTCAAAAATCGCGCGCCTCTGTGGATTCGGCGCAGGCGCTCTGAGATGAGGAGGCTCGTCTCCTCAGAACTCCCTCAGTGCGCCTGCGCCGATGACATCACCGAAATAGAAGACGTCATCGGCGCAGGCGCACTGAGGAGACTAGCCTCCTCATCTCAGAGCGCCTGCGCCGAATCCACAGAGGCGCGCGATTTTTGAAATGCCGACAGGGCTGGCCGGAGGAGGAGATCCCGGCTGGCCCTGTCCAACACGATGAGAGGGCGGATTTCTGCAGCAGCTAGCAGCAAGTAGCCGCCCTACTTGCTGTTAGAGACCGAATTTACATATGATAAAACTTCGTTTTTTGAAGAAACTGCTGGATCAAAGTAAGTGACACAATTATATTGTGATATATCGCAATATAACTAATTTCACCAGCCCAAAAAAAAAATAAAAAAATCACTTTAGTGGGGTGACAGAAGCCCTTTAAGCAAAACCCAATTACAGTTAAGTGGCCAGAAAGGTTTATAGTTTACCTCTTTGGCAAGGCAAACCACCAAGCTAGTTTTAGTGTTTTACAAATTCACAGGTTTCTACCTAATGTACAAAAACCTTTGATGGTCTAGCGTCTAGACTAAAGACTAAAGCAAATGTCTTTGAATAAAAGAACATTCCCCAATTAACCCAGACTACAACATACCCGACTTTAGACACTACCGAACTTCTTGCTGATAAATGCAGCAAAGATATGGTACTAGCTACAGGTCTAGGTTTAACTGAGCCTTAATTTTTGGGGATTATTAAAGGCTTTATTGAAGATCACTGCAGCTTTTGGAATATTTACACTGTTTGCTGCAAAACCTATTTAACCCATTGTGCTTTAGACTACATACCCTATAGTTACAAGACAACAATGTGTCCATGTTGAGGTCTTCAGATTTAGGCTTTACAGCTAAAGAAAAAGGTTGAATTGTAAAAGTGGAAACCTTGTGCTAATCTACCTGCATTAGCAAGTAAACCTAGACTCTAGCTGATGTAACCTGCAGAACTGTAGCCCTTTGGGAGTCCCTGTAGTAACTGGTTCATGGTCACTGAATTATACCCAGTGTTTCAGAAGGATTGCCATGCAAGACGACAAATGTGCAACGCAAGTGCTTTAATCAAGCTGCAAGTCAAGGATACAGAGGAACGTGTGCACTTATAGTTACTGATCCACATCTATCCAAAGTTTACAAACAGAATGTTATTTAATATTCACAAGTTAGTATTAGCATTAATAGTATTGGCACCATAGTGGTAGATTGGCACATTGGTATGTTGGTAAACAACTGGCAGTGGTCCTAGTAAAACCTTGGTGTTCAGGAATACACTCAAAAATAAGGCAACCAGTGAGTATCAATGGCCTTCTGGGTTTAGCACAGAAGAGATAAATATGAGGTCCAAGGTACATGGGATAAGCTAGGTTTCAGCAAATACAATGAAACACTCCTCAGTATCTTCAACTAACTTACTTGGGAGCATTACTTTTAGGTATCCATTAGGCTGGTGTCACAGGTTGTTTTGGCATTTTTTTGGCAGGCATTTTTGTAGTGTTTTCATCTAAACACCAGCTCTAGATGCTACATGGAAGTCTATGGGAAATATTAAATGCACCACAGGTTTTGGTGTTTGACATTTGAGGTGTGCTTTTTGGGTCAGTTACATTCTTTCGAAATTGCCACACAGAAAATGCTGCATTTTGTCCCTTAGCCACCAATTTATTTTAATTTTTGCTCTACTTGGAACAAAAAAAAAAAAAAAAAAAAAAATGTAAAGTGCACAAACACCACAAAAATGCTCCAAAGAAGAAAAGCTCAGTCGCAACACCCTAATGGAATCACTTTGTAAGAAAAGGAAAGGGGGGGAAAGAGACAGATCCATGAAGGGTTACTACTGCACGCTGGACAGAGGCAAGTGCTTAAGTGAATCAAGGAGCTCCCGACACCTGAGGTAGCAGTTTCCAGCAAAATTTTTTGATAAAGCTGCTTGTTCTTGAGGTCAGGGTCAAAATAACTTCCACAATTAAACCCCCTCATGCAGGAGATGAGATCTTCTACTGAACCACTGCATGGCAATGGCACAATTACCTACTCCCAATTTCAAGGTAGCCTCCAGCAAATGCTTGCACAAACACTCATATTCTAGTCAGTCACCTTTCATATAGTCTTCCTGCAAGGCAGTGTAGGTTTGTAGTAGCACCACAAAGGAGATGCTATAGAAAAACCAAAAACTAACTTAAAGGTTTTAACCTTATACAACGTGCCATTCCATACTTAAATCGTTATTAAAGTAATGCCTACAGGATCTAACCTACAACTTGAGTTTGTCCTCAGCACAGATATTAAAGCTTCCCAACATTCATCTAGTCTTTAATAGATGAAATTATGTTGGCCAAGAGGCCATAAGTTACCAGAGTTTAGTATATGTAAATTGCTACAGTTTCTGCTAGAATCTAGTCTGAGCCAATTTGATCCAAATTTTGTGCAACAGGACATATGGGAGCTATAGTGTGTTAGGAGACTTCTGTAAATTTTAGATATGGTTGGTAACCACTGAAGAGTCATGTGGTTGTAAATCATGAAGTCAAAGGACACGAGTGAAGGTTTGCAGGCAATCTATAGAAACTCAACTTGTTCCATGATGAAATACTCTGATGTTCTCTCTTGTTGCAAAGAAACAAAAAAAGTTTGTGGTAATAGCAGAACAAGGGGATTACATTTATTTCTCAAATGAAACAGGATAGTGACCACAGGTTGAATGAAGAGTTAAGCAAGTTACAATATGGAGTGACCTAGAAAATGGACGGTGGAAACAAAATAGAAAAAATAATTAACCGCCCCCTCAGCAAGACCACCACCCAATACCTGGAATGTTATTGTCTATAGACCTGAAAGGAACACAATGAAAAATTCTCCTTCTGAAAAATCAGAACTGCAGCAGATTAAATCAAATCAGAAAGTCCTTGCAGCACTGCTTAGGATTCCCTTTGCTAAATATTCTGCAGTTTACAGAATTCATCAGGGAGATTTTTCAGAATGCATACCCCGGCATTCTATGGGCATGAAGGTGTAATCTGCTCACTGCCTGAGATGCCATTCTGGCATTTCATGGCAAGCAAGTGGTTATACATCATCTTACAGTAGGGCTCAGTCAGGACACTCACCCCCCAAACACACACATACATTAGTAGGACACAGTTTTCACAATCTGCAGGGTTTGGTGCTCCTTTCTGCAGCTTATCCCTTTAATTCTCTTCCTTCTTTGCCTCTTCCTTTGGCACTTCAGGAACCAAGATCACTTTACCAACGTTTTTCTTTTCTTGCATCTGTCTCATGGCATCACCCACCTGTAGAAAAAAGAAAAAAGGACACTACATAATTCAGATAAACTTCTAAAAATGTAGCTGGTACTTAGACTAATCGGAGTAACTGGAGATGCTCCTCTAGACAGTTTTACTGCTGCATCGTGCTTGGTAGAAGCATTCTTTCACAGCCACCATCCCGCTATAAATCTGGCTACTGCTGTGCTGCCAAACTGTAGTATGTACTAGAAGCCAAGATACAAATCCAGTCCACTTGTAGAAATGACAAGAGAATGGAAACTTTAGCTAAGGTTTTTACACAAATTACACAGTTATTCAGTTGGATTTACATACAATAGTTAAAGTTTGCAAATGTTTGGCTTGCTAGAACTGCAGGAGGTCTCAATAGTACAGCCTCAGTCCAACCTAAATCACATTGTTTCATGTCTGTGAAGGTTCTTATTTATTCAGGTCATGGTATATCTGTAAAGAATAAATCAAGGCAACTGGACTTACTGTAGAGTTCTTGAAAACGTTTCACTCGTTCTTCTAACGACCTTTCTCAATTCTGAGTAACTGTACAAGATTCCCAGAGAATTCTTGTACAGTCACTCAGAATTGAGAAAGCTCATTGGAAGAAAGTGAAATGTTTTCAAGAAATCTACAGTAAGTCCAGTTGCCTTGATTTATTCTTTACAGACACATTGTTTCATGACATGAGGTAAGCCGCTTCCAGTAGCACCATGGTAGGTAACAGATACTGGTAAACTAACTCCAGACACCCTCTTGGAGGATCAGCTATGCTCTTATACAAAGAACAACCAGTAGACTGAACCTCCAATATTTCTATATAGAAGATATTGCCAGCTTTCATGTCTCAAGTTAGATAGCAGTTACATCAGGAATGCTGGAATCACCTGGAAATATGGAATCAAGGCCAAGGCTCAAAAGGGTATGAGATATTTCTGCAAGATCATTTTAAAATTACCAGCCTTCTCTCAGCAGCTATTCCCTGATTAGATCCTTAGAATGCCAGCTCTATGTCGGAGGAACTGTTTACCTAGTCTTGATGTGTTGACTAGAATCTGCCACGCATAATGGAGGTTTCTTCATGAGCTAGTGGGAAGCCTTTTCATACAAGCATGCTGCACATTCACAACAGTCTAATTGCGAGGTTGATACTGGAGAGCTGCTTTGTTAGCTTATGACTTTAATAAATCTGAGTCATATTTGTGCAAGAAACCAGAATTGAACAAGTGACCTTTTAGGTTGCTAGGAAACATCACAAGACTAGATCTCTGTGCTTAACGAACACTGAAAAAGCGCACACGATGCCCAAATGTTAATGTCAGCAACATCACATGAGGAACTTGGTGCCTGGCCTGCATACAGGCAGATAGTCTGTTCAGTAGGTCATCGCACAAGTCCATATTTTATCAGCTTTGCCTCTCATCATAACATCCGACAAGGCAATGCTCATAGAAACCAAGAATGGTAGTCTTAGATGTAAAGAGTGGGATGACCATGTTACATGGTGGTTATTCAGAAGGTCTACTCCTGTGCAGGAAGACCCTGCTTCTGTCCAGTAATAGAAAATTTAAGTTGGCACTGTATTGTGGCCAGTGTTTAAAGTCTGCCCAGGGCAACATCTGGCATATGCAAAAAATCCTCGTTAGCTAGGATCTAGTCTAACCCAGCTCAGCCTGCAGGCCATTTCAGATCACAGGTATTCAGAAAAATGTATGTGCAGACTGCGTTCTTAATTAGGTCGTTCATAAATGAAGCGTCAAATATACATACAAAAAGGCAGTCAAAAAGGTCAAAGGATTTCAAAAGCTTGTGTTACTAAAAGGACATGACAAAAATAAAATAAAAAAATTACTCAATATATTGAATAAGAACAGTCAAAAAAACAAGTCTCACTGGGACTGAATGATGCAGCCGCTGTCTACGTTGGTGCCGTGTAGACCGGTTACAGGCCAATTGCATTTCTCACCATTTATCAAATTATGAGGTTTGAACTGCTGCGCAATGACAAGGGTAGATACTATTCAGATGTGGTCCTCACCAGTAACCCTGCCCCATGTTGACCACAGTTCTTCCCATCAGGAGCAGTCTACACTTGTCTCACTAGGCTGCAGCACTGTAGAATACCCAGTGTGTGAAATACCTGTAATCTCCACGGTGTGACAACAGCGATAAGTGACCCCGATATGGCTGGAAGTCATTTAATATTAGTGCAAAAGTCTACTCTGAAAACAATCCAAGAGGTTAAAAAAAGTTTTAACACAAACTAAAATAGTGTTTGCTAGTGGGAGATTCTGGGTGGAACCAGCTTAAAGTTCTCATAACATGTGGGAAGTGTCCCCATAGTAAAGACATCTGGATGTTGGCTTTAGTTTCTTGGAACAGCTGCCAGATGTTAGCACAGAGGGAAGCAATAGAGACAGTCTTAGAGAAATGGAAGCACAGAGGAGCACATGCTATACTTTTTCTTTGAAGTTTCCAAAGGAAGTGTAAGACAATGAAAAAATGGCACATTGACATGTCACCGTAAGCCTGACTATGGTATGTTGACCAAATCACAGTACCAGGCTGGAGACCAAGAGTCTGACAAAAACTATTTCCTGTAAGTTCCCCGTTCAGGTCCCAGCAACCATTTAAGACTTAGCACACCAGTTTCTCAATTTTTGCAGCATTGTTGAATCAGAAACCAAGAAAAAAAGGTTTTGGAGTTTACATGTTACTACCAGGGGTATCCCATGATGAACCATGGCAGGTTAGTTGCTCATTGCCAACCGCGCAATTCTAGTTTTACTGTGCTCCTCTGCAGGAAATAAAATTCGACACATGCTGGCCCAGGATATGCTAAAAAGGGCACACTTGGGGGTCTGTAGACCCAGAGCTATAGATCATAGCTCATCATAGATCATTGTACTGCCGATGAGTAGAAAAGATTCAAGTACAATTTTCCAATTACAAAATGGCCTCCATCATGTGAAGAAAGCCTGTATGGAAACCCGAGCCGCTATGGCTCTGTACAGCAAAGCTGTAGGCAGTACACTGCCACATGGTGCAGCGCCATATTACCCAGGGGGGAAATTACCTCTGTGATTGTGACATGTTAATCGTGCCACATGGAATACTACTGGAAACTACTATGTATTATGCCCCCACATGAATTGTGAGACTACAGAGGTACAGTATGGCCCATCACACCCTGCACATGGGCCATAAGACCAGTTCCAAAAGGCAACCAGCAGAACTGAATGCAGCTCTGAATGATCATACAGAGTGCAGCTGGATCAGTCAAGTAAATTAACTGTATTTACAAAGTTACCCAACTGTTCTATAAATTCATAAATCTCTATGTAAAAAAGTAGAAACATGAACGCATGAGTTGCAGCCAAAATAGTAAAAAAGTTGAACTCCTGCCACTTCATTCCTGCCTAAGGCAAAACAGGAGCAGCTCAGCTCAGATTTAGGGAAGTGTAGGCCTCCTGTGGTCACTTTTCACGCTGCCCGTCTCATGATTACTCCTACGACTGATCATTGTTCAAGGTCTCCATTGTAGCTTTTATGGTAATGGCCACTTTAAGAAGCAGAGGCGTTTCAATAGCAGGAAGTGTGGCAGCGTGTTTAGCTAAACTTTTACTTTGTTCCCCATAGCCAAGAAGTGAAATATGGCAGCACATAACACTAGTTTTGCGGAAGCAGCCTCATGCTAGGGTGGGGGGTTCCAAAGACATTTTAGCCGGATATTTAGAATATGCCATGGCTAGTGTCCAGTCACATGCTTGCTTTTATACAGTAGTTACACTGTATTCTGCTTACCTGCTCAAAGGCATATACACTGTCAATTTTCGGCTTAATCTGCCCCTCCTTATAGAGATCAAGCAGTGTAGCTACAACATCTTCCAGCAGCTCGGTTTCTTCATCCAGACGGCCCAGAAGATAGCCACATACAGCTTTGTTTGATGCAATGAGTTGCATGGCGTTTATGCTGAACTGGTTCCACCAAGACTTGGCAAGAGCCATTATGTTCTTCTTTTGTCCAGTCAACAAGTTGGCAGCCCCTGCAAAAGATATCTTAGCATTACACCCAGCTAGGAGATACCATAACTGTGTTTAGTATTTTAACATGTAGAGGTCACTACTGTGGATCTGACTGGAAGGAGGTCAAGATGCAACCCATCGGCCACACAACAGGCATAGACTGACAATTCCCAAGTGATGTGTGGCACAGGGCACATAGGGCCATTTCTACAGATTCCTTTCTGGGAAGCCCTATAAAAAAGCTATACTGATGGCGCATTAGTTGTCAGGCTCCAGAATGACAGATCTGCCTAGTTTTACAGAGATTTGAAAACACAAAATCATATTTAGGCAGATCCACCACTCAGGACTCCATGAAAGTTGGGCGACACCTCAATAGGACATGAATGGCAAATACTCCATTTATATATTTTCCCATAAACCACCAGCTTAAATGGAACAAGGCATTTGATCTGCTGGCAACTTTGGCTGTAGGACAAGGGTGTACAAACCATAGTGGTCGACTGGGTCAAGGCCCTGGCTGGTCCTACACTGTTTGAATAGGTTCTGCCACCCAAAAGCTAAGAATCTGCATTGTTAGCAAGTAACCGGCCACAAGCCATTTTGTTCTGGGTGGCAAAACCAGTCATAATGATGGGCCCCTTGTCTCAAATGTATGCCACTGCTGCAAGGGAAATGGCTTTTTTAACCAAGGGCACTTGTAGCTTGTTGCAGTGTTTGATCTGTATATCCCTTGCGTATTCAGGACCATGCATTCATCTATAGAAGTTAATCTCCGCTTTAGATAAAAGAGGGTTAACATCCCAAGGTCTTCTGCAACAAAAGCGGAAATCAAGTCAAAAAAGTTCATCTCATTCCCTTGAGCTTCTGAGTATCCAACCACCAGTGTGTGAACAAAACCTCCCATTCTTCATGGACAAATGCCTGTGCACAATTCCACAATAGATATTATGTAGCATGTTCAGCTATGTGGTGAGCAGTGAAGGGGAGGAAGAGTATGCCATGGCTGTGGCTCTGCCTCAAGTTTTAACTTGTGACACCACCCCCCCCCCCCATAAAGCTTAGCCTTGAGATAGGACACCATGGTCAGCTCAAGTCACATACCACTCATGTGAAAGGAACAGAGCTGAACACATCACATTTAAACTGAGGGACACCAAGTTATAGGCCCCTTCCATAACCATTAAAATACCTGGGAAGCTTTTTTTGCATTCAATGAACGACACTCACCATAAATGACCAGTCTCCCCATAGGCTTCAATAAGTTGTATCCTTTACAAGTATCAGATCCTCCCAGGGGGTCCAAGACAATGTCTACACCTAGAGTAAAAAAGAAAGACCATCCTTAAGCTAATGGGATACAAAAATAAGTATACTCTGAATGACTACATATGGTGAAGTTCTCAGCAGCTAGGAAAATAAAGAATCTGCACCCCTCTATGGCTAAAGCTGAATTTTACCTCCAAAGTTTGCCCTTACGTCACCCTCCCTAATAATGCTGGCTTTACACAGATCAATTATCAGGACCAAATGCTTGCATAAACACTCTCCCAATAACCAGCCTGTGTAAAGGTGATGTAGATCATCCGATGAACAAGCAACATGCTCATTCATAGTGTGAAATCATTGTTTATGAAGCAGATTAAATCATCGTTTCTGGACAGCAGATCGTGCCGTGTAAACTGATCTGCTGCCCAATGACCATGAATCTGCATGAGGACGAGAGATGGCAGTAGCCACAACTTGTTCCCATACAGTGGATGTGATCACTGCATGTACAGTAAATACAGCTCCTTCCTCCCCTAATTGGAAGGAACACTTCCTTCCTCATAATTGCCTGCTCGGTTGGCATGTGCCTTTAGACACCAGAGCTCCATTGGTGTCCAGATATTAATGTACGTAGTAAAATCATTGCAAATCAGATACTAACCTACAAAATTGAAAAACTGAAACCCCACTGCAAATCACATTCCAACTAGGTAATTTAACCACACCACCATTAAAAGCTAATCAGGATCTTGCAGTTTTTGCTCAAGCCATCACCCCTCTGACACTATCTAGTACAGAAACTGCCCATGACATTGTGCAAAAGATTACCTTTAGGGGAAATCTTCCGAACTTCATCAACATAGTCGCTTGCCCTATAATCAATCGGGTGAGTAACTCCATTCTCTTTAAGTGCCTCATGCTTGGATGCAGATGCAGTCCCAAATATTGTGACTTCTTTCACGGTTTTACAGAGCTGAATGGCCGCGGTACCAACACCACCTGTCGAAAGACAAAATTAAGTGACCTGTTTGAGGGCATTCATGGCATTTAAAGGGGGTGTCCAGGATTACAAAAAGATCTGTGAATGAGGCAGAGCTGCAATACCAGACAGCCCATGGACAACCTTTATAAGGCTACTTTCACACCTGCGTTTGGTGCGGATCCGTCTGGTATCTGCACAGACTGATCCGCACCGATAATGCAAACGCTTTCATCCGTTCAGAACGGATCCGTTTTGACTTACACTGAAAGTCAATTGGAGGCGAATCAGTTTTCAATTGCACCATATTGTGTCAATAAAAACGGATCCGTCCCCATTGACTTGCGTTGTAAGTCAGGACGGATCCGTTTGGCTCCGCATCGGCAGGCGGACATCAGAACGCTGCAAGCAGCGTTTTGGTGTCCGCCTCCAGAGCGGAATGGAGGCTGAACGGAGGCAAACTGATGCATTCTGAGCGGAGCCTTATTTATTCAGACTGCATTGGGGCTAAACTGATCTGTTTTGGGCTACTTGTGAGAGCCTTGAAACAGATCTCACAAGCGGACCCAGAAACGGCAGTGTGAAAGTAGCCTAATCCTGAATAAGTACTTTAAAAATGGTGGTTAAAATGCTCAGTACGTGTCAATATTTGTACACTTCCCAGGTTTTATAAGTCTATAAAGCTGCATTAAACAAAATCCAACCTCAGTAAAAGAACATGGTCACCGCAACCACAAGATTTACCTGGTAACGAACTACACTGATTCGGTAAAAGCTTATTGTTCACTGTCGCTTCACAGCCGAAGAGGTCCGCTCTGATAAAAGTGGTTGTATATTCTGCATAAAAATCTGATTCATGTCATCTGTTCTATAAATTCCTGGAATTCACTTATGCCTTCTAAGCGTTGGTGGAAAATACAATGTGTATGGAGAGGCAGCAGAGAACCATGGCAGTTCACTCAACGTTACTATTATCACACTTCAAAAGTACTATGGGAAAGAGGTGCAGATAAGGTCCGAGATGAATTGGTCAAAGTGTATAGGACGAGCAGAACCATGAATGGAGTCCATAATCAAGGGAGTTATATGGCATGGGGAGGTAGGGAGAACCTGTTTGCCCCCCAAAACAGTCACTCTTTCCCATGAGCTGTGTTTAGCATTGCAGTTCGTCCCTATTTTCTTACTTTACACCAAGCGGAAATACCAATTACGACCTATGGTCAAGAATGGCACGAGGAGAAAAAAAAAAAAAAAAAAAAAAAAAAAAAACACACACCTTTTATCATTCTGAACCTCTAAGACTGTCCCTTCACTTCTCACCATAAAAGGGCTGGATACTTATCCAATAGTAAATTACATTGAGGGTTATAATTAATCTAAAAAAATACCGATTTATAATTTATTGAGAAACTTGAAGTTGATGTTTTCCCACAGCAATCGCTTTACACCAAGGATGGTTACAAGGCAAAGAGTTTTTACACAAGTTTACAATACAATAGTAAATTCAGAGCTCTGCTGGATTGCCTTTAGCAGAGAGCAGTGCATTGTGGGAGCAAATCATTACACATTAGAGCTCAGCTGTTCAGTCACATGTCTGGAGAGCACAAACCGCACATGGATTTCAAGGGGGAACCAGCAGAAGTTTTAGCTTTAACACTGGAAGGGAGAGGTAAAGACAGTGGAGGACAGAATCCACACCAAAACAATAAATTAAATTGAGCTTAAAAGTAGAGTTTTTAGAGCTTTACAGCGAGATCCAGAGCTGAACTCTACATCCAAGTTGGCTCAACATGTCCACTGATGTCATACGAGTGTATTACTGTAGTGCAGCGGCGGCATGAAGCGCACAGCGTCATAGCAACCAATGACTCCGTGCGCTCCTGCTGTCAGCAGGATGCCAGGCCGGGATACCACGGACCGCTCATGGGCGTGAAACACGGCCGTGTGCATTCGACCTTAGTCCGTTTATTGGATTTGTTCGAAGGGTGCCCAGGAGGCCAATTTATGTTATTGTTAGGGAAAATTGCTAGCAGCGCTATATACCCTAGCAGTTACACTCATTTTTTACTGTCCCCCATAAGTGACCTCCACTGGTGTAAAACTGTTGAAGACTGAAGGAGCCGAGAGCTTCTATTGGATAATAAGGGTCATGTGACCGGCAATTAGAATATGAGTGAAGGAGCTGTGAGCTTTTATTGGCCAATATGGGTTATGTTATGCGTCACATTTAAATTTTTGGGGAATCTCAAGAATGGTACTGTACATCCTAGAGCATAGACCTTCATGAAAACCTTCCAGACACCCGATGCACCTATGTGCCAAATCTGGTGTCCAGAGGTTCAGTTGTTTGGGTGCCTATAAGGGGACCAACAGTCTTTCATTTTTATAAATATAAAGTTTACATATTTACGTGCCTATTAGGTTATTACATTTATTAATATATTGGCATGTGTGAAGGGAGACTGACCTTTAAAGGTCCTATTCTCCTTTGGACAGGCTCTTAGACAAACACCATAAAACTATATATCAAAATGTTAACTTTGCAAGGTTACCCTGATTAAAAAAAGGTGGTACTCCATTTTGTTTAGAAGTCTTTGTGGTAAGATTTATTTTCTTTTCCTGTACAATACTTGAACTTAAACAGGAAGTACCATAATTGGACAGGAAGACAGATCATTATAGGCCGGAAAGAGAAAGGAAGCCCGTTAAGTGCTTGCCATAAAAAAAAAGCAGGAAGTGATGTCATTCTCAGGAATGCTCCCTTAAAAGCTACTATTAAAGGATGTCAAATCCCATTCCGCTGTGCATTCTCATGGGTGAAACAAAGAGGCCAATGAGTGTCAAACATGTCACTGGTTGGCAATTTCAGCAGGAAATGCTAGTAATCTATTTTTAAGCTCATATGACTTTATCCAGGCCACTAGAAATAGGATTGTGTGCAAAGGATTGCATTTCTAATCTCAGCTCTAGTACAATGTGGGAAGAGCCCCGTAACCACCATACTGACGACTTACCTGCAGCCATGTGAATGAGGATGCTCTGTTTTGGTCTAAGGTTCCCAAAGTGGAATATAATCATATAGGCAGTGATGTAGTTTATCAGAAAGGCTGCACCTTCTTCAAAGCTCATTCCTTCTGGCATGATGAAGGTGCGATTAACTGGCACAGTGACCAGTTCTTGCCATAAGCCATACCGATTGAGGACCATCACCTTGTCTCCAACCTGCAAACAAAATAAGAGTTTTAGGTCCTAGACTACCAATGTATAGTTTTTTTTATACAGCGATTACTTATCTAGTATTGCACACAAGTTCATTTTATAATAAAATAAAAAATATCGCCCAAATTGGATTTATGGACAAGTCAGCTGCCAGTCAATATTTATTACATCCTACTAAACATGGCAACATTTGCAAGAGTCTAGAACATGTCTGCTGCTCAGGTACAGCAATGGCCACCACACGTCTGGCCCTTGTGCTGATGTGAACCTGGCTTATGACTAATATTTAGCTTGAAGTTTGGATAAGATTGGACTGGTGTGAACAGATTTTCCCTCTTAACCTTTCCATGACAAACTATTCAGTTTTTCAGGAAACCTCTGACAGTCTTCGGTGACAATTAGTAGATGTTTGGGCGCTTGTTGAAACACCTTGGAAACCAAATCATTGCACACAGAATTAATCCACTTCCGCTCTTGAAACAGTGGATGGTAAGCCAGGAGCTTATTTACCAGACACTTCTAATAGAATTGTTCATTTGTACAAGTGTGTACAATTACTTTACATTTTATATGTCAACCAACCAGTTTACATGCAATTCTAAAGTTCTCCAAGTGCTCAAAATCCTCTTGAAAAGCAGGCAGAATCCAAGGAAGCCACCAAATACCTTATGCAGTTTTTTTGTGGAGGTCTATGAAAGTACCACAGTTTTGGTTAACCTACATTAAAAAGGTACAAGCACCACCTGAAATGGCAACGTCATCTTCCACATCTTCATCCCTTCAGCACGTACAGGCAGAGAATGGCTGAAGTCTCAAGTTTACAGGCTTGGGTCCTCTCCCTCAAACAGTAAAGTAGGTTTAATTGTGCTTTGTGTATAGTCACTGCATGTAAACCCAAAATCAGCCTGCCACGGGTGAAGTGTGGTTTAACGCTGTTCAGTTTGTACTACACATACTTTAGTAGCAGATGTGGTCTAACCGCCATGAGTTTCCCTATATATAGCACCTCATTGCTTTTTCATGTTCCCACCATGTGTGGGCTCCCCCCGTGTTCTGGTTTTGGCCTTTGGGGAGTGGGCTATGGTACATGTAGATCCCTCTGAATAAGAGATTAGTTCATCTGTGTTCAGTGGTGTCCTTTTTTTCAGTCTATGTGCAATGACACAATGTACATGGGTTATACAGCTGCAGTTATGGTTCCCGCAGAAATGATGCACCATGTCCTTCACTGAACCTTCGACACAGCCATCCAATCTCTTCTAGCAAAGCACCATTTATACCAAAAATTTCAGCCACTTACCAAACCATTTTTGGGGGTTTTATGCAGCCCTTTAAAAAGGTGTTGTCTCACTTCAACAAATTGCATTCATTGTGTAGAGAAAGTTAATACAAAGCACTTGCTGATGTATTGAGATTGTCCATATTGCCCTCTTTTGCTGGATTCATTTTTCCATCACATTATACACTGCTCATGGGGTTACTGACCACCCTGCAATCCAGCAGCGGTGGCAGCGCTTTACACTAAGAGAACCTGCCTCTCTGGCGGCTGGAGCCGTCGGGCGCACAAGCAGCTCCCATCCTGACCACCTTGTATCTGTGCTGCAGCAGTGGCTTAAACCCCTGGATATGAGCTGTGTGGATATGAGCAGTGTATAAGGTGATGGAAACATGAACCAAGCCAGCAAAGGAAGCAATATGGACAATCACAATACATTAGTAAGTGCCTTGTATTAACCATCTCTACATAATAAATGTCATTTGCTGAAGTAAGAAAAGCTCTAATGCTTAAAAATTCAAAATGCAGAAGTCCTGCTCAATATTTCACCCCCACCTACAAAAACACTATACTGTGCAAATTTCACTTGGCATTGTTGCCAAAAATACAGATAAAAAAAAAAAAAGCCACATGATGTAACCAGCCTGTAAGTTACAATAGCTCACATGGAGAGCAGTCACTGATGGTGAGGAACGGGAGGGGGGCATCTATGTGGTAACAGCACTGTTCAATAGTCATCTATACACTGTCACAAGGGTTAATGATGTGGCATGCTGTGGTAAAGGAAGCCAACACAATGTCAGGAGTTTTGGCCCGGAAACTAACAGATCATGTGCAGGCAGACCAAAGCTTAACTGTGAATTGCCACATCGGAAAAGTGTGATCCAAACAATGCTTAATAAAAGCAAAGATATCTTAAAAAATGAAGATTGGTGGAGAGCCAAAAATGCAGAGGCAGATAAGCTTGTGTAAAAGCAGCTGCTACCCAGCTCATTCTTGGTCTAAACGTCATTCTTAGCTCTCCCTTTAAGGAGTGGGGATCATCTATATAGGCTTCTCAGTAGAGATGCTTACCATATGTTTGTACTGGAACAAATGGTCTCAACTGGAGACAACTTTCCAATATAATGTGGCAGTTTTTGCTGGTTTTCTATATTTTTGCAAGCCCAATTTTCTATATGCGTACACAAACTTTGTGTCCAACATTACAGAACTGGCATGTGTGCATGTCCTACTATTAGTATGCCATGACTAAAAGGTTACCAGACATCAGTCTGAAGTCAATCAAAACCACTTTTTAGCTGACCATTAACAGACTAAGCTAGTCAGACAAAAGATCTTTCATCTAAAAGATTGCTTGTGGAAAGAAGGTTACCAGAAAAAAAAAAAAAAAAAAAAATCAATCTTGTCCATAGGCCAGTTTCATTTAACATGAATGGCTAGTTTAATCAACTGCAGCGGTCCATATAGACCAAGATGTGTACGACTGTCTGAAAGACAATCACCAGATGACTGTTCAAACACCTAATGTGTATGGCCAGCTTAAGACTTCACAAGGTGCCCCAAAAACATGCAAGTGATGGTTACTCGGTGCTAGATCCTAATCAGAGATCAGTGCACTGGTAAGCTAGCTATATCTAGGGGGGAGGGTATACCATGACTAATGTACTATATGATATTGGATTTTCATTTACATGACAACCTCTTTCTAACAAAGCTAGAACTAGTCCTGTGCCTCATATGGATCCAGAGCTCTTCCCATTCATGACTCCAACTGTTCTGCTAGATTTTTTTTCTTCAAGCCATCAGCTCAGAGGGTCCTTTGTCAAAGGGTGCATCCTGTCTGCTACAGCGGCTGGCAGTTGAAGGATGGAACTGAGCATGTGCGTCCACCTCAGGGAGGTGGGCAGAAAATAGTAGAGGGGGAAAAACAGGTGAGGTTATACATAGATTTTATTAATTAACTCTGTGGCCAAAGTTCTCAGTTACATGGAACTACAAATTTAGTCAGATCCAGGTGCTGGTGTGAAAACTGTAGACTTTTGTTGGACAACCCCTTAAGTACACAACTGTGGACATGTGGCATCTCTTCTAGTGAAACCTGAAAGACCACAATTGTGCAGCGTGGACAATTTGAGTCTTGGCAATATATCTGGGACACTATATTCCATAAAGTTATACTAAAGTGTTTAATGCTGGGCCACTTCAGAAGCACTCAGATTTTTGGAGCTAGATAATAGTTAGGAGAGGACACCATGGCAATGAATTCAAAGAGTGAGAGTTTTCCATTTGCAGGATTGGCTATGAAGCCTTTTCCTGATGTAACGTTCCACCTCACATGTAAACAGAGCGAGAAAACTGGAATTTATGAGGTTCGAGTAAAGCAGTTTGGGTTACTAGAGTTCATACTGGGGAAAACAAGGCAGCAGAGGCAAACAGTGGTGTCTACAAGCACCTAACATTTTAAAGAGGACCAGTCGGCTCATGACAAGCTTCGTAAACGTCCATTAAATTACTCTGGAGTACCTTTTCTTACTGTTCAGTTATTCTTCCCAGAAACCTGAATAAACCGACAAGGGAGATGTTAACTACTGGTGAAGAGCACGTCTCCACAGTGACACTGTCCAATCCATATTGTAACATGTTCAGCTAAGTTAGGAGATACAGAATGGACCTGGTTTCGGCATTTTGGGAACTGTACAGACTATTGGCATAGCACAGATGAAAGGTGGCCAGATCTGGTTTTGTTAAGCTGTTTGTCAACCAATGCCAAGGAATAAAGGATCATTATTAGAAAAGACACTACAACAGTTCCGATCCATCTTAAATTTGTGGGCAAGCCCTCTAAGAACACTTACAAAGAAATCCACATTAATCACCTCAGTCTGCTGCTCTTTTAGAAAATGCCAGGTTTTCCCATGGTGTCCCCTCCAGTCAAAAGCAGCCCAAGAGGAGCTTATAGTAAGGCTACTTTTACACTAGCGTTTTTTTTGGTGGATCAGTCATTGATCTGCAAAAACACTTCCGTTACCATAATACAACTGCATGCATCAGTCATGAACGGATCCGGTTGTATTAGGTCTTCTATAGCCATGACTGATCCGTCTTGAACACCACTGAAAGTCAATGGGGAACATATCAGTTTTCTATTTGTCAGAGAAAACAGATCCGTCCCCATTGACTTACACTGTGTGCCAGGACGGATAAGTATGGCTCAGTTTCGTCAGACGGATGCAAGCAGCGTCTGTGTCCGCCTCCAGAGTGGAATGGACACTGATCGGAGCCAAACTGATGCATTCTGAATGGATAAGGATCCGCTCAGAATGCATTAGGGCAAAACTGATCTGTGTTGGACCGCTTGTGAGAGCCCTGAACGGATCTCACAAATAGAAAGCCAAAACACCAGTGTGAAAGTAGCCCAACACTGGTCTACATCACTCAAATATCATACCGCAATGGATTGTACCACCCAAAATGAAGCTACACTTTGATTATGTACCCACCTTCTATAAAGTGACTACACCAGTCATTTTGGGTGAAAATCTAGTGCCAAGAGTTCAAGACGTCAACCAAAATCTATTTTAAAACACGCAACTTTGCATAAGACCACCAGGGACTACACCATCACCTTAAAGGGGTTGTCTCACTTCAGCAAGTGGCATTTACTAATGTATTGTACATATTGTCTCCTTTGCAGGCTTGATTAATTTTTTCACCATATTATATACTGCTCATTTCCATGGTTACGTCCACGATGCAATCCATCAGTGGTGGTTGTGCTTGAATACTATAAGGGAGAAAAAAAATGTACACACATAGATACATACATACACGTGCTTTTTCCTGTAGTGTGCAAGCATGGCCACTGTTGCTGGATTGTAAGGTGGTCGTAGCCGTGGAAAAAAGCAGTGTGATGGAAAAATGAATCCAGACAGCAAAGGAGACAATATGGACAAGTGTCTTATATTAACTTTCTCTACATGATAAATGCCATTTGCTGAAGTGAGAGACAACCCCTTTAAAAAGACTTCCCAGGTGGATGCAAGCTTCCCATTTGAAGACTGCAGTTACTTGATATACGCTAGTTTATCAGACAAGTCTTTCTAATACAAACTTGGCTCAGAGAGCCGAGAACTAAGACTGTTAATTAATATTTGGCAACAAGGCAAGACCAAATCTGAGTCCAATCTGTAAATGAACAAGACTTCAAACAGCTCGGGGCTTGGAGACATTCCAGAATAACAGTATACAGTCTTTACAAGACCTTGAGACAAGTGAAACCTGCAAGTCTGTCCCCAGCAGGACATTTCCAGGGCACATCTCCGTGGAAGGCGGCAGAAGTGTGAAACGAAGGCTTGGTGTAAATTGGAAATAATGCCATCAAGTTTAAAGGGCATCTGTCAGCAGATTTGTACCTATGAAACTGGCTGACCTGTTACATGTGCGCTTGGCAGCTGAAGACATCTGTGTTGGTCTCATGTCCATATGTGCCCGCATTGCTGAGAAAGTTTTAATAAATGCAAGTGGTGCCCTTTAAAGTTTCTATAGTTTAACATTGGCTACTGCAACATATCCACATATCCACACTTCTACAGAAGATCTCCGTTCTCATTGCAGGCTTTGTATTTGGATACTGTGAAGTCCGGAAAGTGTTAAGTTTTGTGCTGCAGACAGCATCTTTGTACCTCGGCAGTTTCAGAAACAAAGCTGGGCCAACTTACACACTTCCTGTATGAATCTGGCAGTTCAATAGATCATTTTTCTAGGCTGAAGTCAGACAAAGCCATTGGTTTCTTTCCAGAGATTTTATTCCACTGGCAAGAGCTCACTGAGGAAGAGTTCAGTGTGCAGCGGAAAATTCAATTATTGTGGGATGTCAATTTATTCAGTTATGATGTGGGTTATAGTGCAGGCCAGGGCACCATGTACCACCCAAAAAACAGCTTTCGGGGGATTACCCACTTATTGGAGCAATATGCACTTCAACTTGGGTATCAAAAGGTCTCGGGGACCCAAAACAAGAAGGGAAAATTAAGTATCTGAATACCCCAGCAAGTAATGGGTGAGGGCGTCTGTATTTAGGCCAGGTCTACAACATGACCGCCATCTTGGATCAAGGGAAAATTTTCCCAGTGGGAAGGGGCTCATGTAGCATATTTTAAAAATAATTTTCCCAGAAATTGACTGGCGTAATCAAGTTTGTGGTTCAGGAGTTAAAGGGTTTCTACTACCAGATTTGGTCCCATTTAGCTGACTGACACTAGCGATGCGCTAGTGTCAGCAGTCCATAACAGTGTTCTTATCATGTGTCTGCTGCCGTTCACCTTAAAAACGTACTTTTATAGATATGCTAATGAGCCTCTAGGTGCTATGTGGGCGTCATTGGCACCTAGAGGGCTCCGTCTACTAACCATTTCAGCCGCCCATCGTGTCCTTCCAGCCCACCCGCTCCTGTTGATAGACGTGAAACGTCTTAGTAGCTTGTACCAATTCCCGCGCCTGCAGTGTGCGCTTCTGTATTCGGCGCAGTGAGTGAATGCCGCGCTCCTGGTGCCGGCTTCCTCGCTGTAAAGTAGTTGGCGCAGGCGCAGTGAGGAAGCCGGCGCCGGGAGAATACAGAAGCGCACGGCGCGGGAATTGGTACGAGCTACTGAGAAGTTTCACGTCGATCAATTCCAGCGCCGTGCGCTTCTGTATTCTCCCGGCGCCGGCTTCCTCACTGCGCCTGCGCCAACTACTTTACAGCGAGGAAGCTGGCACCAGGAGCGCGGCATTCACTCACTGCGCCGAATACAGAAGCGCACACTGCAGGTGCGGGAATTGGTACAAGCTACTGAGACGTTTCACGTCAAACAGGAGCGGGTGGGCTGGAGGGACGCGATGGGTGGCTGAAATGGTTAGTGGACGGAGCCCTCTAGGTGCCAATGACGCCCACATAGCACCTAGAGGCTCATTAGCATATCTATAAAAGTACGTTTTTAAGGTGAACGGCAGCAGACACATGATAAGTAAGAACACTTATGTACTGCTGACACTAGCGCATCGCTAGTGTCAGTCAGCTAAATGGGACCAAATCTGGTGGTAGAAACACTTTAACACAGAAAGTTCAAAACATCAAAGTTCTGTGTTCAGCACCAGGGACAACACATTGAAACATCAAATAGCGATGCATCACAGGGAACGGTCCCAATTGTTGCTGCAACTTTCTGCGTTAATAAAATTTTGAACTACAAAGAGATTTTGCAAGTCTGATTGCAGCAGTCAATTTCTGGGAAAATTATTCTATAAATCAGCTACATGACCCCCTTCCCACTAGAAAAGTTTGCCCTTCATCCAATATGATGGCTTTCAAGATGCCGGACATAGCCTAAAAGATAAGCAGCCTGGCACCCCCCCCCCCCCCCCCCCTCACCTGTTACTTGCTGGTGTAGTTACATTTAATTTTGCCTTTCATTTCTGAAATAAAAAGGTTGTCCAGAGGTTTAACTTACTAGTTGCAGTAGTTGTATCATCTGCATTAACTATTCCTCCCCCGCCCCCAAATAAAAAATAAACACACTGATCTACCTCATGGATTCCAGTGTATTCTGGGAGATCGATCCAGGTGAATACGCAATTATTGAGCGGCATCCATTCGGCACAGACCTGTTGACGTGCACAGCGCAGCTCAACAGATGGAATCTGCCTTAATGAAGCAAATAGGAGGTGGGCGAGTCTGGCTTCTGGAAATGTGATTACAGCGCAGAGACTGCAATAGGAAGCAATCAGAAACAGACGCTGCTTAATTAATGCAACACTATACAGCAGGGATAAACCAATTCCTTATTCTGGTAGGAGAAGCCACCGGCCCACTGCAAACCTGATAACTGGCATGTCCTTTTACAGTCCATTCTAGAGACTTAAAGGGCTTGTCTACACATACTCTTCTGTTCCTTGATATCAGAAGGGATGGAGAAGCGAATTAATCCTGGGGGTGCAGTTGCATGTCCCCACTGATGGCATGGAGGCCGCTATCAGCAGTGTTCTAAGAGGGAACCCTAGAAATGCCACCAGAGCAGCAATGAAGTATTATGTAGTAGTGGTCCACAATGCATAGACACCGTTGCCTTCTGTTACGGCTCATGGACAAAGGCCTTGAAATGAGGACTTTTGTACCAGGGCATTTGAAAGTGGCTTTATTACCGTAAAGTAAGCATCCATGGGGTGCTCACTCTTTCACTGGTGAATAAAAGACAAGAACCCTACAAAAAGGACAGTGAAGCCTGCACCTTTACAGAAGGTCTTCTAGAGCCTTCACATTTGTTCCAGTGTGCAGCAGACCATTCAATCAGCTGATGGCTCAGGGTGCTGGGACCCCCACCAAGAGATATTCGTGACCTACCCTAACCACAGGCCAGTAATATTACAATTCTGGAAAACCTCTAACCAAATTGTAGACCTTGCCACATTTTGCAATATGACACTAATAGATAATTATATTAGTTTGGTGAATGTCAGTGGGTGGACACATCAGGCCACGTGTTTTTTTTTTCACTTCATGTGCTACGCGTGACAAGAACCAGTCAAGCAGTGAACAATCCACGCGCAAACTATCGGCGAACCTTGCAAGTAATAAGCCCAAAATTTGTCGAAATGCACTTGCCCAGAAAAAAAAACAAAAAAAAAAAACACACATGTGAAAGCTCCTCGCCACCCCCTCACCTCTTCCCCCTGCTGCTCAATTCTTCAAATTCCTTCAACCATCCAGAGACCACAAGAACCAGACACAGGCCCCTATTGTAGAGCTGAGCCGCCTCTCACCATACAAGAATAAAACTTCTTGTGAGTTACTAACAGCAAGAGGAACCAGTGACAGAAGATGTGGCATTCTGCACGAATCAGATCACTTACTATAATCCTACTTTTTGTAAGTGACGAGAATCAGAGAGAAGTCCTGCCCTCAAGAACAAGTTCCCCCAGATGATGACCTGCAATGTAACTGGATAGCTCCTTGGATGAGAAAAAAAATAAAATTAAAAAATTAAAAACCTGAAGCAGAAACAGTTTCTTCTAAAAGACTTGTAATCAGTGACCCCAAAATACTGGTGTGCTACTATATGATTAGAGGACACTGGACCAATGAAGCACTAGATGAGACTGCACCCCTATGGTAACATCACTGTACCCAATGTGTAACAGACCTTATACCATAGAGAATGTGGGAGGCTTTGCCGGTTTCCATGCATGAAGTGTTTCACTAGCTCGACTTGTAACTACCTTTAATATTTAATTAGGAAACACTTATCCAGCTATATATAGGGCCCAAAGGGCCATGAGCCGGTGCACGATGCCTCATTCTGTATTCAAACACTATTAGGAAAACCCACTGATGTGTAGAGGAAACATGACTTGTACAACATCTCACCATAAGTGGTTATGAATTTCTATATTAAAATGGTTTCAACTGAGATTTACATAGGAGTGAAATAAGAGTTAGGCTACTTTCACACTTGCGTTCAGAGCGGATCCGTCTGGGGTCGTCTGCCCAGACGGATCCACTCATAACGCAGATGATGGGATCCGTCTGCATTATATTGTAGAAAAAACAACATTGCTTACCGGTAATCGTTTTTCTCGATACCCATGACGGCACCCAGTGCGACTCAGGACCTCCCATCAGGACAGGAAACCTGAGAAGATAAAAAGGACACACCTCCACCCAACACCAGTGGAAGAAATAAATTGTTCTCCGGAGAGAGTGATAAGGGATTAAAGACCATATATCTATATATCTATATATCTAATCTTTTATATAAATATATCTGTACATATATCCATATGCGGGGAGGGAACTATCGGGTGCCTTCATGGGTATCGGGAAAAACGATTACCGGTAAGCAATGTTGTTTTCCCCTCACCCATGACGGCACCCAGTGCGAGATAGACTAAGTAGAGTCTAGGGGGGGGCCACAGCTTGAAGGACCTTCTCGCCAAACGAGGCGTCAGAATGGAGCTGTAACCTATAATGTTTGAGGAAGGTATGAGGGGAACTCCAAGTAGCTGCCCTACAAATCTGAGCTAAAGACACATCAACCCTTTCCGCCCATGAGGTAGACACCGACCGAGTGGAATGGGCCCCGAACCCAGAAGGAGGGGAAAGACCCAAGGCAATGTAAGCCTTTGTTATGGCCTTCTTTACCCATCTGGCAATAACCCCGCGGGAAGCTTTTTTACCCCTATTCCCACCTAGAAACTGGACAAGAAGGTTCTCGTCTTTCCTCCAGGAAGCCGTAGCATCAAGGTATATTAACAAGAATCTTCTAACGTCCAAGCAATGAAAACTTCTTTCCCTGCTATTGGAAGGTTTAGGGAAAAACGAAGGTAGCACAATGTCCTGGCTCCTGTGGAAATCCGAAACCACCTTGGGAAGGAAGGAAGGCAGGGGCCTGATCACTACCTGATCATCCTGTATGATAGTATAAGGTGGATGTGCTGAGAAGGCCTGGATTTCCGAGATCCTCCTAGCAGAGGTAATTGCCAGGAGAAAGGCCATTTTTATGGACAGGATGTCGATTGGGATTTCTAACAAGGGTTCAAAGGGTTTATCCGTTAGGGCTGTCAAGACCCTGTTTAGGTCCCATGGGGGGGGAAAGAGGTCTTACGGAAGGATGGATTCTGGCCGCGGCAGAAAGGAAACGTCTGACCCAAGGATGGATTGCTAACCGGTAGTCGAACAAATAGCTCAAAGCCGACACCTGGACTTTTAAGGTGGAGGCCTTGAGTCCCTTGTCTAAACCTGCCTGTAAAAAGTCCAAAACTTTAGGTATCTCTGGAGGGCTAAATGGATCAGGGCTGGACCCTAGAAAGGAAGTAAAGATATTCCAAACCCTATTATACTTCCTGGCCGTTGTAGCTTTCCTACTGCCTAGAAGGGTGGAAACAACTTTGTTAGAAAGCCCTCTCCTCAACCAGATGTCCCTGTCAGACTCCACACTGCCAACTGGAGAATCTCCGGATTCGGATGGCATACAGGCCCTTGGGAGAGGAGGTCCTTCCTGGGAGGGATCATCCAGGGGGGGCCTCTGGCTAGATTTAACAGGGTGGAGTACCAGATTCTTTTGGGCCATTTCGCAGCTACCAGGATTATAGAGGCTCCTTCCCTCCGTACCTTCTTCAGTACCTGTGGAATTAGAGAAATAGGCGGGAAGGCATAGCCGTGTTCCCGGCTCCAATCCTGGGCCAGGCTGTCCACTGCTGTAGGACTCTGTGCGATTTAAAGAGAAGAACCTCTCCGTCTTTCTGTTCTTCCGGGTAGCAAAGAGGTCTATAGTTGGGGTCCCAAACTTTAAGACAATCTGGGAAAAAACTTCTCCGTTCAGACTCCACTCTGCCTGACTGAGTTCCACTCGGCTCAAAAAGTCTGCCACCGTGTTCTCTTTTCCCTTCAGATGCACTGCTGATATGAGCAGGTTCCTGTCTTCTGCTATTTTGAAGATTCCTGGCAGAGGAAGATCAGGGATGGTATCTTTGTTCCGCCCTGGTGATTTATATAGGCCACCGTCGTCGAATTGTCCGAGTAAAAGACCAGCCTTTTGTCTAAAACTTCTGGAACTGCCACTGTTAGAACTCTTTCTACTGCCTTGAGTTCCTTGTAATTTGATGTGCAGGCTCTGGTTCTTAAATCCCATCTTCCCTGCCAATAATTCCCATCTGAATGAGCCCCCCAACCCCACGGACTGGCGTCTGTAGTTATCCGTATGGGTTCTATGAAGGACCAGGGCATTCCTGTCGAGAGATTTTCCTTGGATGTCCACCATAGGAGGGAATACCTTGCTCTGGAGGAGAGATGAAATTTTTTCCTCTAGCGTCTGTGGAAGACCATTCCATATCTTTAAGATATCCCACTGTAACGATCTTGTGTGAATCTGAGCAAACGGTACGGCGGGAATCGTGGCCATCAGGTGCCCCAATACTGCCATTGCCTCTCTGATGGAGCATCGGAAGGAGCGGAAAAGTATCCAAACATGTTCCTTTGTTGAAATTACCTTCTTTGGAGGAAGGAACGTTTTCTGGGCTATGGAGTCCAGCTGCATCCCTAGAAATATGCAGTTTTGAGAGGGGGTTAGGCAAGATTTTTCTCGATTGACCTTCCATCCCAGATCTTTCAATAGGGAACACACCAGAACAAGATCCGTCTGTAACTGTACCTTTGTCTGGGCTATGAACAAAAAGTCGTCCAGATAGGGTACCAACACTATCCTGGAAAATCGGAGGAAAGCCACCATCTCCGCCACAACCTTTGTAAAAATTCTCGGGGCTTGTGAGACCCCAAACGGGAGGGCCCTGTATTGAAGATGTAGAAGCTGGCCCTTTACTTGGACTGCCGTTCTCAAGTACTTTTGGGAGGAGGGATGAATAGGGATGTGGTAATAAGCATCCTCTAAGTCTACACTTGCCATCCAGCAGTCCTTGTATAGTAGGTCTATAGTTGTCTTTATAGTCTCCATCCGGAATCTTTTGTATTTCAGGAACTTGTTCAAACGTTTTAGATTTAAAATCATCCGAAACGTCCCATTGGGTTTCCTTACCAGAAAGAGTGGGGAATAATACCCCCTGCCCTCCTCTTCTATTGGAACCTGACAAACGACTCCTTTGTCCAATAACAACTGAACCTCTGCCTCTAACACTGTGGACTTTAAGGGATCTTTCGGAGTTGGAGTGCGGGTGAAGAAATTTTGGGGGTAGGAGAGGAATTCTAGTCTGAATCCCTCTGCTATCCCTCCCAGAACCCATTTGTTCTGGGTGACCCCTGACCAGGCCGGGAGGAAGGATGAAAGTCTTCCCCCAACCTGGAGACTGGCGTCATTGCTGCTCATCTTTTTTATCTTGGGTTTTGAAAAGGAAGCCGCTAGATTTCCTCTGAAAACGATCCCTCTCCTTCCTATCATAGGGCTTGCCCCTCTGCCTTCTAAAACTCTGCTGGGGCCTACGAAAAAAGGGGGGCTTCTGAAGGACAGGAAACCCCCTTTTTTTGTCGGAGGCCTTCTCCAGGATGTCATCTAAAGATGACCCAAATAACCTGTCGCCCTCACACGGAAGGGCACAGAGTCTGGCCTTGGATCCCTGGTCACTCTTCCAGGATATAAGCCAAATAGCTCGTCTAGCCGCGTTTGTCATAGCAGAGGCTCTGGCGGAAAAGCGCATCACATCAGTGGAGGCATCCGTTAAAAAATCGGCTGCTTTTGCGAAGGAGTGGAGAGAGGCTAGGAGCTCTTCTCTAGGCCTTTTTTCTTTAAGGTGTGTTTCTAGCTGGTCAATCCATAGTCTCAACGACCGGGAAACCCAAGTGGCTGCGACTGCCGGCCTGAGACAGGCGGCCGACGTCTCCCAAGCCCGCTTAAGATATATATCCGCTTTTTTGTCTAAGGGGTCAGAGAGACAACCTAAATCATCAAAAGGGAGGGCAGACTTTTTTGCAATCTTGGCGACTGGTGCATCCACCGTAGGGGCCCTATCCCAGCTTGAGGACACTTTCTTCATAAGGGTACTTTCTTTTAACCGAAGAGGGTATGAAGAACTTTGTCGGGATTTTTCCACTCCTTTTTAATAACCGCCTGCATGCTCTCATGTACAGAAAAAACTCTATGTCTCTTAGGGCCTAAAGCCTGGAAGGCCTGATCCGCAACCGATCTGGACTCCTTAATGTCCTCCAATTGCATAGTCGCTCGGACCGCTTTCAGTAACGGCTGAGTATCATCAGGGGGAAAAAAAGGACCTCCCTGAGTATTCCTCGTCCGAGGAGTCCAAATTACTGGAATCTAACTGTCCAGATTCTCTGGCTTCACTATCGGACGAGTCCATTTCCCCACTATCATATTCTGTGGCTTTATCCGGGGATCTGGCACGGCCTTTACTGAACGCCTTGAAGGACGCTTTGATTAGGGACTTCATAGATTTTGTAAGGGTCTTGGACTGTTCCGCTACCAGCTTGTCTATACAAGCTGTGTACAGACTTCTGATAGGATGCAGATAGAGCCGTTTTACAGTCTGCACACTCCTTGTGTTTGGACTTGGCGGATGACTTTTTAGGAGGCTTTGGGATCTAAGACAGAAACACCATATTAGTAAAAAAAAAAGGAACATTCTCACCAAGTGAATTTTTCCTCTCCCCGTCCTGAGGACCAATACCGGACTTGGAGGCCTCAAGGGGTCCAGGGGATCAGCGCGTCCCTCTGTAGGTTCCGACATGCTTCAGCTGGATCCTACTTCAGCACAAGAAACTGTGCCCCGCTGGCTGCCTGCACCTGCTGCCGTATTTATAGATTTAAAAGACGCGCCTCGGCCTCACTTCCGGGTCCTGCCGTCGGGAGAGAGCCCCGCCCCCTCCTACGTCATCAGCCGGCCCCCTGAAGGACGGCCCCCGCGCATGCGCATAAGCGCTTAGACGCGCGGGCGCCATCTTTAATTTGGGCATGTCGGCGTGGGGAGCCGCCTGAACACGGCCACAGCGGCTCCCCGCAGGACCCGTAACGAGTGCGGGAGCAGGCAGACTTGTGGGGAGCGGCTTCCGGCACGGCCACAGAACTACCGCTCCCCAGGGATAGGTCTTCCCACGGCCAAGCCACAGACCCCCCCCCCCAGCGCTGGTTCCTCTTAAGGTATGTCCTGCAGTGATCTGCTGTGCTGCTTCTCAGGAACTCCCATCCCGGAGGACAGGAAACCTGAACTGGTGTTGGGTGGAGGTGTGTCCTTTTTATCTTCTCAGGTTTCCTGTCCTGATGGGAGGTCCTGAGTCGCACTGGGTGCCGTCATGGGTGAGGGGAAAATTCTAAGTGTGAAAGTAGCTTCAGACGGATCCGTCCAGACTTTACATTGAAACTTAATAGGGGACGGATCCGTTTGAAAATTGAGCCATATAGTGTCATTCAAACGGATCCGCCACCATTGACTTACATTGTAAGTCTGGACGGATCCGTTTGCCTCCGCACGGCCAGGCAGAGCGGAGGCCAAACTGCGCCAGACTGATGCATTCTGAGCGGATCCGCATCCACTCAGAATGAATTAGGATGGGACGGATGTGTTCGGGGCCGCTTGTGAGAGCCTTTAAACAGAACTCACAAGTGGAGCCCCGAACGCTAGTGTGAAAGTAGCCTTAACCATACATGTTCCAGAACCCAAGCCCGACTTAATGACTACACTAGTTCAAAGGATGTTCTGCTGTAAATCCAGTGTCCATTAAAAGCCGTAGACACTTCTGAAAGCAACGGATTTAGCAGCAAGAGCCCAGACATTTTTCAGTTATTTACAAATGCCCTCTATCACTGTGGGTAGCACTAAGCTTCTGTAGTAGACCTGTGTGAGAGAAGCCTCCTCCATAATGATGTGAAATCAGACATTGAAGGTGAACCTCAAAGCACCTTAGAGCCTGAAGGACATCAAAAACCTTCTAGTAAAAACAGACACCTTAAGTTTCCTCACTACACGAGTCCTTCAGTTCAGTTGCAAAGACAACCCTGAGAAGAAACCTACTGAGTGGGCATGGTTTCCATTAGGGACACTACCATCCTCCAATTCTCACCAGGGCACACAATGCAGAGATCTCCTATGCCTTTTTTTCTAGTGAATGATACCCTCAACAAGTTAATGGGGTATTATGGAGGCTCCATATTGAGGGCTTGGATCTTGGACCTATGGATCTCCAAGAACCAAAAGGTAGAGACCACTGGTTTAACAGATCACCGAGTGGTACAATACACTCAATGGTTCTTTGGGTTTTCTAAAGCAGAGGTCTGAAATCTGTGGCTTTTCAGCTGCTCTGGAACTGGGAGTGGTAGCTGCAGACAGGTGGTAAACCTCATCTAAAGTCATTTACACAAGTGAAACAAGAGCTAGAGAGTCCATGTGTGCTTAGAGAAGCAAACCATTACAAGCAAGGTGCTAAAATGAGTTGCTGTGGTGTGGACATTTGTATAACTGCAATAATGAACAGTGTGGCCATAGTGTACGAGGTGTCAGCCTGTGCACCTACAATAATACAGGGTCATCATGGAGTTGCGCATGGTTAAAGCACTGCTCATGTGGTAAAATGGATAATTTAACATGTTTCCCATGAGATCACAAAATACTTCTATGGGATACTCACCAACTTCTCTTTTCCCCCCCCAGTTCCAGGGGCCAGACTGAAACCTTAAAGTGGCCTTGGAAAAAACCTAAGTGGCCCCATGTTGTAGGTGGGCTTAAACTGACAGAAGATGGGCAAAAACAAGTAGGCAGGGACAAAAGTAGGCAGTGCCTGCAATACTGTAGTGCAATGCAGAACACCGCAGGACCGCACAAAATACTGCTGCCCCAACCTCCGTATTCAACTATATCACCATCGTGAAGACAGTAATACAGTTGAGTTCAGAAGGGCACCTGCGGCCGTTGATCATCAGATCCTTATGTAAATTTCCCTATAGGGTTGACAGCCAATCTGCCCTTGTCCAGTTCTCCTCCTGAGGCATTGCAACCATTCAATACATAAGGGGGGTTATTAAACTGGTGTAAAGTAGAACTGGCTTAAATTGCCCATAGCAACCAGATTCCACCTTTGATTTTTCACATCTCCTTGGTTGCTGTAGGCAATTAAGCCAGTTCTACTTTACACCAGTTTGATACAGCTCCCCCACCATGGCACAGACACAGCCTTATAGGCTGTAATGCAGTGGTATACAATGTATACCAGTGCATTATAAAAGCCATCTCTGCTAGCAAGTGTAAAAAAAAAGGTTAATACAGTTTATGTAAACAAAAATACTAATGTTTCCATTAAAGTGTTTTATTTTATAAAAGTGGTAACATGTTATTTACACCACGTGAACGCAAAGCAGCAAAAGATAATGACATTGTTCCTATATTATTCCTGCTAAACATTTACAAATAAAATGGTGGGAGTCTGCAGTAAAGATACTCCTGGGTGTTACCAGTAGAGGGTGTGTCTGACTGTATCCAATCAGTGCTGGTGTCACTGTGCAGGGGCACATTCCCAACTGGCCACACCCACATGTACCTTTAGGCCTCGTGCACACAGCCGTTGCGGATTCCGCAGATGGATTCAGAACCATTCAACTTGAATAGATCAGTGATCCGTCCGAATCACAAAATAGTCCTTTTTTGTGTGGTGGTATGGAGAGAAACCCCACGGAAGAACACCATTCTGCATGGGACCTTCTGTATTGTGGACCCATTCAACAACCATGTGCATGAGGCCTTACTGCAAGCAATTCACTTATAAACTTCTAGTAGGAATAATAAAGGAACAGCACAGCCATAAGAATAGATCCTCCAGAATAGTTATCACATGGGGATACATGTAGTTACTAAACAGGACATGTCAGAAGAGGAGACAGGTCCTCTTTAAAATAAAACAAAATGCTGCAGTCCCAAGCCAGGAAGTTTTGGATGTCAAACCCTTTCCAGACAATCCAGGTCCTTACTTCCAGACAAAAGTCTTAGCGGCCTAGTTGTATTTCCTTAAGGAAATACCATTCTGTCTGCAGACTCCATTTCCCAGCTCAAGACAGCAGAGCCTTGCAGAAACCATTGGGATTCATTGCTTCAGCAGTGTGGAGTCTCCCTTAAAGGAACATTTCAGGAAAACTGATACTGTATTAGGTCTCATGCCCACAGCAGTTGCCCCGCCGTGGCCGTATTGCATTACAGCCTGCACGCGGCGGGTCGGCAATAAACGGGGCACTGGCCTTGAGAACCCTGCATCACGGATTGGGACCCAATCACTTGAATGGGTCCGCAAATCTGGAGATGTGGTGCAGAAGCATGGATCAGAACCCCATAGAACCACTACAGAGTGCTTCCGTGGTGTTCCTGGCCATGCCTCCGCACCACAAAAAAGTAGTGCATGCACTACTTTTTTGCGGTGCGGACCGTCTGATGCGGATCGCAGACCCTATTCAAGCGAATTTGTCAGTGAACCGCTTGCAGCGGACCCACGGACCGCAGCATGGGCACCAAGCGCTTACGCTCGTGGGCATGAGCCCTTACACAGTGCGGACTTGGAGGGGAAATTGCACAACAAAACCAAAAACAGTCAGACACTGCTCTTCAGGTCCCACACTTAGTTTCAGTTCTTCCTGGAGGGTTCGTTTAAACTAAAGTCTATTCTCTAGAACAAGCCATCACTTCGGCCAACCATCAGTGGTCAGACTGCCATGATTAGTCTCGGACCTTCCACAAAGCTTTTCCTTTACAGCAGCACGTGCCCCTTTATTGTATACTTCATTTCATTGAGATTTTACAGCATAAAACCATCCTAACCACTGATCTGGTCCACACGCTGGAGACTTCTTGCTGAATAAAGCTCATTTCATCACCACATCTCAAATTACCTTTATGTTTGCTACCAAGATGACAGCCTGCCAAGGTAATTGGTTTAAATTGCCATGGAAACCAGGTTATTCTCCCAGAATGCCCAGCCAATAGAAGCAAGCACTGCATCGGCCAATAGGGGAGAGTGACAGCTTTGGGCAATCCAAAGGAAAAAGTAGATGTGGATAAAAGGTCTTTAGTTTCGGGGGAAGAACCTCATTTTAATTGTATCACTTGGCATATCTCACGTAGCCTCCTCACTCCCAGAACTAGGCATAACAGTAAGGGTCCATTCACACGTCTGAAAAATGGGTCCGCATCCGGCCAGGTGCGGACCCATTCATTTTCAAATGGGGCTGGAATGTGCTGTCCGCATTTGTGGATCCGCACTTCCATATCCTCCAAAAAAAAATGTAAATAAATAGAACATGTCCTATAGAAAAGGCATTTTCTATGAGAGTGCCGGCGATATGCGGTCCACAAAATGCGGAACGCACATTGCCAGTGTTTTGCGGATACGCAAAACACATACGGATGTGTGAATGGACCCTTAAGCTCAGTGTTAAGGCTCATACACACGCCCATGGTTTTTGTCTGCATCCAATACAATTTTTTTTGGATGCAGACTCATTCATTTCAATGGGGCCACAAGATACAGACAGAACACTGCTGTCCGCACCCAACACTGTTGACAGCACTAGGTAGGGGCTGGTGAAAGCAGGGCAAAGCTATCATTTGTGGGGTTTTTATCAAGAGTATGGCGATCATGAGCCTCCATTCTGCAGGATTCTGCTCCTGAAAGTGCCCAGGAGACAGCTTCACTGAAGAGCTCCCTGCATTGAGCCGCTTCACATCCCTTACCCTCTGCCCTAAGGGACAGCTGTATTGATCTCCTGGTTGGATGCTTCAGCCGTCACTCAGCAGAGGGGAGGGACTATGGGCCAGCTCAATGCAGAGAGCAGTACAGTGAAGCTCTGCCTCCTGGGCACATGCAGGAACAAGTTTATATTCAGTCTACCTCTAACAAACTCCACAAAAGCTTATACTGAATAGATTCCTTCTGTTTCATGCCTGAGTGTCGCTCCTCACTGCTCCTTGGTTTCCAGGCTGCTGCAGCAACAACGATCTGTGCACACAGGAGACACTGCAGCCAGTTATGGGCCTCAGCAGAGAAGTCCTATGCACTGCTGAGGCCAGTGAATTATGTGCATGGATCACCACCATGGCAGCCAGGAAGATAATGTTAACAGTGGGAGGACCACAGCTCAGTGATGGAAAACATCAGCATAGTCGAGGGAGTCTGCCGGATGGCTCTGCCACTACGCAAGCACAGACAGGCTCCTGGACACACGTGCAAATCTAATGTCGCCGGCAATCTGGAGATAGAGAGGACGTGAAAATACAGATCATACCAGAAAAACCTCAGCATAAGATGTACATGAACACGTAACCAGAATGTATATGCGGCATGTGACATTCTGCAGTCTCCATACAGATGGCTCATCCACTCAGGTCACTAAACCACCCCCATACATACTGCCAATGCATTTCTTCTGTTACAAGACCATTAGAAAATCTTCCATTTCTCCTTTCCTTGTGGCAGTGGGTACTGAAAAGAGCAACATCCCGATTCATATCCTCTCACTGGTACATGGCACTGTGCCCATTCTGTATTCACATAATGGGAACAATGGATGTCAAGAACAACCAACCCGATTACTGTGTGCCTGTGACCAAGACATCTAGCGAAACAGGTCAAGGAATCAGAATGGATAAAGCATGCAAAAAAAGCCAGCTCTAGACAAGCTGCGGCTGATGGAGCTGGTACTGCTCCAACCCCCCTCCCATACACACAGGCCCCCCCAGGAGGCAGAGGCGGACATTGTCGCAGGACCAACGGCGTGAAGAAGTGGCGTCACCTGGCCAAGATGCTGGGCAGGAACTACGTTTACCCAGTAGGCCATAAAGGATATATTGTACTTGACCGTACACATCGGTGCTGCCATGCATTGCAGACAGACATGCTCAAGGACTGGCCCACATTCTGTTCGACATATTTGTGCAGGGCTGATACTGCCTTTTTGGCAAAGAAATGACGGCTTGGGAGTCTCCACCTCAGCTCAAGCTATCAGTTGTCTGAAAGGTGCAGAGTCCACCACTTGGAAAGGGAGGGACTGCAGCACCAGCAACTTGGCCAGGAGCATGTTCAGCTTCTGTGCCGTTGGATGTGTGCACGCAGACTGTTGTCTCTTGGCAATCGATTGCTGACGGAACGACTGACGAGGAGTAGGAGGGCGAGGAGCAGGAGCATCAGGACCAGCAGATGGGAAGGACAGACCGCTCCCTTCGGCTGAGGTGGTGGAGCCTTGACTGCCTGAAATCAGGTGCTTGCCACTGGGTGATGCAGCGGCAGGCTGGACCACCACCACATTGGAGCCACGGTTCTCACATGTCACTTTATGGCGACACTGCATATGTTGACGCAGGGCCATAGTGCCAACTTTGGCACCCTGGCCCCGTTTCCTCTTCTGCCCACAGATTCGGCAAGTGGCCATATTCACCTCCTCCGGCGGCTTAACAAAAAGAGTCACTACCCCCCCCTCCAACACTCCGGACTGACTGCTATCACGGCTGCCTCCGTGAACACCTGCACCACTACTTTACAGGCAGGTAGGCTTGAGGTCTACCCCAGGCATGTTTGCCTGCCGACCTTCCACTGCTGCCACCCTGCTGACTCCCAGCCATGCTACCAACTTGCGGGCTCCTCCGCTGCTTCACACGCAAGCTGCCACCCTCTTCTCCCGATGAAGCCCCTTCGTCACCCGGCTCCCAATTGCGATCGGCTACATCAGAGTACTGTCTATGCGTCACTGGTGTCCTCAATGGTCTCAGAGCCAGGAGCCTGACCGCTCGCAACAGCTCCTATGCCACTCTTCTCATCACTACTTGTCCACCTACCGGAGGAAGCAGCGGATGTCTCTTCCAGCTAAAATAATGTCCCCCATAGTGTAGGATTTTTTTTTTTGTTTTGTTGCTGCCCCCAGCTTTAATAATGCCCCCAGCTAAAATAATTTCCCCCATAGTGTAAGATTTTTTTTTTACTGCCTCCAGCTTTAATACCCCCATTTTGGCCCCAGCTAAAATATCTTCCATGGTGTAAATTTTTTTTTATAGTGCCCCTAGCTTTTATAATACCCCCATGTAGGCCCCCAGCTAAAATAATGTCCCATGTAGTGTAGGATTATTATTTTTTTTACTGTCCCCAGCTTTAATAATGTCCCCCATGTAGGACCCCTGGTAAAATGTCCCCCATAGTGTATGTATGTATTTCAGCCCCCAATCTTAATTTCCCCCAATGTTTAAATAATGCCAGCAGTCTCTTCTCTCTTCACTGAACGGGACCTGCTGAAGGTGCGCAATGACCTCACTGTGCGCTCCCATGTGGTTACGTCACCAAGCATATCGCAGGTCCTACACAATGAAGAGAGAAGAGACTGCCGCACCGTGAGCAAGTGGATGAGGAGGTTTTTATTTTAACCCCTCCTGGGTAAAGTGTACCATTTTTACAGCTGTTAGACGAATTTTTAGACGAATGCTATTCACTGGCCGTTAAGAGAACGGCCATGTGAATAGCCCCACAGACTTTCATTGGTGCTAAAAATGGCCGTTACTTAGACGTGCATGAGGCCTTAGCCTTTCTGGAATGACCAATGTTGCCACTGACAGCTGTGAATAAAGGCATGTCAGCCTGCAGCAATATTGTACTTGATTTGCAAATCACAATGAATGACTAGAATAAGACGCAGCAGGTTATTGCTTGACAAACTAGCTGACCTGCAGGTGCAGAGCAAGCTCTCAGCTGGAGCAGAAGACAGACCTCTCCTACCAAACCCCAGGGGTTCTTCACACTGACAATACCCTTTGTGTGCATAACTGGCATGTGGTGAAATCATGAAATCACAAGATGGGGTATGTAGCCTGAAGGATCCTCGAACAGAAGGTTGAAGCTAGGGCTGCAGTAAACGAATATTTTTGTAATCGAGTATTCTATCGATTATATTTCTCGATTCATCGAGTAATGTAAGAAAAAGCTACTTAAAATAACGTACGTAATTAGGCATGTATAAAGTTATTGGTTTGAAGGGGTTAATAACTTTATACATGCCTAATGCCAAGGTGCTTCCATTAACCCCTCCAAACCCAATGGGCATGTATAAAGTTATTGGTTTGAAGAGGTTAATGAAAGCACCTTGGAGGTGCCTTCATTAACCCCTCTCTAAACCAATAACTTTATACATGCCAAGGTGGTGCCTGCAGCCTCCATTAACCACTCTCTCTCCATCTGTTTCCCCCCAGCCTCTGATCTTCCCCCTCTGGTAACGCAAACCCCCCCCCAGTATTAATCATTGGTGGCAGTGGCCACAGGGTGGCGCTCCTTCTCATAGGTCTGTGCGGCGCATTGCTAATGCTGTAAGCATTAGCAATCTGCCACACAGACAGAAGGAGCGCCCGGCGGCCACAGCGCACGCGAGTATAATGCGCTGCTCTCTGCTCACTAACATACCATGGCAGCCAGGACTTCAGTAGCGTGACTCCTGGCTGCCATGGTAACCGATCGGAGACTCCCTCCGCTGTGTCGGCCGGCTCAGGAGAAAATGATCATATCGCGGTCCGGCGATATGTGATGTAACGATCACTCTATGCAGGGAAACTGCATCGATGAATTTTTTTTTACTCTATTTAATCGAGTTATTCGAATAATCGTTTCAGCCCTAGTTGAAGCACAGAAAACACTTTAGCAAATTCAGAGGTACGTTCCACATTAGTTCCTGGTATGCCTGGAAAAGGAGAGGAAATGGTTCCTCAAAGCGTTTGTTACTATAGAGCAGGCATGCTCAACCTGTGGCCCTCCAGCTGTTGCAAAACTACAAATCCTAGTATGCCCAAACAGCCTACTGCCATCTACCCTCAGCAGTTCATCGTGGGAGTTGTAGTTTTACAACAGCTGGAGGGCCGCATTTGAGCATGCCTACTATAGAGTAACCTGTAAGATGTATAATTGCCAAATTAAACTCAATACCAAGGCCATACAAGCACTCAAGCAAATCTCTAGCAAGATTCTGATAATCTGCATGTTATCAGAACAGATGAATCGATGTCTGATAGTCCACAATGGTGTCCCTTGCTATACCACGTATCAAATCAAAAAGGTCAGCAAACCACAGATTATAAAACTAAGGGCTCTTTCACACTTGCGTTGTTCTTTTCTGGCATAGAGTTCCGTCGTCGGGGCTCTATGCCGGAAGAATCCTGATCAGGATTATCCCCATGCATTCTGAATGGAGAGAAATCTGTTCAGGATGTCTTCAGTTCCGGACCGGAACATTTTTTGGCCGGAGAAAATACCGCAGCATGCTGCTCTTTTTGCTCCGGCCAAAAATCCTGAACACTTGCCGCAAGGCCGGCGCATTACTGGATCTGACGTTTAGCTTTTTCTGAATGGTTACCATGGCTGCCAGGACGCTAAAGTCCTGTTTGCCATGGTAAAGTGTAGTGGGGAGTGGGGGAGCAGTATATTTGCTGTCCGTGCGGCTCCCGGGGCGCTTCAGAGTGACGTCAGGGCGCCCCACGCGCATGGATGACGTGATCACATGGATCACGTCATCCATGCGCATGGGGCGCTCCGACGTCATTCCGGAGCGCCCCGGGAGCCGCACGGACTGTAAGTATACTGCTCCCCCGCCCCCCACTACTACTATGGCAACCAGGACTTTAATAGCGTCCTGGCTGCCATAGTAACACTGAACGCATTTTGAAGACGGATCAGTCTTCAATGCTTTCAGTTCACTTGCGGTGTTACGGATCCGGCGGGCACTTCTGGCAAATGGAGTACACGACGGATCCGGACAACGCAAGTGTGAAAGAGCCCTAATACTAGTGCCACAAGACATCAAAAAAGAGTAGGGTGTTCATGGGTGGTGAACTAAAGATGGGCAGCCCCAGATTGTCTTCTGTGTCCGGGTGCATGTATGAAACGGAAGATTAAAAAAACTAATGGTTCCAGAATACAAAAGTCCACTCAACTGGCTAAGGCCTCTTTCACACTTGCGTTGTCCGATCCGGCGTGTACTCCACTTGCCGGAATTACACGCCGGATCCCGAAAAACGCAAGTGTACTGAAAGCATTTGAAGACGGATCCGTCTTCAAAATGCTTTCAGTGTTACTATGGCAGCCAGGACGCTATTAAAGTCCTGGTTGCCATAGTAGGAGCGGGGAAGCGGCATACTTACAGTCCGCGCGGCTCCCGGGGCGCTCCAGAGTGACGTCAGAGCGCCCCATGCGATCACGTCATCCATGCGCGTGGGGCGCCCTGACGTCACTCTGAAGCGCCCTGGGAGCCTCACGGACGGCAAGTATGCTACTCCCCCGCTCCCCACTACACTTCACCATGGCTGCCAGGACTTTAGCGTCCCGGCAGCCATGGTAACCACTCTAAAAAAGCTAAACGTCGGATCCGGCAATGCGCCGAAACGACATTTAGCTTAAGGCCGGATCCGGATCAATGCCTTTCAATGGGCATTCATTCCGGATCCGGCCTTGCGGCAAGTCTTCAGGATTTTTGGCCGGAGCAAAAAGCGAAGCATGCTGCAGTATTTTCTCCGGCCAAAAAACTTTCCGTTCCGGAACTGAAGACGTCCTGATGCATCCTGAACGGATTTCACTCCATTCAGTATGCATTAGGATAATCCTGAACAGGATTCTTCCGGCATAGAGCCCCGACAACGGAACTCTATGCCGGAAGACAAGAACGCAGGTGTGAAAGAGCCCTAAAACATGTGTAAATGGTTGGCATCTAAAAAACACCTTTCACAATGTGGCCAAGGGGGTGATCCGCTGATTGTCCTAGGTCCCAATACCAGCTAGCAGCAGATACCAGTGAGGAAAGCAGCAGGGTGCCCAGTATCTCTCCTGAAGGCTACATGTAGTATTACATGGTGGCCATTCAGCTGAATGGTTATGTAATACAAGGACAGGTCTGCCAAGACAGAAGCAGCTCCTGCAAAGATATTTCTTATGGCTCATAGAGGGGGTCATGACTGGAGGACCCATCACCCCTCTGATGTCTGTATGAACCAACATGAGACAATTAAAACCTTTAAGACAATGCAAATCTGTGTTTCACTCCTAGCCTTCCCAGAGCATCAAGTTTTTTCCACTCTTTTTTGCAGGACAAGTTCTCTAATGACACCATATAATATTGCATATGATTTACTGGGAAGCTGGAAAAAAGTTGGAATTTTAAAACAAAACTCAAACAGCAGCAGACCATTGATACAATTATGACTAAACTGTTTCTTCATTCTACAGCAGTGGTCCCCAACCAGTGGCTTACAGCCCCCAATTATGTGGCTCACCATGGAAGTCCTGAGTTATGACCATATGTGCTAGCAATTAACATTGTTTTAGACCAATCCTAGATTTACCAAACAGTGCCAATTTGGAAGGTATAATACTAGTCAAAGTTCACACAAATATCAGCAAATGTTGGCAATTTGTTTTTTATTTCTCTCCCATTTTTGAATTGCCTGTTGCTCCCGACCATCACTGAAAGCTGAATGTGGCTCACAACATACAAAAGGTTAGGGACCTTTGCTCTACGGCAGCCAATGTCAAGACTACTGGACCATGTAGAGTGCTGCCTGAAAGATCTGGTGGAACAGAGAAGAGTGGACCTTGCCAATCTACTTATATCACCAATGCCCAAGTCTAAAATGCTATGCTGAAGTCCAAAGATGCGGGTTTGACTGGAGTTTTTCATTAAAGTAAGCCATGTAAATGCTCTGATCAGGGAAGTCAACTCCCAACCACCATCTGCAGATCATTTCAGTTGTTCCTCACATCTTAAGGAAAGCTGGAGAAGCCCTTGGTGCACCACTTGCAGATTCATTAATAATGAGCAAGTTATACAGTTCACATTGGTTCAGACAGTCAAATATCTGATTCCAGAATGACACTTGATGTTGGATATAATCGCCTCAGTAGGACCACACTGCACATCCACCTGATCACAGGGTGGAAGGAGGAAGTTAGCGGGCGAGTTCCAAGAGTCTTCCCACACATTATCTCAACTGGAGCGCATTATACGGCATTGTGAGTGGGAGGCAAGTTTGTGTATTGACAGGACAAGGCAATTCTTAGGGGGAAAGCAGGCTTTTGAGACGTGTGCGGAATATATGAAGGTTATAATTCGGTGCACTACAAAAATCCTTCATTACACAAACCCGAGCAGCTCACAGGCCAGCAGATCCTAATGAGCGGAGAAACATTAAACAGGAATCTGGGTTAGTACACCTGCCGGGAGATGACAGCTTGTAGAGAGCGCTCTTGATGTATAAATTGCCCCGCTCTCCCAGAACAAACAGCAGCAGCAGCAGAGAAAGGTTTACAGGGAACCGCTTTGTAGTATATGGAGGAACATGAAGAGCCGGTCTGATCGTTCAGATATAACGGTACCATAGAAACCGCCACCATTTATCAATGCTGAAATTGGGGCTCATGCCTCAATCTAAAACCCAGGAGCAATTATCTTACTGAAAAATGGGTTTCGCTAGGCAGCATGGTACAGAAGCAGCATCAAGTCTGGTATCTACTCTGGGCATACAAGATGCAGGTTTTACAGAAGCAGCAAAGCCGATGAAATTTGAACAAAGAACAGGTTTTTTTTTTTTGACAAAAACTTTGTTTACGTTCGATTTAATCCAACCGCATCCAAACTGAACAGATACAGCCGGTTGTATTAAATCAAACTGAAGCGTTCTCCGATTTTAAGATCCTCTGCCAGCTCTCAAAACCGCACAGGAAATCACATATGCGAGTAGCCCACTTGTAGGTATGGAGTGCACACCATATTACATACAGGGGCAAATGCCCTTGCAATTATTTGAAAATGAGCACACTTGCTGTGGTGTGAACCATTATTTAAGTCTGAGGCTACAGTCACAAGTATTGCAGTGTAGCAGTGGAACCCATTTTCCGTGACCACAGAATCGCAAGAAACCCAAGCCTGCTGATTTTTTTGCTGTAGTGAACTTGCTAGTTATGCTGCGACCCCATTCATTTCTATGGCTGCACTGCGGTCCTTACGCGTGCAACAACTTTCACACCAACAAATAAAATTGCTATGTAGCCCAAGCCTAAAAGCGTTAATCCTAAGTGAACGTGACTATCACTAGGTTATGTCATCCCTTTAAGAGCAGTGTCTGACCTCCGCAACCCCCACTGATCAGGGGAATTAAGGGGCAGTTGCCTGTCCGTATTTCCCCTGCACAGTCAGTCCCGGCAGTGCAGGGAACCCCTCCCCGTCACAACGTTTAGCCGGGCGGCACTGTGCAAGGAAATACTGATGGGGCTGAAACGTTGACTCCCAGTGTGACCCTCATTATCAGGGCCTGTGCGGATCCTAGAGGTCAGACCCCACAGATTATAAAGAGTTGGCATATGCTAACACTATACATCACTTTAGTGATACCCCTTTAAACATAACTGTAGAAGACAACATTATGACCACGCAGAATAAGTTTAGATGGTGACAGGAGACTGCAGGTAAAGCCACTAATAAAATTCTGCATTTTATTGACTAAAAAAACTTGATTGATTCAGCAGTAAACGACGGCAGGAGATTCAGCAGTAAACGACGCCTAGCGGAGGAGTTTATTAACCTTGTCCCTCCAGAGGGTTTGCATCAATCATTATTGGCAGCTATTGAGTAGAAAACTGCTCTAGTCACATTAATAATTCATGTTCTGGGGTTAGATGCGAGACCTGGTCCTGCACCTCCAATGTACAAGCGGGTTACATTGCAGAGGCTTTATTACACAACCAGTTGGGTGCGGCCGTGGGGTCCAAGCATCTCGTAGCCTCCCGACACCCTTACATTTGGTGAGAAAAAGGGATTACAGAATTCAGCAGATTTGAGGGCAGATTAAAGACTGAATCCCATGACCACATCTCGCCTTTGACAGCCGCGAAATTAGAGAACATGAAAATCCTCACACAGGGCTGACACTTCCACACCCACACTTCACAGGCGAGTGCCATATACCATTACTAGGTGCAAAGTATCTTAGTTCACCAACCCCCAAATGTCTCAAACTCTGTTCCTGTAAGACTTTATACATTTGCAATATAGACCACTGTATAAAAAGATTATCTAATGATCAAAAAAAACAATGAAACATCTGAAAATGCAGCAAAAAAAACACTGCTGTGTAGGGCTGAAACGATTACTCAATTGAATTCTTTGCATTGAGGATTCATTTGTGTCATGTCACCACGGAGCGGGAGTGAAGCGCTTGCTATGACTCACCGCTCCGTGGTCACCCGCCAGCCCGTACCACGCTGCACTTTCAGCACATATGCGTGCACTATGACCTGACTCTGATGTCAGTGCAACACACAGAAAAGACAGAGGAGCTGTGGAGTGGCGCCCCTACAGGATAAAGTAAGTACTGGCACTGGGAGGCAAGCTGAAGGCACGGGGAGGAACTGATGAGTTTTTATAAGTGAAAACAGTCTATTAATTCATTTTTTCTTATTAGACTACTCGATCGTAAAAATAAATCGGTAGAATCTTTGATTACTAAAATAGTTTACTGCAGCTCTAGTGCTGTGTGTCTTAGAGCAGTAATCTGCAGCTCTCCAGCTACAATGAAACTACAACCCCCAGCATTGAGAAATGCTGGTGCCTTCTCCTCGGGGTCCCCAGCCGTCGCGGCCTGCTGGATTCCAGGAGCTTTTCCCCTGACATGTACGGCATTTAGGATTAAAGCCCTGCACCAAGTGCAGTACATGTATGACACCTGGATGTCAGTAAGTGTACCCTGAGGGATTTGCCCTATAATTTACACCAAGTTTCATAAATTATATAAGCCTGTTGGGCTGCAGGAGGCCACACCCCTTCTGCTAAGACACACCCACTATAACATGTAAAACAAAGGAATATAAAGGGCATACATTTTTTGCATATCAGCACATGTAGAGTAATGATACAAGTGATGAGCTTAAAGGGGTTGTCTGGGGTTTTCTAAATTGCGGATAAGAGTAGGCAACGTAATAAAAAGTCCCACCCATTCAATCCCCTGCCAGCGGTCCCTACAGTAATTACATCACATTGTTTGTGCGAGCACTACAGGCAAATCACTGGCCTCAATGGGCCATCAAGTCACTGCCGAGGCCAGCGAATGGCTGCAGTAGTCATGTCAATGGTGTGACCCTATTGCAGCAGGGACTGAATTGGTATTCGTTATTTCATCACTCCCAGAGAACGCCTTTAAATAGTGCACAATATAGAAATTCTACTTCCACTTCGACGAGAGAAGACCAGCTATGGCCCCTGTTTTTCCCCTCTCTGGCCTAGTCAGCATTTTTTGAGTTTTTCATCGACGTGTGCCGTCTTCATTTTCTGCGGATGGCACACATACCCACTGATTTCAATGCGTCTGTTCACACGTCAGTTTTTTTTGTTGGATTTTTTACTGTAAAAAAAAAAGCCAAGAGACATGCACTACTTTGGTCCATGAGGCAGACCAGACATGCCCATTGAAGTCTATGGGTCCGTGAAAAATCAGACAACACGGATGGTGTGTGTCATGTCCTTTTTCACTGCTAGGAGATGCTCTGGAAATTTATTTTCAGCTGAGCACAGACGGACCAAACACAGACCTTCACGGATGAACGTTTTCACAGACGTCAAACTGACAAGGAAATGTGGGTGCTGGCTGCAGGGGTAGGGAACACTTGCCAATACACATGTCCTTACACAACTGGGGCAGACTGAAGTGGAGCAGTTCACCATCAACCAGTCAAAACCTAGGTGATAGCGACCCCTTGTTACTAGAGGGTTACCGTCTTAGTCTACTTTCACACGCTTTTTGGCTTTCAGTTTGCGAGATCCGTTCAGGGCTCTCACAAGCGGTCCAAAATGGATCAGTTTCGCCCTAATGCATTCTGAATGGAAAAGGATCCTCTCAGAATGCATCAGTTTGGCTCCGTTCAGTCACCATTCTGCTCTGGAGGCGGACACCAACACGCTGCCTGCAGAATTTCGCTGTTCACTTGACGAAACTGAGCCAAACGGTAAGTCAATGGGGACGGATCCGTTTTCTCTGACAATAGAAAACGGGGCCGTCCCCCACTGACTTAATGGTGTTCAAAATGGGTCCGTCATGGCTATAGAAAACATAATCCAACCAGATCCATTCATGACGGATGCATGCAGTTGTATTATTGTAACTGAAGCATTTTTTTTGCAGAGCCTTGACGGATCCGCAAAAACACTAGTGTGAAAGTAGCCTTAAAGGGGTGGTCATGGAGCACATTCTACATTTTTCAATCCAGCACCTAGATCTGAACACTTTTGTAATTGCAAGGGAAAAAAAAAAAGTAGTATAGCAAGTGAGCGATTCAAGGCAACACATCTGTATAGCGCCACCTGCTGTTTCTTGTTTTCCTTTTTTGTCCATCTCACTTAGGTGGTCGAACGTGCTCAGTTTAAATCTTCAACTGCCACCAGCCATATGTTCTTTTAGAAGCTGTGGCAGTTACGGGGAAAAAGGACCCCCCCCCCCCCTTTTTGTGAGGTCCAGGGCTGGTTCTAGCTTTGTTGAGATTGTCATGTACGATATGATGTCCGATTTTCATTTTTTACAACAATCACGGCAGAGCCCCTTTAGTTTCTATATGGAAGGCTGAGGACACCAGTCACACTTACAGTATCCCAGCAGGACCCCGACAAGATGGGTATTCAAACAGGGGTTCAAAAAGTAAATGCTTCTACTTCTAAATCAGAGAAATCTAGGTTAGCCAATAGGGCACTACATTCAGGACCTTCTTAGCTGGAGCACCTCTTGATCTGTAGGACCATCTGGCAAGTCGATGGGCTGCAGATTACAGGTTATCACTGGAAGTCTGCGGAGCAGGAACCTCCTTCCATCACAAGGAGATAGGAAAGGGGATGTCCACTTTGGTCAATCACAGGACCAAGTGATACAACATCCTAAAGCCTACAGGATCAGAGAGCTGATTAGCTTTGAAGTCCACCACAGGTCATAAGAGTATGACCTCCACTCACGGAATTGACAATTGGGTAGCCTAAAGGCGTGGCAGCTGAAGTGGCCACCACTGTCGACCAGAATACATTTTTCTCTCCACTAATGGCTAGACACCAGGTGGCCAGTCTCTACATCGAGTGGTGTTAACCAGGTGGGGACATTAACACCCCCTGGCCCCTGCCTCACCCACTTTAAAAGATGCCTTGTCCCTAGGTTTGGGGCCATGTTATAATGCATCTAGGGTTTAGCGGTCTGAAGATGCCCCACTGTCACATCTGGACATATCAGAATTACAAAAGTAGAAGAACGCATCCATTAACCTAGAGGAGTCCGGCAGCTACGGGAAAATGCGCTTCACATACTACACAATTCCAAAAGTTTGTGACATGGGCCTCTTTAGAAAGCTAAACACCTGCCGCCCAAGTATAAACCAGTGGTTTGGTGGCCCCAAACCAAGTGGCAGCTTTCATTTAGAGAGGTATTCTAGTTTCATGAGACTGATCGGTCGGTTTCCGATTGGTGAAGGTCCGACTCTCAGTACCTACGCAGATCAACTGACTGAAGAGGCTGCGGCGTGAGGGCTAGTGTTGCTTCCTCTTCAGTTGTTTACCTGCACACCATCTAGTGGTGGTACAAGGTCATTACAGCTGTAATTACACAGCGCCACCACTACAAGGGAGACGGCGCACAGAAACACTGATGAGAATGCCGCACTAGCGCTGCGGCCCCTTCAAATAGTGGATTGTCAGCCCTCCAATCAATCTGATATCACAGAACCAGAATACCCCTTTAAGTCAAAATTAAAGGGGTTGTCCGGGTTCAGAGCCCATTTTCACCCGGCAGCCCCACTGATATGAGCATCAAAGCCCCACTGATGCTCTCCCTGTATCGCACGGGGCAAGGGCTTTTTGTTTATATTTTCACACTGCTAGGCAGAGGCTTCCGCCTAGCAGTGTTGCCAGTGACGTCAATGGGCGAGCTCTGGCGCTTCCCTAGCAGTTTTACAGGCTGGGGCAGCACTAAAGCCCGCACATTAGTTGGGCAGAAGCCTCCGCCTAGCTTTACCCATAGAGAGCCTGGTACATCACTGGATCTAATATAAAAAATAAAAATACATTTTCACATCTTTTCCCTGTGCGATTCAGGATGGTATCAAATGCACCGATGCTCATCAGAGGGCCTGCCTGGGTGAAAATGGGGATATGTCTGGGTTCAACCCCTTTAAGAACCAGCTGATACTTTTCAAGAAGATACCCGATTTCATTGGCATAACACTCAGACCATCAAGCCTGCAGCCCTCTACATCACGTTCAGCTACTGAAGTGACTGGTCCACCCTTCTGCCAGGCATACCCACCACTCGACACACAAAAAGCAATGAAACTGGTAGAACGGACTAGAGAAAGTCTAGAACACAACATTATGACCTAATTGCGGCTCTAAAGTATCTTGTTAAGGGCACTGGGCACCTACACAAGATGCCAAAAAGTTGCCTGAGGTACCCGATCTTTGCAGACCGTGGATATAGCGCTGTGCACAGGACCAAGGCACTTCTGCTACATAGCCAAGACAATGCAAGATATTGGGTGTGGTCCTCAGACAAAGCACAATCTTCCTACAAGCCAGTGGAGGAAAAAAAAAGTCAGTAAGAAAAATCAAGCGCCTCCCCAGGCCAATGTGGAGCGCTCAGCAGGACAGCTCGCTGCACCACCCTACACATTTACCAACATGCAAAGGGACAATGCATTTATGACCAATTAGCCAGACAGCCTGGAACTGCCCCCTCTGCTGGGAGGCAGAGGCAACGCAGGCAGAAATCAAAAAGCTGATATAAAAATACCAGACAACTATATCGATCCATTGGATCCGTCACCTGAGCATAATACAAGGGCGACCATTACTCATCTCAGTGAGAAGGCGGAATAATCCCGCTTCACCTCCCCCCACAAAACTGCCATACCCTAGAACTGCTGCTAGAGTCACACCTAAGTAGTATGGACCCCCCTGAGACTGGAGAAAAAGGGGTCCACGTCTAGAACCGTGATCCAACGCGTACCATACCCAGCATCTATTTGCTGTAACAGTTTAACACTTTCTATCCCCTCCACCCCCTTTCAGGGGGTCACACCCATAGAGCAGCTGCACGTGAGGGGGTTAAATAACTCCTTCAAGACACAAGAAGAATTATTGATTACATGTGGACGAGACCGGCGACAAAATATTCCCCAATCGCCCATAGAGGAGCAGAAAAGAAAGGAAATCACTGCACACAGGGGCACTGCGAGGGCAGCACCCTCACCAACCTGACCACTATGCCCCCCAGTCACACCCATCCCCAGTCAGCAGAGGGTTAATAAAGCCAGCTGAATGGACCAGGTTTACAGGGCGTGACTGGTCCACTGACAATGAGCGCCCGTGATCACCAGCCCAGTGCCAAGCACAATGAGGGTTGTAGTCACAGTGCCAATACAGGAACAGGTCTTACAAATGATGTACCCCACCCCCCTCCAGTCACAGCTGTGACAGGGGCACACCCAGCTGCCAGCGGGAGGCTTCATGTCCCAGCCACATGTTTGCCCATAGCTGTGCCAGCACACCTACCTGGCAGGTGGTAATTAGAGGGCAGCACCGCTCATTAGCATAGGGAGGTAACGCCATGGGGCACACACAGGGCACTCACCTGCCTGTCAGTCACTCCTTCTCCCAGCTCCTCCACGATGCCCGCGCACTCCATGCCCAGGGAGACTGGCATGGAGGGCAGCCGGTCGCACACCCCTTGTCTGGCCAGCAGGTCGGAAAAGTTCAAGCCGCAGGCTCGGACCCGGACGAGCACCTCCCCGGCCTTGGGCTTGGGCTGCCCCTTCTTGGTCTGCAGCTTGACTTTGTCATAGCCGCCGTGTGCGGTCAGGACCAGGGACTTGTAGGTGACTTCGGGCTGCGGGGGCTCCGCTGGTGCCGCCGCCACCTCCTCCTCCGCCGGCTTCTTCTCCTCCTCAGCAGCCGCCGCCGCCGGAGCCTCTTCCTTCTTCTGCTCCTCCGCCTGGGTCTCCTCAGGCTTCTGCTCCTCAGCCTTCTGGGGCTGGGCAGGGGCCGCTTCTTCTCCCGCAGACATGCTTGCTGGCTGGTGGGATGGAGGCTCGCAGTGTTATCCCGGAGACAGGCACAGCACAATGATAGAGCGGCGGGGAGTGTCCGGCTCTCAGCTGAGGAGAGGAGGGGCCGCCGGCTCGCTGCGCTTTATACCGCCCGGTTAAAGAGACAGGAGGATGCGCCCATCGCCTCCTCAGACAAAAGTGCAACGGTTTCCCATGGCAACCAATCAGATTCCAGCTCTCATGCCTCTAAGGCAGGTTAGGAAATGAAAGACGTGATGGGATTGGTTGCTATGGGCAACTGCTTCCCTGGTCTGATTTTTAGGTGACTTGCTAGTATGTCGTAATACAATGCTGACCTGGAACATGGTGAAATAATAACATGCATGCAAATGATTCACATGCCCTTTCTTCCCAGTGCACCCATAGGGACAGGGCTGACATAAGAGGCAGCGCCCATTGTGCCAGCCAAGCCCCACTTTTCAGCTTTTGCCAATGCCAGCTGATGTGTCACACTAAGTGCCAGCCAAAGGGCATTTGTGTAGTGCAAATGCCACAAATCAGTCACATGACTGCAAAAGTACTAATACGGCACACAGGTGCCGTGAGTGTCACTATACGGATGTGTGGTCTACCTCAGTATCTGTAGTCTATGGTCCCAGGGCCAGGCCTCAGTGACTTCACACCATACCCTATGGTTGCAATGTTTCAGCCTTTGACGCTCAGTGTGACCTTTTGTTTCTTTGGGTTCATTTTTTGTTCCAAGCCATTGCTCTCACCCTGAACCAGCAGGGGCACTCCCTTCAAGAGGTCCACACATCACCAATGCCCTCTCATTGTTGGTCTTTGTTCAATCTGTAGACCTTTACCCACCACTGGGTGCTCATCATCCACAAAGTATCGCGTCTCCCGCTCCCAGTCCGGAGGGCCTGCTCATCTACTAGAATTCATAGACTGAAAAATTGGCCTCGTTCTGCAGACCATAGCCTGGCTTGTCAGTTGTATTGCCCCTGGTCTTTGGCATACTTACCAACATTTTAATTGGTAAATTAGGGACAAAAAAAACCCACAATGCTCTCAAACAGTGTGTGACTGCCCATTTATGGATGGGGCTAACATTAGCCCCACTGTCTATGAAAATTAGGGACAGTCCCTGCAAATTGAAGACTGTTGGCAACTATGTTTTGGGTACCTGTCACACCTCCAACACCACTGCAGCCAGGACTGCATTCAGTGGAAGCAGAGGACGAGCCATGTAGACTCTTTTCAAAAGGATGAACCTATTCACGACCACCATTCTGGATATTAGACTCCAGAGATGGAGCGCCCCACCAGTAAAGTCACCACCACCGTTCTGGATATTAGACACCAGAGATGGAGCTCCCCACCAATAAAGTCACCACCACCGTTCTGGATATTAGACTCCAGAGATGAAGTGCCCCAACAGTAAGGTCACCACCACCATTCTGGATATTAGACTCCAGAGATGGAGCGCCCCACCAGTAAAGTCATCACCACCATTCTGGATATTAGACTCCAGAGATGGAGCGCCCAAACAGTAAAGTCACCACCACCATTCTGGATATTACACTCCAGAGATGGAGTGCTCCACCGGTAAAGTCACCACCACCATTCTGGATATTAGACTCCAGAGATGGAGCGCCCAAACAGTAAAGTCACCACCACCATTCTGGATATTACACTCCAGAGATGGAGTGCTCCACCGGTAAAGTCACCACCACCATTCTGGATATTACACTCCAGAGATGGAGTGCTCCACCGGTAAAGTCACCACCACCATTCTGGATATTAGACTCCAGAGATGGAGCTCCCTACCAGTAAAGTCACCACCACCATTCTGGATATTAGACTCCAAAGATGGAGGGCCCCACCAATAAAGTCACCACCCCCTGTAACGGGGAGCCGGCGACGCGCTTCCCCTCTGCAGCGCCGCCGGCATCCCGATAGTGAAGAGGAGCGAGGACGCAGCTGGCATCCTCATCTCCATAGCAGCCAGAGGGCGCTGAGGACCCGGCCGCACACGCTTCCTCAGCGTGGCCGGCGTCCTCCATCCTCTAGGCAATGAGCACGTGGGGAACTGAGCACCAGATATTAATGAGTTGGCGCTCAGCTGTTGCGGGGGACCACGTCACATGACCCATCAGGAGGACCTATTTAAACAGGTAACCTGCTGGCCACAGGTTGCCTGTGATTGGTCATGCTACCCTCACCAGCAGTTTACTATTGTGCATTTATGTGTTTTTGGACCTCGGCTCTGTTTTTGACCTCGACCTTGTGACCTCCCTGGGTTTGACGTGACCTCTTGGCTTCTGACTCCGGATTGTGTTTTGACCTCGTTATTGTATTGCTCCCTGTGCACCTGCGTGATCTCCTGGCTTTGACTTCGGCTTGTCTGACTCTGTTACAGTGTTCCTCTTATCTTTTTAGGCCCCTGCACGTATCTAAGCAAGGGACTTCCGCCAAGTTGTACGCCGTCAGTTAGGACGGGCCGTGCAAGTAGGCAGGGACATAGGTGGGGTGGAGTTTAGGGCAGCACTTATCCCTTCCCTGTGTTGTGACACCACAATTCTGGATATTAGACTCCAGAGATGGAGCACCCCACCAGTAAAGTCACCACCACCATTCTGGATATTAGACTCCAGTCTCCAGAGATGGAGCGCCCCACCAGTAAAGCCAACCCACTGCTACTATAGTGTGTGTTAGACCACATGCTATAGTTGAACTGGCCCTCTAGACCACATGCTATAAGAGTACCATAGACTTTGTAGGCACCATGTAGAACATTGAGGTTCTCCTGTATTTCGAGGCTTCAAAAAGTGCCCTCCCCCAGATATGGGCAATTGCAGCCTTTATACATCCAAGCATTGTGTATACTGTACATATACATTGTCATATACTGTACGTTATCAGTGCATTGTAGACAAGTAATAGTTGGGGTATGATAGGTAATGCCTGGAGCTTAATACTCCAGAATGCTACTTGTTGTAAGAGCGCCCACAATGCAGCTATGAACAACCAGCTGGATGCATGATGCCACGTTTAGGCTGCCATTGAGAAAAGCTGTTTGAGTCCAAGCCAGAAGTGAATCCTAAGAGAAGGAAAAGGATAAAGGAAAGACTGATACTTCTCTTTTTTTCTATCTACTCCCAAGTGTGGCTGCTTAAAAAAACTGCCACAAAATCTTCATGTGTGATTCTAGCCCTATAACATCATCTACAGCAGAGTCAAAGTCCTCCAAACTTCTACTTTCTAACAGATAACTTGCGTTGACCAAATATGGTCTTAGTAAACTCAATAGTCATGTAGGAAGCTGAAGAAGGTATTGGTCATCCAGCCTAGAAAAAATTACCAGTCCTCCACCGATCTCGGCTTCCTGGTCCCTTTCAACACAAAAAGGAAATGATCGCTCAGCAAATCACTGGCTGAGGAAATGGCCCTCACATGTATAGACACAGGGCTGCTCAATAGGTTGGCATTATATAAATATATATATACAGTACAGACCAAAAGTTTGGACACACCTTCTCATTCAAAGAGTTTTCTTTATTTTCATGACTATGAAAATTGTAGATTCACACTGAAGGCATCAAAACTATGAATTAACACGTTGAATTATATACATAACAAAAAAGTGTGAAACAACTGAAAATATGTCATATTCTAGGTTCTTCAAAGTAGCCACCTTTTGCTTTGATTACTGCTTTGCACACTCTTGGCATTCTCTTGATGAGCTTCAAGAGGTAGTCACCTGAAATGGTCTTCTAACAGTCTTGAAGGAGTTCTCAGAGATGCTTAGCACTTGTTGGCCCTTTTGCCTTCCCTCTGCGGTCCAGCTCAGCCCAAACCATCTCGATTGGGTTCAGGTCCGGTGACTGTGGAGGCCAGGTCATCTGGCGCAGCACCCTATCACTCTCCTTCATGGTCAAATAGCCCTTACACAGCCTGGAGGTGTGTTTGGGGTCATTGTCCTCTTGAAAAATAAATGATGGTCCAACTAAACGCAAACCGAATGGAATAGCATGCCGCTGCAAGATGCTGTGGTAGCCATGCTGGTTCAGTATGCCTTCAATTTTGAATAAATCCCCAACAGTGTCACCAGCAAAGCACCCCCACACCATCACACCTTCTCCTCCATGCTTCACGGTGGGAACCAGGCATCTAGAGTCCATCCGTTATCCTTTTCTGCGTCGCACAAAGACACGTGGTTGGAACCAAAGATCTCAAATTTGGACTCATCAGACCAAAGCACAGATTTCCACTGGTCTAATGTCCATTCCTTGTGTTCTTTAGCCCAAACAAGTCTCTTCTGCTTGTTGCCTGTCCTTAGCAGTGGTTTCCTAGCAGATATTCTACCATGAAGGCCTGATTCACACAGTCTCCTCTTAACAGTTGTTCTAGAGATGTGTCTGCTGCTAGAAATCTGTGTGGCATTGACCTGGTCTCTAATCTGAGCTGCTGTTAACCTGCGATTTCTGAGGCTGGTGACTCGGATGAACTTATCCTCCGCAGAAGAGGTGACTCTTGGTCTTCCTTTCCTGGGGCGGTCCACATGTGAGCCAGTTTCTTTGTAGCGCTTGATGGTTTTTGTGACTGCACTTGGGGACACTTTCAAAGTTTCCCCAATTTTTCGGACTGACTGACCTTCATTTCTTAAAGTAATGATGGCCACTCGTTTTTCTTTACTTAGCTGCTTTTTTCTTGCCATAATACAAATTCTAACAGTCTATTCAGTAGGACTATCAGCTGTGTATCCACCTGACTTCTCCACAACGCAACTGATGGTCCCAACCCCATTTATAAGGCAAGAAATCCCACTTATTAAACCTGACAGGGCACACCTGTGAAGTGAAAACCATTTCAGGTGACTACTTCTTGAAGCTTATCAAGAGAATGCCAAGAGTGTGCAAAGAAGTAATCAAAGTAAAAGGTGGCTACTTTGAAGAACCTAGAATATGACATATTTTCAGTTGTTTCACACTTTTTTGTTATGTATAAAATTCCACATGTGTTAATTCATAGTTTTGATGCCTTCAGTGTGAATCTACAATTTTCATAGTCATGAAAATAAAGAAAACTCTTTGAATGAGGTGTGTCCAAACTTTTGGTCTGTACTGTATATATATATATATATATATATATATCTATATATATCTATATATCTATATATATATATATATATATATATATATAAAAAATACAGTCAGGTCCATAAATATTGGGACATCAACACAATTCTGACATTTTTGGCTCTATACACCACCACAATGGATCTGAAATGAAACAAACAAGATGTGCTTTAACTGCAGACTGTCAGCTTTAATCTGAGGGTATTTACATCCAAATCAGATGAACGGTGTAGGAATTACATCAGTTTGCATATGTGCCTCCCACTTGTTAAGGGACCAAAGGTAATGGGACAATTGGCTTCTCATCTGTTCCATGGATAGGTGTGTGTTATCCCCTCATTATCCCAATTACAATGATCAGATAAAAGGTCCAGAGTTAATTTCAAGTGTGCTATTTGGAATCTGTTGCTGTCAACTTTCAAGATGAGATCCAAGGAGCTGTCACTCAGTGAAGCAAGCCATAATTAGGCTGAAAAAAACACAACAAACCCATCAGAGAGATAGCAAAAACATTAGGTGTGGCCAAAACAACTGTTTGGAACATTCTTAAAAAGAAGGAACGCACCGGTGAGCTCAGCAACACCAAAAGATACGGAAGACCCCGGAAAACAACTGTGGTGGATGACCGAAGAATTCTTTCCCTGGTGAAGAAAACACCCTTCACAACAGTTGGCCAGATCAAGAACAATCTCCAGGAGGTAGGTGTATGTGTGTCAAAGTCAACAATCAAGAGAAGATTCAAGTGAATACAGAGGGTTCACCACAAGATGTAAACCATTGGTGAGCTTCAAAAACAGGAAGGCCAGATTAGAGTTTGCCAAACGACATCTACAAAAGCCTTAACAGTTCTGGAACAACGTCCTATGGACAGATGAGACCAAGATCAACTTGTATCAGAGTGATGGGAAGAGAAGAGTATGGAGAAGGAAAGGAACTGCTCATGATCCTAAGCATACCACCTCATCAGTGAAGTATGGTGGTGGTAGTGTCATGGCGTGGGCATGTATGGCTGCCAATGGAATTGGTTCTCTTGTATGTATTGATGATGTGACTGCTGACAAAGCAGCAGGATGAATTCTGAAGTGTTTTGGGCAATATTATCTGCTCATATTCAGCCAAATGCTTCAGAACTCATTGGACGGCGCTTCACAGTGCAGATGGACAATGACCCAAAGCATACTGCAAAAGCAACCAAAGAGTTTTTTAAGGGAAAGAAGTAGAATGTTATGCAGTGGCCAAGTCAATCACCTGACCTGAATCCGATTGAGCATGCATTTCACTTGCTGGAGACAAAACTGAAGGGAAAATGCCCCAAGAACAAGCAGGAACTGAAGACAGTTGCAGTAGAGGCCTGGCAGAGCATCACCAGGGATGAAACCCAGCGTCTGGTGATGTCTATGCGTTCCAGACTTCAGGCTGTAATTGACTGCAAAGGAATTGCAACTAAGTATTCAAAAGTTAAAGTTTGATTTATGATTATTATTCTGTCCCATTACTTTTGGTTCCTTAACAAGTGGGAGGCACATATGCAAACTGTTGTAATTCCTGCACCGTTCACCTGATTTGGATGTAAATGCCCTCAAATTAAAGCCGACAGTCTGCAGTTAAAGCAAATTTTGTTGGTTTCATTTCAAATCCATTGTGGTGGTGTATAGAGCCAAAAATGTTAGAATTGTGTCGATGTCCCAATATTTATGGACCTGACTTTATATATATATATATATATATATATATATGAAACAGAAATGTGAAGTGTATTAGTGGCGTCGCTAGAGGGGGGCGAGGGGGGGCAATTGCCCCCCCTATGTTGTCCCTTGCCCCCCCGGGTGCCCCCCCGCTGATTCCCCAGAGTGAATACTAATGAGCGCTTCCATTATGGAAGCGCTCATTAGTACCGAAGGACCAGGAAGTGGTGAACGCTCTGTACTCACCACTTCCTGGTCCTCGGCTGTCGGCTGTGCAGGGCTGCGCACAGCGTAAGGTCGCTCTGTGACCTCACGCTGTGCGCGCCAGTTTAGAGCACAGTCGACTGAGGAGAAAATGGCAGGCGGCGTCCGTCCAGGAGCAGGAGAGGTAAGTGTTTTTATTTTTTATTTTATAGAAAATGTGGCTGCTGGGGGCATTATGGGGGTTAATTGGAGGCATATGGGGCATTTGGAGGCATATGGGGGCTAATTGGAGGCATATTTGGGGGCTAATTGGAGGCATTTGGAGGCATATGGGGGCTAATTGGAGGCATATTTGGGGGCTAATTGGAGGCATATTTGGGGCTAATTGGAGGCATATTTGGGGCTAATAGGAGGCATATGGGGCTAATAGGAGGCATATGGGGCTAATAGGAGGCATATGGGGCTAATATGAGGCATAATGGGGCTAATAGGAGGCATATGGGGGCTAATTGGAGGCATATGGGGGCTAATAGGAGGCATATGGGGGCTAATTGGAGGCATATGGGGGCTAATTGGAGGCATATGGGGCTAATTGGAGGCATATGGGGCTAATTGGAGGCATATGGGGGCTAATAGGAGGCATATGGGGCTAATAGGAGGCATATGGGGCTAATAGGAGGCATATGGGGGCTAATAGGAGGCATATGGGGCTAATAGGAGGCATATGGGGCTAATATGAGGCATATGGGGGCTAATAGGAGGCATATGGGGGCTAATAGGAGGCATATGGGGGCTAATAGGAGGCATATGGGGGTTAATTGGAGGCATATGGGGCTAATTGGAGGCATATGGGGCTAATTGGAGGCATATGGGGGCTAATAGGAGGCATATGGGGCTAATAGGCATATGGGGCTAATAGGAGGCATATGGGGCTAATATGAGGCATATGGGGGCTAATATGAGGCATAATGGGGCTAATAGGAGGCATATGGGGGCTAATAGGAGGCATATGGGGGCTAATAGGAGGCATATGGGGGCTAATAGGAGGCATATGGGGGCTAATTGGAGGCATATGGGGGCTAATTGGAGGCATATGGGGGCTAATAGGAGGCATATGGGGCTAATAAGAGGCATAATGGGGCTAATAAGAGGCATAATGGGGGCTAATGAGGCATAAGGGCTGATATGGGGGCTAATGAGGCATAAGGGCTGATATGGGGGCTAATGAGGCATAAGGGCTGATATGGGGGCTGATATGAGAGGCATAATGAGGGCTAATGAGAGGCATAATGTGTCATCCACAGATGCCCCCATAACAGTGTGTCTTCCACAGATCCACCATAACAGTGCGCCTGTGCACTGACGAGAGACAGAAAGAAGGGGAAAGAATCCGTGGAAGCAAGCAGAGGACGGCACTGCAGACGACTGAATAGCTTCTTTTGTAAGTAAATTGCTTTATTATAACTGTATCCCTGCATATCACAATTCTCTCGTATTTTGTAATCTTATTGATATATACTTATTTTGTTTGTGCCCCCCCATTTTTGACTGTGGTATCTTTGTGCCCCCCCTATATATTGTTCCTAGAGTCGCCACTGAAGTGTATTAACTCGCTGAAGTTTTAAACATTGTAATTCTCAGTGGACGCTGTGACATCAGGTAATACAGGGACAGCAGAGCAGAAGAGTCAGGCCTTGAGAATCATGGACACATTTACAGAGACTAAAGCCAGTACAGACTGAATTCTTCTCATAGATGAGTGTATCCAGTCTATACCACCATCTATGAGATAAGCTGCATGCACGTTACACTGTGTAGCAAACTATGAGGGCAGAAGAGGGATTTGTGTGCTGAGGCTGTATTCAGTTTACACAGGACGGACTAGTCTGGATACAAGGATGTTCCTATTCACTGATGGCAAGGAACAATATTTTAACTAGTGAGGAACAGGTCGTTTTCCTGGTTTTTGAAGCCTAATTCAGGAGTGGATCATAAAAGGAGAGAAAGTATAAAGGACGGATAAGACTTCTCTATGTTTAATTCACTCCTTGTTGTAGCTTTCAAAACTGACTGTGACTTTATCCATGATGTGATGAGAATGGTTCATTACTGCCAAGTCAGTTAACTTACAGTTTCTTACTGCAATGTTGTGATTTATGGTTAAAAATGTTTGTTTTACCTATGTTATGTAAGCCCATTGGTAAGTGTACAGGCAACTAAGAGTTTAAACCCTTGTTTACCCATTAGGTTGCTAGAGTGATGGACCCAGATCCAGCCCCTACTTTGTGAAAAAGAGTCTAGAGTTTGCAGAGAAGGAGGAAAGACGAGCGTGAGAAAGCTCTGCATGCAAGACCTCAAGTTCCAGAGAACTACTGTCTGTGAGGATTGAACTGCTAAAGAACAGCTTCTACACCAAATTAGTCCGGAGAGAAAGTGAAAATACATCTTTAGAAGGTCTAGGACCTGCAAGGCCGTGCGAGATAACATCGGTGAGGTACAGACTGTTCATAGCATGTGACTTCATTGCTGTGGGAGGCAAATCTAGCTCAGGCACCTACCATACTTGGATCTGGGTTGGCCCTCCGAATTTTAATCTGTACCCCTCAGTTCAGGAACTGCAGCGGAAGAGATACTAAGTCCAGTGTAGCACGCCTATTGTTACTTGGAAAGACTGTAGTAAGAGAGAGAGAGAGAGACTACCTATGAACTGTGACTTTGCTGACACTTGTACTACTACTCTTATCATCAACTGAGTAAAGAGACTATTCATTATAACCAACTGGACAGATCATTGCTTCCATGTTCGGCCGGCCCTGCACCTACACTCCTGCCTTGCACCCAGCCAAACACCCACTGAACACTAAGGGCACCCCAACTACCACCAGACAGGAACCCCAAATAATAGGAAGTGCCCCGAGGGAAGAACGAGTGCACCCTCCATTCACTGCACAGCCCCACAGTACACCAGAGGGAGCGCTGCCACTGTGAATTACTACAACCCCTGAGGGCCACAATCACTATTCTCAACCTCCCTGCCCTGCGCTTCCCTGGCACAAGTCTAGGAATCATTTTCATGGTCAGCCTAAAGCCGGCCCCTCACGAGATAACTGCTGGCTGAACGCCTATTACCATCAACTATCTCTCCCATTCCCCCCCTCCCCATATACATGCAGGTTTGGCTCGGCTGAGTTGTGCGGGAGAGGGGGAAAAGCCACCCCCAGAAATGTATTTCAATATTATTGGGCATGAAATGCTATATGCCCGACCCACCTCTTCCTTGATGGTAGATTTGGCTGATCCCCTCCATACACATTAGATGGTTGACTGATCCTGCTGGAATCGGCTGTATCTAATGAGTATGGCCAGCTTGTATGTCTAGACTCAGATCCAGAGATGCAGCTGGTTGATAAGATCTGCTGGATGTATTCTATAGACTCATGTTGTATCTATGAGAGGTTATTACCCTGCTCAGAACAAGAACCATCATTCCACACATCTGGTTTCGCTATCACACACAAGCAGTGACTTTTACCAAGTGTTTTCCATTTGTTTTTACCTTGGACTTGATCTTGCATTTTGCAGATTGACACCTGCCCTTGACTTGGATGTTTGACTACTGTTGTTCTAAAATTAGTGCTGGGTTTCAGTGAATGGAATGTGGATGCAGAATTCAGATTTTAACATCATTTCCTAAATCTATGTAAAATATAAGTAACCTTACTTTTTTTTTTGTGTGGCAACTTTCAGCTATTTTAGATCACCCTCTCCATTCACATGCTGGCCATACACATATGATACTGTTGGTTGATAGCTACACGTATCTTCCTTGTCTCCACCATAAGGGTCCATTCACGCGTCCGTAGAGTATTGCGGAGCCGGCACCCTCATAGAAATGCCTATTCTTGTCCGCAATTGCGGACAAGAATAGGACATGTTCTATTTTTTTCCTGGAGCTGCAGCCTGAAAGATTGGGGATGCGGATGTGGAGAGCACATAGTATGCTCTCCGCATCCATTCCGTCCCCATAGAGAATGAATGGGTCTGCACCCGTTCCACAAAATTGCGGAACAGATGCGGACCCATTAGCGGAATGGAGCCTAAACCTGCAGTGACAGGATCAGCCAAGCGTGTCCAATAAGGGCTCATGCACACGGCAGTTGCTGTTTTTGCAGTCCGCATATTGCAGATCTACGGAATGTCCTGCCCTCTAAGCAGATAAGAAAAGGACATGTTCTATTTTTTGAGGGGTCGCAGAACGAGCATACGGATGTGGACAGCACATTGAAGTGAATGGGTCCGCATTCGACCCACAAAAAATGCAAATAAAAAATACGTTCATGTGCATCAGTCCGAGGATGGAAGTGGAAAAATCTTCTAAAGGACCACAATATTTATGCATTTCGAAATCCAAACCCTTGACAGACTTTGGGGACAGTTGGGGGGCTCCCATATATGACTGAGAGATGACACATCCTAACAAAATCATCAGAAATGGATGACATCTACTGTGCATGGACCGATCCGGTATCAATGTCTCACCTACATGGCCCTCTCTGATCAGGTGATTCCCAGATGCACGTATACGCATATACCTTAGTCTTTCTGTACAGATGTGTTCCCAATACAGTATACCATGACCACTATCAGGACCTTGCTGTACAGGAAGACACCTGTGGATCCCTTGATGAGCTCTTGATGATCCCTTGATGATCAAGGAACATGTACTATAGAAGAGACTTTGGGACTGGAGTGGACACCCCCACTCTGGGTAATTGTTGTATTTTAATCTTTTGTCTAGAAAATCACTAAAGTTTTTTAAAGAATAGAATTCATGTTGTATCACCTGGATCACTATGGGTATTTTTACATGTAGACTTTTTGTCATGGATTTACATGCAAAAAATGAGAGAGGCCAGACTAGAACGAAGGGTAAGGGGAGGCCGTCATGATAGGTTTTGGTAAGAAGGGCCAGGGAAGGAGTTAGTTAATAGTGGTGGAGAGGAGTGCTTAGGGAGTTAAGGGGGGCGGGGTTCAGGTTTTAAATGGAGGTGGCCGGGAGAGAGCCGGCGCCATTTTGTTAAGGAGAAGAACTCACCAACAGCATGTCACAGGCGGTGGAGGCAAAGCTGCAGCAGCTGAAGGCGGCAGCGGACGCCAGGGGTCCGGACTGGCTCCAGGAAAAGGTAGCCAGCCTGTTGCAGGGGGGGGCGGCAGGTACAGCTCCCCTGCAGGCGTGGGGGATCGGGCCTGTTGGTGGTGGGGGGACGGGTAGCTCGGGCGTCACGGCGGGGGGCTCGGTATCAGTGCAGACGCAGGCGGGCGGCGATGACGACAGGCCTAGGTTAGATGATGCGGCACGGGGGGAGGTATACGTGTGTTTTAAGGGCCCTCTGGGGGCGCATTTGAAGCAGGAGGTCAGGGATAAGATATGGCAGGGGAATACGTGGATATTTTTTCGCTTCTTCCCTTGGAGCGTTTTAATCTCGACTTGGGGAAGCGGGACGGGACGAAGAGGGAGGAGGAGGAAATACGGCGTTATAGACTGATACCGCCCACGTTTGCGTACTGGCTACAGGCGTTCGCCATATTAGCAAGCGTGATTGGGGAAAAGGTGCCGGACAGCTGTTCGGCGCTTTTCTGTTATTTGGATGCTATAGGGGAGGCGTATAGGGTTTTTGTGGGTTCTGGGTGGTTGAGACATGACGAACAGTTTCGTCAGAGGAAATCGGTCCGCCGGAGTATGCGGTGGGATCATAAGGACATAGGGTTGTGGATGTAGGTGACGGCGCTGGTACGGTCCGGGCAGCCCTTTCAGGGGGAGCATGGGGGGTCGGGACAGTCGGGATTTGTAACAGCAGCGGCCAAGGGCTTGTGCTTTCTCTTTAATGAGGGGAGTTGCAAGTTTGGGCCCAAGTGTAAAATCAAGCACGAGTGTTCTTCCTGCGGGGGAGGTTATGGGGCCAGCCGTTGTTTCAGGGGTGCAAAGCAGAGGGGGGGGGGTGAGGCTGGTGCAAAAGGGTCAGATGCCGATGCGGGTGGGCGTGATGGCGGGGTACCTAGCTAGATACCCGGACAGGGGAGCGGCGGAATTTTTGCTGAAGGGTTTCACAGATGGTTTCAGTATTCTGTCTCGCCCGGTGGAGCAGGTGTTGGGGGTTAGGAAGAATCTGCGGTCGGCTTTGGAGCATAGGGATGTGGTATCGGATAAGCTGGTTAAGAAGGTTGCATTGGGAAGGATGGATGGGCCTTTTGCGGAGTTGCCGTTGGGGGACTTGCGGGTTTCCCCTTTGGGGGTGGTGTCCAAGAAAGAGCCGAACAAGTTTCGGCTCATTCATCACCTGTCCTTTCCAAAGGGGGCGTCGGTCAATGAAGGTATTGATCCTGAGCTCTGTTCGGTGGTCTATACCTCCTTTGGGTAGGTTGGGTGCGACGGTTGGGGCCGGGGGCCTTGTTGGCAAAAACGAACATAGAGGCGGCGTTCCGGTTGTTGCCGGTTAATCCAGATAGTTTACACTTGTTAGGTTGTTTCTGGGAAGGCGGGTATTTTGTGGATAGGTGTCTGCCAATGGGGTGCTCGGTGTCCTGCGCATACTTTGAAACATTCAGTTCTTTCCTGGAATGGGTAGTGAAGGATGTTTCGGGATACGTGTCGCTTATACATTACCTTGACGATTTTTTATGCTTAGGTCCGGCAGATTCGCGGGTTTGTTTGTTGCAGCGTTTTGATGTCCGTCTGATGAAACTGAGCCAAACGGATCCGCCCTGACTTACAATGTAAGTCAATGGGGACGGATCCGTTTTCACTGACACAATATGGTGCAATTGAAAACGGATCCGTCCCCCATTGACTTTCAGCGTTTGCATTATCATAAACAAAAAATATATATATATATTTTCATGGTAATGCAAACGGATCCGTTCTGAACGGATACAATCGTTTGCATTAGAGGTGCGGATCCGTCTGTGCAGATACCAGACGGATCCGCACCTAACGCAGGTTTGAAAGTAGCCTTAACAGTACAGAGGGAACTATGGATTTTTTTCTATTGTCTCTTTCTCATTCTTCCTCTCTGCCTTTTGCTTCATCCCTTCCTCCTCGCAGCTTTCTTTTTACTCAGCTCGAAATAATCCTGATCCACCCAAAGCTCATGTAATGGTCCCTCGACACCAGTCCCTCCTTTATTCTTGGCGTTAGTTCTCTGGAAGATGTTTTCATCCCAGGCAATTATTTTCTAGAGATATGTGTTTATGGGGTTTCGAAGAGGCGACATAGATGCATCCGATTTGATTCACAAATATCATATCCAAGTATTTCCAGCAAGCATGATGCTTTGGGATTTGCCTTATTGAGTATCACCTACCACCCCAATAGAAGAATTAGAGACACAGGAAAATGCAGTATAACAAAATTACACTTTATTGATACAAAGTTACACATAGTATACAAATATATCAGCGGGGGTGCACCTAGCCTTGCTGCTGCCTGAGGCAGAAATTAAAACGGCACCAAATTCTCCACCCAACCTCTTCCCTCCTAACATTACATACAGAACTACAAAACATACAGGGTAATACAGCGCATATACCTCTTGCATCCGGTGACGTCTCCTTTGACAATATCCTCATCTTCTCCTTTCAGACCAGACCACCATGATGATTTCTTTCAACCATCTCTTGTCTCTGCAGAGTTTGACAAACAGACATTTTTCCTCCCACCTTCTGAACACCTAATCCTGCCCCCCCCCCAATACTGTGCCTGCTGTGCCCCCCAAAACTATACTGCAGAAACAGTCCACCTAAAAATACTAATACCCCACAGGCAGTGCCCCCTTCAATAATTATTGGCAGAAAGTACGCAAATAGTCACCCTGACACTAATAGTTTTGCAAATATAATGTCTCCCAAAAATAATTGTGCTAAGCTGATACTGTGCCAGGGTGCCCCCCACAGTAATAGTGCCACCAATAGTTCTCTGCCAGAGCGCACTTAGTAGTAATAGTGCACCATGCAGACTTGCAAATAAGAATATACACACAAGTATACCCAAAGAATCAACAAGAGGGGTAGGTGGAGTCCACTGCTTGACATATTGAAGCTGTGTGGGAAGAAACGTTAGGAAGAGACAGCAAGTGGATGATGGAGGGTGTAGTGGGCAGAGTTTTTGGCCCAGGGAAGGGTGTAGCAGGCGTTTTTGTGCCTGATCTTGCAGCACACAGCATTATGGGAAGCGTTGTGGCTGCAGCTCATCTACACACACAGCCTGGAAGTTCGGGTTGTAAACAATGGGGCGCAGCAGGAGCATGGGGATTGAAGTGAAGACTTAGGAATAGATGACAGGGTACAGTGAGATGCTCTGTAGGAGACTAGACTGGGGTTTACACAATTACATTTTTAAAGATCTCGCACAACCCTTTTAAGGAATGTTTCTCTTCTCCCTTGTCTCAAGATCCAATTCACCTAAAAAAAGATGTATAGGAGACCAAATCTCTCGAATGTGATGAATTTTTATTTCCCTGAGCTCACCTTAGCACATCTGTTATCTACAGATTCTGTAATAGCAATAATAATCTAATTCTATACAATAAGATGACTCTAAAACCAAGCAACTGGTTATTACTCATATTCTGTCATTTTATTTCACTTTTCCCACTTTACCCAGCCCCTTGAGGACCGCTGCTGTACATGTATGGCGGATGTTGTCTCTTTAAGGATGCCATGCACTCTGGAGCAGAGCTTGTCTGCAATCGGCGATAGTCTGCCAATCGCAGACAATAACTGCTCAGATGTTGTGGTCAAATGTGCATCTGAGAGAGTAAAAACTGGGATAGCTGCGCTCCCAGGTTCTGAATGGCTCCCCTGCATGGCAATCAGGGGAAGCCGTTTGTCGTCTGGTGAAAGCCTTGGTCTCTTAGTAGAAACCAGGGCTTTTAGAGCTGTAGTTTCTATGGAGCCCTTCAGATGGCTAGATGCAATATCAATTCAATGCAATGTATGGTAGGAGCAATCTAATGACTGCTTATTATAGTCATCTTGGGTAACTTAAATACAGTAAAAAAAATGTTTAAAATATATCTAAAAAATATTCAAATTCAAATCGCCCCTTTCCCCATAACTAAAAAACAAACATAATAGGCATTACCATTACTCAAAATGTCTCAAAATATAAATGTATGTATCCTGCATGGTGAACACCGTAATGGAATAAAATCTAGAAAAGCTACAGATCGCCCTGCAAAAATTATCCCTCACACATCTCCATAGACATAACCATAAAGAGGTTAAGGGGGCAGAATATAGCGATGCAAAAAAAATAAAAAATTCCCAAAGTTTTTATTATTTCAGTATTAAAACTCAAAAACTGAAAATCCTCTGGGGTTGAAAGGGCTAGACCTGTCATGTCTCTTAGATAAGCCTTAGATACACTTGTATACCTTTGACCATGATATACACAGGGATACTGCTGGTCCGGACACTAAGCAGTCCTGACACAGAACACAATATGGATAGTGGATATTTACGGTAAGAAAATTAGCTTGTAGGATATTATGTGGGAAAATAGCATTAGCAGATGATAGATGACAATAAATATAAAAGGAATTCGAGGAAGCCCTCACATAATCTAATATGTGCACTCTATAGAGCTAGAACTGATTTATAGATATATGATTAAAATGACTCCGTTCTGTTCTACAACAAGCAATGTCGGTTCTTACTGCTCAGGACAATACGTGTTTTCTTGGCTTGCACTAATATCTGTGTTTCATAGATAAAAATCTTATCGAATGCCTTTGGAGAGCTCTGAAGTTTTTCACTTGTGTGCTAAGGGTGTATTCACACTGCATTTGTGCAGCCCATATTCCACAACATCTTCAGGATCCAAAAAGAATGTTCTTTTATATGTTGATCTATCTATCTAGATTATCTTTTATCTATATCTGTATATCTCATATCATACCTATTATCTACGTATTATATTATCTATCTATCTATCTATCTATCTATCTATCTATCCTTCCTATCTAATCTTATTAACCTGCATTGAAGGGGTTAAGTGGGCCAGCTATGCTATGCACAGAGGCCTGGGATGTTTTTTTTTCTATGCACCCGTTTTTTTTTATGTATTCTTGTACATTGTCCTTGTGTCAGCGGCATGGAGGAGATGACAGCTTCCCTGCTGTTTAGCCCCTGACAAATGTCTCCTGCCGGCTTCAAGCAGAGACGGTGCCCCTTTGGATGCCTCTTCTATCAAGGCCGCAGGCGTTGTCCCTGCTTGCGATGCTACGTTTCCATGGAGACAGGTTGGCGCATCCCAATGTTACTGTCATGGCAAATAATGAGTGGCCAGCTAATTTAACTCCTTTCCTGCCCTGCACTCTGCACACGGTGACTTGTGTAGACAGTGTTTTCATAAAAAGTCATGTATCATGTCATCGCCCTCCGAAGAATCGGTATAAAATATCATTGAATTCGCCGGTGCCACGTATGCAACATCTAAGTGTATTAGTGAGCGCATGGGTGAGGTGTGAGGGTCAAGGGAAAAAGACACCTGGCAGGTTGTATGAAATGACTGTAAAATGATGTATTTTCATCTAAAATATTTACTATAGAAATAAAAGTTATTATTTTTGTTATTATATCTGTTATATAGGCAAACAGCACATCCAAAATGCACACAGAGGTATTATGGGTCTAATTCGGACTGATCTGTAATACAGTGCCCACTGTACTGCGCTGTATGACGGCTCCTGAAGGCACATTATGATGGAACTACTTGGAGAAGTTACAGGTCTGTAATCCATGGCTGAGATGGGGATACCCCTTTTATGTGGGTAGAGTACTTGTTTTTCAGATAAGAGTGGCAGAGGGGATGTATAGATTTTGTATTGTTTTATATTGTGCAGTCGTCCGGCGCGCTATTTGGGGTCTCTTAAAGTACATATTTTGTTGTGATGCCAGTTGCAGTGAAGCAACAAGGGCATGGGGCCCCTTTTAGTGATGTAGTGTTGGTGGTACCCAGGTGTAGGAATGCCAGAGTGGTGTAGGGTGGCCTAAATGTCCCTTAAGGTGTTGTGCACGTGTCACAGTGCTCCTACCTGGATACGCTGGACCCCAGGCGTTGCCCTCCGGAAGCAGAAAAAGGGAAGTTGAATTAGGGGATGATGAAATAAATTGAGTCCAGACCTTGTGATGAAGTTGAAAACAGCTTTATTTGAATAAACGTTCATGAGAAACAGTCTTCAATCTTTGTCTTGGTCCCAGCAGGCGTTAGCATGAACTGTGGCAGGCAAACTCCTCTCTGCTACTTCTAGTGCTCCCTGACTCTGTTGTACTGACAGTCTGGCTATAGAACTCATACTTCTTTTGTATGCTGTACTTCGCTTTGTAATCTGGTCTGTCTCTAGCTTTTGTCCAGGGAACACTTTATTCCTGGTTTCAGGCGTTCCAAGCTGTTGTCTCCACATCCAGCAGAGCTAAAGGTGCTGTAGCTGGCTTCCACAGGGCTTGTCCAACAGGGATGTGCACCTGCTGCACACCCTCCCCTGACAGGGGGTAAACTGCAACCTTTCCCTAGAAGGGGGTTAGCTGAACTCACTTCTAACTAGAGCTCCAGCCTCCCTGCAGCAATTGGGGGATGTTAGAATGGATTAGAAAGCTCCATTCTATCCAAGATAGCTCTGCCATGCTTGCTGCCACCTGTTGGTAAACCAGGTACATTACACTTAAACTGTTACAAAATAAGAAATAGAAATACACATTTTACAAGACCTGGAAATTTATCCATAGGATGACATTATACTAGCCCATTAGAGATAGTAGCAGGGTGCAGACGTGGCAATGCACCTCAGGGGCGTTACAATTATATGGATTTTCTGTTGTGATAATCATTGTAATAGTATGTTTCAGGTATATAAGGTATGTCATGAGAGAATTAAATATGTGCAAGGATGACAAACTTTTTTTACATTAAATTTATGGACTCATATCCTGTTACCTTGAAGGCTTTAGACATTTACTGCCATGTTTACCAAGAAACTTCAGTAGAACTTGAGGAGGGCCGAGCATTGCGGTTGTAACACAGACCCTAAAATGTGCTCACGTTATGGAAGTCTGAGACATGTCATGGTACTTAAAGGGACTTAGCTATTGGTGACCTATCCTTGGGATAGGTCATCTCACCAACATCCTATCAGTGAGGGGTTGGATGGACACCCAGCCCCTCCACCAGCTATTTTGGGCAGCCACCAGCACCGGAAACGATATAGTGGACGGAAGCAGAAGGCCCATGGACTTGTAGTTTCCTGCGCTGGCATACTGTACCTAGAGAGGGAGCTGGGCTGGTGTACTTGGGCACTGTGGATGGAGCCTTCTGCTTCTGGCTGTATCGACTGTATAGTTTCTGGCGCCCAAGCATCTGCCCAATACAGCTATTCAGTGAGGGTGCCAGGTGTTGGACCCTCACCAATCTGATACTGATGACCTATCCCAGAAAACACCTTTAAAAGGTAACACGCTAACTGTGATTCGAGCCTTAAAAGGAGCAGTAATAGTAATCATTGGCTTTTGAATTCCATGTTTTTCTAGTTGCACAATTCCCACGGATCATTTCTACCTGCTCAGCATGAAGTTTGCTCAGGTCATAAAAGTCTGAACTCTTCTGTTTCCAATTAAGGTTAACCGTTCTGCACATTGTAATGATGAGTCATGTCAGATTGCGTTATTAGGTGTTTCATTTTATAAACATCACTTTGCATTACAAATTTCTGATGGGAAAAGGGCCCGGCCCGTCCTGGAATGACTGAGACACACCAGAACCATACCATCTGATAACTATGCAAGGCCGCGCTGAGGGACTAGATACAAGGGCTTCTTGGCTCTGCTGTAAGCTCTCCATTGAACAAATCTGTCACATGAGGGTCCTCATGTTTTATATCAAGCGCCATTGCTCTGGGTATGGCTGAATGATTTCATTATAGATGTTTTGTACACTCTAATTGCATTAATGCAGAGTTGGCAATGATTTCATTAATGGAATGAGCACGCAACAAGGGGCGCTGCATACTCCTCTGCTTGAGCAGCGATGGACAAGCTAACCCATACACCTGTTTGGAGGTATATGAAGTAGATGAGCAGAACCTTAGAAGGTAAAATGAATGCCCCCTTTAATATTAGCATTTTGGTTACAGCAAATTGCTTGTCTAATTTGGTAAACCTCAGTTCAAGACACCATGAGACAATCTGATTATAGGGGTTCTCACTGCTGGATGCCTCTGTGTTCAACTGTTTTTATCTGTCTATGAATAACTGACTGTTTGCTGCATGGACGCCAAAGCATTACATGGCCTCGGTTTTTAATGCTACCTGTAATCCCTGTGAGCCAAGATCCTTGCTGGACACATCTCTGGACTTTAGTTCTTCAAGGAAGGTCCTGAGGGAGTTACTCTCTTCTATGTGTTCTACATGTGCTTACAGGGCACATAACAAGACCAGGCTCTTCATACTTGCCCATACACCTTCAATAGCTGTTAGCCGATAGCCACAGTCAGGACATAATTGTTAATAATGGTTTTATGTATCAGGACATCAATTAAAAACAAATCTGGTCCTTAGAAAGTCTTAAAATAAAGTAAATACAACCGCAGATGAACAACAACACATGACAAATTGCTCCACGTCATTATTTAAGAAAATCTAGGCCAAAATACAGAAGCCCTTACTGCTTCCAAAGTAATTTAGTGAGTATGCTGTTACTCAAATTCCCTTGACTAATTTGGTCATCAAAATGATACGCAACTGACAATACTAGCTTAGGCTACTTTCACACTGGCGTTTCTGGGTCCGGTTGTGAGATCCATTTCAGGGCTCTCACAAGCGGCCCAAAACGGATCAGTTTAGCCCCAATGCATTCTGAAAGGAAAAGGATCCGATCAGAATGCATCAGTTTGCCTCCGTTCAGCCTCCATTCCGCTCTGGAGACGGACACCAAAACACATGCTCCACAAGGACATCTTACACAAAATAATACATTGTGCAGATGAAAAAATATACATACACAAATCACTGCCAAAAATGCACCAAAATGATACGCAACTTACAATACCAGCCAATTCCTCAAGCCGATGTTAAAAGCTGAGAACTTTGCCAATATCTTCCAGTCAGGAACATATCGGAGCCCCTCATGTAGTGATTTTTGTATGTATATTTTTTTATCTGCACAATGTATCATTTTGTGTAAGATGTTCTTGTGGTGCATGCTGTCCGCCCCGGCATCCTCCATTGTACGCATTTTTTGCTGGGGATTGCCGTTGTCTGCGGACCGCATGCAGAGGAATTGCTCCCCCGGTTATAGACATGCCACAGTGTCTGGGTTTGGAGCATTTTCACCCGTTTAGGCCACTTTTTTCAGTGAGTAATTTGGTCATCAGCAAGTGTGACCACCCTCTATAAAAGTAGAGGTTTTGGCAGTTTGCTGGTCTGGATCATTCAGGTGTGTGTTAAGAAAAAAACATCAACAACAGTCTTAGAGAAGCAATTGTTGCTGTTCATCAATCTGGGGAGAGTTATAAAGCCATCTTTCTACAGTGAGAAAGCTTATTCACACGTGGAAAAAATACAATCTTCCCAGGAGTGGAAGTCCCAGCAAATTAACCCCAAGGCCAGACCAGACCATGCAATGATCAGAAAAGTTGCTCAAAACCCAAGACTTACATGTTAAGTGTTCAAGTTCATGACAGTACAGTTAGAAAAAGACTGAACAAGTATGGCCTTTTTGAAAGAAGAAAGCAGCTTGGCTTAAATTTCAACTCCATCTGAACAAACCACAAGACTTCTGGAACAAAGCTCTTTGGACAGACGAGACCAAAGTGGAGAGGTTTGGCCCTAATGGACATTGCCACTTTCGGTGAAAACCAAATACAGCCTATCAGCACAAACTCCTCGACTGTCAAGCACAGGAGTGGAGGGGTAATAATTTGGGTTTGTTATGGGGCCTCAGCAGGAGCAGATTAAAGGGGGTTATCCCATGACTAATGTAAAAAATAAAAATCAGACATCACATAGTACATGTGACAACCTCTTTCTAATAAAGCTAGAACCAGCCCTGTACTGCACATGGATCCAGAGATCTCCCCATTCATTGTTCTGCTAGATTTATATCAAGCTGGCAGCTCAAGGGAAGTGTATTTTCTGCTGCAGTTAAGAGGGCATGCCTCAGCTCACTCCCTATCACAACTCAGGAGGTAGTTGAAGGATGAAACTGAGCATGTGTGGCCATCTCAGTGAGAAGGTCAAAGAAATAAGAAATAAGAAAAAGAAAAACAGCAGGTGGCGGTATACAGATACATTTTATTGAATACATTTTTAATTACATGCAATTACAAAAGTATTAAGATCCAAAACTGTAGTATATTCTTCATGGGACAACCCCTTTAAGTGTATCATAGGCTCGGGGATATTTATCCATCTTGGGCTCGTCCCTCTATTTTCCCCGACCAACCCCCATTTTTTTCCGCCCCATATTTCTTTCTTTTTTCCGGTAAATATTAAAGAAAACTACACCCCAGCCCCTAACAGTGTATAGTGTACAATACTCCACAGTATGCAGTATAACGTATAACACCCTACAGTCTGCAGTATATAACACCCCACAGTATAAAACACCCAGTAGCATAAAGTATGACTACCTGTATGAACAGACTCCAAAGGTAGGTGAGTTCATATGAAGGAATACATAGAAGAGTACTATCTAGCCCTATAGGACCCTGGTACTAATGGCAGAGACGAGACTACCTGTTCCTCCAAAAGGAAGGACGAACAGGAGTCTCCGTCAGGCCTAATACAAACAATAGGAAAATGCAACACACAGAACCCTAACAAAATACAAAAGGGAAAGGAAAGACTTAACTTTAAAGGAGCTATGGAAGCACCAGGAACTCCGCCGAGATCCAACCACAATCTATCCAAATAGAGAGGATAAATTACCCTGATAGGTTAAATGACCCTTATAGCCACACCTGGGGAAAGAAGGTGTGGCAAGCACCAAAAACAACACAGACGTCATTTGATCCAAAAGGAAAACATGCCAGATCAAACCACGTGTTGCCAGTCTCATCGATCTCCTGCCACCTGTCGCAGGAACATCGGTGACAATATAGCACCCCACAGTATATAGTACCCTACAGTATGCAGTAGGGCTGCACGATATATCGAAAAAAAAATCGAATCGCGATAATCGCCAAATGCGATATGGCGATTTGGCCGACCCGAAAATGCTGCGATTATATATGAAGGGGCCCCGCGCACATAACTGACTTTGTGTGTAAAGTATTTTACTACTCTCTGAAACAAGCTCTCTCCTATTGATAAAATGGCCAGCCTCTGTACTCACTTTCACTATGAATGCACTGCAGCGAGCGGTAGCGAGCGGGCCGGTTTTCTGCCACTTTTCTATACCCGGACAAAAGTCTATACCCGGAAGTGATGTCGCTGCACCGGAAGTCACGTGGACGCGTTGGAATCAGCTGGAGGAGGGGGTGTGCGCGCTGCGCAAGCGTATTCGGCTAAAGTATGTTAATCTGGCAGAACGCCCCTGCATTTTCCTGCGCCGAGCCATCTTTTTTAGCGAGCCGAAGGTAGCAGCCAATGAGAAGCCGAGGTGAGAGACACACCTCCCACGTCACTACCGGAAGTGACGTGGGTAGCAAAAAATTCAGTGTAGCTGAAAATTCCGGACTGACGTCACTTAGTCACGCTCCTGCTTCCTGAATTAACTGGGAGGAGCGGGACTAAGTGACGTCAGTCACGCGCCGGCCGGCCCGCTCGCTACCGTGCATTCATAGTGAAAGTGAGTACAGAGGCTGGCCATTTTATCAATAAGAGAGAGATTGTTTCAGACAGTAGTAAAATACTTTACACACAAAGCCAGTTATGTGTGCGGTTTAGGACACATGAGGGGACACATAGGGCCATGAGGGGGACCAGCATAAGATGCTATATGTGTGTCTTATGCTGGCCCCCCTCATGGCCCTATGTGTCATAGCACACATCCCCTATAACAGTGCAATCCACAGATCCACCCCATAACAGCGTCATCCACAGATCCCCCATAACAGTGTCCTCCACAGATCCCCCATAACAGTGTCCTCCACAGATCCCCCATAACAGTGTCCTCCACAGATCCCCCATAACAGTGTCCTCCACAGATCCCCCATAACAGTGTCCTCCACAGATCCCCCATAACAGTGTCCTCCACAGATCCCCCATAACAGCGTCCTCCACAGATTCCTCATAACAGCGTCATTCCCAGATCCCCCACATAACAGCGTCATTCACAGATCCCCCACATAACAGCGTCATCCACAGATCCCCCATAACAGTGCCATCCACAAACCCCCCATAACAGTGCATCATCCACAGATCCCCAATAACAGTGCCATCCACAGATCCCCCATAACTATGTCATACCCAGCCGCGTCAGCGGCTCATATGGGAAAATCCAAGCAAATAGACCTCTAGCACAATTCCCTTAAAATATCACATCACATATCGTTATCGCAATTTTTAGGGCCCTAATCGCAATCGCACAAAATTCCCATATCGTGCAGCCCCAGTATGCAGTATACAGTCGTGGCCAAAAGTTTTGAGAATGACACAAATACTAGTTTTCCCAAAGTTTGCTGCTAAACTGCTTTTAGATCTTTGTTTCAGTTGTTTCTGTGATGTAGTGAAATATAATTACACGCACTTCATACGTTTCAAAGGCTTTTATTGACAATTACATGACATTTATGCAAAGAGTCAGTATTTGCAGTGTTGGCCCTTCTTTTTCAGGACCTCTGCAATTCGACTGGGCATGCTCTCAATCAACTTTTGGGCTAATTCCTGACTGATAGCAATCCATTCTTTTATAATCACTTCTTGGGGTTTTTGTTTGTCCACCCGCCTCTTGAGGATTGACCACAAGTTTTCAATGGGATTAAGATCTGGGGAGTTTCCAGGCCATGGACCCAAAATGTCAACGTTTTGGTCCCCGAGCCACTTAGTTATCACTTTTGCCTTATGGCACGAAGCTCCATCATGCTGGAAAATGCATTGTTCTTCATCAAACTGTTGTTGGAATGTTGGAAGAAGTTGCTGTTGGAGGGTGTTTTGGTACCATTCTTTATTCATGGCTGTGTTTTGGGGCAAAATTGTGAGTGAGCCCACTCCCTTGGATGAGAAGCAACCCCACACATGAATGGTCTCAGGATACTTTACTGTTGGCATGACACAGGACTGATGGTAGCACTCACCCTTTCTTCTCCAGACAAGCTTTTTTCCTGATGCCCCAAACAATCGGAAAGAGGCTTCATCGGAGAATATGACTTTGCCCCAGTCCTCAGCAGTTCACCATATTTTCTGCAGAAGATCAATCTGTCCCTGATGTTTTTTTTTTAGAGAAGTGGCTTCTTTGCTGAACCTTCTTGACACCAGGCCATCTTCCAAAAGTCTTCGCCTCACTGTGCGTGCAGATGCGCTCACACCTGCCTGCTGCCATTCCTGAGCAAGCTCTGCACTGGTGGCACTCCGATCCCGTAGCTGAATCCTCTTTAGGAGACGATCCTGGCGCTTGCTGGACTTTCTTGGACGCCCTGAAGCCTTCTTAGCAAGAATTGTACCTCTTTCCTTGAAGTTCTTGATGATCCTATAAATTATTGATTGAGGTACAATCTTAGTAGCCACAATATCCTTGCCTGTGAAGCCATTTCTATGCAACGCAATGATGGCTGCATGTGTTTATTTGCAGGTCACCATGGTTAACAATGGAAGAACAATGATTTCAAGCATCACCCTCCTTTTAACAGGTCAAGTCTGCCATTTTAACCCAATCAGCCTGACATAATGATCTTCAGCCTTGTGCTCGTCAAGATTCTCACCTGAGTTAACAAGACGATTACTGAAATGATCTCAGCAGGTCCTTTAATGACAGCAGTGGAAAAGTTTTTGTGGGATTAAGTTAATTTTCATGGCAAAGAAGGAGTATGCAATTCATCTGATCACTCTTCATAACATTCTGGAGTATATGCAAATTGCTATTATAAAAACTTAAGCAGCAACTTTTCCAATTTCCAATATTTATGTAATTCTCAAAACTTTTGGCCACGACTGTACAGTATAACATGCTAATACCCCACAGAATGCAGTATACAGTAAAGAACCCCACAGTGTATAGTACCCAGTACTGCTCTGCTCTGTCTCCACACTCGCTGGGATGCAAACTTCTGTTGAGGACGTCAGAGAGTGGCAAGAATTCAGCAGTGATGTGAATCCCTCACTCTCCCTCACTCCTTCCACTCGGGCCCGGCCTGTTGTTATCGCAGCACTAGCTCTGCGCTTACAAGGAAAGATATGAAAATATTAATATATAATGGCACCTGAGCCTTAGAAACTGGACACCTTGCATTCATTGAAAGGACCATGAATTCCTCTGTATAACAAAGTATTCTACAGTCAAATGTGAGGCCATCTATCCAACATCTAAGCTTGGCTAAAACTAGGTCATGCAACAGGACAATGATCCCAAGCACATCAGCAAATCTACAACAGAATGGCTGAAGAAGAAAAGAATCAAGGTGTTGCAACGGCCCAGTCAAAGTCCAGACCTCAACCCGATTGAAAGGATGTGGCGGTTAATATATAATATTTCAAATGACCCACTGAACCCAGGAGGTCAATAATAATAATTCAATAGTCAGAGACTATAAATTCCTGTTTCTGGTCTTAAATTTAAAATATAACTTTTATTCTTTATTTTCAAAACAATAAACAAAACACGAAAACCAAAGGTGAGGATTTAAAAATACATATGGAGGGCTGCTGTATAGGGGCTGGATGTATAGTGTGCCACTACTTTATTGATAAATCAGGAGAATATTTGCATAACCACCTGAAGGTAGTGTGTGGTCTGTATCATTGTTGTTTCTTATGTCTGCAATGTCATTCGACACCAGTCACTCTATCACCTAGATCACACTCTATTAGCTAATCAACCTTCGGGGAGTGCTCTTTGCGATTTGTAATTTTAGACCTTTCTAGGATTCCCCCGTCGTAAGCTACTGGCACCTCGATTTTTATCTATACTGCTCCTATCATATGAGCATATGTGCTCGGCGTCTGCAGATCGCCGTGCTAATGTTCATTTGTTTGCCCTGCCATAATTTTTAAAAATTCATTCAAGACGCAGCTCCCCCGACATGTTTCACCGCTATAAGCGGCGTCTTCAGGGGAAATGGAGCCACAATCAACCATGTGGCGGTTGCACTTAGTTTTCACCCATGTCTTTTCCATTTTGGCTTCAATTTTCATTAATAAATAATGACACGGTGGAATCTGCTGTGTGTTATTCTTCAACTGTGATTGCCATCTATGGATATTTTTTATGTTCTGACAGGTAAAACCATAAAATTCAAAGATAATGCTTTTTATTTTTTCTCATGATTGGATCTCTCCTGACTGCCACATACACATATACACTCAGTTTGGCCGACTGTGTATGTGTTTTCAATGGCAAGAGTTTAAAAAGCTGCTGCCAAACACCTCTGGTGGCATCTCCTGATAGATCAAACAAACAGTACCAACTCTTTTCTAACCCAACATAATTTGTTAGGGAGAATCTGGAGCTCCTCAAATACATTAAATTGTTGCCCTTCCCCATCAAAAACATCAGGTTCACATAACAGTACTGTACTGTGTATTGAGGCCTCTCATTTCGGGCTGACACTTCAACCCCAGGTCTTTCTTATCAGGGGTCACCCCACTTGTCCAATATGTAGATTTATCAGAGCCGGTCAATAGACATATAGAGTTGATGAAGCATGGGGTCTAGTTGCCATTACAACACCTTCTTCAGCCTTTATATATATTTTTTTTATTTAAAAAAAACCCTTAGATCTGGCTTTGGTCTATCAAGACTGCTGCATTGCCTTCAGAGATTGGACTAACCCCTCTCCCCTAATTGATATTAAACTCATAACTGTACTCGACTAAGACAAAACTCTGCTCTTTGGGTCCTTTATGTTCATGAAGATACAGTAGGAACTCTTCTAGAAGTAACTGTCCTACTTCTCCATCCATGGTGAATGCTTCTTGCACAGGACATTGTCATTTATGTGCCTCTGCCTGTGGAAAACACTTTGCTACCATGACCTTGTGCTGCAGGAAAACAAACTTGTCAGAGGTATAATTCATTGTGCCAGGCAGGTAAAGTCATGTTGATGAATCTTTGGTTTATTTCCAAATAACACAGTCTATTTGACCGGAGCTCAAAGTGCCATTAACAGGAACCCTGTGTTAGATAATGGCTCCTGTCCCCATACCAAAATGTTCCTGTAATGTGCTTTTGTTTTAAGACAATCACTATAGTGTAAGCTTTTGGAAGCAATGTACTGTGTCCTAAGCCATGGTAAAGTTATTGTTTATGTTTTACTTATATTCTGGAGATATTATTAAAGGATTTTCCTTAGATCAGTTTCGGGATAATCTATATGCTGGTCAACAGACCAAGGTAAACAATGATGAGGCCATATGACTTCCATGAGTGCTGTGGCCTCTTCAGACAGCATATTGGGGGGTGCTAACTGGTACTCCCACCCACAGGGCCTAACTAGGACCCATGGGGCCTCATAGAAAAACATGGCTTGGGGCCCCACTCCACCATGATCACACTTTAAGCACAGTTCAGAACATGAGAAGCTTATGATTATGTTGGCTTTCTGATTGCTCAGGGATAATGCACAAAGTGATATCACAATAGTGTGCATATTGTACACAAAATGAAAAAATAAATGTACTCTTCCATTGTCCATATAGATGGGCTCCACTAGTTATTGGGCAGGATAGCAGCTGTTATGCCTGTTACCCTGATAGTCACAGTTTCACACGTATATTCCACTGACCAAAATAGATTAAACAGTGCTTGACAAAGGGGGCATGTCCCCTGAGATTTTGCTCTTTAGTTGTGTACAATATTGCTGCTCCAGAGCTTGTGGATGTTGCTATATGGAAAGGAAGATAAAACGTGTTACTGAATTTTATCTTTTTAAGGAATATCAAATGGATTTATGAATAAAAGAGCTGTTTAATCTATTTTGGTCCAATGAATACACGGGGGAAAGTGCAAATTATATAGTCGGCTGTTGGAGTTGCGGTATATGAGGACCGTGTCACATTTTCTATTTTTTGGATTCCCTGATAGTTACACTCATGCCCACCCATATGGTGTTGATAGCCTATGCTAAGCATAGGCTATCAATATGCTGAGCCTGAAAGCCTACTTCAACCCTTACATGCACAACAACATATAGTTACATCAAGGTGTGCGGTAAGGAGTATGGAGCGGGCTCACATATTGAGCCCACTGCGTATGTGGCAGAAGTCAGCTGTGTGATACTGCCTTCACCCGGCCTCAATTGCAAACTTCAGCGATTACGTCAATCCTGGTCATTTGACCGCTCAGATGCTGCTGTTATTTGTGACCATGGCATCTAAGGGAGCTTTCCCCAGGAGCGTCCTCTCCCCGGTCTGAACTGCTCCCCCACACCGATATCCATTAAGCTGCCCGAGGCTACCACAGCAATACACTCTTATGGAGCCCTGCCTGGCAAATCATTGCAGTCTATTGTAGAAGAGATCAGAGAATCGCAGGTTCCAGTCCCCTAGGGGGGATTTAAAAAAACTGAAAAAAGTTTAAGGAAAAATATATAAACAAATATGAAAATTTTAATCTACCCCCCATCCCTAATTTATAGATAAAAATAAATAAACAATAAACTGTGCCTCAAAATGCATAAACTATTAAAATATTTTTACTGTGCGGTGAATGCTGTAGCGAGAAAATTTTTGGTCACCTCATCCCCCCATGCCCTGCAAAAAAATAATCCCACATACAGCTCTGTAAACAGAAATATACAAGGTATGGAGATGCAAACAGTATAACAAAATAAAACCTATACAAATTTGGTATCACCGTAATCCTACTGGCAGCAGAATAAAAATGCCATGTCATTTTTAGCGCAACAGTGAACGCCGTAATATTAAAACCCAAAAAACCTTGGCAAAATTGTGTTTTTCTCCAGTTTCATAATATAATAATATTTGCAAAGACAGGTGCACGCTGCGGTCTTACTAAACCCTCAAACTGATGTTAAAATTAAGAGATTAGGCAACATATCCTACTATGGAGAACATGGTAAGGTGTGTCTTTTTGCTGATGACACAAAGATTTGTAACAGGGTTGATGTTCCTGGAGGGATACACCAAATGGAAAAGGATTTAGGAAAACTAGAGGAATGGTCAAAAATCTGGCAACTAAAATGTAATGTTGATAAGTGCAAGATAATGCACCTGGGGCGTAAAAACCCAAGAGCAGAATATAAAATCAGTGATACAGTCCTAACCTCAGTATCTGAGGAAAGGGATTTAGGGGTCATTATTTCAGAAGACTTTAAAGGTAGGCAGACAATGTCACAGAGCAGCAGGGAAGAAATGCAAATGAGCTCTTTACAAGCTTTGCCTCTAATGCCACCAGATGTAAGGCAGCTATCCTATAGGTCAATATTCAGCTCTTAAAATATGCCTTGAGACATGACTTGGATATTAAATAAGCCAGCACCTCATCTGCAGACAGCTGTTCCGGGGTGATTGCCCCTCATCAGTGCAGAGCAGAGAATACTGGATTAACTGGGTAGGAGGCTTATATTGTTATACTGGTTATCACATCCACATAATTGCTATCTTGTGTAGGATATCTATTGTGGTACTTGTGGTCCGCTGCAGGCATCCTCCACTGTATGCATTTTTGCTGGGGATCACCATTAGCAACTGGCCACAAGTGCAGGATTTGCTCCCCTGTATATACATGCACAACTGCATATGGGTTTGAGCACTTCCTGCCTGTTTAACACCATGCCATTTTTTCAGTTTGTTTGTATATAGAGATGCCTGGAGGTGTATAAACTCCAATTTAAATGCGCCTGTTTTCCACCCAAAGGCTACATTTAGGTGCACCTGTGAGGCCTGGGCCATATCAGCCAGTCTTGAGTGGGACTCGCAGACTCCTCCCTCCTCCCATTGCTAGCATGGCTACATGCTGGAGGTAACTGGTGAGTTGTCTGTGAGTCGGACCTTACGCTTCTGTAATTAGCCCACTGGCTCCTGGTATTGCCCATACGGCACAGGTAGGTGAGTGTTAGGACCCGAGCTACTTGAGAAACCTTGGCGCGGTGCATGGGCTCAGTAAGACCGCAGTAAGACCTGTCTTTAAAAATATTATTATATTGTTTTACTGATTATCACATCCACATAATTTCTACCTTGTGTAGGATGTTTATTGCGGTACTTCTGGTCCGCTGCTCCACTGTATGTATTTTTGCTGGGGATCGCCATTAGCAATGGGCCACAAGTGCAGGATTTGCTCCCCTGTATATACATGCACAACTGCGTATGGGTTTGAGCACTTCCTGCCTGTTTAATACCATGCCATTTTTTCAGTTTGTTTTTCTCCAGTTTCCCCAACAAAGAATTTTTTTTATTTGCCATTTTCCATTACAATCAATGGTAAAATAAACAGTCCCATTAAGAAGTACAACTTGTCCTGCAAAAAACAAGCCTTATATAGTTGTGTGAACAGAAAGCAAAAATAATTATGGCTCTTGGAATGAAGGAATGAAAAATTTAAACTAGGCAATGTCCCGAAAGGATTAAAGTCTTCAACCAACTGCTCACCAGTAAAACTGGCTTAGACTACATTGTTCATCAATACTTAAAACCAGTCAAAGAAAACTTACTGAATGGTTTGCAAAAACTGTAAAGGCTTTACATTTTTTTTTAAATCAATTGGAATAGGATAAAACTACAATACCAAACACAGCCACTAACAGCTACTAACCTACCTGAGCATTGTGACACTTTCAAACATCTGATCGGCAAGAGTGCCAAGAGATGGAACCCCACTGACTTACCCACCAATCTAACAATGGCCATCCTAAAGATAAAAGGGATCCCTCATTCTAGACAATGGGCAGGGAGCAGCTACAAAGAGTATTTTTCCCTCATCTATGGCAGTACGAACTATGTAATGCTTCATTGATCCTACAGTGGTGCTGCTGGGGAATTAATTGCTCGCAGGATCCCCTACAGAATACAGCTAATTGCTGAGGGTCCCAGCAGGGACATACCCTATGATCTGCTAAATGTCAAGGGACTCTAGTTCAATAAAAACACCTAGCGTGGTGATAACTGAACTGTGCTTTTCAATGATTGTGCGTGTGATACCTAAATAGCTAATGTCCTAGTCCTTTACCAGTGACTGGGATGGGAGATGTTGGGAGAATGATTTTGTAAAATTAAATGGATTATCGCAGTAATTTAAAACTCCTATTTCTTCCAGTACATATCTGGGGGTCTTGTTTCTTCACTTTCTGTGGGTGGGCAGCAGCTCATCAGTAGAGACTATTAACTCGCCAATAGGCCTCTTGCACACGACCGTGGTTTGGTTCCGCATCCGAGCCGCATTTTTTGCATTTTTTGCATTTTTTGCAGCTCGGGTGAGGACCCATTCACTTCAATGGGGCCGCAAAAGATGCGGACAGCACTCCGTGTGTTGTCCGCATCCGTTGCTCCGTTCCGTGGCCCTTGCAAAAATTATAGATCATGTCCTATTCTTAAGAATAGGCATTTCTATAATGGGCCGTCTGTTCCGTTCTGCAAATTGCGGAAGGCACACGGGCGGCATCCTTGTTTTGTGAATCTGCAATTTGTGGACCGCAAAACACGGCACGTTCGTGTGCAAGAGACCTTACTAAGGGGAGATGAGACACAGTCCTGACCACCAGCCGTCCGGCAAGCAGCGTAGCCAGGGGCGTAGCTATAGGGCATGTAGAGGTAGCAGTCGCTACCAGGCCAAGGAGCCTGAGGGGGCCCAAAGACTCTTGTGCCATATAAGAATACACTGGTATTATAGAAAGTGCATGCAGGTCAAGTTACACCTCTGGCTGGAGGGAATGGGTAAGGTCAAGAATTTGCCACGGGGGTGCCATTTCAATTTTTGCCTCAGGCAGCAAGAAGGCTATGTGCTTCCCTGCCTCTGGCCACAAAGCACTGAGGGAAGGGGGGCCCAATCTGAACTCTTGCACCAGGGCCCATGAGCCTTTAGCTACATCCCTGAGTGGAGCGCAACAGTGCTTGCTGTTTCAATATCTTCCATTGCAGTACATGGGAGCTCTAGAAACAGTACAGCACATTAGGTTATGTTGTTTCCCTAACTCAGAAATCCAGCCGGCTGGTGGGCCTAACTGTCTGTCATCTCGTCTTAGTAAGACAACCCCTTTACCAAAAGCAACTTGCACTGAATGCTGGGAGATGTGGATGCTTCATGGTCTCATGTGACAAGCTGTTGCCCACCCACAGAAAGTGAAAAAACAAGTCCTCCAGATATGTGCTGTAAGACATAAGAGTTGTAAATTAGTAGGATAATCCATCTCCGGCCCGCCCCCATTATAGTCAATGGGGCCGGAGCGGACCTCCGGTGGCACGGTGCACTAGAAACATAGAATGTGTCAGCAGATAAGAACCATTTGGCCCATCTAGTCTGCCCAATATACTAAATACTATGGATAGCCCCTGGCCCTATCTTATATGAAGGATGGCCTTATGCCTATCCCATGCATGCTTAAACTCCTTCACTGTATTTGCAGCTACCACTTCTGCAGGAAGGCTATTCCATGCATCCACTACTCTCTCAGTAAAGTAATACTTCCTGATATTACTTTTAAACCTTTGCCCCTCTAATTTAAAACTATGTCCTCTTGTAGCAGTTTTTCTTCTTTTAAATATTCTCTCCTCTTTTACCTTGTTGATTCCCTTTATGTATTTAAAAGTTTCTATCATATCCCCTCTGTCTCGACTTTCTTCCAAGCTATACATGTTAAGGTATATTAATCTTTCCTGGTAAGTTTTATCCTGCAATCCATGTACTAGTTTAGTAGCTCTTCTCTGAACTCTCTCCAAAGTATCAATATCCTTCTGGAGATATGGTCTCCAGTACTACGCACAATACTCCAAATGAGGTCTCACCAGTGTTCTGTAGAGCGGCATGGGCACCTCCCTCTTTCTACTGGTAATGCCTCTCCCTATACACCCAAGCATTCTGCTAGCATTTCCTGCTGCTCTATGACATTGTCTGCCTACCTTTAAGTCTTCTGAAATAATGATCCCTAAATCCCTCACCACGCTTTTCCATCCTGCAGATTCCAGTAAAAAACATGGAACTCTATGGTGACGGATGCCACTGTATGGCATCTGTCTGAGGCATCCGTTAATGTATACATTTTCTGTACAGTCGTGGCCAAAAGTTTTGAGAATTACATAAATATTGGAAAAGTTGCAGCTTAAGTTTTTATAATAGCAATTTGCATATACTCCAGAATGTTAGGAAGAGTGATCAGATGAATTGCATAGTCCTTCTTTGCCATGAAAATTAACTTAATCCCCAAAAAAACCTTTCCACTGCATTTCATTGCTGTCATTAAAGGACCTGCTGAGATCATTTCAGTAATCGTCTTGTTAACTCAGGTGAGAATGTTGACGAGCACAAGGCTGGAGATCATTATGTCAAGCTGATTGGGTTAAAATGACCAATTTGACTGATAGGATTGTGCGATCTATGTAAGTGCTTGCTGTCTTGACGTATTGTACCAATACTGTCATAAATTGTCATGGCGCTCCTACTTGGGGCTTTGTTATTCTGTAAAGTTTAACCTGAAAACTTCAATAAAACTTGATTAATCTAAAATGACAGACTTGACCTGTTAAAAGGAGGGTGATGCTTGAAATCATTGTTCTTCCATTGTTAACCATGGTGACCTGCAAAGAAACGCGTGCAGCCATCATTGTGTTGCATAAAAATGGCTTCATAGGCAAGAATATTGTGGCTCTTAAGATTGCACCTCAATCAACAATTTATAGGATCATCAAGAACTTCAAGGAAAGAGGTTCAATTCTTGTTAAGAAGACTTCAGGGCGTCCAAGAAAGTCCAGCAAGCGCCAGGATCGTCTCCTAAAGAGGATTCAGCTGCGGGATCGGAGTGCCACCAGTGCAGAGCTTGCTCAGGAATGGCAGCAGGCAGGTGTGAGCGCATCTGCACGCACAGTGAGGCGAAGAACTTTTGGAAGATGGCCTGGTGTCAAGAAGGGCAGCAAAGAAGCCACTTCTCTCCAAAAAAACATCAGGGACAGATTGATCTTCTGCAGAAAATATGGTGAATGGACTGCTGAGGACTGGGACAAAGTCATATTCTCCGATGAAGCCTCTTTCCATTTGTTTGGGGCATCAGGAAAAAGGCTTGTCCGGAGAAGAAAAGGTAAGCGCTACCATCAGTCCTATGTCATGCCAACAGTAAAGCATCCTGAGACCATTCATGTGTGGGGTTGCTTCTCATCCAAGGGAGTGGGCTCACTCACAATTTTGCCCAAAAACACAGCCATGAATGAAGAATGGTACCAAAACACCCTCCAACAGCAACTTCTTCCAACAATCCAACAACAGTTTGGTGAAGAACAATGCATTTTCCAGCACGATGGAGCACCGTGCCATAAGGCAAAAGTGATAACTAAGTGGCTCGGGGACCAAAATGTTGACATTTTGGGTCCATGGCCTGAAAACTCCCCAGATCTTAATCCCATTGAGAACTGGTGGTCAATCCTCAAGAGGCGGGTGGACAAACAAAAACCCACTAATTCTGACAAACTCCAAGAAGTGATTATGAAAGAATGGGTTGCTATCAGTCAGGAATTGGCCCAGAAATTGATTGAGAGCATGCCCAGTCGAATTGCAGAGGTCCTGAAAAAGAAGGGCCAACACTGCAAATACTGATTCTTTGCATAAATGCCATGTAATTGTCGATAAAAGCCTTTGAAACGTATGAAGTGCGTGTAATTATATTTCACTACATCACAGAAACAACTGAAACAAAGATCTAAAAGCAGTTTAGCAGCAAACTTTGTGAAAACTAATATTTGTGTCATTCTCAAAACTTTTGGCCACGACTGTATACATTAATTAGATGACAAAAACATGATGTGAACCCAACTTACGGAAGTCAGATTGTTTCCACAGAATTCTTCTGCAGTGATGTTCATTACTTTATGTCCTAATAAAGTTGCTTTTTTTTAATGCAATAATATTTGCCAGTGTAATTAATAAATATTTGGTAACAGTGTGGCCCCTATTCACAGTATGATCTTTGGCTGTTCTGTGCACAACCTACTGACACTGCTAAGGCAGTGAAATTGTTTGTACAGGATACCTCTGGGGATTACCATAATTGCACTTAATTATATGGGTAGATATTTCGGCCTGATGAAAATGCAGCAAAACAATGTTGCTGTATATCTAATGCTTCATATGTAACCATAGGTATCTTGCTGTGTGACTCTTATGGGTGGGTTTACACTTTTGCAAGAAATAAAATGCAATAAAAACCACATCGTAAAAAATGTATGTCTTTTATAGTGACTGTGGCTTTTACAAGTAAAACAAATGTTTTTCGCCTGTAAAAATGGCATTTAAAGGGGTTCTGCTGTTTTTTTTAACTGATGATCTATCCTCTGGATAGATCATCAGCTTCTGATCGGCGGGGGTCCGACACCTGGGACCCCTGCCGATCAGCTGTTTAAGAAGGCAGCGGCGCTTATGAGATCTATAAAAATATGTACAACATAGTAGTAATTCTGCTAAAATCCTGCAGGGTTCCACATATGTGTGTAAAAGGGATGCTTCAAACATCTGTAATTGTATTGTATGGTATTTCCTATCTTCTGGCTGGCAATGTCATTTGCATCCATTCGCCCCTAGGTGTTGCTGGCACCACCTGATTAATGAGCAAAAAACTGATTTTCTAAGGGAATGAACAATCACAGTAGCGCTCACTCTTCCCTTTACAAAGGGGATGATTGCTGCCTGTAAATGCAGCTCTCCCCTCTGCTTAAGGATACATTCAGATGACTGGAAGTGTTTTGTGTTCCGCAAAATGCAGATCTGCAAAGCACAGATACTGGCCATGTGCGTTCCTCATTTTGCGGAACGCACAGGGCCAGCCATATATAGAAATGCGGACGTTCTCCATTTTTTTGGCGGTGTCGCGGAACTACGGACGCGGACAGCACATGGTGTGCTGTCTGCATCTTTTACAACCCTATTGAAATGAATGGGTCTGCACCCATTCCACAAAATTAAGGAACGGGTGCGGACTCAGAAATACGGTTGTCTGAATGTGGCCTAATGGTTAGTTCCTGATAAGAATCTGTTTAGTTGGTCCATGTCCAAGGGCTTGTATTTATCTTGTATTGATCCTGACTTACGACCTATACTATGCTCCAGTATTTAGCTGGTCATCATTAGAAACAAATCCCCAACAGCTTGGCTCAGCTCCTACAATGCAATGTTACGATTAGTTTTCTTACAGCATACTACCATATAAAACCTGGTGTATATTGCATTTCTCGTAAGGCAGATAACCAGAGCAAGCTCTGTGTTCACATTGGTTGTAAGTTATGGAGCTAGTTTTCTGGTGTAAAAAAAAAAAAGAAAAGCTGCAAATTTTGTCACATGACATTTTTGCTAAAGAATGTGGGACTTTTTGTGATTTTATGCTATGTTTGCCAGTTTTATTAAGTGGGCAAAATAAGAACAATGCACAGAAGAAGGACTTGATAGTGGCACAGCTATGAGACGAAGCCCCGGGTCAAGAGATATGGTGAAGGCTTTATTAGTTGTAATCCAACGCGTTTCAGGTCTGTCCCAGTCTGTTTGTCAAGTCAATCACAACTGTGTTCTTCTGTGCATGCTCCTTGCTGACATCCGGGCCTCACTCAGGACATGGCAAGTGTTATCCAAGTGTGCAGCAACCAACTGACTCCTACTTAACAGGCACAACCACTAGAGGGAAACAGCTCCTGTCACAGCATATTTCTTAGGGCGCATTCACAAGACTGTAAGAGTTTTGCGGTCTGCAAGTGGCAGATCGACTAAACACGGATACTGGAAAAAATGCAAAATGCCGAACGCACGCGGCCAGTGCTATATAGAGAATGCCTATTCTTGTCTGCAGTTGCTGTCCGCATGTGAAATGAATGCGGCGTGTGAATGCACCCTTATATCGATAGTCCTGCCCATGGTGCACTTCTTTTTTTTTCATAATATGCAAGAAAATAGACTAGGCTAGCCAGATTTAAACTGGAATATGATCTCTAGACATATGTAAAGATCCATAAACTTTCAAATATTCCCCTCACTATAAAGTCCCCCCCACTGAGTAAGGGGAGCTGCAGCTGCGCCTAGGACATATAACTAATGAATGTGTTGTCACATGACCTAGGGAATGCTGTGAGAAGGCTACTGCAAGCGCCAGTGCCTTCTCGAACAGCTGATCGGCAGGGGTCCCTGTAGTCAGAACCCCACTGATCAGATACTGATAATCTATCCAGCGGATAGGTCATCAGTAAAAAGATCTCAGAAAACCCCTTTAACCATTGCATTCTGTCAGCACAAGAAGCAGCCAGTAGAGAACTAAGTTCAAGAACCGGTGTAGCTCCAACTCATTAAAAGAAGATTGAGGATGAAGGTCTTCAGAATTCTGCTCTCCAAAGACTCCCTGGAGCAGTTTATGATTTCAGAGATCTCCTGACTCCTGAACCAGGCTGTACTGCCAAAAATGATTTCAACCGTTTGAACTCCAGGTATCCGTTTGTGTAAAGATGGGGTGAAAAAGTTATTTGAGGAACTCCCATCTCTGGAATGATCATGTACTGGTTTGGAAACATCAACCGTGATCATAAATTTGTGATAAACTGAGGAAGCAGCAGCTCAGTCAAAACTTTTCTACTAAGGTCCAGGAATGATAACAAACTAGAAGAGCAAAAATGTGTTTTTGGAAAGATACTTCCTGGTGGGAGGGTGAGGGCCAAAGTAAAATACCACTAGTAAACATAAGTCTATGCCAGGTTCTGTCATGGCTGTGTATGAATCCAGGGGCATAACTATAATTCATAGGGGACCATGGCAAAATAAGATGGGGCCCCTACCAACTAGTGACAGAAAATAAAACCGCAGCATAAGCAACAGTAATTAGGTATATATACACATAATATATGAAAACCCACGTTACAGCAAAAAGCCACCATGTTATCCCCACAAAAAGTACCATGTTCCTGCCCCAAATTAGGACCTCACAAACTTTGGGCCCCATAGCAAGTGCTATGGCCATAACTATGCCCCTATATGTAGCGCTGTGTCCCTTTTTATTGCAAGTGACACTAACCCTGTAAAAATGGCAACCATTATGCCACTGACAATAACAGTATGTCAGTAGCAATGACAGCCACAGTGCCCCCATTACAGTGACAGCCAGAGCGCTCCAAAACAAGGAAAGAAACATTGCTCTTATAACAGTAACAATCAAGGACTCCCAAAACAGTGACAGCAACATCTCCTCCATAACGGTGACAGGCACAGTGTCCTCATAGCAATGACAGCCACCCAGGTATCTAACAGGTGAAAAGTATTATACTGAGGTGAGGAGCAGAACATATATAATATATACTATTACTGCATGTCTGTCAGTCTAATAGTGTCCCTGTGTCTCATCTGTGTATATTGTTAGTCTTTTTTCCACTTGACAACATCACCTAGAGACTGATTCGGCAGCCATTTTACAACTCACCTATAGACAAGCACATTTACCTTATTTTTCGCCCATAAGACGCACTGGCCCATAAGACGCTAGGTTTTAGAGGAGGATAATAAGAAAATATTTTTTCCATTGCACCTCAAGTCAGACCAGCAATCAGACCCCCAATGTTAATCAGACCTCAGATCAGACCCCCAATGCCTCAGATCAGCCCCCCCATGTCAGCCATCAGAACCCCATGTCAGCCATCAGCCCCCACATCAGCCATCATGCCCCCATATCAGCCATCATGCCTCCATGTCAGCCATCATGCCCCCATGTCAGCCATTATGCCCCCATGTCAGCCATCATGCTCCCATGTCACCCATCAGCCCCCCATTGTCAGCCATCATGCCCCCATGTCAGCCATCATCCCCCCATTTCAGCCATCATGCCCCCCATGTCAGCCATCAGCGCAAATTAAAAATAAATAAATAACTTACCTCTCCTGCTCCTGGACGCTGCCGCTCCTCACCACCAGCTCTCTCTTCTTCCTGGTTCTCGGCTGTCAGCTGTGATGGCTGCACACAGTGAGGTCAGATGGTGCGCAGTCCTTTACAGCAGACAGCTGAGAGGAGGACCAAGAAGCGGTGAGTACAGATCCTTCACCGCTTCCCGGTTCTCTAGTACTGATGAAAGGCTTCCAAAATGGAAGCGCTTCATTAGTATTCGCCCCATAACACTCAGGGGCATTTTTCCCCCACTTAAAGGGGTTCTTCGGAAATTAAGAAAATGAAAATACTTAAAGGGTTTCTACCACTTGAATATCACATATTTGGTGTTCAGACACTAGCGATTCGCTAGTGTCTGTTCTTGCCTACAAGCTAATTATCACATTAATCCGGGCTGCCGATACCTCAAAAAAAGCACTTATATCTTTATGCAAATGAGCCTCTAGGTGCTATGCAGGCGTTTTTCTAAGCACCTAGAGGCTCCGTCTACCTTGCATTTTGCCGCCCTGCGCCTCGCTCCAGCACGCCCATCTCTCACTGTAATCGATCCTCCCCCTGCTTCAGCCTTCCGAAATCCCGCGCCTGCGCCGTCCGTCGCGGCATTCGGAGGCATTCGGCGCAGGCGCAGTCAATGTCTGACCGCTCCCTGCTCAGACATTTCAACTGCGCCTGCGCCGATGACGTCACAGAGCTCCGTGGGACAGACGAAGCCCAGCAGCAAGCGGTCAGACATTGACTGCGCCTGCGCCGAATGCCTCCGAATGCCGCGACGGACGGCGCAGGCGCGGGATTTCGGAAGGCTGAAGCAGGGGGAGGATCGATTACAGTGAGAGATGGGCGTGCTGGAGCGAGGCGCAGGGCGGCAAAATGCAAGGTAGACGGAGCCTCTAGGTGCTTAGAAAAACGCCTGCATAGCACCTAGAGGCTCATTTGCATAAAGATATAAGTGCTTTTTTTGAGGTATCGGCAGCCCGGATTAATGTGATAATTAGCTTGTAGGCAAGAACAGACACTAGCGAATCGCTAGTGTCTGAACACCAAATATGTGATATTCAAGTGGTAGAAACCCTTTAAAGGGGTAGTCCCATAAAAAATATTCTGCAGCTTTCTGTCATGGTCTTACCTTCTTGCTGTTCTCCTTCGTTTGACATGTGCTGGCGGCCATCTTGGTTTCTGGGTTTCTTGTAGCCTCCCACCCTGCTGCTTCTCCTTCCCACTGGGAGGAGCTGGATGCCTAGCTCATATATATAGGAGGTCTGTGGCTTCAGTTCCTTGCTTGGTCCTCCTGTGTTCACATGCTTCTAAGACTGCTGCTGCTTCTGGTTCCTGATCCTGGCCTCGTCTGACTACCCCGCTGGTTCCTGATCCTGGCTTCGTCTGACTACCCTGCTGGTTCCTGATCCAGGCTTCGTCTGACTACCCTTCTGGTTCCTGACCTCTGGCTTCGCAAGACCCTGCTTCGGTTTAGCCATCCATTTGGACTTTTGCTTACAGCTTGATTTTCAATAAAGCCTTCTTATTTCCACTTATCTCTTGTTGCACGTCTGGTTCATGGTTCCATGACATTAGGACCAAGCCATGAATTCTGACGGTACAGGGCCATCCTCGCTACTTACGCTGGTTGCCAGACTTGATCAGCAGGATCACCTGTTGGGTCGGTTCGCTGTGGCGTTGCAAACCCTGCTTGAACGCACGGCTCATTTCGCTTCCGTTGCCGATGGGTCGGTTGTCGCTCCTGGGCCCGCTCCTACTGCCGCTCCGGTTGTTGCGCCAGAGTCTACCCCGACACCTGTTGCTGCGCCTGCGATGTCTCGGGGTATGACCGGTTCTGCCCCCCTTCCACAGCGCTTTGGGGGAGAGCCAACTCAGTGCCGAGGTTTCCTTAACCAGGTGGGCATTTATTTCGAGTTGCTGCCACATGCCTTTCCCACTGAGAGATCAAAGGTGGGCTTCTTGATCTCGCTGCTCTCGGACAAGGCCTTGGCCTGGGCCAGCCCTTTATGGGAGAACAACAATCCGGTGGTTGCCGAGTTTTCCGGTTTTGTTGCTTCTCTTCGGAAGGTATTCGATGTGCCGGCTCGTGCTGCCTCTGCTGCGAAGCTCCTTATGTCCATCAGACAGGGTTCACGATCCGTAGCTGAATACACCATTGAGTTTCGTACCCTGGCAGCAGAGGTGGGCTGGAATAATGAGGCTCTGGTCGCTGCTTTCTCTCATGGTCTCTCGGATGCCTTGAAGGATGAGGTTGCAGCTAAGGACCTACCAGTGGAGCTCGAGTCTCTTATTTCTTTCCTGATTTTGATTGACACCAGACTCAGGGAGAGACCTTCCTTTAAGGAGAACCTGCGGAGGTCTTCTAACAGATTGGCGCCTACGTTTGCTGTCCCACCCGTGCCTCCCTCTCCTCCCACGCCTCCTGGGGATGACTTGTCTGGGGGTGAACCCATGCAGCTGGGGTTTGCTCGCCTGTCCGAGGGGGAGAGGGTACTCCGGAGACGCGAGGGCCGATGCATGTACTGTGGTCTCGGTGGGCATTTTCGGTTGGCATGTCCGAACCGTCCGGGAAACGCTCGCACCTGAGATCCTGTCGGGGGCAGATCTTGGGTGGAGTCTCCTCGTCCCCGGTTTCCCGTGTTGACAAACCACTGATCACTGTTGTCCTCTCCTGGGTCGGGGGCTCGGTGACGACCCAGGCGTTGGTGGACTCTGGTGCTGGTGGTTTGTTCATTGATAGTGTGTTTGCTGCCGCCAATTCCATTCCTCTGCAGCCTCGAGGTTCCCCACTGGCTCTTGAGGCGATAGACGGCAGACCCCTTCTGCCGTCACACGTGACTCATGAGACCCTTCCAGTGGGGATAGCCATTGGTGCCGTTCACAGAGAGTCGGTCTGTCTCCAGGTTATTTCGTCTCCACACTACTCGGTGGTCTTGGGGTACCCCTGGCTCTAGAAGCATAATCCGACTTTCGATTGGAGATCGGCCGAGATCCTCTCGTGGTCACCGCAGTGTGGGGCTAGTTGCATCCATGGGCCTGTCAAGTTGCTGTGTACTTCCTCGGACTCTCTGTTGCCTCCTGAATACGAAGAGTACCGGGATGTATTCGATAAGGTGCGCGCGGTTGCCCTACCTCCGCACCGCCCATACGATTGTGCCATAGAGTTACAATCTGGTGCCGTTCCTCCTCGTGGCAAAGTCTATCCACTGTCGGTAGCGGAGAATGAGGCCATGGAGGAGTACGTGAGGGAGGCGCTTTCACGCGGACACATTCGCAAATCCTCGTCCCCGGCAGGGGCTGGATTTTTCTTTGTGAAAAAGAAGGGCGGTGAGTTGAGGCCTTGCATCGATTACAGGGGTCTCAATCGCATCACGATCAAGAACGCTTACCCGATACCCTTGATTTCCGAGCTGTTCGATCGCCTCAAAGGGGCCACGGTCTTTACCAAACTCGACCTGAGGGCGGCATATAACCTGGTAAGGATCAAGGCGGGCGATGAGTGGAAGACCGCGTTTAACACCAGGACCGGTCATTATGAATCCTTGGTTATGCCCTTTGGGTTGTGCAATGCGCCCGCAGTCTTCCAGGAATTCATCAACAATGTTTTCCGTGACCTGTTGCAGCAGTGTGTGGTGGTCTATTTGGATGACATCTTGGTATATTCTGAATCCATGGAGCCCCACATTATGGATGTCAGACGAGTGTTGCAACGGTTACGAGAGAACAAGCTGTTCGGTAAGCTTGAGAAATGCGAATTTCACCGATCCCAGGTAACCTTCTTAGGTTACATCATTTCCGCTGAGGGGTTCTCCATGGATCCCGAGAAGGTTTCGGCTGTCTTACAGTGGCCCCAGCCCAGTGGTCTTCGTGCCCTGCAGCGCTTTTTGGGCTTCGCCAATTATTATCGGAAGTTCATCAGGGACTTTTCTATGCTAGCCAAGCCTCTCACGGATCTGACCAGGAAGGGCAGTAATTTCCAGGTCTGGCCGCTCGAGGCCATCCGAGCTTTTGAGGCTCTAAAGTCCGCCTTTGCGTCGGCTCCGATTCTGTCGCATCCCAACCCTGGGTTGCCCTTTGTCCTCGAGGTGGACGCGTCTGAGACGGGAGTAGGCACCCTTCTGTCTCAGCGTAGAACACCAGAGGGTCCTCTGCTTCCTTGTGGGTTTTACTCCCGGAAACTGTCTTCCGCGGAGTGCAACTATCAGATTGGTGACAGGGAGTTATTGGCCATCGTGCAGGCCCTTAAAGAATGGAGGCACTTGCTCGAGGGTTCGGTGGTTCCGGTTCTCATCCTGACGGACCACAAGAATCTGACCTACCTTTCTGAGGCCAAGAGATTGACACCACGTCAGGCCAGATGGGCTCTGTTCTTGTCACGTTTTAATTACGTGGTCTCCTACCTACCCGGTTCCAAGATGGCCTTCTCTACGTTCCGACATCGCCGCATATGTAGCGGCATGCTCCGTTTGTGCCCAGAGTAAGTCCCCTCGGCACCTTCCGTTGGGCCTTTTGCAACCCATAGCCACCGGGGAGCGCCCATGGTCACACCTGGGGATGGATTTCATTGTGGACCTCCCTGCATCCCGAGGCCATACGGTCATTCTCATGATTGTGGATCGGTTTTCCAAAATGTGCCACTGTGTTCCTCTCAAGAAGTTACCCTCTGCATAAGAGTTGGCCACGATTTTCGCCAGGGAGGTCTTCCGGTTGCACGGTTTGCCCAAGGAGATTGTGTCGGATCGGGGGAGTCAGTTTGTGTCCAGGTTCTGGCGCGCCTTTTGCTCCCAGTTGGGGATTCATCTCTCTTTCTCCTCGGCCTACCACCCTCAGTCCAATGGGGCCGCAGAACGATCCAATCAGGCCTTGGAGCAATTCCTTCGTTGCTATGTCTCCGATCACCAAGACAATTGGGTTGACCTCCTGCCTTGGGCTGAGTTTGCCAGGAACACGGCGGTGAACTCTTCCTCTGGGACGTCTCCCTTCATGGCCAATTATGGGTTCCAACCTGCCGTGTTACCGGAGGTATTCTCTCCCCAGGATATTCCGGCTGTGGAGGATCACCTTTCCGTCCTACGTGCTTCTTGGGTACAGATCCAGAGGTCCCTTGAGGTCTCTGCGCAGCGCCAGAGACTCCAGGCTGATCGCAGACGAGCGCCCGCTCCTTCCTACCAGGTCGGAGACCGTGTATGGTTGTCCACCCGCAACCTCAACCTTCGAGTGCCCACTCCCAAGCTGGCGCCTCGCTTTGTTGGTCCCTTCCGAGTGCTTCGCAGGGTAAACCCGGTAGCCTATGCCCTTGCGCTTCCTCCTGGCATGCGGATCTCCAACGTGTTTCATGTCTCCCTGTTGAAGCCATTGGTGTGTAATCGTTTCACTTCCTCGGTTCCTCAGCCTCGTCCGGTCCAAGTGGGCAATCGTGAGGAGTATGAGGTGAGCAATATCCTGGACTCACGCCTGGTCCGCGGTCGGTTGCAGTTTTTGGTCCATTGGCGTGGTTATGGTCCAGAGGAGCGTTCCTGGGTTCCCTCCGCAGATGTCCATGCTCCTGCCTTGCTCCGAGCCTTCCACGCACGCTTCCCTCAGAAACCGTTCCTTACTCCGCGGAGGAGGGGCCCTTGAGGGGGAGGTACTGTCATGGTCTTACCTTCTTGCTGTTCTCCTTCGTTTGACATGTGCTGGCGGCCATCTTGGTTTCTGGGTTTCTTGTAGCCTCCCACCCTGCGGCTTCTCCTTCCCACTGGGAGGAGCTGGATGCCTAGCTCATATATATAGGAGGTCTGTGGCTTCAGTTCCTTGCTTGGTCCTCCTGTGTTCACATGCTTCTAAGACTGCTGCTGCTTCTGGTTCCTGATCCTGGCCTCGTCTGACTACCCCGCTGGTTCCTGATCCTGGCTTCGTCTGACTACCCTGCTGGTTCCTGATCCAGGCTTCGTCTGACTACCCTTCTGGTTCCTGACCTCTGGCTTTGCAAGACCCTGCTTCGGTTTAGCCATCCATTTGGACTTTTGCTTACAGCTTGATTTTCAATAAAGCCTTCTTATTTCCACTTATCTCTTGTTGCACGTCTGGTTCATGGTTCCATGACACTTTCAAACCAGCACTTGGATCTGAATACTTTTGTATTTGTATGTAATAAAAAAAAATTGTATAGCCACTGAGTTATTCACTGAAGTCTGTCTGTGTAGCGTCACCTGCTCTTATTTATTTCTTTGACCTGCTCACTGAGATGGCCGCACATGCTTAGTTTTATCCTTCAACTGCATCCTGAGCTGTGATAGGGAGAGTCTAGACACACCCCCTGAGCTGTGATAGGGAGAGTATAGACACGCCCCCAGAGCTGTGATAGGGAGAGTATAGACACGCCTACTGAGCAGCAGTAGAAAAGACACTCTCCTTCAGCTGTCAGCTTGATATAAATCTAGCAGAGCAATGAATGGGGAGATCACTGGATCCATGTGAGGTACAGGGCTGGTTCTAGCTTTGTTAGAAAGAGATTGTCTTGTACTATATGATGTCTGATTTTCGTTTTTTGCAATAATCATTGGATAACCCTTTTAAATATTACATTATTATAAATATATTTCCAAATACCTTTCATTAGCTATTATGGCTCGTTTGGCTGTGGCGTAGTCATTAGCAGAAATAAAATGTCCGCCGTCCTATTAGTAACCACAAAACCTGTCCTAATAACACAGGAGGACACATTACTTCAGAACACTGAGGTAAAGAGCTGACTTATCCTCCTCTCGGCTCTGCCTGTCAGGGATTATGAATACAGATTATAAGATCTTCAGCTGAATCTCTATGGGAATGGAGTTCATGAGGAGACATGAAATACAGAGAGGATGGACAGGACAGACTGTGGTAATGTCACGGATGATATTGCAGATAGCTGGAAGTTATGGATAAACATCCGACTGGCTTGATCCCAAACTAAGGAGCATAAAGGTGACCCCTGTAAAACCCTAAGTGCTCACCCTGACTGCTAAGCACTCACAAGGGTCTCAGAGGTAGAGGATTGCATGCCCTCGTACCTAGACTGTGTGACACCTGAAAACCCTATAATAGTGAGGGGACACGACCACCGGCTCCCTGCACTTAATACGGAGGGAGTCAGGGTCACCTAGAATCAAGCCAGCAAAGAAACACAATACAAGAAAAGACTTATTTGAACAAGCAGTAACAGAAGTCTCCAGCAGTGATTACTTCAATCCAGGAAGTAGTATATACTGCAAAGTGAGGCAGTATGGGAGGGAATATAAAGGGAGGCAATTAGTGTGAATAGGTGACAGCTGGGAGAAGGAAAGGAGATGACAAAGTGAAACCAAAACAAAGAACATCATGCAAGAGGTACAGAAGAACGTCTGCCAGATCTTCTCAGAGAGCTGGCGGTGATAGGTAATGTGTTGCTGTGGTAATGGAGACTGCATACAACTGCTGCTGCTCATTACCCACACCTCACCCCCCTCTGCATTCTGACCAATATTTCAGTTGGTAAAATTGGGACATATAAGCCCTGTCCCAGGAACACCCCAAACCCGCTCTTGAACACCCACTTATGGGTAGGGTTTTGTTACCCCTCACACTCATTTTCAGCTTGGGACAGTTCAAATTTGCCGGGACTGTCTGAAAATCAGGGACAGTTCCGGCAAATTTGGGACAGTTGGCAAGTATGTCTCTGTACTTCATGTCTTCTAAGGAACTTCATTCATACAGAGATTCAGCTGAAGATCTTATCAGCTGTATTCAGGATCATAATCCCTGACAAGTAAAAGAGGAGGATGAGGCAGCTCTTTATCTCAGTGTTCTGAAGTAACTTGTCCTGCTGTGTGATTAAGACAGGTTTTAGGTGTACTGTGTGATCAGGACAAGTTTTGTGTGTACTAATAGGACAGCGGCCATTTTATTTCCCCTGATGATTTCTCCCTAGACAAACCGAGCCATTATAACTAATGAAAGGTATTTGGGAATATATAATAAAGTAATATTTAAGTATTTTCAGTAATTTTATTTTCTTAATTACCGGAGAACCCCTTTAATGTTGGGGGTCACATGACTGCTACCATGTTTCTTTTAGACCATGTTTACATTACACTGGACTGACCCATGGGCTATACATTCTACTGTACATATCGGGGCCAACTGTCTGATATAAGAAAAGTATACAAGCAGAATTCTAAGTACATGTATATTAGAAAATTGTGTGATCACTTACTATTTAAAGAAATAAAAAAATAAGTAAAAACTGGAATACCCCATTAAGTTGCATGATTTTTGCAAACATTTAAAGGGGTTGTTCAGCCTGTTTGTATTATCTGATTGGTGGTGGTCTGACACCCAGCACCCCCGCCAATCAGCTGTTTGAAGAGGAGGCAGCGCTCCGTTTCGTCTTGAAAGTGCAGTGTAGTGACCAGTACCCGTGAATGGAGCGAGTACTTGTCATTACACTTCACAACCGCTCTACTGAAGACAATGGGTAGTGTAATGACCAGGAAGCTGCACTCGTATGGAGTGCTGCCTCCTCTTCAAACAGATGATCGGCGGGGGTGCCTGGTGTCAAACCCGTGTTTGATCTGATATTGATGATCTATCCTCAGGATAGGTCACCAATATAAACAGCCGGCACAACTCCTTTTCTTGACTGTAGGAACCTCTAATAAGTTATGGGGGTGATTCTACATTCTCCCGGATTCATGCATATTGGAATATTTCAGTCTTTGAACGTTACTTTACTATTGCTCCCTTTCATCGTCACATTGACCTCATCTACATAATACACTGCAGAAAATGCACACAGCGAAAGAGCAAAAGACCTGTTCTTGGCTGACTCCGAACCCTCCCCCCTTCAGCAGCAACCTGTCCCCTGAATATTCAGGTATGTTTCAGATGTGCGTCATGCTTGTAGCATCCCTTCCCTTTCTAAGACATGAAACCCATAAAAACGCCACATTACATAAGACATAGGCTGTCATCCAGATGCCATTGTAATCCTGTAACCCTTGTGTTTCTAACCTTAGCCCTGATGGTTAACCATGCAGAAGATCTTTTTGCTGTGTTACCTAGGTTACTAAGGATGCTGTGACGTGGTACCCAGTCTGGTTGCTGAGGGTGACTAGACAGCCAATGAGTGGTCAATTCAGGAAATTACCACAAGGAACATGACACTACGGCTTCTATTCAATAGAGAAACTGGAAGGAGCCAGCTGAATAACAACAGAGTTCATATTCTAATAAGTCGGAGCACCATGATGACAGACGCGATTGCTAGCGGTGGGATATTTATAGGCTGAGTTCGAATTAGATCAGGAGCCATATGGTATCATCTAGAGGAACTCGTGGCACACAAGCAATACTGCAGTACAAACATGCGACATCTATCCTCCATGGTTCAGTTATTAGCCAGCAACCCTTCCGTATGATATTTCAGCCATATTTGTTGCTGGTTACTTGATCTCAATGGTGTTACCCAAGATGCCAAAGATGTGCACTGGGAAAAGGAGTGCATTTGGATTTTACGATGGGGCGCTACCTCCTTAGTGTATCCTCAATACTTTCTATTTTTGCATAGTACTAAGAAATAATACTAGGGGGCCATTCACACAGCTTTTTTGACCGATGATTTTGTAGTGATTCAGTGTTTGGTCAAGTATGGATTTTGCTTGATTCATTTTTCTATAGTCAATGGGCCAGATTTATCATTACTCTGACAGCTCACTCCACTTTAACATATGGCTAAAGTCAGTTTTAGCCAAGTCAGATTTATGATTGGCCCTTTAAGACTTTAATAAATGTGGTTTGGCGGTAGCAGTTTATCCGTCAGTAAGCAGCTTTACAAAAGTCGCACGTTTTTATGAAAAAGTTGCACGTTTTTATGCAAAAGTCGCATGTTCTATTAAAAAGTCTCATAAGATAAGCATGGTCCTCACTGGAGTGAAATTGCGACTTTTTTGCGACTTTTTAAATAGTTCCAATAGTAAATCTGTCTAGAGATTCATTTACATAAGAAAACACGCCCACTTTCAGAAAACTGGCGAGCATAGTGCAGAGCAGAAAAAAGTTGCAAATTTGTGTGCAGTTTTAGCATTTGGGACTTTTTTTGGGGACTTTTTCACTCCATTATTCTGACCTGAGCTAATGATAAATCTGGCCCAATGTATTTGAGTTCTATATTCAATGTCTTTGAGTTCTCATGTTTCGTCTTCATCCTGTCTCACAACCCTCATCCTGTTATCACTATACAAAAGGGAAGACAAAGACAGATTCCAGAGTAACAATCCGCTTATCTTGACGGCTTGCAGCTACTAATGACATCCACAGCAAGAATGCAGAGACCTCAGCAGACAACACAATCCTTACAAGATGATGATGGTGATAATGGTAGGTCTAAACGCAGTGGACTGTGAGGCTTCTACAAGGTCTGTTACTGCAATACAATGATGTATAAAAAGGAATCAAATCATAATTGTCACAACTGCACACACATGCAACACGACAGGCCATGAGGGGCACTCACAGCACCCGAGACCATGAATGTGACTGTAAGGCCCCTTTCACACGAGCGAGTATTCCGCGCGGGTGCGATGCGTGAGTTGAACGCACTGCACCCGCACTGAATCCTGACCCATTCATTTCTATGGGGCTGTTCACATGAGCGGTGATTTTCACGCATCACTTATGCGTTGCGTGAAAATCGCAGCATGCTCTATTTTGTGCGTTTGCGGATGCGGTGCGATTTTCACGCATGGGTTCTAGGTGACAGTCTATTCACTGTATTATTTTCCCTTATAACATGGTTATAAGGGAAAATAATAGCATTCTGACTACAGAATGCATAGTATAATAGTGCTGGAAGGGTTAAAAAAATAAAAAAGTTAACTCACCTTATCCTCTTGTTCGCGTAGTTCGTTCCCGGTCTGTGTTCTTTGCTAGCTGTGGGCTTGGGCTAAAGGACCTTTGATGACGTCAGATCACATGCTCCATCACCACGGTGATGGACCATGTGTCATGGAACCATGAACCAGACGTACAACAAGAGATAAGTGGAAATAAGAAGGCTTTATTGAAAATCAAGCTGTAAGGCAAAAGTCCAAACGGATGGCTAAACCGAAGCAGGGTCTTGCGAAGCCAGAGGTCAGGAACCAGAAGGGTAGTCAGACGAAGCCTGGATCAGGAACCAGCAGGGTAGTCAGACGAAGCCTGGATCAGGAACCAGCAGGGTAGTCAGACAAAGCCAGGATCAGGAACCAGAAGCAGCAGCAGTCTTAGAAGCATGTGAACACAGGAGGACCAAGCAAGGAACTGAAGCCACAGACCTCCTATATATATGAGCTAGGCATCCAGCTCCTCCCAGTGGGAAGGAGAAGCCGCAGGGTGGGAGGCTACAAGAAACCCAGAAACCAAGATGGCCGCCAGCACATGTCAAACGAAGGAGAACAGCAAGAAGGTAAGGCCATGACAGTACCTCCCCCTCAAGGGCCCCTCCTCCGCGGAGTAAAGAACGGTTTCTGAGGGAAGCGTGCGTGGAAGGCTCGGAGCAAGGCAGGAGCATGGACATCTGCGGAGGGAACCCAGGAACGCTCCTCTGGACCATAACCACGCCAATGGACCAAAAACTGCACCCGACCGCGGACCAGGCGTGAGTCCAGGATATTGCTCACCTCATACTCCTCACGATTGCCCACTTGGACCGGACGAGGCCGAGGAACCGAGGAAGTGAAACGATTACACACCAGTGGCTTCAACAGGGAGACATGAAACACATTGGAGATCCGCATGCCAGGAGGAAGCGCAAGGGCATAGGCTACCGGGTTTACCCTGCGAAGCACTCGGAAGGGACCAACAAAGCGAGGCACCAGCTTGGGAGTGGGCACTCGAAGGTTGAGGTTGCGGGTGGACAACCATACGCGGTCTCCGACCTGGTAGGAAGGAGCGGGCGCTCGTCTGCGATCAGCTTGGAGTCTCTGGCGCTGCGCAGAGACCTCAAGGGACCTCTGGATCTGTACCCAAGAAGCACGTAGGACGGAAAGGTGATCCTCCACAGCCGGAATATCCTGGGGAGAGAATACCTCCGGTAACACGGCAGGTTGGAACCCATAATTGGCCATGAAGGGAGACGTCCCAGAGGAAGAGTTCACCGCCGTGTTCCTGGCAAACTCAGCCCAAGGCAGGAGGTCAACCCAATTGTCTTGGTGATCGGAGACATAGCAACGAAGGAATTGCTCCAAGGCCTGATTGGATCGTTCTGCGGCCCCATTGGACTGAGGGTGGTAGGCCGAGGAGAAAGAGAGATGAATCCCCAACTGGGATCAAAAGGAGTGCCAGAACCTGGACACAAACTGACTCCCCCGATCCGACACAATCTCCTTGGGCAAACCGTGCAACCGGAAGACCTCCCTGGCAAAAATCGTGGCCAACTCTTGTGCAGAGGGTAACTTCTTGAGAGGAACACAGTGGCACATTTTGGAAAACCGATCCACAATCATGAGAATGACCGTATGGCCTCGGGATGCAGGGAGGTCCACAATGAAATCCATCCCCAGGTGTGACCATGGACGCTCCCCGGTGGCTATGGGTTGCAAAAGGCCCAACGGACGGTGCCGAGGGGACTTACTCTGGGCACAAACGGAGCATGCCGCTACATATGCGGCGATGTCGGAACGTAGAGAAGGCCACCAGAACAGACGTGAAACAGCCCAGGACAGCTGATTCTTTCCAGGATGCCCCGCGGCCTTGGAGTTATGGTAGGTTCGCAACAACCGAGTGCGCAACTCCTCAGGCACAAAACATCTGCCGTTGGGTCTCCCAGAGGGAGCACCAGATTGAGCCGCCAAAATCTGCTCACCCAGGGGAGAGGTCAGGCTGGTGCGAATGGCGGCCAGGATCTGATTCGGAGGTATGACCGAAGTCGGAATCGACTCCTCCCCGGACAGCTCGGAGTACTGCCGTGATAAGGCATCCGCTCTGATGTTCTTGGAACCGGGTAGGTAGGAGACCACGTAATTAAAACGTGACAAGAACAGAGCCCATCTGGCCTGACGTGGTGTCAATCTCTTGGCCTCAGAGAGGTAGGTCAGATTCTTGTGGTCCGTCAGGATGAGAACCGGAACCACCGAGCCCTCGAGCAAGTGCCTCCATTCTTTAAGGGCCTGCACGATGGCCAATAACTCCCTGTCACCAATCTGATAGTTGCACTCCGCGGAAGACAGTTTCCGGGAGTAAAACCCACAAGGAAGCAGAGGACCCTCTGGTGTTCTACGCTGAGACAGAAGGGCGCCTACTCCCGTCTCAGACGCGTCCACCTCGAGGACAAAAGGCAACCCAGGGTTGGGATGCGACAGAATCGGAGCCGACACAAAGGCGGACTTTAGAGCCTCAAAAGCTCGGATGGCCTCGAGCGGCCAGACCTGGGGATTACTGCCCTTCCTGGTCAGATCCGTGAGAGGCTTGGCTAGCATGGAAAAGTCCCTGATGAACTTCCGATAATAATTGGCGAAGCCCAAAAAGCGCTGCAGGGCACGAAGACCACTGGGCTGGGGCCACTGTAAGACAGCCGAAACCTTCTCAGGATCCATGGAGAACCCCTCAGCGGAAATGATGTAACCTAAGAAGGTTACCTGGGATCGGTGAAATTCGCATTTCTCAAGCTTACCGAACAGCTTGTTCTCTCGTAACCGTTGCAACACTCGTCTGACATCCAGAATGTGGGCCTCCATGGATTCAGAATATACCAAGATGTCATCCAAATAGACCACCACACACTGCTGCAACAGGTCACGGAAAACATCGTTGATGAATTCCTGGAAGACTGCGGGCGCATTGCACAACCCAAAGGGCATAACCAAGGATTCATAATGACCGGTCCTGGTGTTAAACGCGGTCTTCCACTCATCGCCCGCCTTGATCCTTACCAGGTTATATGCCGCCCTCAGGTCGAGTTTGGTAAAGACCGTGGCCCCTTTGAGGCGATCGAACAGCTCGGAAATCAAGGGTATCGGGTAAGCGTTCTTGATCGTGATGCGATTGAGACCCCTGTAATCGATGCAAGGCCTCAACTCACCGCCCTTCTTTTTCACAAAGAAAAATCCAGCCCCTGCCGGGGACGAGGATTTGCGAATGTGTCCGCGTGAAAGCGCCTCCCTCACGTACTCCTCCATGGCCTCATTCTCCGCTACCGACAGTGGATAGACTTTGCCACGAGGAGGAACGGCACCAGATTGTAACTCTATGGCACAATCGTATGGGCGGTGCGGAGGTAGGGCAACCGCACGCACCTTATCGAATACATCCCGGTACTCCTCGTATTCAGGAGGCAACAGAGAGTCCGAGGAAGTACACAGCAACTTGACAGGCCCATGGATGCAACTAGCCCCACACTGCGGTGACCACGAGAGGATCTCGGCCGATCTCCAATCGAAAGTCGGATTATGCTTCTGGAGCCAGGGGTACCCCAAGACCACCGAGTAGTGTGGAGACGAAATAACCTGGAGACAGACCGACTCTCTGTGAACGGCACCAATGGCCATCCCCACTGGAAGGGTCTCATGAGTCACGTGTGGCGGCAGAAGGGGTCTGCCGTCTATCGCCTCAAGAGCCAGTGGGGAACCTCGAGGCTGCAGAGGAATGGAATTGGCGGCAGCGAACACACTATCAATGAACAAACCACCAGCACCAGAGTCCACCAACGCCTGGGTCGTCACCGAGCCCCCGACCCAGGAGAGGACAACAGTAATCAGTGGTTTGTCAACACGGGAAACCGGGGACGAGGAGACTCCACCCAAGATCTGCCCCCGACAGGATCTCAGGTGCGAGCGTTTCCCGGACGGTTCGGGCATGCCAACCGAAAATGCCCACCGAGACCACAGTACATGCATCGGCCCTCGCGTCTCCGGAGTACCCTCTCCCCCTCGGACAGGCGAGCAAACCCCAGCTGCATGGGTTCACCCCCAGACAAGTCATCCCCAGGAGGCGTGGGAGGAGAGGGAGGCACGGGTGGGACAGCAAACGTAGGCGCCAATCTGTTAGAAGGACCTCCGCAGGCTCTCCTTAAAGGAAGGTCTCTCCCTGAGTCTGGTGTCAATCAAAATCAGGAAAGAAATAAGAGACTCGAGCTCCACTGGTAGGTCCTTAGCTGCAACCTCATCCTTCAAGGCATCCGAGAGACCATGAGAGAAAGCAGCGACCAGAGCCTCATTATTCCAGCCCACCTCTGCTGCCAGGGTACGAAACTCAATGGCGTATTCAGCTACGGATCGTGAACCCTGTCTGATGGACATAAGGAGCTTCGCAGCAGAGGCAGCACGAGCCGGCACATCGAATACCTTCCGAAGAGAAGCAACAAAACCGGAAAACTCGGCAACCACCGGATTGTTGTTCTCCCATAAAGGGCTGGCCCAGGCCAAGGCCTTGTCCGAGAGCAGCGAGATCAAGAAGCCCACCTTTGATCTCTCAGTAGGAAAGGCATGTGGCAGCAACTCGAAATAAATGCCCACCTGGTTAAGGAAACCTCGGCACTGAGTTGGCTCTCCCCCAAAGCGCTGTGGAAGGGGGGCAGAACCGGTCATACCCCGAAACACCGCAGGCGCAGCAACAGGTGTCGGGGTAGACTCTGGCGCAACAACCGGAGCGGCAGTAGGAGCGGGCCCAGGAGCGACAACCGACCCATCGGCAACGGAAGCTAAATGAGCCGTGCGTTCAAGCAGGGTTTGCAACGCCACAGCGAACCGACCCAACAGGTGATCCTGCTGATCAAGTCTGGCAACCAGCGTAGGTAGCGAGGATGGCCCTGTACCGTCAGAATTCATGGCTTGGTCCTAATGTCATGGAACCATGAACCAGACGTACAACAAGAGATAAGTGGAAATAAGAAGGCTTTATTGAAAATCAAGCTGTAAGGCAAAAGTCCAAACGGATGGCTAAACCGAAGCAGGGTCTTGCGAAGCCAGAGGTCAGGAACCAGAAGGGTAGTCAGACGAAGCCTGGATCAGGAACCAGCAGGGTAGTCAGACGAAGCCTGGATCAGGAACCAGCAGGGTAGTCAGACGAAGCCAGGATCAGGAACCAGAAGCAGCAGCAGTCTTAGAAGCATGTGAACACAGGAGGACCAAGCAAGGAACTGAAGCCACAGACCTCCTATATATATGAGCTAGGCATCCAGCTCCTCCCAGTGGGAAGGAGAAGCCGCAGGGTGGGAGGCTACAAGAAACCCAGAAACCAAGATGGCCGCCAGCACATGTCAAACGAAGGAGAACAGCAAGAAGGTAAGGCCATGACACCATGTGATTGGAGCATGTGATCTGACGTCACCACAGGTCCTTTAGCCCAAGCCCACAGCTAGCAAACTACAGACCGGGAACAAACTACGCGAACAAGAGGATAAGGTGAGTTAACTTTTCTATTTTTTTAACCCTTCCAGCACTATTATACTATGCATTCTGTAGTCAGAATGCTATTATTTTCCCTTATAACATCAATCCCAAGCCCGAACTTCTGTGAAGAAGTTCGGGTTTGGGTACCAAACATGCGCGATTTTTCTCACGCGAGTGCAAAACGCATGACAATGTTTTGCACTCGCGCGGAAAAATTGTGCATTTTCCCGCAACGCACCCGGCTCTTATCCGGGCAAAAAACATGACGCCCGTGTGAAAGAGGCCTAAGGCTTCCAAGAAATGAATCAACCCCCAAACATGTCCACACGTCCACACACAACGCTGCCACCACCCGGCCCAAATGCCCTGGTTACAGATGCACAGCATTCACAGGAACACACTGAGTTCTAGCATACAACAGGCAAACCTCTAGCACACTGGCCTTCAATGGTAGCACTGCAAAGAGGTGCTTAAAGGGTGTGGGTACATTTGGAGCAGCAAGAAGCGACTAATTCAGTTTAAGATTTAATATACAAAAAGGTACAGTGCTAAAAGGTTACAGAAAGGATGACAAAAAGGGGCATTCGGACAAGCCAGAAACAGTACAGAAATAAAAGGGATAAAATAATGAATCGCATACCAATTAGGTGAGGGATCCTCGCTGGGAGGACAACAGAAAGTTGGCCAGACCTACACTAGGTATCTATGGGGATCTGGACCACATGTGGTTTATAGTATGCAATTTTTAAAGGGTCTTAGCCAGCCACCTTTTACCCTCCTCTTAGTCATGTGACATAAGACTGGCTAATTATCTGCAAAAACTGGAAAGTTATATGGCATAATTTTGAGACAAAACTTCTTGTAGGTATTTCTGTGAAAAATAATATGACTGACAAGTTTTACAGGATATTTTTACCGACCAAGGCATACCAAACTCGAATGTGAAACATTAATCCTTTCAAGTAGTATGTAATTTAGTAGGTTTCCTAAGGCCGAAAATCCTGGTGCTTGAGAACACAGAAGAGACTAAGTTCCCTGATCCTAAAAAAATAGAAGTTATTTATTATGAAACGACATGGCTGCTTTTGAAGTATATCTCCTGGACTATTGATATATACAGCAGCTTTGGGTGGTTTGGAGACATACATCGGTGGCATGCATTAATTCCATTAGTATCTGTGCATGGCTAAGCAGTCCAGTTTTTTTTTTTTATTCCATTAGCACCCCTGTGATAACTGGCAAGCAGTATGGTTTGTCTTATCTGCCGACAACTTTAATTGCCCCACCTCCACCCACAGTGTACAAAATCCTGTTTCTAATAAGCTCTCATCTGTCCCGGGAAAATGGCCTCAAATAGCAAAACTGTAATGTACAAAACAAACTAAAATAAAGGCAATGTAAAATGTCACTAAAAGGAGAAGTTCAATTTCCATTTTTTTATTAAGAGAGTGACCACAGCACTCAGGAGTATGTGCAATAATAAATGTTTTTTATTTTTTTTTTATCAATCCAGCATCTCAAAAAACAGTAACAGTAAATTGGCAAATGTTTCGGTCCAATCTCTGCACTTTGATCATTTATCTGTGAACAGTCAGTGCCCAAGGCTGCCTGACTACACAGACGTAACCCACGTACATCGTTGTTTGTAACTGGGCTAGGATCATGTACCAAATGTATGACACAGGATCCTGGAAGTACCCGCAACCTAATTATACCAGGACACTGGACCGGTAGAAATGTTTTCAACATTATCACTGAATCACATGAATGGGGGGAACCATAAAAAAAAATAATTGCAGATAACCCCTTTAAGGCCGCTTTATATGGCCCAATGTAGCAATAGATTGTCGGGAAGGAAGTGTTCCTTCCTGGCAATCGCTTGCTCATCAGGAAGGAGACCAGTGCATTTACATGCAACAACCTCCTCCACCCTCTGGGGAGAAGTGATCTCTAATGCCATTGCTTGTCCCAGCAGATAGCAGGATCTGCTGGCGGCAAACGATGATTTAGGTGTCCATGCGGACGATCCTATTATTCCATAAAGCATTTCGCACGTTCATTGAGTAATTGGCGGCACCTCTACAGCGGCAGATTATCGCTAAGTAGTGTCAGTATGAACGCTTGTGAGCGATAATCTACCCGAACATCGGGCACTGTAAAGACCCCTTTGGTCACATGGTTGGCGTTTGGTCAGTGGACTGAAGCCTATGCAGAGAGAAGGTATAATGGGAAGCTCTGCTCCTTTTCTGCATTTTAGACCCAACACTGGCTTTGGCTCACAATCACTGATAGAAATCAATGGCACATGACACACAGACACATGCACTCGTGACACATACAAATTAGATGCAGGCTATACACATGACACACACAAATTAGATGCAGGCTATACACATGACACACACAAATTAGATGCAGGCTATATACATGACATACACAAATTAGATGCAGGCTATATACATGACATACACAAATTAGATGCAGGCTATATACACGTGACACACACAAATTAGATGCAGGCTATATACACGTGACACACACAAATTAGATGCAGGCTATACACATGACACACACAAATTAGGCACATGACACACATTATATAGACACTGAACACACACCACTTACACACACTAGATATATAATAGATAGATGTGTGTCCAGCATGTGCGTGTATATGTATATACATACACACACACTAGTCGAAAATTAGATTTTGGTTTCTGCAGCGGGGTATATGTTCAGGCAAGGTCACAATAATGGATGGCATCTCTCCTTGCTGCGACACAGGCTGCCCCCCTGACATGGTAACGGTCATACAGATGGTGGATATCCTGCTGCGGTATGTTATTTCAAGCTCTTTCAACTTGGACCCATAGTTCTGCCAAGATGGTTGTTCTGTGCAAGATCAATCAGCCGATCCAGTCATAGACATTCTTGATAGTGGAAAGATTTCAAGTTGGGCAGGGGAGCTACTGGATACCCTGAAGAGAACATTGTGTAAGGGTACTTTCACACTTGCGTTGTGAGGATCCAGAAATCTGTATGCAAACGGATATCATTTGTAGATGTGGATCTGTCTGACAAATGGATTGAAATTCCCGATCCGTCTCTCTGGTGTCATCCGGAAAAACTGATGAGGTATTTTTTTTCCCGCATTTTCAAAGGTCTGCACAAGCGCAGACTGGGAAACCAGATCTGTTTTTCCGGAGCACTTGGTACTGTATCCGGGATTAATACATTTCAATGGAAATTAATGCCGGATCTGGCATTCCGGCAAGTGTTCCGGAATTTTGGCCAAATACTGTAAGAGGGACTGAACTGAAGACATCCTGATGCATACTGAACGGATTGATTTCTATTCAGAATGCATTAGGATAAAACTGAAGCGTTTTTTTCCTGTTTTGAGCCCATGTGACGGAACTCAATACCGGAAAAGAATAACGCTAGTGTGAAAGTACCCTACACGGACAGTGGGTGGGCAGGTTTTTTTCTTGTTGGAACACCACGTCTCCTAACTGAGTAAAAAAAAGGCAGTAGGACTGTTTCCATGATGTCCAGGACATTCTAAAGGCTGGTCAATGTTCCCTCCACGAATACCAGACTGGAAAGGCCATGGTAGCTCATGGCACCCAATCGCTCCTCCCCAAACTGTGGAAGAGACCTCTGCAGGTAATAGCAGTGGTCTCCTTCACTAACGAGCAGACAATTGCCAGGAAGGAACACTTCTCTCCCGACAATCGTCTGCTACATTCTTTAATCTAATACAGCCCTAAATCTGGTAGTCTGGAGCAGACTACTGGAATTACTGTATCTGCTGTAGCCAGACACCTGTGTGGCCCACTGGATCCCTATTCACTACAATGAGATCCGTCCGGTGTCCGGCAAGAATGGCGGCTTTCTGCTGGAAATAAAAGCTGAGTAGGGGTTTGCATGGTGGTGGCACAATGCTTATGCTTCAGCTGTAGTCGTATGTGAACTATGGGGGGAATTTATCACACCTTCACTCAAGAATTCTGGCTTCAAAAAGTCATCAAATAGGGGCTTTATGAGGGTGCTTACTCATTTTTACACCACTCATACCAGTTTAGAAAAATAGGTGATGAAGTGGGCATGGTTTGCTGTTAAAGAGTAACTAAACTTTAATACTAACTTTTAATATGTTGTCCCTAACCCCCTAAAAAATATTTTTCTAATATACTTTATTTATTAGTTTTCTCTTTTTACCATACCTTTTCACCCCTAAAGCGCACCATTCACTGGTGCACTGAAACTAAGTTCTCCCTACACCGTTGAGCTGTCAGTGGTGTATGGAGTACGGAGAACTCATTTTATGAATGGGGCCGCAGCAGCGTAGGGAGTACGGGCAGGAGCGCTCATTGCTGCTCCTGCCCGTGCTCCCTGGACCATTACTAACTGCTGGCATAGCACATGGGTACCCTGTCCCCATGTACTATGCCAGGATTAGCTGAGCGGAGTGGGCTCCTGGTTCTGCCTGCTCCGCTCAGCTAAGAGAGAAAACTAATATAGAAAAAGCATTTTTTTAGGGGGTTAGGGACAACATATTAAAAGTTAGTATAAAAGTTTAGTTACTCTTTAATGAGTTTCACTCCAGATTTTTCTTTTTTAAAATGCCGCAGACTCACTCCAGTGCAATAATGCCGTAGGAAAACTGAAGTATCATCTCCACGCTTTGATCAATTTGGCGCAAAGTACACCAATGTTACTACATTTGTAGATGCTGCAGAGGTCTGGGATTTCACCCTGTTAGGAGATTCTGCTGCTCCTGTGATGTGTGCCTAGTAAGCACATACTTGACCTCGCCATTAATGAAAAGTGGAGAACAATAAGTCAGGACATTGTTTTCTCCAGGAAGATGAGTAAAACAGGCAGTTTGGATGTTTATTTTAGGTGAAGTTCTCTGATTTTTATATTGCTTTGCTCCAGGGTTGGAAACTCTGTGCTGGGTCCAATGACTGAGCCTGCACTGCAAACAGTTCTGAGCCCACTGGGAGGCTGCAATCATACTGTTATCCAGAGTTCTGGGAGGGGTCCTCAGTACTTCCTCAGGCACCTGCACTCCTCATATGAAAACCGCAGTCCAGTCTATCCCTCCAGTCATTCCAAGCTTAAAATATAGCCAAGTAAGGTCAACTATAGTTTGCAGAGATTTGAGCAGCAGGATGTAAAAGACAATCTGTTCTTTTAGTTAAATCACATGAATCTCCATCTGTAATGGCCACAAGTCCTTCACAATATTCAATCAGAAAAAGGGCACCTATCACTAGAAGGGTTTTTCTGGGAGTTTTACACTGATGACTTATCTTCCGGATAGGTCATCAGTATCTTATCAGCGGGGGGTTTCCTACACCTGGGACCCCCGCCGATCAGCTGTTTGAGAAGGCACCAATGTTCGCAGTAGGGCCACGGCATTCTCACAGAGCTGTACATTGTATAGCGTCTGTACTTAGTACCGCAGCCCAGCCCCATTCACTTCAATGGGGCTGTGCTGCATCTAGGCCAGTGCTTCTCAAATAGTGGGGCGCGCCCCCCAGGGGGGCGCCAGGCTCCGTAAAGGGGGGCTCGTTCAGGGCCGGCCTTTGGGGTGTGCGGCAGTGTAATATGCGGCAGGGAGATGAGCGCTTCCATTGTGGAAGCGCTCATCTCCCTTCCTCTGATCAGAGGCCAGCGCAGTACGGAGCAGGGGCCGGGGGAGGGACTGGGAGGAGGAGCTGGGGCCGGCAATAGCGGTGGGGCGGTGCGGTCACTGTATTATAGCCCCGCCCCACCGCTCCCTCCGGTATACTAGTAATAGTACCGTATATCCGAATTTCTTCTGTATAATGCTGGCAGGCAGGCCGGGCGGCCGGCGCGTCCCTCAGTGATGCCACGTGCCTGCGCCGCCTGCTTTATGAATGAAGCAGGCGGAGCAGACAAGTGACGTCACTGAGGGATGCGCCGGCCGCCCGGCCGCCCGGCCCGCCGGCATTATACAGAAGAAATTTGGATGTACTATTAGGAGTGAGGGGGGCATGTTTAATAACTTTAAACGGCGGCGGCGGGCACACGGAATCTGTGGATGGCACAGTTAAGGGGTGGGGGTCTGTGGATGGCACTGTTATGGGCTGGGGGGGCACTGTGGATGGCACTGTTATGGGGTGGGGGGTCTGTGGATGGCACATATATAACAGTGCCAGCCACAGATCCCCCTGTAACAGTGCCAGCCACAGATCCCCCCCATAAGTGTCCGTCATCCACAGATCCCCCCATAACAGTGTCCGTCATCCACAGATCGCCCCATAACAGTGTCCGTCATCCACAGATCCCCCCATAACAGTGTCCGTCATCCACAGATCCCCCCATAACAGTGTCGGCGGGGGCTGTTATTACTGGCACAGAGGGGCTCTTATTACTGGGGGCTGTACTTATAACAATTTTATAGACAAATGATACTATTTACAGTCGCGCGGGGGGCGCGAAATGTTTTCTTCTTCCTAGGGGGGGGGGGGGGCATGACAGAAAATAATTGAGAAGCACTGATCTAGGCCTTGTGTAATGCCTCAGAGGTGCATTACCACCTTTGCACCTCGACACTGTCTCTAACGTGCTAACCTAATGGTATTCTATGTATTTATTTCCAGGTCCTGTACAATTTGCATTCATAATCTATTTCTATGTAACTGTTTGTGTTAAAGTGTAATGTGCCTGGTTCACCAGGAGGTGGCAGCATAAATGGCAGAGCTATAGTTACATAGAGTGGAGCTTTCTATTCCATTGTACCTCCCCCGCTGTGGTGTGGTGTGTGTGTCCTACTTGCTGCAGGGAGGGTGAAGTCCTAGTTAGAGTCATTTTAGCTTACCCACTGCTAGCGGAAGGTCTAGTTTACCCCCTGCCAAAGGAGGGTGTGCAGCAGGCGCACGTTCCTGCTGGACATGCCTTGCCCAAGCCAGCTGGAGCATCTTCAGCTCAGCTTGATGTGGAGGCAGAAGTTGGAGCTTCCGAAGCCAGTAAATATAGTTCCCTGGACTAACCTAGAGTGAGACTACAAGAGAGAAGTTGCAGTATCTTACAGAAGCAGAGATTCTATTTAAGCTTGTCAGCACAGCAGAGCCAGAGAGCACCAGATGTAGTCTCGACGAATTTGCCTGCCAGTTTACTTGCTAAAGCCTGCTGGGAACCAAGATAAAACCTGATTCTGTTTCATGAACAACCCCCTTTTTATTGCTTTGGAGCCAACGCCTAGGGTCCAGCGTATCCAGGTAGGAGCACCGTGACACGTGCACCAACATTAAGGGACATTTAGGCCACCCTATACCACTCTGGCATTCCTACACCTGGGTACCATTCACTACGTCACTAAAAGGGGCCCTGTGCCCTTGTTGCTTCACTGCAACTGGCGTCACGAAAACAAGTACTTTTTCACTCTTAAAGGGCCCTGGGGGAGGCGCCCACAGCACATGTGACCGATGAACATTACATCACATGGCCTAAGAAAAGCTGAAGAAGCTTCTCAAACATCTGGTTGGCAGGGGTCTGATCAGATACTGATGACTTATTCAGAAGATAAGTCATTAGCATAAAACTCCTGGAAAACCTCTTTAAATTAAGGCACTGCACCCAACAAATGCTAATATGCAAAAACTGTACTGCTTCTGAATGAGCTATGCTCTATGCTAGATGCTCTCTGATGCAAGGCTAAGAGTAGCCCCGCACAATAAATGAATATTGCTGGCATATACAGGATAATCCCATGGCACAGGGGCCTTGATACAGGGGTGGGGATGATGTGTGATCACAGGGTATTGGGGGTGTAGGACAGGGTCGGATTGGCCCAAAAGAGTACCAGAGGACCTTCCGGTGGGCCCAAGCTATGACATTAAGGGGCCCCTAATAACACAGGGCCCCTAAGGTCCTATATACACAGAGGTTGGGCCCTAAGAATAATTTTACCTGGTGGGCCGAAGGGAGTCTGGTCATCAGTGACATACTTACCAACATTTAATTTGGTAAAATCGGGGCATAAAAACCCATCCCCAGGAATGCCCCGAATCCAACTGGAAACACCAATTTATGGGTTTGGTTTGTGACAACTCCACCTATTTTTGGCCCAAGACAGAGCGAATTAGCCGGGATTGTCTTTGAAAATCAGGTACAGTCCCAGCAAATTCGGGACAATTGGCAACTATGCAGTGGTGGTCTGAGATTAACAGTGGTCTGAGAATCAGTAGAGGTCTGAGATCAAAGATCACCAGTGTCATCTCCTCATATGTATCTACAACACAGGGGCGTAGCTAGAAATGACTGGTCCCCACAGCAACATTTTTTTTATGGGCCCCCCCTCCCGGATCTCCCACCCCCACATACCTCTCAGACCCCAACCCCTTCCAGAGCTCCCACCCACCCTTCCAGGACCTACCACCCCAACATCCCCACACCCCTCCTAGACCTCCCACCCCACCCTAAATCTCCCACCGCCAGTCCCCAGATATAATGGTCCAGACATCAAGTGTCCTGCTCCCCCCCTCCTGCCTATATAATGGTCCAGACCGCCAGGTTCATGCTTCCCCCAACTCCCCATATATAATGTTCAAGACCTCCAGGATCCTGCTTCCCCCTACTCCCCATATATAATGATCCAGACCTCCAGGATCCTGCTTCTCCCTACACCCAATATATAATGGTTCAGACCTCCAAGGTCCTGCTCCTCCCTATATAATGGTCCAGACCTCCAGTGTCCTGTTCCCCCCTATATAATGGCCCAGACCTCTAGGATCCTGCTCCCCCCTTCTCCTTAAATATAATGATCCAGACCTCCAGGGTCCTGCTCCCCCCTTCTTAAATATAATGGTCCAGACCTCCAGAGTCCTGATCCCCCCCCTTCTCCTTAAATATAATGGTCCAGACCTTCAGGATCCTGCTTCCCCCTACTCCCAATATATAATGGTCCAGACCTCCAGGGTCCTGCTCCCCCCTCCTGCCTATATAATGGTCCAGACCGCCAGGTTCGTGCTTCCCCCTACTCCCTATATATAATGTTCCAGACCTCCAGGATCCTGCTTCCCCCTACTCCCCATATATAATGGTCCAGACCTCCAGGATCGTGCTTCCCCCTACTCCCAATATATAATGGTCCAGACCTCCAAGGTCCTGCTCCTCCCTATATAATGGTCCAGACCTCCAGGGTCCTGCTCCCCCTAAATAGAATGGTCCAGACCTCCAGTGTCCTGTTCCCCCCTATATAATGGTCCAGACCTCCAGGATCCTGCTCCCCCTTCTCCTTAAATATAATGGTCCAGACCTCCAGGGTCCTGCTCCCCCCTTCTTAAATATAATGGTCCAGACCTCCAGGGTCCTGATCCCCCCCCTTCTCCTTAAATATAATGGTTCAGACCTCCAGGATCCTGCTTCCCCCTACTCCCAATATATAATTGGTCCAGACCTCCAGGGTCCTGCTCCCCCCTCCTCCCTATATAATGGTCCAGACCTCCAGGGTCCTGCTCCCCCTAAATAGAATGGTCCAGACCTCCAGTGTCCTGTTCCCCCCCCCCATATAATGGTCCAGACCTCCAGGGTCCTGCTCCCCCCTTCTTAAATATAATGGTCCAGACCTCCAGGGTCCTGATCCCCCCCTTCTCCTTAAATATAATGGTCCAGACCTCCAGGATCCTGCTTCCCCCTACTCCCAATATATAATTGGTCCAGACCTCCAGGGTCCTGCTCCCCCTCCTGCCTATATAATGGTCCAGACCGCTAGGTTCATGCTTCCCCCTACTCCCCATATATAATGTTCCAGACCTCCAGGATCCTGCTTCCCCCTACTCCCCATATATAATGTTCCAGACCTCCAGGATCCTGCTTCCCCCTACTCCCCATATATAATGTTCCAGACCTCCAGGATCCTGCTTCCCCCTACTCCCCATATATAATGGTCCAGACCTCCAGGGTCCTGCTCCCCCTAAATAGAATGGTCCAGACCTCCAGTGTCCTGTCCCCCCCCCCCTATATAATGGTCCAGTCCTCCAGGATCCTGCTCCCCCCTTCTCCTTAAATATAATGGTCCAGACCTCCAGGGTCCTGCTCCCCCTCCTCCCCAGATATAATGGTCCAGACCTCCAGTGTCCTGTTCCCACCTATATAATGGTCCAGACCAAACCTCCAGGGTCCTGCTCTCCCCTTCTCCTTAAATGTACTGGTCCAGACCTCCAGGGTCCTGCTCCCCCCTTCTCCTTAAATGTACTGGTCCAGACCTCCAGGGTGCTGCTCCCCCCTCCTCCCCAGATATAATGGTCCAGGACTCCAGAGTAAGTTTTACCAGTCCCAGAGTCAGCCAGCCCTCACCTCACAGCCACTTGAACGTCTGCGCGCCCACACTCCAGCAGCGCTGCCAGGCCCAGCAGCTTCGCTGTACGCTCTGCATCCTCCACTTTCGGCCACTTTGACTGCCGCCCAGACTGGGAGCGGGACCGCTCCATCTCCTCATTGCAGGTATGCCTCTCTGCCTCCGGCCGTGCCCTATCGCACCGCCCACAGCCTGCAGATAGTGCTTTCTCTGTCTGTCCTGGAGGGGCGTGCGACCGCTGTAGCTACGCCACATGAATAAAAAAATATATATAATCCTCAGCCGGCAGCCCGGGCCCCCAGTGGCGTAGGGCCCCATAGCCATTGCTATGGCTGCTATGGTGATCCCTACGCCCATGCTACAACATCCGAAAGTCCTGTTGAACCAGGAGATATCACAATACATGAGAGCCCCATCCTGCTCAGATCTACAGACATTACTTATTAAGGCCCTTTCTGATCTCATACTTAAAGTTCTCTTTTGCATCTCATCTTGTAAATAAATGCACCTTAATGATGCATTGTGTCACTGAATAGAAGATGTGGCTCTGATCATCTACATCTTGTCACGATCCAAGAGCAAACAAACATATCTGCAATGATAATGTCTACAGCACATGAATCCCATTGTCTGCCCCAGTTTTATACATCTAAGAATCAGCTTAGGGTGGAGTGATCCTGATTTACAATGGACGATGTGGCCATCTAGTGGAATAAAATGGGATTACTTAATGAAAAAAAATATAGTGTTTCAATGGTAAGCTAACAGGGATTGATATCTTTCACATAATTGGTACCTGCCCCCGTTGGGGCTCACAATCTGAACCACAAATTAGGCCCTCAGTATGTTTTTGGTGTGTGGCAAGAAAAGAGAATACCCAAAACACCACTCCCCCCCTTCCCCACAATATAGAACAGTGCTAACCACCCTAATACGTACACTGGGAGGTGTAGTGTCTATGTTCACCACACATACATGTAATTGTGCGTCCATGGTGCACAAGGGGAGTAGGCCAAGTGCATGGTGAATGCTGTAACGGTAAAAAAAAATCAAAATGGCTGAATCATCGTTTTTTGTCACCTCGCCTCCTGACAATAAAAAGCTGTATTTACCCCCAAATTGTACTAATATAAAAATCCAGCCATTTCATACTGTGGCTCTGTAGACGGAAATATAAAAACGTTAATCGATCTAAGAATATGATGATTCAAAATATTTATTTTTTGCACAGTAATAAAACGTAACAAAAACTATATAAATTTGGTATCACTGTAATCATTCTGACCCATAGAACAAGGTTGTCATGTCATGTTTAGTACACAGTGCGTGCCTTAAAAACAAAAACAAAAAAAAAACAATGTTGGAATTGAGCCTTTTTTCAATTTCACCCCATGAAGAATTTTTTTTAACTATTTTTCAATACAAGATTTTGATCATTAAGGTCTGATTTACACAACCGTGCTCCATCCGGGAGACATGGCCTGTGTGTCAGCAACATTTTCCCGACCGACCGCAGCTCCCCTCACCTGAACTGATCGCATCATAGTAATTTATGATACAGTCAGTTCCTATGTCATCGTGGGTCTATTGTACAGCACTCACATTGCAGCAAGCCCATAAGGAGCGAGCAGAGGATGGGAGTGGTAGTGTTTCTGGCAATGATAGTTGTGCACATGGAACACAATGGCAGTCCCAACGCTTATGGTCCCTAGGGCTGTGCAGTGATAGGAGCACACCCTTGGGGCACACCCTAATGTTAGCGCTCCTGTCTGATGGTAGTTACACTAATGAGGACAGTAAACTACTACAGGGGGATCTGGATAGATTGGAGGCTTGGGCAGATAAGTGGCAGATGAGGTTTAACACTGACAAATGTAAAGTTATGCACATGGGAAGGAATAATGCAAGTCACCCGTACAGACTAAATGATAAAACACTTGGTGACACTGACATGGAAAAGGATCTAGGAATTTTAATAAACAGCAAACTAAGCTGCAAAAAACAGTGTCAGGCAGCTGCTGCCAAGACCAATAAGATAATGGGTTGCATCAGAAGGGGCATAGATGATAAGAACATACGGTAGTCCTACCACTTTACAAATCATTAGTCAGACCACACATGGAGTACTGTGTACAGTTCTGGGCTCCTGTAAACAAGGCAGACATAGCAGAGCTGGAGAAGGTCCAGAGGAGGGCAACTTAAGTAATAACTGGAATGGGGCAACTACAGTACCCTGAAAGATTATCAAAATTAGGGTTATTCACTTTAGAAAAAAGACGACTGAGGGGAGATCTAATAACTATGTATAAATATATCAGGGGTCAGTACAGAGATCTATCCCATCAGCTATTTATCCCCAGGACTGTGACGAGGGGACATCCTCTGCGTCTGGAGGAAAGAAGGTTTCTACACAAACATAGAAGAGGATTCTTTACGGTAAGAGCAGTGAGACTATGGAACTCTCTGCCTGAGGAGGTGGTGATGGTGAGTACAATAAAGGAATTCAAGAGGGGCCTGGACGTATTTCTGGAGCGTAATAGTATTACAGGCTATAGCTACTAGAGAGGGGTCGTTGATCCAGGGAGTTATCTGATTGCGTGATTGGAGTCGGAAGGAATTTTTTATTCCCCTAAAGTGGGGAAAATTGGCTTCTACCTCTTTTTTTTTTTTGCCTTCCTCTGGATCAACTTGCAGGATAACAGGCCGAACTGGATGGACAGATGTCTTTTTTCGGCCTTATGTACTATGTTACTATGTTACTAGGGGTACCCCTGGTGTTAGGTGTTTTGGCAGGGTGTAAGGCAGGAGTGTGGATGTAGGTGCAATGGCCTGCGAATGGACTCAGTGACCAGACCAGTTGGTGCCAATAAATAGGTCTTTCTCTACTAAAGTGCAGAATTGGAGTGGTAGTACATCCAACATTATTAAGGTACAATTCTAACATCAGTTCTCAGTGCAATTCTTTCCCAATAGGAATGTATGGGCGGATAGGAGCAATGATAGGGGGCTGTGGTACTCCTTCTCTCTGCCTTTCTAAAGTCTCTCTGCAGAACCTTAGGCATATAATTGAGATTTTTGGTATAAGTTCTCTCATTCCCAGCTGACAGGGGTGTGCACCACCAATGAGGCCAGGTGAAGCAATCGCCTTAGGCAACACCAAGAAGGGACAGCGGAAGGGCCATGGGCAATGAGGGCTTTTATTGTGGCAAAGGGGTTAGGTTAAGAAATTGGCATTAGAGGGAGCGCCGTTTCAGTTTTTTCGCCTCAGGCAGCAGAAAGGCTAGGTGCACCCCTGCCAGCTGAGGGGTACAAATTCAAGAGTCGGCTGGCCAAACCGTATTATAATGTGGAAGGGTGCGTTAGCAATGTTCCCTCTCACAACAGAAAAATCTCTAATAAAAATGCCTAATACCTTGCTGTCTGACTCCAATGACAAGCCTTGCAGATTGTGGACCTTCTAGTTTCCTTTCTCTCTCTGGAGCACTTTTAATAGTAGAATAGCTTGCTTGAGTAGTTGTCTCAGAGATGATGGTTCTCTGAAACTTGTGCCTAGTTTGTGCAGCTACCAGGGTGTATACAGCTGCTCCACCGGTGCTCCCCGGTCACTTAGTGGGGTGCACCATTCCAAAGGGACCACTGATGTCCCGCTGATTTGTCCTTTTGGTCCACTGACCTAAGGATGTATTTTCACCTTATTGGATTACCTCCCCTGATGAGAAATAATTTGAAACGTGACACATCGGGAACTATCCTATAGGGCACAATAGGGATACTGTCCAATCCTAGGGTCAGGTGTCCGAACGGGGTCGCCCCTTGCGGGGCAAGTACTCTGTATAGACAGGTAGGATTACATCAGCAATGCCCCCTCTCCTTGCATAGGGATAACTAGGGAAATTGATTCCCTACTGTGTCTGTACACTGAACTACCCAGTGACTATACCAAGGTACCTGACCTGACATTCTGAGCCCTAACCCACGCTGGGCCTACTGTTTCGGGGTACATCTGATTTGGTAAGGTTGTTCTAATTTCATGTTTGAATAATACAAACCGGATTCCAAAAAAGTTGGGACACTATACAAATCGTGAATAAAAACTGAATGCAATGATGTGGAGGTGCCAACTTCAGAATAGAACATAAATCACGGAACAAAAGTTTAAACTGAGAAAATGTACCATTTTAAGGGAAAAATATGTTGAATCAGAATTTCATGGTGTCAACAAATCCCCAAAAAGTTGGGACAAGGCCATTTTCACCATTGTGTGGCATCTCCCCTTCTTCTTACAACACTCAACAGACGTCTGGGGACCGAGGAGACCAGTTTCTCAAGTTTAGAAATAGGAATGCTCTCCCATTCTTGTCTAATACAGGCCTCTAACTGTTCAATCGTCTTGGGCCTTCTTTGTTGCACCTTCCTCTTTATGATGTGCCAAATGTTCTCTATAGGTGAAAGATCTGGACTGCAGACTGGCCATTTCAGTACCCGGATCCTTCTCCCACGCAGCCATGATGTTGTGATTGATGCAGAATGTGGTCTGCCATTATCTTGTTGAAAAATGCAGGGTCTTCCCAGAAAGAGATGACGTCTGGATGGGAGCATATGTTGTTCTAGAACCTAAATATATTTTTCTGCATTGATGGTGCCTTTCCAGACATGCAAGCTGCCCATGCCACACACACTCATGCAACCCCATACCATCAGAGATGCAGGCTTCTGAGCTGAGCGTTGATAACAACTTGGGTTGTCCTTGTCCTCATTGGTCCGGATGACATGGCGTCCCAGATTTCCAAAAAGAACTTCGAATCGTGACTCGTCTGACCACAGAACAGTCTTCCATTTTGCCACACTCCATTTTAAATGATCCCTGGCCCAGTGAAAACGCCTGAGCTTGTGGATCTTGCTTAGAAATGGCTTCTTCTTTGCACTGTAGAGTTTCAGCTGGCAACGGCGGATGGCACGGTGGATTGTGTTCACTGACAATGGTTTCTGGAAGTATTCCTGAGCCCATTCTGTGATTTCCTTTACAGTAGCATTCCTGTTTGTGGTGCAGTGTCGTTTAAGGGCCCGGAGATCACAGGCAACCAGTATGGTTTTACGGCCTTGACCCTTCCGCACAGAGATTGTTCCGGATTCTCTGAATCTTCGGATGATGTTATGCACAGTTGATGATGATAGATGCAAAGTCTTTGCAATTTTTCGCTGGGTAACACCTTTCTGATATTGCTCCACTATCTTTCTGCGCAACATTGTGGGAATTGGTGATCCTCTACCCATCTTGGCTTCTGAGAGACACTGCCACTCTGAGAAGCCCTTTTTTACCCAATCATGTTGCCAATTGACCTAATTAGTGTTAATTGGTCTTCCAGCTCTTCGTTATACTCAAATTTACTTTTTCCAGCCTCTTATTGCTACTTGTCTCAACTTTTTGGGGATTTGTTGACACAGTGAAAATTAGAATCAACGTATTTTTCCTTTAAAATGATACATTTACTCGGATTAAACGTTTGATCTGTCATCTACGTTCTATTACAAATAAAATATTGACATTTGCCATCTCCACATCATTGCATTCAGTTTTTATTCACAATTTGTTTAGTGTCCCAACTTTTTGGGAATCCGGTTTGTATATATGTATATTGTCTACTGACTGTGGTGCTACGTTCTCTTTTTTTAATTAATGCAAGTAATGTTTTAGCTCCCTTCTTACTCCCCTTGGGGAATTTGTGATCCTAGTTCTGAGGAGCTTACACAGCACAGGTCCTCTCTGTAGCACAGCTGGACTGCAACTCCCTCTAACCAGGGGCAAACCAGTGTCCATCCCTGGCAACCTAAAAGGGGTTGTTTAACCCTGACCTATCTATACGGTGCAATTAGGTGCACAAAAACATTGAATCAAAACATTTCACTTTAGTAATATAGTATTATCACAATCCACCTTTTGCAGTAACCCTATTATGGGGTGCTGCAAATCATCATCACTTCAGCACAGTACAATACACCTGCAATCAGATAAATGACTATAATGTAGTCAGTTTGGGTCAGGGGATCCATGGTCAGATGGGGACATATGGCTGATACATGGGCTGTGTTTCCCGGACTGAGCACTCTGCGGTGCCATTAAAAATATAACTTGCTCCCCACCACTACCCCCCCCCCCCAAAAAAAAAAACACACAAACCCCCCCCCACAAAAAACAAGCCCTTATATGGCTATGTAAATGGAAAACAAAAAAAAACCTATAGCTCTTGGAAGATGGGGAGAAAATAAAAACTTGAAAATGAAAACTGGCCTGACCCTGAAGGGTTCAATATTTCGATCTGAAGGTTCTGGAGATCCAGGAGGCAAGGCAAATGCTGTCTGTATGAATATCTGTCACCAGGTTTATGCTGTCCTATATGAGGAGCTGCTCCAGTGGGACCTGAATGTCGGAGTCCTGATATTCATGAGCTGTGGGGCCCTGACATGTATCACAGCACAAAAACTTGCTACGTGTCCCAATGTATCAGGCATTTAGAGGGAGCCTGTCACCACTAGTGTGCTTCTGTAGTGCTAGAAAATGCGCCTGTTGAAGTCACTCATTTTACTAGGAGGGAGAAAAAGAAGTTATAAAACTGCCTTACACCGCTCACTAATCTGGGCAGTGATGCAATGGTAAAAAGTCACAGTGTCCTCACTATTAGGGCTTGTTCACACGACCGTATGGCTTTTTCAGTGTTTTTTAACTTGTTTGTTTCAGTAGTGTTTCCAGTTCCATTCAGTTTTTCCGTATGGCATATATGTTACATCCCAGAGTATGTCACTAAACTCTGTCTCCCTGCTACAACGTGTCAAGTGTATATTTATTACCATCTTGTGTAGTCAAACTTTGCATTTTCCTGAATATGTATTTTCCAGGCCTGTATGAGATATTATGCTGTCATTTCCCTGTCCGCCAGCAGGTGGCAGCAATATGTTTAGCAGTCCATAGCCAGTTAGTATACCTAGCCTGGAGTAGTCTATTCCAGTCTAGTCTCCCCTTTCTGAGCAGAAGTGGGATGTTCCCATGTCCTGTCTCATGAGGAGGAGAGGAAGTCTAGTTAGTGTGTACCAGGCCCCTGCCTGGGGTAGGTTGTGTTGGTAGGAGCTCCCAGTTACAGGGATCCCAACCTATGATCCAGCCTCGGCTGAGGCCAAGGATCCATCTTCCCAGCCTGAGTTATGTACCTCAGCTGGTGACAAGCAAGCAACCCTCCAGAACTACAGACCTCCAGGACGACATCATTCCCTGCGAGCAGTACTGTGAGTACATATCCAGAGTCCAGGAGAAGCCAAATTCCTCCTCAGCTAGTCAGGCCCATACTAAGCAGAAGACGGACAGAGCAGAAGATAAATACCTGCCAGATTCACTAGGCATATGATCAGAAGCAGAATATATATAGATTCCTGCCACACATATTGCCAATACCTACTGGGACCTAAAGACTAAAGCTGTAACTCGTATGGATATCTGTTGCTATACAGTAAAGACAAGTTGGATTTTATCTCCTGTCTGGATCTCAGTCATTCCACCATCACTCCTACTGACCACACTCAATTTATTGCAAGTGAGCCAGGATCCAGGAGTCCAGCCGTACCAAGGTAGGAGACACTGTTGACACTACCATATCTGCTATACAGAGACATTATCCCCCTCTGGCATTCCTCACCTGGTACGTGAGTTATAACATCTTAAAGGGCCCTGCTACAGTACCTGCGCAAGCTGCAATTGGCATCACAAACTACTACACATATATACTGACCCACTGCATAGCTGACCCACTGTACTGGTGTCCTGCTCATTGCATATACAGTATACAGTAATTTCATAGAAAAAATTGGGCTGGGCATTACATTTTCGGACATACGGAGTACATTCCTTTTTTTTTTTGGGCGGAACCATTGAAGTGAACGGTTCCGTATACGGACCGTATATGGAACTAAAAAAACGGTCCGTATACGGTACACAAAGATCCACGGACTGTATGGTGGGATACTGTGTGGGGACAAAAATCGTTTGTGTGAACAAGCCCTTAACATAACCACTCTGTCTTGACTGACGGCCCACTTGGCACAGCTGTCGCTGACTTCACACACCAATCAGGACACCAATTAAGGCAGAGTGGATGTGCTATCAGTGAGGACATCCCAACTATTCTCCACTACAGAACCACCCAGATGACTACTGGTGAGTGTACATGGCAGTTTTATAACTTCTCCACCCAAGAAAAATTAGCAATTTCAACAGGGGCACCTCCAGATAAGTATTTACAAGCACCACAGCAGCATGCCCAAACTTTACTGACACGTTCCCTTTAATAAATCAGGTCCACATATACATGTACAGACCAAAAGTTTGGACACACCTTCTCATTCAAAGAGTTTTCTTTATTTTTATGACTATAAAAATTGTAGATTCACACTGAAGGCATCAAAACTATGAATTAACACATGTGGAATTATATACATAACAACAAAGTGTGAAACAACTGAAAATATGTCATATTCTAGGTTCTTCAAAGTAGCCACCTTTTGCTTTTATTACTGCTTTGCACACTCTTGGCATTCTCTTGATGAGCTTCAAGAGGTAGTCACCTGAAATGATTTTCACTTCACAGGTGTGCCCTGTCAGGTTTAATAAGTGGGGTTTTTTGCCTTATAAATGGGGTTGGGACCATCAGTTGCGTTGTGGACAAGTCAGGTGGATACACAGCTGATAGTCCTACTGAATAGACTGTTAGAATTTGTATTATGGCAAGGACAAAAGCAGCTAAGTAAAGAAAAACGAGTGGCCATCATTACTTTAAGAAATGAAGGTCAGTCAGTCCCAAAAATTGGGAAAACTTTGAAAGTGTCCCCAAGTGCAGTCACAAAAACCATCAAGCACTACAAAGAAACTGGCTCACATGCGGACCGCCCCAGGAAAGGAAGACCAAGAGTCACCTCTGCTGCGGAGGATAAGTTCATCCGAGTCACCAGCCTCAGAAATCGCAGGTTAACAGCAGCTCAGATTAGAGACCAGGTCAATACCACACAGAGTTCTAGCAGCAGACACATCTCTAGAACAACTGATAAGAGGAGACTGTGTGAATCAGGCCTTCATGGTAGACTATCTGCTAGGAAACCACTGCTAAGGACAGGCAACAAGCAGAAGAGACTTGTTTGGGCTAAAGAACACAAGGAATGTGCAGTGTCCCAGGGGGTCAGTAGTGTATGCTGGGCTTTGTAGTGCAGATTGACCACTAACCTGGGATCCACTGTCGTCTTCAAATCGGGGCGAATGCTGGAACAGGCAGGTATTTAACAGTTCGTGACGCCAGTGTCAATTAAACGGTGACACGCCGTGTAAAGTATGGTGGAAAAATGAAGCAAGCACAGGATAGCCAACAAAAACTGGAACTTTTACTGAATATCAGTCAGGATAATACACGGACACTGGTAGTGCACAGTTCCATAAAAGACGGTTGGTTTTAGAAGAATACAGATGGTTCTTGACATTACAGAAAGGCCGGTCTTAGCGATGAATTATACAGAGTGTTAATTACAGGAGATGCAGTACAGGCGGCTTGCACACTATTCCTGTCTGGTCCCGCTATATGTGAATTTCTCCAAGGTCTAATGCCCTTTATCTGGCGTACCCTTGAAGCTGTCCTTATCTCGTACCTCCTCTGTTATCTTGAGTACCTCTCGCTTTATCTGATCGGCCTCTGTGGTAATCTGTGTCTTGGCTTGTGGCTCACTTATGCTGCTTCAGCTGAACGGATGGTGACTCAGGAGGGGAACCTTTTCCTTGGATCCGGAACCCGGTTACAGGGCCTTTACTACCCTCTCCTAGTCGGCAGGCTTCAGGCCTGCTCTGCTCTCACAGGCCCATAGCCTGGCCTTCTCTCAGACACAGGATCATTTCTGACCTCTGCTCCCACTGTCTGTCTCTCCTCTCCCTGCTACTACTTCCTGACTGGGCCTTATATAACCTAGGGTTCCCTAGCTCCCTCTAGTGACTCAGAGCTGGAATGACACCCTAGCCGGCCTGCAAAATGCACGTTTCACAGTAACAGGAAAATACATAGCATGACATTATAAGATATTCTATACCAACTTCCCCATAAATACAGGGGGAACGACAGTACCCAAGTGACCCTTCAGTAGTGACGGGCATCTCGCTCCTGTACACTACATACCCCGCTGCTTTAAGCTGAGTACGACCTCGTACTCCATCAGGGCCCGTCCAACTGGAATCATGACCTGCAATAGAGGAAGACACATGCATACATACATATATGTCAATTACACTCTTATCAGACCCAATTGGAAATGGCGAAGTCTGGTGACAAGGGGCGTCGTTCTCTTTTTCACAGGATAGTGAGTGGAACGGGGGCGCTGACCTGGCACAGCGAGATGTTTAAAGAACCAGGATAGTCCATGACAATAAATAAGTCCATAGCAATATTAACATCTCAGAGGCTTGCACATAGGAAGTCCATCTCTGGGCACATATACTTGAATAAGAAAACCGGTTATTAAATACTGTCAGCAGCACATGTATAAAATGACAATACAGGACTCTGACAATACCAGGGCCTTGTTATCCTGGCAAGTCCTGCTTACCCTTTAAAATAGTGCTGACATAAAAATGTCTTTTCAACCTGAAATGGGGGTAAAAGGGGTAAATTTGTGCAAAACTTCAAGGCACAACCGGGAATTCAGCAGCAAACCGGATGTCCCAAACAAAACAGAGGCAGCTGGAAGCCTTGGTACTCAGTGGCACATTATTTAACTAGGATGCCACCGGCCGTGGGTAACTGGCAGCGAGCTTGACCAGCTCTGCCAAACTGGAGGGACAAACGGCCATTAAGGAAAGGAACAAGAGGGCAAAAGTACTCACAGATGCGTATCATAGTCTTCTTCAGATAAAGATTCAATGTCGTATCCCTCTTTTGATGAAGAGTCGACGTCGTCCCCTTCTCCTGATACAGAGTCAACGTACTGGACTTGCAACAATTGTTCTGGCAAGGCCGGCCACATTTGAAAACCGTCACCTCTTACAATCTTCAGAGGGGGAGGCTTGTCCTTTACGGCCTCCATTTCGGCTTCCGTCCTCGGGAATGGAAACCATCTTATGCCTCCTGCGATACCGAGGTCCGCCACCCAATACACCCTCTTTCTCAGGGCCCTTAGTTCTGCCTCGGTACAGGTGGTCGGATTCACCGGAGGTTCAGGGGGTCCGGCCGCTGGGGGAACGATGGCAGCGGCTGCTTGGCGCCGGGCCTCAGCACTTTCCTCGGCTCTCCGGTAGCTGTCATGCCGCTCCTGCTCTTCCTCTCGTTTCACTGCAGCCGGAGGGGGATACCGCTCCTCCAGGCCCTGCAGCACGATCGGCTCCCAGAAGACATCTGTATTGAGGTATGCCTGATTTTGCAGATGGGTGGTCCTGCCCTTGTCCACATGCGCTCTCTCTATCGCAACTGGCTCTGACCTTTCTTTCGCCGAGTCCCAGTTCTCAGCCGGCGCCTTCGGGCGAGTCACTGCGGTGGCGTAGGGGCCTCTTAAACTTTCAGCGGGAGTGTATTCCACTATTTCCCCTATGGTGAGATTGTGGAGATGTTCTGGGAGGTAATGCCTTTTTACCGATCGCCGGTTGACATAAAAGTCCCGGCCAGTCCCCAACTCCTGGATAAACCCATAGCCTTTTTCCTTGTCAAAGGACACCACGATCCCGCGGCGCCTTTCTAGCTGGGGCTTACCCGGAAAGGAGTCTCCCTGTATGGACTTAGCCATCTCCTCGAACCGCTTCTTCCGGCTGGTGTTCTTTGTCGCCACCGCGGCTCTCAGCTCCTCCATAATAGCCGGCCATTCTGCATGCCGGCGACGGATCGGTGGGGACTCAGGTCGGGCGATGCTTAGATCCATGGCCTGGGCCCAGGGGGTCGCCGTCCAGGCTAGAGGATCCCACGGCCCCAACTCCGGAAAGTCCGGTGGAGTGGCGCCCCACTCGCACGTGGTCTCAGCCTCTCTCTCTGCAGCGCACGCCATCTCTTCTCTTCCGGATTGCTGCATCACTTCTGACTCCTCCCACGCACTGGGCCAGTCTATCTCCATCGGAGCCCCGCCTCCCAGGCGTAACTTTTCAAAGTAGTTAGCCGCTTCGCCACTCCTCAAGGTGGGCGGCGCTCCAGGGCAGTCGTCTCCTCCTTCCTCTTGGAAGGTTTCGGCGCCAATTTTTCGCGCCTCTGCACATCCTGATGGCGCAGTAAAAAGCCTCATGGCGCCGGCGGCCATTTTAGATGTCCTGATGCTGCAATTCACTGACAGCAAGCAGGATGATGAAAAGTCCAGTAAAACACAGTCCACAAATGCGATTTTCTCTCTGGGGGTAGCGCAACACAGTATAGCGTCTTTGATTCCTCCCAGGCGCAATTGTAATCCACAAGTTAGGAATAAAGGTTTACAGTCTTTGTAAAACGGTAGTGGAATGGTTAAAGCACACAGTTCACACTTCTCTGCACTTCAGAAGTATGCGGATCCTGTTCGTGACGCCAAAAAGAGCGATGCAGTGTCCCAGGGGGTCAGTAGTGTATGCTGGGCTTTGTAGTGCAGATTGACCACTAACCTGGGATCCACTGTCGTCTTCAAATCGGGGCGAATGCTGGAACAGGCAGGTATTTAACAGTTCGTGACGCCAGTGTCAATTAAACGGTGACACGCCGTGTAAAGTATGGTGGAAAAATGAAGCAAGCACAGGATAGCCAACAAAAACTGGAACTTTTACTGAATATCAGTCAGGATAATACACGGACACTGGTAGTGCACAGTTCCATAAAAGACGGTTGGTTTTAGAAGAATACAGATGGTTCTTGACATTACAGAAAGGCCGGTCTTAGCGATGAATTATACAGAGTGTTAATTACAGGAGATGCAGTACAGGCGGCTTGCACACTATTCCTGTCTGGTCCCGCTATATGTGAATTTCTCCAAGGTCTAATGCCCTTTATCTGGCGTACCCTTGAAGCTGTCCTTATCTCGTACCTCCTCTGTTATCTTGAGTACCTCTCGCTTTATCTGATCGGCCTCTGTGGTAATCTGTGTCTTGGCTTGTGGCTCACTTATGCTGCTTCAGCTGAACGGATGGTGACTCAGGAGGGGAACCTTTTCCTTGGATCCGGAACCCGGTTACAGGGCCTTTACTACCCTCTCCTAGTCGGCAGGCTTCAGGCCTGCTCTGCTCTCACAGGCCCATAGCCTGGCCTTCTCTCAGACACAGGATCATTTCTGACCTCTGCTCCCACTGTCTGTCTCTCCTCTCCCTGCTACTACTTCCTGACTGGGCCTTATATAACCTAGGGTTCCCTAGCTCCCTCTAGTGACTCAGAGCTGGAATGACACCCTAGCCGGCCTGCAAAATGCACGTTTCACAGTAACAGGAAAATACATAGCATGACATTATAAGATATTCTATACCAACTTCCCCATAAATACAGGGGGAACGACAGTACCCAAGTGACCCTTCAGTAGTGACGGGCATCTCGCTCCTGTACACTACAAATGGACATTAGACCAGTGGAAATCTGTGCTTTGGTCGGATGAGTGCAAATTTGAGATCTTTGGTTCTAACCACCGTGTCTTTGTGCGACGCAGAAAAGGTGAACGGATGGACTCTACATGCCTGGTTCCCACCGTGAAGCATGGAGGAGGAGGTGTAATGGTGTGGGGGTGCTTTGCTGGTGACACTGTTGGGGATTTATTCAAAATTGAAGGCATACTGAACCAGCATGGCTACCACAGCATCTTGCAGGGGCATGCTATTCCATCCGGTTTGCGTTTAGTTGGACCATCATTTATTTTTCAACAGGACAATGACCCCAAACACACCTCCAGGCTGTGTAAGGGCTATTTGACCATGAAGGAGAGTGATGGGGTGCTGCGCCAGATGACCTGGCCTCCACAGTCACCGGACCTGAACCCAATCGAAATGGTTTGGGGTGAGCTGGACCGCAGAGTGAAGGCAAAAGGGCCAACAAGTGCTAAGCATCTCTGGGAACTCCTTCAAGACTGTTGGAAGACCATTTCAGGTGACTACCTCTTGAAGCTCATCAAGAGAATGCCAAGAGTGTGCAAAGCAGTAATCAAAGCAAAAGGTGGCTACTTTGAAGAACCTAGAATATGACATATTTTCAGTTGTTTCACACTTTTTTGTTATGTATATAATTCCACATGTGTTAATTCATAGTTTTGATGCCTTCAGTGTGAATCTACAATTTTCATAGTCATGGAAAAAAAGAAAACTCTTTGAATGAGAAGGTGTGTCCAAACTTTTGGTCTGTACTGTACATATACATATAGTTGAGATGTTTTTGGCCCTAAGGGATCATGCAAGACGACCATTGGCTGTTCTGCTGTCTGCAAATTGCGTATCTGCAAAACAAAGATACCGCACTTGTGCATTCTGCATTTTGTGGAACAGGACGGCCGGCCACTAATTGAACAGTCCTATCCATGTCTGTAATGCGGACAATATTAGGACATGTTCTCGTTTTTTATGGCACGGTCATGCGGACATACGGAGACAGCATGCACACAGAGTAATTTCCTTGAATAGTTCTGCATGTGGGCCGCAAAAAAACAGCGGAACGGACATAGAGAAAAAATACAGTTATGTTTATGAGCCATAACTCTCCATGAAGAAAGAGGGCCTTCTGTCCATGGAGGGCTGGGTCCAGAACTACAAAATATACCATATATACTGCAACAGCACCATCTAGTGGCCTAACAACAAACTGCTAAATAACTGCTCTGCTGTTATAAAAAAATATTCCATGCTAATTTGTGTAAATGAATTCTTTGCAGGTTTACATACTTTTTAAATTGGAACAACTAGACACCCTGATAAACAAGAAAACACGCTTAAGCAAGCAAGAGAATTATCATTTGTGACAGGAACAGTGTTGATTTATGTTAATAGCCGATAGGAACAAAATCCCCCCCCCCCCCCCCCCTTCTCCTGGCAATATTCACAGCGCTGCAGAGCTCCCGTTTGGCTGCAGCGGCTGTATCTCTTAGAGTAGGTTCACACTTGTGTTTCTCAGTTCCAGCAGTCTGCTCTCTGATGGGTTCAGAAATAAGTGCTGGTTTGTGGCCGGACAAAAAAAAAATGTTGCATGTTTTATGTATGGTGAAACCTGGCACTCATTTCAGAACGTGGCCAGATCCCCGCTGGATCCCATCATAGTCACTGGGATCTGGCAGTGAATGGCAGTATCTGGCTAGGCTGGATCCGGTGAACTCTGGCAGGCTGTTCTCTGCCAGAATAGCCTGCAGCACCTACCCTAAAACCACAATCATGGCAGTATCTGCCCTCTTTCCATTTTTACTGTAGTGTCACTTTTTTCAGCAGTCTGACAGCACTGTCTCTCTCTCCCTATTCTGGAAAAGCAATGCCTTGTAAAAGTAGTCCGTTCAGTATTCCCCATCAATAATTGTAGCCAGAGCCGTAGCTGCACTTTTCTTCCCCCTCAGGGCTTGTTCACACGACCGTGCCGTTTTTTGCGGTCTGCAAATTGCGGATCCACAAAAAACGGATGCCGCCAGTGTGCCTTCCGCAATTTGCGGAACGGAACAGGAGGCCCATTATAGATATGCCTATTCTTGTCCGCAAAACGGACAAGAATAGGACAGGACTCATAATTTTTGCGGGGCCATGGGACAGATCAATGGATGCGGACAGCACACAGAGTCTTTTTTGTGGACCCATTGAAAGGAATGGGTCCGTATACGGACCGTATGTGGAACGCAGAAAACGGCCCGTATACGGAATGCAAAATACGTTCATGTGAACAAACCCTTTATCCTGTATCTGAATATCGTGGCCCAGACAAAGTGTCTTACCGGCGCCTTCCCCCTGACGACCAGCACTGGGTCATATGTCCCCTCCACCTACACCCTTGTATGAGGACCACTACAAGATACTTATACTTTGCACATTATCCCTAAGACCAAAAACAAATACCTGATCCAAGCAGACCGACAGCTATTCCTGTGAGTTGGTGAGAAGTGGAATCTGTTTATACCCTGGATGCTGGTTGAGCACAACAAATACTGTAAAATACAAAAATTCATAATGCCTATAAAATGCCAACCACTGAATACATATATCTGTATGCATGGTTGGGTCAGCAATGACAGACTTCACTGAAGACAGCAGGTTAAAAATCCAAAATAATGTTTATCTTTCCTCCATCACTTGTATCCACATCACAATCAGGGCCGTCTTTAACATGGGGCAAAAGGGGCAGCTGCCCCGGGCCCAGTTGCTCCTTGGGGACCCAAGGCAGCTGCCTCTTGAGCCCCGCTGCGGCCCTGGTGACAAGTAGGGGATGGCAGCGGTGCACAGGGAAATGAGCGCTTCCATTGTGGAAGTGCTTATCTCCATAGTCACTTGTATCGCCGTCCTCAGGACAGCGAGACAGATAAATGTGCTGCGGCAGGGCAGGGGAGGGAGAGGCGTCTCCCTTCCCCTTTCCTCTGATAGGCTGCAGGCTCTAGGCCTTCAGCCTATCAGAGGCTGGTGCAGGCAGTAAATCGCATCGCTGCCAGCCTGATGGCGGTAAGTATAAGTGTTTATTTTTTTTATATGGTACTACTTACTGGCACATGATTGGAGGGCATCTATGGGGGCACTTGTTACTGGCACATGATAGGGGGGCATCTATGGGGCACTTGTTACTGGCACATGATTGGGGAGGATCTATGGGGGCACTTGTTATTGGCACATGATTGGGGGGCATCTATTGGGGTACTTGTTACTGGCACATTATTGGGGGGCATCTATGGGGGTACTTGTTACTGGCACATGATTGGGGGGCATCTATGGGGGTACTTGTTACTGGCACATGATTGGGGGCATCCATGGGGGTACTTGTTACTGGCACATGATTGGGGGGCATATATGGGGGTACTTATTATTGGCACATTATTGGGGTTAATCTATGGGGGCACATCTTACTGGCACATTATTGGGGAGCATTGTGTGGACATCTATGGGGGTGCATCTTACTGGCACATTATTGGGGACACTGTGGGGGCATTTATAGGGGCACTTCTTACTGGCACATTATTGGTGGCACTTTTTACTGGCACATTATTGAGGGCACTATAGGGGCATCTACTGAGGCCACAAAGAAGGGGCATTTTATATGGGGGAATGGGGGAGAGAAACACTATAGGGGCCACAAAGAAGGGGTATTTTATATGAGGGCTCTGTATAGGGGCATTTTATACTGGGACACATTATGGTGGGTACTATGGGGAAGGGGAGAGAGGAGTACTATGGGCTCATCTATTGGGGGCACTAAGAAGGGGTATTTTATACTTGCAAATTATGGTGGGCACTGAGGGCATCTACTGGGGCACTATATATGGGGCATTTTATACTGGTACATTATGGGGGGCACTAGGAATAAGGGGGGAGAGTGTGAACCGAGAGCAAGGCAGGTGGTATGACTCCGCAACCAGAAAAGAGTGCGTACGCAGAAGTCAAGATTAAGAAAATTGCATTTACTATCAATTAATAAAAGCAGGTTAACAGTGAAGTACAGAGATGAAGACAAGCAAAATATATAAAACAGTATGAACAATTCAAGTCAGATACTACAACAATTTCCACCTTTGCTGTGTCCGTGTTCGCGGTGCGGACACTAAGGAATAGCAGTCCCAGGAACTATCCCTAACTGACCCTAACTTTCAAGCGGGTGCGCACCCCCCTTATCCCAGTGGTCCAAGTGGACCTCTTACAGTTTGTGGAAGTGCACGGTGGGGCCCGATGTCGTCCTTTTCCTTTAGAACCAGCGCAGGATCCGCAACAAAGAAGTCCTCCTCAGCAGGCCGGAAAACCAGATGTATATAATCCAGAATTTTACAGTGACTGTCCGGTACCTCGACAGCACTGTGAGTCTCTTTACTGTTTGGGGCAATCCACTCAGCCCAATGTCGGCTCCACAGGTCAGCTGCTGCACACAGTCCTTTTTAACTTGGCTTCACTAAATGCACAGTCTCTTTATACTCCATCCGTCTCTAGACTGAAGTTCACACAGCTTGGCTGCACAGGAACGTCCTTTACTATCTCCACACACGTCTTACACAGCACAGAACTTGCTTTCTATCTGGCCAAGATGGCAGCCGTTATAGTTTCAGTCCCTCTTCCTCATTCTTCCTGCTCACACTGAGGCAGGCTGACATCATAAGGGGCGTGTCACTTCAACACTTAACTGCTGTTTTAAAGAGCCACTATCACATTAATACACTTTCTCTACGGCAAACTTCAATGCAAATTGGTCCTATGCTGCCATCTACTGACCAAACGAATACTGCAGGCATTTACATTTATCTGTATTACTAGATTAGCATTATACATTAAATTTTAACACAGTTTACCAGGATAACGAAACTTAGACACATTACATAACTGTTTCTTACATATTCCCCCCCACTTTAAGATTGGCAGTCCCTGCCAATGACTGAATATCCAGAGGGCTGTACTCTTATATGTAGAGTGGTAATGTACCGTTGTATGGCAGGCCAAATAAACTCGTCCTGCGCATACCGAACAGGGGGAATGCCAGCATTTGGTCTAGTGGTGCATCTGAGAACCACTGGTATACTCTGGGGTACTGTAGCCATAGGCTGAGAAGGACCAGCAGACTCCGCACCAGAGGGGGCACAGGCTGGGGGCACACTAGTCACAGGTGGAATATCCTCAGGAGCGGGGATTGGCCAACAATCATCCTCATCATCGTAAGCCCATTCCACACCACCAGTCTCGGGCTGTGGGAGCTCGTTGACATTATCAGTTCCATCACAATTTGCTTCTTTAGATTGACACAGGCGCAACATATTACTGTGAAGTACTCGGACACAATCAGTTCCTTCCTTCTGAACTTCGTACACAGGCCCATTTGCATACTTGCGGGCAACTACACGATATGGCACAGCCTCCCACCTGCTTTCCAATTTTCCTTGAGGCTTCTTGACACGTGCCAGCACCAGGTCACCTGGCTGCAATGGTGCCCTTTGCATCGGGGTCTTATCAGGATGAGAATTTTCTTGCAGACGCTGTCGCACCAATCGATGAACTGTCTCAAGTCTCTGCCGGTGTGCTCGCACCCAGGAGGCTGGATCTCTTGGAGGGAACCCATCCACATCATTTAACTGTAACTCTCCGACACTTCGCCCAGACCGTCCAAAGAGGAGAGTATAAGGAGAATACCCCGTTGTAGAATGGACCTGATTGTTATAGGCCCACACCATCTCAGACAAGAACTGAGGCCACTGTAACTTCTTGTCCTCCTCCAAAGTCCGCACCATCTGTAGCAGAGTTCTATTAAATCGTTCGCAGGCTCCGTTTCCTTGGGGATGGTATGGAGTCGTGTGCGACTTCTTTATCCCGTAGATACGTTGAACTTCTTTCATTACATGTCCCTCAAAGCAAGCCCCTTGGTCAGAGTGGATGCGTTGTGGACACCCGTACACTCGGATGAAATCTTGGCATAGGGCTCGAGCTGCTGACTCAGCGGTCTGATCCTTGGTGGCGGTCACCACCGCAAATTTGGTGAAGTGGTCCACCATTACGAGGCAGTACTGGTGCCCACTGTTGGATGGGCCCACCATTAGGTAGTCTATCATGACGATCTCCAAAGGTTCCTGGGTCACTATGGTTTGCAGGGGAGCTCTTTGTTCTATTGCCTTATGGATCTCACAAGTTCGACATCTATGACATACTTCTTCGACCATTTGACGGAGAGCTGGACAGTAAATCAGTCGCTGTAGCCAACGAAAGGTCTTCTCATGACCAAAATGTCCATTCTTATTATGAGCCTCAAGAGCCAATGATTGAGCCAGTTCACTAGGCACTACGATTTGGTAACAAATGTCGATTTCAGAAGGCAGATATACCTTTCGGCATAGCACTCCATTTTTCATCTCTAACTTTTCCCACTGACTCAGGACTAATAGCATTTCACGGGTCAGTCGTTCTCTTTCCTCTTTACAGGGCTTCTTGCCTTTCTCAACACACTTGATCATTTTCGCCAGCCCCTCATGGGCCTGCTGTATTTGCACCCATTCCTGTAGTGAGGGGCCAAAGAAAGGAGCCGTTTCGGTCCCTTCCACTGCACACTGCATAGCAGTGACCAAGGCTTGTGAAAATCTGCTGAAGTCAGGCATCTCCACATGCTCCAACTCATGATCCACGTCTCCGCTGGGGGCCTGGGTAGTTACCCTAGAAAGTCCATCGGCATTTTGGTTCTCTGTCTTGGACCGATACTTAATGCGGTAATTGAACTTAGACATTCGGGCTATCCACCTCTGCTCCAAAGCCCCGAGCTTGGCATTTTCCAGGTGAGCCAATGGGTTGTTGTCAGTCAGTACTAAGACTTCAGCTCCGGTCAAATACTCCGAAAATTTCTCAGTCATGGCCCATACCAGTGCCAACAGTTCTAACTTAAATGAACTATAATTGTCAGGGTTTCTCTCAGAATCTCGCAAGGATCGGCTGGCATACGCTATGACACGCTCTTGGCCATCCTGGAACTGAGAGAGCACCGCTCCGAGACCATACAGGCTTGCATCGCTATATAGCTGGAAGGGCAAGTGGTAATCAGCATACGCCAAGATTGGGGCCGTTGTAAGAGCATCCTTCAATGCCTGGAAGGCGTGTTCCTGTTCAGGGCCCCATTTCACGGACCGGTTCTTCGGGCCCCCGGCGGTGCCTCGTAGAAGAGCATTAAGTGGCGCTCCTACTCTAGCAAAGTCCTTAATAAACCGTCGATAGTAGCCGGCTACTCCCAGGAACGCCCTCACTTCTCGCAGGGTAGTCGGTGTCGGCCAGTCTTGAACAGCCGCTATCTTGTCCCTTGACGGCCTCACCCCTTCTCCTGATACACAATGACCCAAGTAATCAATTTCAGATTGAAACAACAAACATTTACTGGGTTTCAGTTTGAGCTTATGTTCCCGCAATCGTTGAAATACTTGTCCCAACTGGCGGAGATGGTCCTCAAAGGTTGCAGAGTACACTATAATGTCATCCAAGTAGATGAGAGTGAATTCAAAGTTGAAGTCACCAAGACATTTCTCCATCAATCGTTGAAACGTTCCAGGTGCATTTGTCAATCCAAAGGGCATCCGGTTAAATTTGTATAGTCCCATGGGCAAGATAAAGGCTGTCTTTTCCTTATCTTTCTCGGCCATTGGCACCTGCCAATACCCACTAGCTAGGTCTAATGAGGAGAAGTACCGGGCTCTTCCTAGTGCCGAAAGGGACTCCTCAATCCGAGGTAAGGGGTAGGAATCTCGTACGGTGCAGGTATTCAACTTTCGATAGTCTACACAAAACCGAATGGACCCATCTTTCTTCCTTACTAGTACCACTGGAGCTGCCCAGGGACTTTGGCTTTCTTGAATGATCCCACCCTGCAGCATCTGGGTCAACAGTTCTTTCACCTCCTGATACATCTGTGGAGGAATTTGTCGGTAGCGCGCTCTGATTGGAAGGGTGTCTCCTGTGGGAATCTCATGGTAGATCCCTGTTGTACATCCAAAATCTTCAGCATGACGTGCAAAGGTTGTGCGGTTTTCCCATAACAGTTCATCTACCTTCCGGATCTGTTCCAGAGAACACGAAGAAGTCTCTATCTTCATCTGTTCTCGAATTGCACCGCCATTCCCTTTAGGGGTGAGGTTCTCGCCTTCCCCCATAGACACGGTTACGGCCCATTCACCTCGTTCAGCCGGCCTCAACTGCATCGGGGTCGCTTTCCTCACTTCCTCCGGAGTCACATAGAGGTTAGCCAGCAGCCTTCCTGGGGCTAGGTCTACACTCTGATCCTGAGTGTTCACACATCGGAGGGGTACTCTCCCATTGCGGACTACTGCCAAGGAACAGGCTACTAGCGGATCAACACTTCTTCCGGCTGCCGGCAGTGGTTCTATCAACACAGCTATGCCCTCTAGTTTCCTACAGGTGCCTACAGGCATGGACACTATCATCTCCCGTCTGGGTGGCAACGTAACTTTTGTATGCAGAGGGACCGAAATTCGAGCAAGAGGACACTGTGCATCTGAACTTTTCTGTAAGCCACATGTTCGGACCAGCTGCTGGAAGGCCGTTTGAGTAGGCCGATGGCTAGTGGTTTCTCTCCAATAACCGTGACCTTTCTTTTCAAAGAGAATCTGATCCAATTCTTTTAACACATTCATCCCCAAGATGACAGGGACCTTTACTTCATGTGACTCCTGTACTACCACAATGCCTATCTTGCCTAGATCTTGGCCACATAATCTGACATTCATCCAGGCCACTCCCACCACCGGTACTGGTAACTGATTAGCTGCGACCACTCGTATAAATGTACGGGGATCATATTTCACATGTCGCTGAAAATACCGTTCGTAACAGTCTCTACTCAGGGTTGTTACTTGGGAACCCGTGTCAATCATCCCGGTAACCGGAATACCTTCCAATTCCATCTGTATGATGGGACTTGCAGCGATCAGATCCTCTTCAGGGCATTCTCCTCTCATAGTCTCCTCAGTTTCCCCTGCTGCCCGCCCTACTGCAGCAGGGGATTTCAGTTTAACGGCGGTCTCTCATAAGCTTGTCGCTGCTCTGGACATCTAGCAGCAATGTGGCCCACGCGTCCACAATCCCAGCAGCGTATTTCCCGTCGCTCTGGCCATCGGTTTGGGCCCCTTCGGTAAGCCCCATCGTTCTCTCCTGAGAGTTGTACTACATTATTGGGACCCCTTCGGTAGGTCCTATCCTCATCCCTCCAGTAGGGTTGTGGGTGATTCTGACCTTCTTGGTATGAACGGCCCACCCCTTCATCTCTAGTTTTCTGGAGGCCTGCAATTCTCATAGAATTCTCATTACAATTGGTTTGTAGGTGTTCCATTTGCTCTTGCAATTTCTGCATTACTGTAAGTATCTCTTTAACTGTCTCTTTTTCCACTGTTTCTGGGCCAGAGCTAGCCCCCTGCGACAATGTAACTCCAACTGCGGTCTGAGGCTTCTGAACCATACTATTGGCACGTGAGATGGCCTCCACCTGTACGTCATGAAATTTAGCATCAGTCTCCCGTCGTATAAAGTCCTGCATAGCAACAGTCAAGCTGCCATCACGGATCCCCAGAACAAACTGGTCACGGAGTGTCCGATCAGGGTTACAGAAGGCTGGTGAGCCCCCTCTTTCCTTCCCTTGAATATCTCGGAGCAGTTCTTGTAGGGCATTTGCATACTGAGGGAGACTTTCATTCTCCTTTTGTACCCTCTGGAAGAACCGTGCCTGCAGGGACCCCAGCAATGCGGTTTCTCCATAAATAGTTTCTAGAATCTGGACAACTTGCTCAAATGTCTGTCTTTGTTCAAATGGCCGCAATATCACTGTAGTCTTAGCATCTCCTTGTAATGTCAATATGGCTAGCTCTACTACTACTTCTGGTGCGGTCTGGTACATGCGCTGTACCATTCGTATCTGCTCTGCCCACACACTCACAGACATATTATTGCCATCAAACTTTGCTAACTGACTCATTACAGCCCCTGCTGGCATTCTTCCTCCAACACCATCCCTCCTAACGGGTGCGTCGCCGTCCATTCTGGTAGGCGGATCCTGCCGACTACGCCAATTTGTGAACCGAGAGCAAGGCAGGTGGTATGACTCCGCAACCAGAAAAGAGTGCGTACGCAGAAGTCAAGATTAAGAAAATTGCATTTACTATCAATTAATAAAAGCAGGTTAACAGTGAAGTACAGAGATGAAGACAAGCAAAATATATAAAACAGTTTGAACAATTCAAGTCAGATACTACAACAATTTCCACCTTTGCTGTGTCCGTGTTCGCGGTGCGGACACTAAGGAATAGCAGTCCCAGGAACTATCCCTAACTGACCCTAACTTTCAAGCGGGTGCGCACCCCCCTTATCCCAGTGGTCCAAGTGGACCTCTTACAGTTTGTGGAAGTGCACGGTGGGGCCCGATGTCGTCCTTTTCCTTTATAACCAGCGCAGGATCTGCAACAAAGAAGTCCTCCTCAGCAGGCCGGAAAACCAGATGGATATAATCCAGAATTTTACAGTGACTGTCCGGTACCTCGACAGCACTGTGAGTCTCTTTACTGTTTGGGGCAATCCACTCAGCCCAATGTCGGCTCCACAGGTCAGCTGCTGCACACAGTCCTTTTTAACTTGGCTTCACTAAATGCACAGTCTCTTTATACTCCATCCGTCTCTAGACTGAAGTTCACACAGCTTGGCTGCACAGGAACGTCCTTTACTATCTCCACACACGTCTTACACAGCACAGAACTTGCTTTCTATCTGGCCAAGATGGCAGCCGTTATAGTTTCAGTCCCTCTTCCTCATTCTTCCTGCTCACACTGAGGCAGGCTGACATCATAAGGGGCGTGTCACTTCAACACTTAACTGCTGTTTTAAAGAGCCACTATCACATTAATACACTTTCTCTATGGCAAACTTCAATGCAAATTGGTCCTATGCTGCCATCTACTGACCAAACGAATACTGCAGGCATTTACATTTATCTGTATTACTAGATTAGCATTATACATTAAATTTTAACACAGTTTACCAGGATAACGAAACTTAGACACATTACATAACTGTTTCTTACAAGAGGAGCACTATGGGGGCATTTACTGGGGGCACTATATTATTAGTATTTTATATTGGCACATTATGGGGCACTATGGGGACATTAGCTAAACTGGGGGCATTAAAAGAGGGTATTTTATGCACTGGCACATTATAAGGAGAATTATTACTACTGGGTGGCATTACAATGGGCTTTATTACTACTGGGGATCTATGGGGAACATGATTACTACTATGAGCACTATGGGAGCATTATTACTTCTGGGGCACAGTGGGGACATGTTGGGGGCACTGTAGGAGCACTATTACTACCATGTGTGCTCTAGCAGAGAATTATTCCTATTGGTGGGACTTTTGGGAGCACTATTACTATGGGGGCACCTTGGCTCAGTATCAGCTTACCACAATTATTTTTTGGGGACGTTATGTTTACACTATTAGTTTCAGGGGCACTATTTGCTGGGCGCAGTTATTTTAGGGCACTGTGTGCCAATAATTGAAGGGCACTATCTGCATGGTACGAGTATTATCAGGAGGCTTATCTGTTTCTGCAGTATAGTATTGGGAAGCACAGCGGCACAGTATTAGGGGTGGTAGGATGATTTGTCCAGAAGATGGGAGGATGATGGAAAAGTAGTAAACTAAGATTTTGTTTGTCAAACTGCAGAGACGAGAAATAGCTGAAAAATTGTGGTCTGGTCTGAAGATCTGAAAGGAGAAGATGAGGAAAGAGAACATCTACATCAAAGAGACGTCACGTAATAGGTATGTGGCACTGTATTACCCTGTATGTAGGGGTGGATGGAGGGGTTAGTAGTACAGTACTATCTGCACATTGTTAAAAAAAAAAAAGTAATCAGCAAAATACTATATATTTGTGTCAGAAGTTGTGCTTTTTTAATTTTTAGAATAATGATACAGCCATTTTATTTGATACTTTTGTGCTGATTCTTTTTCCCCCTCTATATTAAGGGACACTATAGTCACCAGAACCACAACAGCTAAATGTAGTAGTTCTGGTGCCTATAGCATGCCTCTGCAAGCTTTTTAATTTAAACACTGCCTTTTCAGAAAAAAGGCAGTAATTACATTACTGCCAAGGAACACCTCTAGTGGCCACTCATCATTATTAAAGTTTACTACTCTACGAAGTGTGTGGATTTTTTTGTGTGTGTGTTGTGGTGGAGGGCATGATTGCATGCTAAGGTGTGGGATGGCGGGCCCAAGTAAATTCCTGCCCAGGGTCCAATCAATATTAAAGACGGCCCTGATCACAATTAACACAAAAAAGCTAAATAAAGTCCTTGCCCTTCTGGGTGCTAACTAAACAAGGTTTTCCTCACCAATACCCAGGATCAGCATTGGATAATAAGAGATCAGACTCACGCAGCCAGCAGGTCATCTAGCCTTCTATGCTCTCTGACACAGAATGAGCATTTTTTGCTTGCATTTATTGCCCCAGTAATGAATCCAGTAGCTACACCTGGGATTACCTTAGGCTACAGGAAAAAGTAGTACTGGAGTGAGGTGGAACAGCAGGTTCCCCTACCAACCTACCCACCAGTCCAAAAAAATCAAGCCAAAAAATAACTTTGAAAAAGATAGCCTCAGCAATCTACCATTGTTAAAGCAAATCTGCTTTCTAGATTCTTTTTACCTCACCTATATCAGCAGTATGGGTGAGATGTACACCCCTCCAGTACTTTGCCATACACAGAGTTACAATGTCTATAGGAGAATCTAGCCCTGTCATTAGCAGCTTACTCGTGTCACTTCCAGGGCTTGGTCTGGTCACCACCATGGTCCCCAGTCCCTATTACTTAATATGTTTATAATTTGCGACTTGAGCTTATTGACACTCTTCTAACGTGGCATGAGATGGCATGAAACTTCGAGGGAGGGGCAGAGCCTCTTCATGCAGTGACCCAGCGGATCACTGCTAAAGAGTAAAATCTTGTAATTTGTTGCCTAAGCACTCTATGGTAATGTGTTATTGATATACTTTTGCCTATGAATCCCTAATGTTTGTTTACAGGTACTAATTAGTTAAATTTGGGCTTGGTTCAGTTTCTAGGGTGATGGGCTGGTCCCACCCTCTGGTTAGTGGGGAGTTGTTGCTGAGTATATCTAAAGAGAACACCTGCTTTTGTGAGCTCCTGAAAAGTAGGCCTAAAGCGGAGCCTAATCCATGAAAACACCATTTCTGGAGTCCGGAAACTGCAATAGAAACTGCCTTTGAGAGATAGAGAACAGACATTTTAGATGGTTAAAAAATACGTTTAAAGCTGTGCTTGAATAAAGACAGTAAGGTAATCGCTTGCTTATGGCAAAAGACTTTGGGGGTCATTTATTAATCTGAAATACGCCTAAATTAGGCGTACTTTAGGTGAAGATGGCGGCAGGGAAGGGGACAGGATAGCAGGCCAGTCTCATTCATCGTTTTCTACGCCTGTTTTAGGCGTAGAAAATGGTCTAAATGTAAGACAGCTTGGATGTGTAACACCCCAGAGTGGTGTTACCACTCCTCCACCCTGCTACTGTCTTTAATGGTCTAACATAAATGTCATCTATGTATTCTGTTCCAGGTATTCTGTTCCATGTGCTTCTCTAATATTGTTATGCAACTGTTATACATGGAATATGCCTGGTTCACCAGCAGGTGGTTTCTGGCAGAGCTATCTTAGACAGAATGGAACTTACCATTCCATTCTCCCCCCTTTTGGGCAGAAGTAAGCAAGTCCTGCTTGCTACCAGAAGGAGGGGTGGCAGTTCTAGTTTGGGCCCATTTAGACTTCATGTTGGAGCTGACTGGACACTAACAATTTCCTTGGCTGAAACTAAGTCAGACTAAAGAGTGGAGTGCAGCATAAAGAAGGAATCAAAGTTACTAAGCTAGCCTGTCAGTACAGCAGAGAGAAAGAGATAAAGCAGAGTTGAGTTTGCCTGCTAGTTTATGCTAAAGCTTGCTGGAACCAAGACAAAGCCTGAAAACAGTTTGAAAAAACGTTTATTCAAATAAAGCTGCAATTAAACTTCATCTCAAGGTTTGGACTCAAGTTATTCTTTAATATCCTTCAATTATTCCCCCTTTTTATTGCTTCAGAGCCAAAGACTGGGGTCCATCGGTATCCAGGTAGGAGCACCGTGGCACACATAAAGAGACATATAGGTCGCACTACACCACTCGGCATTCCTACTACACCTGGGACCTGATATAGGGGCCCTTGGGGAGGCGCAAGTTGCAGATGAGCCGAAGTTATGGAGCGGCCGGTGCCTCTTCATAACTTCGGTGGATCCTCCACCAGCTATGGGGCTTTTTTTAAGACCGGCGTCTAAAATTCTTGTCTTAATAAATGTGCTTTATTGCTGCAGAAAGGGTTAATTGCCTTCAGCACCCACCACACTTTTTAGACGGACTGGCCATTCAGATCTAAGATCTGCAACCTACAGCCTGGGCATCGCAGAAAGTGTTAATGAGAGAGGAATAGCATGTATATGGTAGTGAGATTACTACCATCATAGCAGATGCCTATGCACAGCTGTCAGAAGAAGCCTACTTTCACATTCAGTTGGTTTGAACCCACTGTGCCACGTGTCCTACCTCCTCTAAGGGCATTGTCTAAGTGAACCCCCTGATCTTCACAGTACCCCTAATGGTGGGGATAGACATTCCCGATGGGAACACCAGGTGACTACCTCTTGAGGAGGATTGGCACACAAGGCAGCTGGTCCAGGCAGAACAGGAGGTACCAGAGCAAGGTACAGATGTAGTCAGCAGGCTGAGTTGTAACTAGGAGCAACAGTGCAGGACCAAAGGATGAGGCAGAGGCGAAGTCAAACAAGCAATGGGTCAGGTAATCCAGTTCGGCAACAGGAGAGTCAAGGCAAGCAGGCAGGGATCAAACAGGTAGCAGAGTAGAGAAACACAAGAACGAGTCAGCTACACAAGCAGATAACAGCAACCCAACAGGACAGAAGGACCTTGATGCTGAGGCATCTGGGAAGGGGGCTGAGCCACTTATATACATGCAAGATTGGGGAAAGATTATGAATTCTGTTCTGTTTTATCCATGTTAAGTTTTAGAAAGCGAGAGGAGAAGAAGGAGGATATGGAAGATATGGGATGGAATTAGGTCACGTTGACAGGTGGTGAGATGTGATCTGGAGAGTAGAGTCGAGAAATTTTCTTCTGTAATGATGGAGAAGTGGGTTTTGGGAGAAGAGAACTGAGCAGTTGTATAGAGGGTCTGTGGGGACTGTGCACGGAAGCTTTCTCTGATGTTGACTATCTTTTGTTTGATGTATGTGGCAAAGTCCTCAGCTGAGAGGAGAGGAGAGAGTGGGGGCGCTGGGGGACAGAGAAGGGAGTTAAAAGTGTTAAAAAGTTGTGATGAAAAATGTGATGGAAAAATGAATCCAGACAGCAAAGGAGGCAATATAAACTATCACAATTCATTAGTAAGTGCCTTGTATTAACTTTGTCTACATGATAAATGCCATCTGGTGAAGTGAGACAGCACGTTTAAGGTTAGAGAGTGTCTAATACATAGAAGCTCTGTCATTTTCAGTTTACATGTCTCTACATTTTTAATCTTCCTTTGTTGCAGAGTCCAGATCTTCGCCTTATATATTAGTATATCATCTGCCATTGTTTTAATCTAGAGACTCCTTCCAAGGCTTCCACCATTTTCTACAGGAAAACAGCAGGAGCATGGAGTAATCCCTGGCTTAAGATCTATACATATTCTTAACTTGTCCAGTGGTTTCAGTGACATATGGCTATGGGTAGATGGATGGTAGCCAGTGGTAACAGGCTGTTTAAAAACATACTATGTCAGATTTTTTTTTAATTACAAACAGTCCAGAAATTATTCCTTTTTGGTTAAAGATGCTTTGTGCTCTGTGTTCATGTAGAACTGATTCACTTATCACTACCCGTCACCTTTAAATCAATGTATTCTGATCTAAAAGTCTGAAAATCTAAATTAGGCTACTTTCACACTAGCGTTCGGGGCTCCGCTTGTAAGTTCCGTTCAAAGGCTCTCGCAAGCGGCCCCGAACGCATCCATACTGCCCTAATGCATTCTGAGTGGATGCGGATCCGCTCAGAATGCATCAGTCTGGCAGAGTTTGGCTTCCCCTCAGCAGGCGGACACCTGAACGCTGCTTGCAGCGTTCGGGTGTCCGCCTGGCCGTGCGGAGGCAAACGGATCCGTCCAGACTTACAATGTAAGTCAATGGGGACGGATCCGTTTGAATATGACACAATATGGCTCAATTTTCAAACGGATCCGTCCCCCATTGACTTTCAATGTAATGTCTGGACGGATCCGTCTGAGGCTACTTTGACACTTAGAATTTTTTTTACAATATAATGCAGACGGAGCCGTTCTGAACGGATCCACCGTCTGCATTATATGAGCGGATCCATCTCAGACGGATCCGCTCTGAACGCAAGTGTGAAAGTAGCCTTACTTTGGCTTTTTCTTTGGGATTTTGTATTTTCTAGGAAACTTCAAAAGTCATCATGGTATGAGACTGTAGCTGTCAGTATTGGGTCTGCGACCTCACCGCAGTGTGGCAGACCGCCTCTCTGCACACTGCAGCGCCATGGGTTCCAGCTCTGGCCTACCTCGCAAGAGGGGCAGGCACCCACCAGCATACCACCGCATACGCCCTCACTGCCAGGTCTCGTCCTGTGCACTATAGCGCCTGCGCATGCACCTCTCCCTTTGTTATAGGAGAGGAGAGCATGCTTCCTGATTACTGTTATATATACGTGGTCTAATATTAGAAAAACTTCCGTGATACGCGCCCCACATTTTGTCCCTCTTTGAGATTTTCAAAAGTTGGGAGGTATGCCAGACTACGATTCTTCCTGCCGTCTGTTACCTGGATTACCTGGACTATTGACCCCTGCATTGCCTGACTACAAATCTGCCTGCCGTCATCTGTAAGTTCATCTGGACCTCTGACCTTGCACTACCTGACTATGAGTCCGCCTGACCCTGTATACCGTATTACTCTGAACTTTGTTTTGCCTTTCAGTTTCAAGTGACTTTTGTCTACCTTCTGCCAGTAAAGATCATTTGTTCCTTTACTCTTCCTCTTTTGGACTCTGTACACACTCCTGCAGTTAGCTGCTTTCTGGGTGATTGGTATAAACACCAGGGTCCTGACTCTGGGAGTCAGCAGTATTGGGCTAATTCCTAGTCCACTATCAGCTGACCCAGAGGATCCACATCCTCTGGTCGTGACAGTAGCTTCAAACAAAGGAATATGATCACCTTAATTAGGTTTTAAAATGAAACACCTGCAAATTTGTCTATATAGTGCAGCATAGGCTGTTATTAAAGTATAATGCCCCCACACGGTAGTTATGCCCTCTTAGTGACCCCACAAAGTAATATTCCCCCATAGTGCCCACACACACTAAAATACCCCCTTAGTGCTTCCACACAGTAGTGCTAACCCATTACTGTCCCCTTACAAGAATGTTTTCCCGTTACTGCTAATAAAATAAAAAAGTAATGTTCCCCCGATGAACAGAGCACTTCATGCTCTCCACTGAAGTAAGTGCAATATGGATGGCCACCTGCTTCACCATTGCATTCAGCTGTATCTGTGTCCACAGGATTCAAATACAATTGAATTTGGGACATAGTCCTCAGTCCTTCCAGGATCACAGGACAAAATTTATATAGTTTTTGTTATGTTATACTACTGCTATTTCCAGACATGTTGATACCTAGAGACTTACTTACTTCTGTATTACAGTTTATAGTAATTTTACTTACATGCTATTCCACCCTTTCAGAGGAGCAGTAAGATGATAGGCTGTAAAAACAAATGAAACCTGGAGGGGGGGGGCAAGGATGGGAGAAGTGGTAGAGGCTACGCTGGTGGTAGTAGTACTTACAGTTTATGGTGGCAGTCTTCCCTCTGGCGCTTCCCACGCCATACACAGTGTTTTGAGGTTGCACCCTTTCATCCTTTGGCGAATTTCCTGAGTTTCTGGGGTGGTGGTAGTTGGGATGCTGCTCTTGATGGTGGATAGTTGGCAGGGTGCAAAGCAGGAGGACAGATGTAAAGGCCGGCAAATTGTGGAGGCAATAACCAGGTCCGTTGGTTGCAATAAATAAAGTCTATCTTTATTGAATTGATGATAGGCATAGTAGTGCATATAGCAGCAAAGGCACTCTTCCAAAGTATATCACAATTATTTTCCTAGTAGCTGTCTATGGGCAGTGGCAATGATAATGGTAGTAGTCCCTGAGTCTCTCTCTACACACTTTGCAATCTTTCCAAGACTACCAAAGACATGCCATTCTTTATTCGTTGTCTCCTTCTGCGGTTTCTGGGCTTAGGAGTGCAGAGGTTAGATCCGGATGGCCAGTTTGTCTCAAAGTAGGGTGGTTGCCAGAGGCAATTAACCCTTTCAACAGCGGTAAGGTTAAGTCCATTACCCTGGTAACCTAACCAAGTCCTCAGTTGTTACCTATATGTAGCCCACTGCTAGGCTGTATCTGTATAGCCTAGCAGAGCTTATCTGCATCTGATCTCTGTATCTGTATAGCCTAGCAGAGCTTATCTGCGTCTGATCTCTGTATCTGTATAGTCTAGCAGAGCTTATCTGCGTCTGATCTCTGTATCTGTATTGTCTAGCAGAGCTTATCTGCGTCTGATCTCTGTATCTGTATAGCCTAGCAGAGCTTATCTGCGTCTGATCTCTGTATCTGTATAGCCTAGCAGAGCTTATCTGCGTCTGATCTCTGTATCTGTATAGCCTAGCAGAGCTTATCTGCGTCTGATCTATGTTGGTGTTATTGTCTGTCTGGCAGTCCTTACTCCTTTTGGTGTTCTGTTCATGTCTGTCCATGTCCGCCTTTGGAAGAGGGTTCCTGTGTTCCCCGGAGGGGGAATGCCCATTCTCTGTCTCTGTGCAGCTCTTCCTGGGGCTGCCCTGCTTCTATTGCTTGGGACGCAGGTACCTGCTTCTGCCTTTGTTCCGTTCTTCCTGCCTGTCTGTGGACTCTATGTACTGTAGGTACCTTGTCCTGTATCTCCTTGCCGCCTGATCCTGCTGCCACTACTCGGTTTACGCTCTGGAGTAGCCCCTGGCAACTACCCTAACAGCCCAAGCCTATCCTCACCATCTAAAGCTAGTGAAGACCAGGTAGCTGCTTAGTTACGCCCCTCCAGAGTATTGCTAGTCAGTGGAGCAGTGGGTTCATGCCCACTAATTTGTTTCAGTACATTGAGGTCTTCTGTTATAGTCATTGTCACGTGTCTTGATTCCTTTGTAATAAGTTATGTGTTCCGTGGTCCTTGGCCTGTTTGCCTTGTCCTGCTCTTACGACGTCCCGGCTGTCCCCCTTGGGACACCAGGCACGTGACTCGCCTCTGCAGTCAGTTGTCAGCTTTGTAACACAGTGAGCAACCACTGTGTATGGAATGGGCTGGACTCCTGAGCCTGAGGCCTCTTGCAGACAAACGTTTACGAAACCATTTCCGTATTTCCATTTTTGCGTTTCGTTTAAAGATAAACATGTCCTATAATTGTCTGCATAATGGACAAGGATAGTACTGTTCTCCGTCATCTGTATTTTTTGTGGATCTGTTTTTTGCGTACCGCAAAATACTGAAAAAGCCATGCGGTCGTGTGCAAGAGGCCTGATCCATACATGTATGTCATTGGTCATTAAATGGTCAAGCCCATTCTAAAGCTACAATCTATGTGCAGAAAATGAATACTTTCTCCTTACAATGGCCAATGCTGCAATTGCATGAATCATTTGAAAAGAATTTAGGACCTGGTGACGTTCTTTTCTGTAGCTAAAGAATACTGCCTTGACAGGTAGACTGTCTTGACCTAACTGTAATGAGCTCAAGCATCCTAAATTATTCTGAACATTAGTTCAATTTGATAACATGGGGCTTGTGTTCAGGCCCAATTGCAATGCCATTTTAGGAAGCTTACTATCATCTCTTGGAATATCACATTCAAAATAACCTGACCCTGAAATGATTTAGAAGATGAACCTGTCAAACCAATATCACATTGATTGTTAAGATTGACATTTCCTTGAGTGAACCTCCAGCAGAGTGCTGGACTCATTTATCCATTGAAACAGATGCACAATGAGAGATGACTGACAGGAATACAAACTACTGACTAGTGACTACCAGTACAGGCTGTCGTTTCTATCATTTTTAACGTGGTATATATATATATATATATACATATATACACTCACCTAAAGAATTATTAGGAACACCTGTTCTATTTCTCATTAATGCGATTATCTAGTCAACCAATCACATGGCAGTTGCTTCAATGCATGTAGGGTTGTGGTCCTGGTCAAGACAATCTCCTGAACTCCAAACTGAATGTCAGAATGGGAAAGAAAGGTGATTTAAGCAATTTTGAGCGTGGCATGGTTGTTGGTGCCAGACGGGCCGGTCTGAGTATTTCACAATCTGCTCAGTTACTGGGATTTTCACGCACAACCATTTCTAGGGTTTACAAAGATTGGTGTGAAAAGGGAAAAAACATCCAGTATGCGGCAGTCCTGTGGGCGAAAATGCCTTGTTGATGCTAGAGGTCAGAGGAGAATGGGCCAACTGATTCAAGCTGATAGAAGAGCAACGTTGACTGAAATAACCACTCGTTACAACCGAGGTATGCAGCAAAGCATTTGTGAAGCCACAATACGCACAACCTTGAGGCGGATGGGCTACAACAGCAGAAGACCCCACCGGGTACCACTCATCTCCACTACAAATAGGAAAAAGAGGCTATTATATCTCCCCACAATTAAAGGAGTTTATGGGACTTAAACATTGATGACCTATCCTCAGATGGAGCACCCCTGCACATCAGCTGCTGGAAGGGGCTTGAGTGAGCTCCGACCTCTTACTTGGCTTGTGATGTTAGGTCCATTGGTCACATCAACTTTGTGCAGCTTAGTTCCATTATACTATACAACCTGTATACTATGGCTATGGTATACAGATGTATATTGCTGTGATTATGTTGTGGAACTGAACGTCCAGCCCATAATAGAACTGTCCTATTATTGTCCATAGTACGGATAACAATAGGACATGTTCTATTTTTTTGCAGGTGAGGCGGGTGCAGCGAAACGGACATACAGATAAGGACAGCACACGCTGTGCAGTCTGCATCTTTTGCGGCCCCAACTGACCCACACAAAATGCAGATCGGATGCTGACAAAAACAATAGTGGTGTGCATGAGCCTATAACCCAAGGTGAGAGAACAGTACTGTACGATGATGAACAGAAGTGCCATCAAGATGGATATTCAGATTTGGGAAAGCCTGAGAATGAGAAAAAAGAGAGCGTGCTAGGGAGAAGCTGCAGTTGGAGACAGATCCAGCCGTACTCCTGTGTTATAGTCAGCTAGGAAGTTGAGGTCTGAGGTACTAATCATAATAAAGGGCATGACACTTTAGGGCCATAGATTAGGCCACAGAGCAGCTGAGTATTGCAGTGGGGAGGGAGAGCCTGGTGCAGATCAACACATTTTCTAATATGTGTGCCATAAAACAGGCACAAGATGTGTTAATTCAAGGGATTTATAGGAGGATAATATTACATTGGGATCGCAGGCTTTTATTTCCCTAAAATCATTATTTGCTTTTGCAGCTGCTGCCTGACATTGATTACTGCTGCTTAGCTTATTGTATACCTAAGTCCTTTCCATGTAAACACCCAAGTCCTCTTCCTGTTCTGTTGCCCCCAGTTATATTCAATGTAATAATTATGCAGATATATGATTACTGTGGCCTAGGTACAATACATTTATCAACATTCAAATTCATCTGCTACATTCTTGCCCGTGCCGCCAGGTATTTCTGTAATATTTGACAATCAAGCTGGATTTTAAGCATCCTACATAGTTTTGGGTCATTGGCCAAAACTGATTGATAAAGAGATTAAAGAGAATTGGACCTAACAGACCCTAGTAGTACCTGCTGCTGACTTTAGCACATTTTGAGTATGTACCATTTACAACGACTCTTTGTTTTCTGTCCTGTACCCAATGCTTTACCCATGTGCATATATTGTCCCTTAAGCCCCTTTCACACGGGCGAGTATTCTGCGCGGGTGCAATGCGTGAGTTGAACGCATTGCACCCGCACTGAATCCGGACCCATTCATTTCTATGGGGCTGTTCACATGAGCGGTGATTTTCACGCATCACTTATGCGTTGCGTGAAAATCGCAGCATGCTCTATTTTGTGCGTTTTTCATGTAACGCAGGCCCCATAGAAATGAATGGGGTTGTGTGAAAATCGCAAGCATCCGCAAGCAAGTGCAGATGCGGTGCGATTTTCACGCACGGTTGCTAGGAGACGATCGGGATGGAGACCCGATCATTATTATTTTCCCTTATAACATGGTTATAAGGGAAAATAATAGCATTCTGAATACAGAATGCATAGTACAATAGGGCTGGAGGGGTTAAATTTTTTTTTATTTTAATTTAACTCGCCTTAATCCACTTTCTCGCGCAGCCCGGCATCTCTTCTGTCTGATTGCAGTCAAAGGACCTGTGTTGACGTCACTCCGGTCATCACATGATCCATCACATGATCCATCACCATGGTAAAAGATCATGTGATCTGTGAAGAAGTTCAGGTTTGGGTACCAAACATGCGCGATTTTTCTCACGCGTGTGCCTCTTATCCGGGCCAAAAATATGACGCCCGTGTGAAAGAGGCCTTAGTCTCTGTGTTTGTAGATTCAGTAAGAAGGCTTTTGTGTGGTACTGTATCAAATGCTTTTATAAAATCCAAATACCACCACTGCTACATTACCAACATCCAGATTTGTACTCCACGATTTACGCTCCCAATAAAAAATGAGTCTTGCATTGACCTACATAGGACATTCCCTAAAAATGTATGAGACTTTTTTTTATGATGACCTATTCTTTGATGACCTATCCACTGGATAGGTTATCAGTATATCATTGGTGGGAGTCACAATTGTCAGAACCCCCCCTTCCTTCAGTCTTCTCTACATTATAGCGGCTGTGCTTGGCATCGCAGCTCAGCCCCTTTCACTTTTATGGGGCTGAGTTGCCCCTAGGCCACATGATCGATGAACTTGACGTCACATGACCTAGGTTAAACTGAGAGAAGGCCCTACTGCGTGCACCAATGACTTATCGGCGAATGTTCCAGGTGTCGGACCCCCACGATCAGATACTGATGACCTAGCCAGAGGATAGATCATCAGAATAAAAGTCTAAGAAAACCCCTTTGATGTTAAACCCCATGTGTAGTGATAATACCCATCAGTACATCCAATATAATTTTATCCAATATGATACATATTAATCAACCATAACAACAGATGCACAGATTATCACTGTGACCTCTTGTATTGGCTGGATCATCTCAATGCCTACTTTATCACACGGCAATAACTCTGGCCAGGATTTACTTCTCTCAACCAGAGATGCTAATCTTACAGCATTTTTAGCAGAAAGCCTTGACATATTTCAGAGACAAGCTCCCAGCACTGAGAATATTATGATTTATTATATTATGACTACACTGACATGATCTAGCTGTATATTTATGGTAATTTTTCTTGTCTTCATAGTTTATTGTTATAACAAAAAAGACTGAAACACATCCCGCCTGACAAATATTTCCTGCGTTTTATTGTAAGGCTGCTGCTTGCTATTCATGACGACAGTTGTATTCTAGATAAATCTGAAAGATAACGGAGCTGACTTTATGGGATATGAATGATTACTGGCAATTTGTCAAGTGTCATTCATTCTGATGTTTTTAGAAGTTATACAAGAAAAAAATGTGTAATTATATACATTGTCACTTAGGTGTCCTTGTTCTGACCTACTTAAATGAACAGTACTTCACCACTAATACTACCACTAAAACCTCATACATCCACACTAGAGATGGCAGATGTATTTTCTATCTTTGATTCTATTCTGTGTGATATGTATACATACCTCCCAAGTGTCCCTCTTTTGGAGGGACAGTCCCTCTTTTTGACCCAAGTCCCTCTATCCCTCTTTGCTCCTTAAAGGGTTTCTATCATCAGAAATTCTGTTATATAGCTGACTGACATTAGCGATGTACTGGCTTCCTCACTGCGCCTGAGCCGAATACAAAACGGGATGGCGCAGGCGAGGGATTTCTTCGCTGATCAGGAGAAGTCGGACGTCACTTAAGAGGACCTGGGCGTGCTAAATGGAGGACCTGGGTGTGCTAAATGGTTCGTAGACCGAGCCTCTAGGTGCTGAATCAACACCCTCATAGCACCTAGAAGCTCATTAGACTATTTTAAAAGTGTATTTTTTTTTAGAGAACGGCGGCAGCAGGGCCGGTGCAACAATATAGGCGAACTAGGCGTTCGCCTAGGGCGCCGGCCTGCTGGGGGCACCTTGGTGGGCTCCCCCTGACTGGCGCTGCAGCTCTGGGCTCTTGAGCTGCCCCCAGCGCCGTTACAGGGGGGCCAGGAGGTGGAGGTCCTTCTTAAATAAGGCAGAATTAAATAATTCTCTGCTAACCCTGAGGGCAGGTGCCTGCTCTGCCAGCAAATTACCGGAGGAGAGGAGGCGGGCGGCAAGGGAGGCTGTTCTAGCAGCTTCCCACTCCTCCCTTGTGCGCCCTCTGTGATGCCGGAATATGACGTCATTCCGGCCCCGGCATACTAAATGGCGCGCTGGAGGACTGAGGAGCTGCACCACACTGGACCCCAGGGAGGTGAGTGTTTAAGTGTTTGACTGAGTGAGTGTCTGCCTGTGTATTTATATCAGTGAGTGAGTGTATGTATGTCTGTCTTTCTGTCAGTAAATGTATGTGTGTCTGTCATTGAGTGTCTGTGTGTGTATGTCAGTGAGTGTGGATGTCTGTCGGTCAGTAAGTGTCTGTGTGTTTGTCAGTGAGTATATGTGTGTGTTTGTCTGCCAGTGAGTGAGTGTCTGTCAGTGAGTTTCTGTATGTATGTCTGTCAGTGAGTGAGTGTGTGTCTGTCTGTAAGTGAGTGTATGTGTGTCTGTCAGTAAGTTTGTCTGTCAGTGAGTTTCTGTGTACATCATTCAGTGAGTGTCTGTCTGAGTGCGTGTCTGTCTGTCAGTGTGTGTGTGTGTCTGTCAGTGAGTGAGTGACATGAGGGGGCGGCAAAATGGATCTTTGCCTAGGGCGGCAAAAATCCTTGCACTGGCCCTGGACGGCAGGGACACAATTATAAAACACACTGTTATGTAGTGCTGACATTAGCACATTGCGTGACCATGGCGGCCATTTTGAAGTCGGACATTTTGAATCCAACTTTTGTTTTTTCAATAGGAACTGGGTCATGTGACACATCAAACTTATTGGGAAAAACAATGGTGTGCTTGGTTTTAACGTAACTTTATTCTTTCATGAGTTATTTACAAGTTTCTGACCACTTATAAAATGTGTTCAATGTGCTGCCCATTGTGTTGGATTGTCAATGCAACCCTCTTCTCCCACTCTTCCCACACTGATAGCAACACCGCAGGAGAAATGCTAGCACAGGCTTCCAGTATCCGTAGTTTCAGGTGCTGCACATCTCGTATCTTCACAGCATATGTGAAATTCCCTATAAGTTTGATGTGTCACATGACCCTCTTCCTATTGAAAAAACAAAAGTTGGATTCAAAATGTCCGACTTCAAAATGTCCGCCATGGTCACCACCCATCTTGAAAAGTTTCCCCCCCTCACATATACTAATGTAACACAAACAGGAACACCAACCATTCCCATTTTATTAAGGTGTATCCATATAAATGGCCCACCCTGTATATTAAAGCCCACCTTGCATATTATTTCCTTATTTGATGTAATTTTTATTTTAGAAATCTTTAAATTCAGATCATTTTTGCGCTATTGTGTAAAAAAAAAGCTATTGAAGTATATAAATATGCAGGAAATGTGGATCTTTCACATAATAAACCATAAGTGTCCCTCTTTGACCGTCCAAAAAGTTGGGAGGTATGTATATAGGCACATTTATTAAGACCGTCATTTTTGGCGCCGGTCTTAATAGAATTCTTTAGCTGGCGGTGGATCCACTGGAGTTATGAAGTGGTGCAGGCCTCTACATAAATTTAGCGGATCCACTGCCGCTTCTAAATGTAAGACTGCTTCCGAGCTGTCTTACATTTGGATCATTTTCTGAGACTAAAACAGGTGTAGAAAATGGCAAATGAGACAGGCCTTCCGACCCGTCCCCTTCCCAGCCCGCGCCAAGCCCACAATTTTAGATCTAGCGTGTGTGGGGCAAAATCGCAGATAGTGGCATGCATCTAATTTCACACTTGCTGCGGGACAGATCCGACAGGCTGTTCACCCCGGCGGATCCGTCCTTCCGCTATTTCGCCGTGCCGCCAGACAGCCGCTCCGTCCCCATTGACTATAATGGGGACGGGGCGGAGCTCCGGCGCAGTACGGCAGTTTGCGGTGAGAGGCCGCCGGACCAAAAATTAGGACATGCAGGACTTTTAGTCCGGCGGCCTTTCGCCGTGCACTGCCGTGTTGCGCCGGAGCTCCGCCCCTGTCCCCATTATAGTCAATGGGGACGGAGAGGCGGGCCGGCGGCACGGCGAAATAGCGGAAGGACGGATCTGACAGGGTGAACAGCCTGTCGGATCCGTCCTGCCGCAAGTGTGAAAGTAGCCTTAGGCGTATTTTAGCATAGTAAATGACCCTCCTGATTGGGCAAATTTGTCTGGTGGATTTCTACCTAGTTTTGATTACTCGTGGCTAGGCTGCTCTTGACCACCTCAACCCTGCTCCTCACCAGCCAGGAGGATGTATTTACCACTATGCTCTCAGATATCACAATATAGTAACAAAGTTTATAAGGCAGAAAAAAGACATTTGTCCATCCAGTTCGGCCTGTCATCCTGCAAGTTGATCCAGAGGAAGGCAAAAAAAAACAAAAAACTGGGAGGTAGAAGCCAAATTTCCTTACTTTAGGGGAAAAAAGTCCTTCCCGACTCCAATCAGGCAATCAGAATAACTCCCTGGATCAACAAACCATCACTAGTAGCTATAGCCTGTAATATTATTAAGCTCCAGAAATACATCCTGGCCCCTCTTGAACTCTTTTAGTGAATTCACCATCATCACCTCCTATGATGCCAGGCGCCCCATGCTTCAAGCTTGTGAGATACAACTAGTATACTATTTATGTTTATTAATTTACCCAATTCCTTGCTACCTTAGCTGCTGCCATAGCCCTGATATAACACCCCCTTTCTAATAATAAGACTTACTTTTGTCTATACTCTTTTTTTGATAGTCATGGTCTTCTGTATGACTCAGATACAGTGGATATAAAAAGTCTACACACCCCTGTTAAAATGTCAGGTTTCTGTGCTGTAAAAAAATGAGACAAAGATAAATAATTTCAGAACTTTTTCTACCTTTAATGTGGCCTATAAACTGTACAACTGAATTGAAAAACAAACTGAAATCTTTTAGGTGGAGGGAAGAAAACAAAAAAAAAATATATGGTTGCATAGGTGTGCACACCCTTAGGCCTCATGCACACGACCGTTGTGTTCCGTTCCGCAAAATGGGGTTCCGTTGTTCAGTCATCCGTTTCCGTTTTTGTTTCCGTGTGTCTTCCTTTATTTTTGGAGGACCACCAGACATAAAGGATTGTAAAAGAAAAGTCTAAGACAAGTTTGCCATGCAAATGATAGGAATAAAACGGACGCGGACGCGTGGACGCAGATGACAATCTTGTGTGCCTCCGTGTTTTTTAGTGGTCCCATTGACTTGAATGGGTCCGCAAACCGTTTTCCGCAGAAATAAAAGGACAGGTTATATTTTTTTGACGGACTGGAACCACGGATCACGGACGCGGATGGCAAACGGTGCACTATCCGCATTTTCAACGGCTCCGTAGAAATGAATGGGTCCGCATCTGAAACGCTAAAATCGTCGGAAGGGACGCGGACACAAACAACGGTCATGTGCATGAGGCCTTAAACTAATACTTTGTTGAAGCACCTTTTGGTTTTATTACAGCACTCAGTCTTTTTGGGTATGAGTCTATCAGCATGGCACATTTTGACTTGGCAAGATTTACCCACTCTTCTTTGCAAAAACACTCCAAATCTGTCAGATTGCGAGGGCATCTCCTGTGCACTGCCCTCTTCAGATCCCCCAACAGAGTTTTAATCTGATTCAGGTCTGGGCTCTGGCTGGGCCATTCCAAAACTTTAATCTTCTTCTGTTGAAGCCCAATGATTGAGCGTTTGCTCGTTTATTGGGCAATCGCGGCAGTATTTACACTGCCAGATGATCATACATACGCTTGTTTGTGATCATCTGCCGAAAAATCACCAGGTATAATACAGGCATTAAAAGGGCGGTCTGGTTTAGAAAAGTCATTCTCAAATAACAAATTAGGGAGTCCAGAGTAAAGCCTGTATTACCGGATTTTTTGGCAGATGATCGTTAACGAGCGTTCGTATGACAACGCTTGTTTACAATCATCTTGCAGTGTAATACTGCTGCCGATTGCCCAATAAACGAATGATCATAGGGCAATCCAAATCTTTTGACATGTTAAAAAATAATTGTTTGCAGGCGGCGGATTGTGGTGTGTAATAGCGATCTGCTTCTGGCAAACCACTATACATCATGGGGATGAGCGAATGCATAGCGATTGCTCCTCCCCATGCTGCAGAGGAGATCGGTGCATGTAATGGCAGCAGTCTCCTCACCTAGCGAGCAGCTGATTGCTGGGAGGGAACGCTTCCCTCCTCACAACACAGGGAAGTCCCTCATTCTGGACTTCCATAAATTACTTGGAGCAGCTATGAAAAGTATCTCTCTGTGGAGGACCCAATACATCTACACATTACACAAGCCCATTGATTTCAAAAGGTACCATGTTATGCTTCCTTTTTCCAGTGGAGGCGCTGTAGAGAATTTGAACACTTGCAACTAGGCTCTTCTGCACATATAATCACAACTAACATTGCTGATTACAAGGCGCATGCATAGATCAGCTGAAATACATCAAATGGAAATAATGCTTTGATTATAGTGGATCACCATATTTATAAAAGACGTAGCACAATGATGACGGTATAATTTCCATGAATTGTATGAAACATTTCTTTCTAGCATTAGAAAAACTAGATAATTAATTAAAGACAAATATGTGAAATGCGCCTCTTATTTTCCAGATTATATCTGTTTCATCCTAACATGAATGACAAAATATAACCTTATTCTGCCTTTATTCAGTAGCTCTTATCAGGTCTACTATATAATTATTAACACAGTAGTGATGAATACTGAATACTAAAGATCATACATTAGGAGGCTGGATGAGCTATAACAGTGCCCCTAAATAAAATAGCTTGTCAAGAAAAATGAAATGGAAAAATAATAGATTCATGTGTGGGCGGCACTTCTTGCCCGCTGCCATCCCACCATCCAGGACGAGCAAGGAAGCTGCCTTACCTACTCAGGTGGCCAGTCCCCGCTAGTTCTCCTTTGCCTTCCAGTAGCGGGGACGGCCGCTGTAGTCCAATGTCCCATGCTGGAGGAAATAGCCAGAGCCAGGCTGCAAGGCCTCTTCCTGTTCTCCGTGATATGTGCATCTCCCGGCTCTTAAAAGGCTAGTACTCGATTACCAATGGTCGGTCACCTTGGGGTAATTAAAGCACCTTCCTCTAGGGAAGGGTATAGGAGCTTTAGAATTCTAGCTTGCTAGTTTACCAATGAAGGTGTGCTTTTCCATTTGTCTACCTGTGTACAGAAAAAAAGATAAAATACATGGGACTGGATAACGCCCTTGGGTCTAGCCCTAAGCCAAACTGATTAGGTAGCATAGTGGTTCCACAACCATTGTCCACAACAATTGAGTCATAGTTACAAAGATGATAAGGCTAAATATCACAATCAGAATAAATCCGTGGACCAATGTCCCATCTACTGAAATCTAGTACCTATAATGTTTTATAGACATATATTATTACTTTCAAGCATGGCATCCAGATCCTTCTTGAACTTGAACAATGAGTCAGCCATCACAACATCCTGAGGCAGAGATTTCCATAGTCTTACTCCTCTTACTGTAAAGAATCCCCATTTATGATAATGGTGAAGCGTTCTTTGCTTTAGACACAGAGGACACCTTCTTGCAAAAAGTTAATTAGACGGTACTATTTATATACAGTAGATGTACAGTCATAGTCAAAAGTTTTGAGACTGTCACAAATTTTGGTTTTCACAAGGTTTGCTGCTTCAGATTTTAGATCTTTTTGTCAGACATTTCTATTATAAGTACAGTTATAAGCTTTTCATATTAAATTTTTTACTTTTATTGTCAAATACATCAAGTTTATGCAAAGACTCAATATTGGCCCTTCTTTTTCAAGACTTCTGCAATTCACCCTGGCATGCAGGATATTAGCTTCTGGGCCAAATTGTGACTAACCAGTTGCTTATCACAATTTATGTGTTTTTGCTTGTCCCGCTTTTTAGGAATTGCTGGAAAAAGCATTGTTCATTACCAAATTGCTCCTGGATCGATGGGAGAAGTTGCTTTTGGAGGATGTTTTCATACCATTCTTTATTGATGACAGTATTCTTAGGCAAAATTGTGAGTGAGCCCACTCCCTTGGACGAGAAGCGACCCCACACATAAATGGTCTCAGTATTGTTTACTGTTGGCACGCACAGTGAGGCAAAGGATTTTGGAGGATGTCCTGATACATCTTACTCTGGCGCACAGGTGATCAAAACTGGCACATGGGAACGCCAGTCTTGATAAAAGCCACCCTATGTACTTATTTGTATCTATGTATCTTTTGATGAACCCCATGGTTTATTTTGCTTGTCAGCAGCTTCCTGGCACTGATTGCCAATGTTAAATTTACTGTCTGCTAAAGTCTTTTTCAGTGGCAGTTTTATCTAGTGACTTACCATTCACTGCATTTTGTCCAAGTGCCTATCATTACATTTTAATTTCATATTTTATTTCTTTGCCCAAGCTTCCAGCTTCCCCAAATCCCTCTGTAATATTATCTTACTCTATGTTGATAACTTTGCAGAGCTTATCATCTGCAAATACTGAAATTCTATTCTGTAGTCCCTCTACAAGGTCATTAATAAACATATCCAACAGAAGACATCCCAATACTAACACTTGTGGAACCCAACTGGGAACTAGAACCTAATCTGAGGACCACCATCAGTTTTTTTTTTTCACTAAGCTAATTCTTAACCCAATTAGACATATTTGTCCCTATTTTTACCTCAGTTTATGTGCCAATCTGTGATGTGGCACAGTATCAAACACTTTGGAAAACTTAGAGGAAACACTTGGTGAAGTTATTCTTTGATAAAGTGACATTTCAATTATTTTTCTCCATACAGTCACAATGTTGGGGGAAATAAGAATTGGACATGTTGAATTTCTAATTCTTTCTTCTCTTGAAAGTAGCTACCATAAATGTACACTCATCTGATTTGTGCATTCATGTTTATGGAGAGGTTGACCTACAGCTATCCTGTATCTATGGCTAATTATAAGTGGTTGTTTCATCACAGATTTATGCCTTTCCTATTGGAGTATTGGGTACAGCTTCTGGAAAACCACTTATATGACTAGGGTAAGGCGCAACAACAGACTGTGTTTAATGTTAAGCCCAGCCCAGCTCTAATATTAAGATTTATTTTGATCATCCAGGTCGTCAGGTAACACTAATAATAATATTTTAATAATAATATTTATTTGTACTATAACACGATTAATATTACACGAGGCTCAGGTACAGTGGCCCACTGCTACTGCAGTGTTCCACTGCAAAAAGGGGTTTTATGTGTGTTTTCTATGTGTATGCTGTAAAACGGGTTAAACATGTGCTTTGCCATGTTTTATTGCATTGTAAGAAACCAATAAAGTGTTAACAGGCATTAGCAATCAGTTGCTAGGTGAAGCCATCTCCCCAAAGGGAGGAGGAGCTAGATATGGTGAGTGAGACAGTGTCTAGACAGTGAAGTAGAAGGAGAAAAAACACAGCCCTGGATAACACCTGCCAGAGAGGAGCAAACACTACAGATGTGAAGAGAAAGGCATTCCAATACTGAAAGGAGGTGCATGTAGCAGCTCTGTGGAGATAAGCTGTCTGAAATAACTTTATAGGCTCTACAGCAAACTTGTTCAAGTCCTGTCAAACCTCCTAGGGAGCCAGTAGTGGGATGAGGAACCCACTGGCAGTAAGCAGCTGACAGCCCAGAACGCGGTACAAGTTTAGGGATAATCCAAAAGGGGTAGTCAATGTCCAATCCGGGTCGAGGCAGACAGCGAAGGTTCAAGGCAGAAGACAGTCCAGGAGTCAGTAGCTGGGAAGGATATAAAGAATCAACAGGCAATAGGAGGATCTGCAGGGAGGCTAGGTGTTCCCCATAAGGTGGAATAACTCAGCAATGAGCCAGAGCTCAGGCCAGGTCTTTATAGCCAGGGGAGGTAGGAACCACCCTCCCCAGGAACCAATGGCAGGCGAGGAAGGTGGAAGGTGTGTACTGGGAACCTCTCCCAGCAAGGCTCACACCTGACAGCCAGATAATGCAGGAATGCTATGCACCCGGGAATGCGCACGCAGCCTGCGTACTGCGCATGCGCACACGCCGCTCACCTCGGGCACCAGGTGTTCTACCGAGCTGAAGGGGAACTCGTGCCCTGCGCCGTGCCCGTGGTCCCCGAGTAGGGGTTACACCCCCTGATTCCTGACAAGTCCTGTGGTGTCTGGACATACTTTATAGGCACACTGTGAAAGTTGCTAAAGATCTACATCCCGCCAAGGACATTGTGGAAACATTTACTGTGAGTATAGCGACCTGTAAAAAGGTGCAGAACTCAGTCTGACTTTGGGGGCACCCTGTAGTTGTATAGAGAAAGCATTGTACCCCTGTTCCTTTATGCTTAAGTCAGCTAGAGAAGTGCAGTGTGAGGAATATTTGCTTTAAAGATAATTTTTGGCCTGTTAAAAGAAACCTGTCAGCGGCAAAAACCACCCCAAACTGCCAGAAGTACCTTCAAGTAGCCGGCAGTGTGTTTCTAATGATGATTTTCCTCCTGCAGTCAGATGTGGTAAACGCAGGAAAAAACTATCTTTTAATCTTTTATTATCTATTTTAGAGTCACTCTTGAAGTCAAGCGGGCAGTGGCCTCCTTGCTTTAAGTCAAGGTAACCGCGCCCCCTTCCCTGCCCCTTCTCCTGTGACTGACAGCCGGCTGTTCGACTGCAGGAAGAAAATCATCATTAGAAACACACTGCCGGCTACTTGAAGGTACTGCTGGCAGTTTGGGGTGGTTTTTGCCACTGACAGGTTCCCATTAACTGTTACTGCACTGCGTAACTTGTGACATCTGTGGAAATTGCACATTGTGCAACATGCTGGGGCTCCCCATGGAGGATGCGCACGTGAGCGTACTAGTGATAAGGCGCCGAGGATAGTAGTACTCACCATTTAGTTGTCCCTTGGGGCTGGCAGTGCAGTGGATGGGAAGACAGCACGAAATCTTCCGGGGCACTCTCGGTTGCAGGGAACACCAGCCAGATGGAAGTTGAGGTGCCCTTGATGGTAATTAGTGTAAGGTGCTTTTGCAGCTGGGCCCCTGGTTCGTGACGCTAGCACCATAAGGTGCAATGAGGAGAAGAAGTGGAATGATGAGAGAGGCAGTAGTTGAACTGGGCAGAAACTTTACTTGTCAGATGTAGTAAGGCTTCTAATAACATCACTTTCATATAGGTGGCAAAAAGGGTAAATCTGCAAAATCCTAATTAGCAGGCTACTTATGGTGAAGTGCATAGGTTACCTCCAGCCCACTTGAGTGAAGATGATGTTCTTACTTGTGCTTGGTTCCTGGTCTTGCCCTGATCCCTCAACCTTTCGCTATTAGTTTAGATCCTCTGTAAATTTGTATTCTGACAGATGGCCTTTCTGTCCTTAATTATGGTGGAGCCGCCGGAAGCCTAGGATCTCTCCACCTGATGCAAAGGAGTCTAGAGTCTGATAAATGACCTTCTTTTGCCTATAGTCTTTAGTTCAATGATCCAACAACCCAAGGACGATCGCCCTCATGACAGGTAAACACTCTGCTTCATTATTTGTAAAGGTTGTGGTCTTCTCTGCTAAGAGACCCTGCCTTGCCCCTCACAATAACCTTCAACATCAAGGGCACCCCAGCTAACACCAGGCAGAACTCCATAGCCAGGGAGTGCCCCAAAGGGAGTAAAAGCTATGCCCCTCGCATCACTGTATGTCCCAGAGAGCATCCAAACCATGACTACAACTACTCCCATTCTGTGACTAATAGAAATCAAACCATTATTTCAAAGGATGCAATGACATTGGGACCTGCAGCAAGCTTCCGGGGACAGTGCCTAAAATCCAGAAACTATGATGTGTACACAAAGGGCTGATAACCAGCATGACATCTGTAGGACTACTCACAATAGTGCACTACCAAGATGGAAATTGCACACTAAAGAGACCTAAAGGGAGGAGTTACTGCACGACTACACTGGAGTGCCCAAAAGCACAAGGTGTGCAATACTCAGAGACATGGCCAAGGTAAGAAAGGCTGAAAGACGACCACCACTGAACAAGACACACAAGCTGAAATGTCAAGACTGGGCCAAGAAATATCTCAAGACTGATTTTCTAATGTTTTATGGACTGATGAAATGAGAGTGAGTCTTGATGGGCCAGATGGATGGGCCCGTGGCTGGATTGGTAAAGGGCAGAGAGCTCCAGTCCGACTCAGACGCCAGCAAGGTGGAGGTGGAGTACTGGTTTGGGCTGGTATCATCAAAGATGAGCTTGTGGGGCCTTTTCGGGTTGAGGATGGAGTCAAGCTCAACTCCCAGTCCTACTGCCAGTTTCTGGAAGACACCTTCTTCAAGCAGCGGTACAGGAAGAAGTCTGCATCCTTCAAGAAAAACATGATTTTCATGCAGGACAATGCTCCATCACACGCGTCCAATTACTCCACAGCGTGGCTGGCAAGAAAGGGTATAAAAGAAGAAAATCTAATGACATGGCCTCCTTGTTCACCTGATCTGAACCCCATTGAGAACCTGTGGTCCATCATCAAATGTGAGATTTACAAGGAGGGAAAACAGTACACCTCTCTGAACAGTGTCTGGGAGGCTGTGGTTGCTGCTGCACGCAATGTTGATGGTGAACAGATCAAAACACTGACAGAATCCATGGATGGCAGGCTTTTGAGTGTCCTTGCAAAGAAAGGTGGCTATATTGGTCACTGATTTGTTTTTGTTTTGTTTTTGAATGTCAGAAATGTATATTTGTGAATGTTGAGATGTTATATTGGTTTCACTGGTAAAAATAAATAATTGAAATGGGTATATATTTGTTTTTTGTTAAGTTGCCTAATAATTATGCACAGTAATAGTCACCTGCACACACAGATATCCCCCTAAAATAGCTAAAACTAAAAACAAACTAAAAACTACTTCCAAAAATATTCAGCTTTGATATTAATGAGTTTTTTGGGTTCATTGAGAACATGGTTGTTGTTCAATAATAAAATGAATCCTCAAAAATACAACTTGCCTAATAATTCTGCACTCCATCTAATAATGGAGCAAAGGCTCTTTAGTGGCCTGTGTTATAATGGGGTCTGTCAGGTTACTGTCATTTTGATGGTAAGAATAGCACTGCATGCTGAGTTATTACTACCCTCAAAAGTGAAGGGCATTCCACTGAACTCCCATTGAAACCCATGGCTCCATGGTAAATTACACCTCCCTGCAACAGTCTCTGCAAACATTTCTACATTCTTTACTGTCTGATAGTCACCCCATGGTACAGTATCCAATCATGTGTGCCCCTCACTTCTCTGTATCTATATTCTTCCCATACAGTCCTGTATCCTGCACCTGCGCTGCCCTCGCCATTCTGAGTTCTACACCTGCAACCCTTCACCATTCTGTTTCCTTCCTTTGTGCTCCCACACTGTCCTTTGTGTCCCTTCACCATCCTATGTCTATTTACTATCCTGTTTCTGAATCTTGCACCCCATTACAATTTTCTGTCATTGTGCCTCATCATCAACCGGTTTCCATCTTTCATATATGCCCTCAAAGTCCTGTATTTTTCTTACTCAACCCCTCTCACTTTTCTATACTGTGCTGTGTCTACTTCCAAGCCTTCCACCTTCTACTCCTATATTCCCCAACTTCTAATTGCTCATGCCCCTCCACCTTTCATTCCAGAAGCTGTTGCCAGGTTCCTCACACGTTGTGGGGCTCCAGTGCTTTTGCCTACTGTAATGTAATGTGAATTCAAAAGATTTGCGAATCAATAAGCTTATGCAGGCTAAATAAATATATATACTAAGTGTGATTAAATATAACATAAGATTTGTGGCTACGAAACTGGCTGACCTGTTGAATGTGCGCTTGGCAGTTGAAGGCATCCATGGTAGTTTCATGTTCATATGTGCCCACATTGTTTAGAAAATCTACATTTTAATATATGCAAATGACCCTCTAGGAGCAACAGGGGCGATGTCTTTACACCGAGAGGCTTCGCTTTCTCTGCAACTGCTACACCCCCCTGAACTTTGATTGACAGGGCCAGTGGTCAAACTGGTGAGGCAGAAGTTGCAGAGACTGAGCAGATCCTCTAGGTGTAAAGGCAACTCCCCAGTTGCACCTAGAGGCTTATTTGCATATTAAAACATCTATTTTTTCAGCAATGTGTCCATACACATTGTGCAATCATCACTGACAGTATCAGACTTAGTAGGAAACACATCCTCTTGACAAGGGAAATGGTAGCGCCCAGTTGTCAATCAAGCCTGCGATGCACAGAGACTTTCTGTGGAAAACAAGCATTCACTATAACAGACATGTCAGGAGATGTGAGACAGGTCCTCTATGAATCCAGTATCTTTCAAGTGATGTCTTCTCTGAAGTCATTCTGTTAACTTTCTCTCCATCTGATCCAGACCGCAGTGACGACTTCTCATGACAACTGCAAAGTTTGTTGCTGAGACATCTTTGGCCTTTGCCTCTGCAGCCATCCTCAGTCTCCTCAGAAACACAATACCCACACCTAAAAATATAAAGGAAATCTCCTTAAACAAATACTGACCCCCAGATTCCCTAAACTGTAAAATAATTTTTTCCCATTTTTTTTTTTACAAATTGCCCCTTTCCTCTAAAACTTGCCTCCTCCCCACCTGTCAACTTCCACGGATGGATGTCACTTCTGGGGACATGGCACTTGGGGACACATCACTGCTGAAGTCAGTCATTGGCTACAGCATTGCACATGACCCCATCCGTGCGGAAGTTGACAGGCAGGGACAAGAAGTCCAGTGAAGGGAGAGAGGGAGCCGGAACAGAGAGGCTTCATCAAAACCATAAGGCCCCTTTCACAAGAGTGAGTTTTCCACGCGAGTGTAATGCGTGACGTGAGCGCATAGCACCCGCACTGAATCCTGACCCATTCATTTCAATGGGTCTGTGTACATGAGCGTTTTTTTTTCACACATCAGTTCTGCGTTGCGTGAATAACACAGGATGTTCTATATTCTGCATTTTTCACGCAGCCCTGGCCCCATAGAAGTGAACGGGGCTTCAGTGAAAAACACATTGCATCCGGAAGCAAGTGCGGATGCCATGCGTTTTTCACGGATGGTTGCTAGGAGATGTTGTTTGTAAACCTTCAGTTTTTTATCACGCGTGTAAAAAAACGCATTAAAACGCATTGCACTCGCGAGGAAAAAACTGAACAACTGAACGCAATTGCAGACAAAACTTCAGTGAACGCATCCGGACCTTATCCGTCATGTTCATGTGAAAGAGGCCTAAGGCTGGGTTCACACGGGCATCGCGAAAATGCGTGATTTTTCCCCGCGAGTGCAAAGCGTTTTAATGCGTTTTGCACGCGTGTGAGAAAAATCGGCATGTTTGGTACCCAGACCCGAAACCGGACTTCTTCACAGAAGTTTGGGGTAGGTGTTGTGTAGATTTTATTATTTTCCCTTATAACATGGTTATAAGGTCCCTTTCCTCCCAGGTCATCAAAGAAGAAGAAAGAAGAGAAGCCGGGCTGTGCGAACAAGTGGATGAGGTGAGTTTAATTTTTTAGATTTTTTTTTTACCCCCTCCATCCCTATTTTACTAAGCATTCTGTATTAAGAATGCTATTCTTTTCCCTTATAACCATGTTATAAGGGAAAATAATAAAGATCGGGTCCCCATCCCGATCGTCACCTAGCAACCGTGCGTGAAAATTGCACCGCATCCGCACTTGCTTGCGATTTTCACGCAGCCCCATTCACTTCTATCGGGCCTGCGTTGCGTAAAAAACGCACAATATAGCGCATGCGGCGATTTTCATGCAACGCACAATTGATGCGTGAAAATCACTGCTCATGTGCATAGCCCCATAGAAATGAATGGGTACGGATTCAGTGCGGGTGCAATGCGTTCACCTCACGCATTGCACCCGCGCGGAAAACTAGCCTGTGTGAAAGAGGCCTAAGGGTACGGCAACACGGGCAGGTTTCCTGATGCAGTTTTGGAAGCCTAAATCAGTAGAGAAAGTATAAAGGACAGAGAAGACTTCTCTTTTTTGAATTCACTTCTGGTTTTCACTTCCAAAATCAGGAAACCTGATTCAGAAGCTCATCCTACAGGGGGACATCTTACCTAATCTGTGTTTTCCTGATCGAGACTCTACTACTTTTGCTGAAAAGGCTTCGCAGCTGATGTGTCGCTGTCAGATGATGATAACTCCATCAGTGATGTAAGTACCTTCATTCTGGATGTAGTCAGGACTCCAGTTGAAGTGTCAATGTAATTGTGTATTATGTTCTTTATCCTTTGTATATAGATAAGTGCAAAAGAAGGACATTATATTGCTATATGTACAGAATATACTACTTATTATATTTAATACAATCATATTCAGGGCTGATGCAAGGATTTTTGCCAACACAAGCGAAACTACATTTTGGCGCCCCCCCCCCCACAGCTCACCTGGCCCAGGTCCTGTCTGCTTTAGCTGGCTTCTTCTCGGTGTAGTCCTGGTATCTTCGCTCTGCTTCAGACAATCGCTGGTTTGAGGACCGTATTTTTCACCCTATAAGACGCACCGGCCCATAAGACGCACCTAGGTTTTAGAGGAGGATAATAAGAAAAAAAAATGTTCCATTACACCTCAGGTCAGACCAGCAATCAGACCCCCAATGTTAATCAGACCTCATATCAGCCCCCCATGTCAGTCATCTGCCCCCCATGTCAGCCATCATGCCCCCATGTCAGCCATCACATTTCTCCCCCTCAAGGCCTCCATGTCACATTTCTCCCCCTCAATGTCACTGTAACAGTCCTACAGGCTCACCTGTGTCAGAGGACCGCTGGCTGGAGGTAGGAGTGGAGCCCAGTGGCAAGGACCGCAGGCAGGTAGTAAGCGTGGTCAGACAATCCGGATGGCAACGGTGGTAGCAGTTCAGTAGGTAGGGATAAGGCAGAAGAGTAGTCGGTAGGCAATTTCTGGTCAGCAGTGGACTTCCAGCAGTAGCAAGAGCAACAGATGAGGAGAAGCTTGATCAAGGCTCAGGAGCTCAATAATCAGCAAGCTAGAGTGCAAGGGGCTGGACTTATATAGGGAAGTACCAGGTGTGGGGAATCAAGGGTGATGAGCAAGGCTTGGCAAGACTGAGGTTAACTAATAGGTTTCAGGGAGGAATGTCCAGAGAGGATGGTAGCCTAGTAAGCAGGGCTACTGCCTGGGATGTGGCTGGTCACGGGTTCGAATCCCGACAGTACTCCCCCCCTTCCAAGGTGACCTCCGGGCACCGCAGGGGCAGGCTTACCGGGGTGCCGTTGGTGGAACTCTTTTACCAGTCTGGGGGCGTGGACATTCTCTTCTGGCTCCCAGGAGTTATCCTCGGGAGGGTAACCCTCCCACCCAATTAGGTATTGTAGTCTTCCCCGGTGGATCCTGGAGTCGAGGATCTTTGCGACAACGTATTCTTCTTCACCCTGTACCCTCACGGGTGGTGGTGGGGGCGAGTGGCGGCCTGTGAAGGTGTTCTCCACGTATGGCTTGAGGAGAGAGCAATGGAAGACAGGGTGCACCCTAATGGAGTCCGGAAGGTCGAGCCGGAACGTGACCTCGTTGATTTGTGCGGTGATCCGGAACGGACCCATGTATCTTTGGGCAAATTTTTTGGAGGGGACCTTCAATCTGAGGTTCCTGGTGGACAGCCATACCTTGTCTCCCACATGGAAGCCCGGGGTGGGTTTGCGACGTCTGTCTGCTCCCTGTTTAAAGCGCCTCTGGGCAAGCTGGAGGTTGTCTATAATGTTCTCTTGTGCCTCCTGTAGGGTTGTTAGGCGTTCGGCCACTGCTGGGAGGGTGGAGGCAACGGGTAGGTGGGGAATGAACACCGGGTGTGAGCCTGTGTTAGCAAAGAAGGGGCTGTGCTTGGTTGAGCTGTGCTCAGCATTGTTGTAGGCGAACTCGGCCGTGGGGAGATGATCAAGCCAGTCATCCTGCAGGTGGGAGCTGAAACAGCGTAGGTATTGCTCTAGGGTCTGATTAGTTCTCTCCGTCTGCCCGTTTGACTGAGGGTGGAAAGCAGAGGACAGGTTCACTTTAACCCCGAGCGCCAGGCAGAAGTTCTTCCAGAACTTTGAGGCAAATTGTACACCTCGGTCGGAGACCACGTCGTCCGGGATCCCATGCAGCCTGAAGACCTCTCTGAGAATAAGATCGGCCGTCTGTTTGGCTGTGGGTAGGCCTTTGTAGGGGATGAAATGGGCCATCTTGGTGAGACGGTCGACCACGACCAGGATGGTGTTCATCCCTTTTGAAGGAGGAAGGTCTACCACAAAGTCCATGGAGATCGAGCCCCAGGGGCGGGAGGGAATCGGGAGAGGTTGTAACAGACCCACGGGAGAGGAACGAGGAGTCTTATTGCGGGCACAGACCGTGCACGAGGAGATGTACCTCTTGATGTCCTCCCTGTATGTTGGCCACCAGAAGGAGCGGGAGAGAAGCTCCTGGGTCTTTCTTGTGCCAAAATGGCCGGCCACCTTGGAGTCATGGTTGAGTTTGAGCACTTCGAGCCGTGCGATTTCTGGTACATATAGTTGTAGGTCCTGATGAAACCAATGACCGTTCTTAAACGTAAGGCTGACATTGCCTGTGGGGTGGGAGAGGAAGGGGTCATTTTCATATCCTTCTTTGATTGTGCCCAGGAGTTCTTTAGAGTAGGTGGCCCCTACGACCCTTCTCTCGGGCAAGATGTTATTTTGGCCCTTGTTACTCTGTGAGGGCTCGGAAAACATTCTGGAGAGGGCGTCAGCCTTGCCGTTTTTTGATCCAGGGCGATAGGTGATGAGATAGTTGAAGCGGGAAAAGAATAGGCTCCATCTGGCCTGTCTGGCTGAGAGTCTCTTAGCGCTGCGGATGAACTCGAGGTTCTTGTGGTCAGTTAGTATGATTATGGGGTTGGTGGCTCCCTCCAGCAGGTGTCTCCACTCGGAGAAGGCATCCTTGATCGCCAGTAGTTCTTTGTTCCCGATGTCATAGTTCTTCTCAGAGGGGGACATCTGGCGGGAGAAATATGCGCACGGGTGTAATAGCATCCTCTCCCCTGTCCGTTGTGACACAACTGACCCCACTGCAGAGTCTGATGCATCCACTTCGACTGTAAATGGGAGCTCGGGGTTCGGGTGGATTAGGATTGGGGCAGAAGTGAAGAGGAGTTTCAACTTGGTGAAGGCCTCCTGGGCCTCGGGTGTCCAGGAGAAGGGGACTGCCTTCTTGGAGAGTTGGGTGATTGGTGCTATGACCTTGGAGAAGTTCCGGATAAACTTCCGATAGAAGTTGGCGAAGCCAATGAATCTTTGTATCTCCTTCTCGTTTTTCGGAACGGGCCAGTTCATCACAGCTTGGACCTTCCCCGGGTCCATACTTAGGCCCTCTGGGGAGATGATGTATCCGAGGAACTGAGTGGTGGTTCGCTCAAACTCGCATTTCTCTAGCTTGATATAGAGAGAGTTCTGTCTGAGCCTCTGCAGTACCCTGCGGACGTGTTCGCGGTGCTGCTCGAGGTCTTCAGAGAAGATCAAGATGTCGTCCAGGTAAACGACTACAAACAGATCCAGCATGTCCCTGAGGACGTCGTTAATGAAGTGCTGGAAGGTGGCGGGAGCATTGCAGAGTCCGAAAGGCATGACCAGGTACTCGAAATGACCATAACGTGTCCGGAAGGCGGTCTTCCATTCGTCCCCAGGGCGGATTCGGACGAGGTTGTAGGCCCCTCGAAGGTCGAGTTTGGTGAAGATCTTCGCTTCCCGGAGTCTCTCAAGGAGTTCGGAAATCAGTGGGAGCGGGTACCGTTTTTTTACGGTTATGTCATTAAGCTTTCTGTAGTCTATGCAGGGACGCAGGGAGGAGTCTTTTTTCTCTACGAAGAAAAAGGGGGCTCCCGCGGGAGAGGTGGAGGGCCGGATGAACCCCTTCCTCAGGTCCTCGTCCAGGTACTCTTTCAGAGCCTTGAGTTCAGGCTCTGAGAGGGAGTAGATACTGCCCAAGGGTATTTCGGCCCCGGGCAACAGTTCTATAGGGCAGTCGTAGGGTCGGTGTGGTGGCAGCTTGTCTGCGTTTTTCTTGTCGCAGACATCCTGGAACTCGCTGTATTGAGGGGGTAGCAGATCCTTGACAGATAGTTTTGAGATGGTGGTGTCTTCGGGTGGAAGGACGGGTTTGTGGGAGCAATTTAGCGTGCAGAACTCGGACGGGAATCGTATGCAGCGGGTTTCCCAGTCCACCGAGGGGTTGTGGGTGGCCAACCATGGGATGCCCAAGATCACTGGGAACTTCGGGGAGGCGATCAGAGAGAAGTGGATCTTTTCACGGTGATCTGGTTCTATGAGGAGTTGTAGTTCGGTGGTCTCGTGAGTGGCCGGCCCCGAGGAGAGTGGGGATCCGTCGACGGTTTCCAGGTCAATGGGGGCTGCCTTGATTGTCAGTGGAATATTCCTTTCGCGGGCGAAGGTTAGGTCCATGAAGTTGCCTCCCGCCCCTGAGTCTAACATCGCTGAACAGGGGAGTTGTCGCCCCTCAATCTCGATGAGGATGGGGACGATGAAGTGGGATCCATGAGCCGCCGTGTTGTTATTTTCAGGGGCTGCTGGTGGGGTTGGAGTCTGTGGTTGCTCCTTTAGTTCCGTGACGGCAATAGTCTTTTGGATCTTATGAGGACATTTGATGGCAAAATGACCCGGCTCCCCACAGTAGAGGCAGAGGTTTTCGGCCAGCCGTCTCTCCTTCTCAGCTGTGGATAGAGACCTACGTAGAGCGTCGACCTGCATAGGTTCAGTTGCTGACCGGGGGTCGCGCTGGGCGGTGGAAGAGAAGGAATAAGTGGGTCTGTGGTCCAAGGACCAGAGTCTTTCTTTCTTCCTCTCGGAGAGTCTTTGATCTATCCGGATGCATAACTGAATGAAGTCATCCAGATCGTCCGGGGCCTCAACTCTGGCGAGTTCGTCCTTTATTAATTCGGACAGGCCTCGCCGGAATTGGCTCCTCTGTGCCGCTGGGTTCCAGGTGGTGTCCGTGACCCAACGGCGAAACTTAGCGGTGTATTCGGCGACGGAGCGTCTCCCTTGCCGCAGACTATGTAGTCGCGCCTCGGCTGTCGCACAGCGGTTGGGGTCGTCGAAGACTTGGCTCATTGCGGTGATGAAGTTGTTTAGGTTGTTCAGGAGCTGACTGTTAGTCTCCACGTATGGTGATGCCCATGCTAATGCTTCATCCGTCAGGAGATTGACCATGAATAGCACCTTCTTCTTCTCGGTGGTGAAGGGGGCCGGGTACATCTGAAAATAGATGCGGCATTGGTTTAGAAACCCCCGATACTGACGTCTATCACCGCCGAATCTTGGTGGGAGTGGCATGCGGGCGTCTGCAGCCGTGCCACGGACGTCCAGGAGTTGCCTCTGTAGTTCAATAATCTCGCTCTGTTGGCTTTGGACTACGACTTGGAGCTGGGCAAATTTCTCCTGATATGTAGTACCAAATTCTTGAAGTTCAGAGACCTGCTTACGCAGAGTGGCCATTGCGGACTCCATAGTGGGGCTGATTATTCTGTAACAGTCCTACAGGCTCACCTGTGTCAGAGGACCGCTGGCTGGAGGTAGGAGTGGAGCCCAGTGGCAAGGACCGCAGGCAGGTAGTAAGCGTGGTCAGACAATCCGGATGGCAACGGTGGTAGCAGTTCAGTAGGTAGGGATAAGGCAGAAGAGTAGTCGGTAGGCAGGCGGTGGGTCAGGGCAGGCGGCAGTAAGCGTGGTCAGACAATCCGGATGGCAACGGTGGTAGCAGTTCAGTAGGTAGGGATAAGGCAGAAGAGTAGTCGGTAGGCAATTCCTGGTCAGCAGTGGACTTCCAGCAGTAGCAAGAGCAACAGATGAGGAGAAGCTTGATCAAGGCTCAGGAGCTCAATAATCAGCAAGCTAGAGTGCAAGGGGCTGGACTTATATAGGGAAGTACCAGGTGTGGGGAATCAAGGGTGATGAGCAAGGCTTGGCAAGACTGAGGTTAACTAATAGGTTTCAGGGAGGAATGTCCAGAGAGGATGGTAGCCTAGTAAGCAGGGCTACTGCCTGGGATGTGGCTGGTCACGGGTTCGAATCCCGACAGTCACATTTCACCCCCTCAATGTTACATTTCTCACCCCTCTGTCACATTTCTCTCACTCCATGTCGAATCACCTATGTCACATCAGCCCTCACATTTCTCCCTCTCCATCCATGTTGCCACATTTCTCCCCCCTTCATCCATGTTGCCACATTTCTCCCCCTCCATCCATATTGTCACATTTCTCCCCGCTCCATTCATGTTGTCACATTTCTCCCCCCTTCATCCATGTTGCCACATTTCTCCCCCTCGATCCATTTTGTCACATTTCTCCCCCTCCATCCATGTTGCCACATTTCTCCCCCCTCCATCCATGTTGCCACATTTCTCCCCCCTCCATCCATGTTGCCACATTTCTCCCCCTTCATCCATATTGCCACATTTCTCCCCCTTCATCCATATTTCCACATTTCTCCCCCTCCATCCATGTTGTCACATTTCTCCCCCCTCCATCCATGTTGTCAGATTTCTCCCCTCCATCCATGTTGTCCCATTTCTCCCCCCTCCATCCATGTTGTCCCATTTCTCCCCCCTCCATCCATGTGGTCACATTTCTCCCCCTCCATCCATTTTGTCACATTTCTCCTCCCTCCATCCATGTTGTCACATTTCTCTCCCCCTCCAGCCATGTTGTCACATTTCTCCCCCCTCCATCCATGTTGTCAAATTTCTCCCCCCTCCATCCATGTTGTCACATTTCTCCCCCCTCCATCCATGTTGTCACATTTCTCCCCCCTCCATCCATGTTGTTACATTTCTTACCCTCCATCCATGTTGTCACATTTCTCTCCCCCTCCATCCATGTTGCCACATTTCTCTCCCCCTCCATCCATGTTGCCACATTTCTCCCCCTCCATCCATATTGTCACATTTCTCCCCCCTCCATCCATGTTGCCATATTTCTCCCCCTCCATCCATGTTGTCACATCTCTCCCCCCTCCATCCATGTTGGCACATTTCTCCCCACCATCCATGTTGTCACATTTCTCCCCCCTCCATCCATGTTGTCACATTTCTCCCCCCTCCATCCATGTTGTCACATTTCTCCCCACCATCCATGTTGTCACATTTCTCCCCACCATCCATGTTGTCACATTTCTCCCCCCTCCATCCATGTTGTCACATTTCTCCACCCTCCATCATGTCCATTTCACCCCCCCCCATGCTACATACATTTATCATTGCGGGCTGCACAGACAGACTACTCAGAGACATTTGTCCACACAGTTACTCACCACCAACAGCTCTGCCTCCAGAATTCCGCTCCCCAGTCTACACCAGTTGTTGTTGCCTGCCGCACGCTGCAGTCATACCCCCCTGACCCCGTGACTGTCTGTGTTGCCGATGCCGTGCTGCAGCTGAGCCTGCGTGCCGCTCTGTGAGGAGGTGAGGGCCGGGGCCTAGGGTTGCCACCTTTCCCAACAAAAAATACCTGGAAAGTTAAGCCACACCCCAAAAGGTGTGTGGTTGTGGGGGCGTGGCTTATCACAGGGTGTGAAGTAGCTGTCATACTGTGGCTCCCCAGGAATATTAAAGCCCCCATTAGCGCCCCCCAGTAATAGTAATTCCCCATTAGTGCCCCCTCAGTAATAGTAATTCCCCATTAGTGCCCCCTCAGTAATAGTAATGCCCCCATTAGTGTGCCCCAGTAAGAGTAATGACCCCATTAGTGCCACCCATTAGGAATAATGCCCCCATTTACCTCCAGTTAGAGTAATGTGGCCCTCATCCCCCGGGAACCGTCACTCTGGGCCGGCACACTGACTATAGAGTGTTGTGTGAGAGTCCGGCAGCTTTCCTGGGCCCAGTAACAGAGACCGGGGGAGAGGGGAGGTGATAGGAAAGGAGCGCAGCAGAAGAGACGGGGACGGGAGGAACGCAGTCCCGCGGCTCATCTCATTGTTATCCGGCCTGATATGGGAGTGAGAGCAGCTCAGTCCCGGCGCGGCAGCCATGCTGTGGGGCGAGGGTTTGCTGCTCTCCTTCAGCAGCGTCTTTGTGTTCCTGCTCCTGACCACCCGCAGCCCCCAGCTCTCCGGCTTCCAATCCATCCTGACCGGCGGCCTCGTCCTCTTCAGGTTTGAGCCGGTCCCGTAGTGCCGGTCGCTCACAGCACGCCGCCGCTCACTCACCGCCAGCTGTTAGAACCGTGAGCGAGCAAGTCAGACAGTCTGCACTGCAGTTTGAAATGAATCCTGTGCCCAGGTCTGAGAAAGGCTTGTACCCGGGCACAGAATTACAAACCCGGACTGTCCGGGTCATTCCTGTACGGGTGGCAACCCTACCGGGGCCGCGTGGCACACCTGCAGACTGGGGCGGGTGGCCGGGCCGGCGGGGCAAGTCCGCAAGTTATGTATTTAAAATAAATAAATAATTTCCGCCCTGGTGCCGCCCCCCCCCCCCCCCCCCTTCTCTGCGCCCTCAGGCAGTCGCTTGGTCTGCCTTATTATAGAGCCGGCCCTAATCATATTATAAACCTTCCTTTAAAGGGTAGCTGTAGTTTCAGTTAAGAGTCTCTCTTTAAAGAGTATCCAAACTTGACACACCACAACGTAACAATATAGTACTACTCACCATATAAAATGCAGTGAATTATAGTCAAATAAATGAGGAAGGGAGGAGATTTTCCAGAATAGGTTTTTCAAGCCCAACTGAAATAGTGTTTACTAAGATAGAAGTCTATCCCTAATGTTACCAGTAGAGGGCAGTACATGTCTATAGATCAGAAATATATATATATATATATATATATATATTTATATATATATATTTACTTCCATAGCAACAAAATGCACGCATGTTAGATTTTCTTGCTTCAAGTCTGAATATTTCCTACCTAGAACTGATTGTGTTATGTAGGCCAGTGGCAGAGGTCATTTAAATGGCTTGTGCACGTGGGCTATTGAGCTTGAGTGGGCCAAGAGGACAGCAATACTGCAAGTGTCATATAAAAATTAATAACAAGACAACTACTGAGTTTAATGAGTTATGTGATATCTAAAAGGGCCTGTTTTTTTAGTATCGCAGTTCTAGTGAATTAACCTGCTAGTGACCACGAATATGGCTTTGTACAGCGTCCATTAATAAGGCCTAGCCTAAGTGCTGCAGAGGTCTCACGTGCAGCTGGGAGCAGAGACTCGGCACTCACATGAGAGATGGGCTCCTGCTCTTATGACCCGGATCAACAGAAGTGTCGATCCGGCCATTTAACAATTTAGATGTCTTGGTCAATAGTGACCATGGCATCTGATTTAGAGGGGGGTTCTCTCTATCTCCCATCAGCACCTCGCGAATGATATTGTGAGACAATGATGCATTCACATGGCAGCCTCTGTAAAGATACCACCATTGGCTCTGCTGTCCTGTAGAATCAGAGCATGTGTAGGTCTACTTTTAATCACTAAAAGGTTATTTGTGAATTAACGCAAAAGAAACAGACTTTAGTGACAAGTAAACTACAAATGGGGTTGTCGTCACCTGCTGGATCTTCCCATTATTGAGTCTGAGCCTTGGCCCTTTGGAAGAACATCTTTTGACCAGTCCAACCCTGTGAATAGCCATGATCTGATATTTGGGAAAATATTAATGTCCCAGTCAGTGCCCTCTACCTTCCATTGAAGGTCAACTGTGCTCCTAAAGAGCCTGGGAACTCTTTAAGGCTCAGGGTCAAACCATACTCAGATTCCCACTTTTTACTTTGTCATTTTTTTTTTTACTTTGTTATCATTTTTATTTTACTCTGTCAATATATTTCCAAAGCCACTTGCTAATATAATGTTAAGATCTGTGCCAATATCATGATTTCTGAAGCACTGCCCCCTTGTACAGTTTTTTGGCGGCCATCATGGAGATTCTGTCTAGAACAGGGCCGCTGATGGGGAAGCATGTGACAGATCTGTCCATCAGCGGCCATGTTCTGGAAGGTAGCGCTGTGCTGGCAGTGAAGAATACTGTGTTAAACAAGGAGCCAGTGCTTTACAAATGAAGAAATTGGCACTGGACTCTTAATAACATTATACCAGTAAGTCACGTATAGTGCTATGTTCAGAATGTTTAGGGAAATAATGATAAAATGGGCAACCCCTTTAAAGTATAGGTCAGGTTGCTTCAGCACTGAGTCCTCCTTACCATCTTTGTTCCAGGGCATGCATAAATCATACCTGAGTTTAAAAAAAAAAAATGCTTGCGTAATGGCTCTGCTTCATTGTAGAATCATAACTGTGAAGCAATAGGTCTTTTTTGGGCTTACCTATGGTCTTTTTCAGCCTAATTATTCCTTACTTCAGCTGCACAGCTAGATGCATTTCTTTTAGAAGCAGGGGTGTCTCCCTTCTGAGGAATTCACCAGCATTGTACTCCTCTCCTTTCCCTTACTTCCCACTATGTTTCTTTTCAGCTCTGGCATTCACAGAACAGATAAGGAAGGGGAAATCACACTTACAGACACACAAAAGGCTCCTGTGATGTTCAGAAGCTGTGTAGAAGCAGTTTGTTTATCAGGCTCAGTATCTCAACTAGCTCTGACACGCCCCCACTTCCTCTCTCACATCTTCTGTGTCTCTGTTACTAGGGACGGACTTTGCCTAACCACAGACAGTGGACTAAAGGTTAGGTGGAAGTGATACCTCTAGTGGCCATGACTTTACAGCTTTTTTTTAGGTGGATGCAGGCATGTTTTTTAAATTAAGTGATTTAGAAATTTGCTATTTACACCATTTTTTATTAAATAAAATTAAATTGTGTGAAAGTACAGAGTCTCTTTAACTATTATAGGAATCTGAAATGTAGAAAATTTAGTGGATAACTCACCACCCTTCTCAGTACGGTAGGGGTGCTCTAGTCGAAGGATTGCTCACTCAATCAATCCAATGGTATAGAGTAAATAGGTAGAAAAACGACTGGCACTCACTATGTGGTACACATCAAACGTACTATTTATTAACTGCCCACTCAGCGATGGAGTAATAGCAGCAACACATACAATTTAAGATAACAATACACTAAAAATATACAATAAAATACCCCCTAAAATAAATAAAAATAAATACCCTGATTGTATAGAAAACGCAATTATCAAAAATAGGACCTCCTAGGATGGATGAATACCAACAATATTGAATAGCGATGTATGTCCTAACTGTTGCTGTTAAGGATAATGTCTCTTAAATGGCATAAATCACCAAACCTGTTAATCTCCTATTCAATGTCCACAGTCTGTGTGTTCACTTGTTCTGGATCCAAAAGGACAACCACAAGTTACAATGGCTATAAGTATTGGTGCTGCTGGGGGATATCACTCTCCTATATATAATGCTTACTTCAGCAGTCCTTTGGCCTGTTGGAATCACGGCCTTGACATAAAATCTGTTGGAGGTAAATATCTTATTACCCTCAAATAAGTATTGCAGACAGTCCGGTTTGTCCGTTCGCTGCACCGCTCACTTTCAGCATCCTGGGCGGATTTACAGCAGTCAGGCTTGAACACTCGCTGCACCGCTCACTCTCGGCGTCCTCGCACTCTGGTATTGGACACGTGATATCTCAGAGGTATCGCGGGACTTGGAAATTCACTTCCGATATTCCTGTGAGAAGGTGCTTTCGGTAAGATGCAAAGGTGGAGCGCTCCACTTATGAAAGATGATTTAGATCTTTATCTTCATATCCGGAATATTGCTGTAGACAGGGATATAACGCTAAACGCGTTTCGAAGACTTCCGTCCTCTTCCTCAGTAGCTAAGGAATCTGCCATCTGCTGTTTATTTAGTGTTGGTCCCTTGGCTACTTTTTTTAGATCAGTTACTTGTGGCAGTTTTGTTTATTGAACTTTGAAGCCGTCTGAAATCCACCTCTTCGCTATAGAGACCCAGGCTGCTGTCTCTCCTACATACTTTACACTGCAGCTCTTCTTGTTCAGATGGACTGTTCTGTATAAACTATAAATTAGAGAACACTCAACCATCAGTAAAGAAAAAAAATGTACCAGTAAACAATGCATTTACTAGAACAAATGGACAATGGCCGTTACTGGAGATCCTCTTTAGGATTTTCTTTGACTACAAATCATTTAAACCAGGTTAGGGTCTGTCTGGGTTGTCAAGGTACCTCCATTATTTATTTCTGCCAGTCCTGGATGCTTTGAACACATAGGTTAATATGGCTATCAGAAAATCATTTATTAAAGCAGGGGCTGTGAACCCAATTAAGGCTCCATCGATTCCATAATTACTCAAGTATAGTTAGACGCCAATTATGTGACCAGCCAAACCTCATTTCTGCAGTGACATGTCAATACCAGAGGACTTTTAGTGCAACATTCATCTCTGGAGAAAGACTGATTATTTTTTTCTATACACAATTTATAGTCTGATTTAAGATTTAGACGAAGTAATAGTAAAAAACATTTGCTCTGTTGGCATTTTTCTGCTGTGAAACCTAATTAGATTTATATATTAGAGGAAGAAATATGTTGGGCTGACTGGCTGGGCCAATTATTTCTCTTCTACCATCTAAAGCATTCTCCGAACTGCAGTAGTAAGGTGATACTTCCAAAATGGAAATGTCCAGTATCGGAAGAATTTATTCGTTTTTGCAGAGGAAAAAAACACTGTGGGGTAAATTTACCCAAACAGGAGCCAAGGAAAAGCGCAAGAGTTGCCCATAGCAAAGGCTTCTAAAAAATGGGACCTGGAATCTGAAGCTGCTGTGGGCACCTTCTCTGTTTTTACCCTTCTTTATTCATTTTGCCACTAATTGCATATGTCACCACAGACAATCAGTTTCACCTGGGAGCCAACATGATGGGTGCGGCTCCCAACGCCCCTGTCAAACTGCGTATTTTTACATGGCAGCCGTGGCCAACCTGACAATACCCATGCAGTGACCTCTGCATGGTACTAGTATTACGTGGCAGATATTCATCTGAATACATGGATAGACTGAGTCTGCCTGAGTGTAACCACACTCTAGGATGTCCATATACTCGAATTGGACATAGGGACTAGGATCTAGGTAGATAGCAGTTACCTAGCATATATATATTTTACAAGAATATTTTGCTAATGAATTAAAGGGGTTTTGCCACTAATTATTTTAGTAATTTACTTTCTGTTAAAAAGATGCCCCAGTTGTGAGATATTCTCTCTTTCCTTCATTATGGTGCCCCCTGGTGTTTAGTCTGTGAGGTAATGTGCATGTCCACATACTGAAGTGATCGCTGTTACATTCTTAAACTGCCACCAGCCATATCTATAGTTGCCAGCAGTCCTAAATTTGCAGAGACTGTCCCTGCAAATTCCGGCTGTCCTGGGCCAAAAATGAGCAGAGCTTATATAAGTCCTGCCTCATAAATGAGCAGCCTGTGTTGTTTGGGAGTGTTCTTGGGGCCTATTTGTCTTAAATTTACCAATGCATGTCTACTTTTCGGAGCTGGGACAGTTACAGGGAGAGATGCACAAAGGACACGTCCCCTTAGAAAAGAAAACGCCCATGCGAAAGCACATGCCTTCTGATCTACAGTCTGAAGAGAGGATATATGGAGGCAGCTCTGGATATATGTAGCGCCAGTGGCGTAGCGTGGGTTGCCAGCACCCGGGGCCACCCAAAAATTGCACCCCCCCCTCAGCCTGTGGGCACGCCCCTTTTAACAGATAATGTAGTAGATCACTAGCAGTGCTATGTAAAACTACAGATAACACAGTGATAACTCTCTCAGTACAGATAATGTAGTAGATATCACCTGCAGTCCTATGTAACACCTCAGATAACACAGTGATAACGCTCTGTGTACAGATAATGTAGTAGATGGGTGTGAGGCCCCAAAATTCAAAACACGCACAGTGTGACCTGAAGTCTGGGGCCGGATGCGGCAGGGTGGGCCCAATTCTCAATCTCCTCCCCCAAGCCTACTGTGAAACAGATATGTGGATGGCCATTATTATATACAGTATAATACCGCCCCATACCTGTTACATCCAGTGACGTCTCCTGTGATGTAGACTTTCCTCAACGTCTTCATTCAGAGATAAGACCGCCATGATACCTTCTTTCAACCGCTTCTCGTCTCTGCAGAGTTTCACAGAAATTTTTTTTTAGGTTCCTCACTTTACTATCATCCTCCCCTTCCTGGTGTCTCAACACTGTCATCCTGCTGCCCCCCAATACTGAGCTAGAGCCAGACAGATAGTCCCCCATTCCCCATAATATTATTCCCCCTGTATATTATAATGGCCCCCTTTGTATTAGTATTATTATTAATGACCCCCTCTGTATTATTATTATAAAGTACCCCTCTTTTTTTATTAATATAATGGCCCCCACTTTTTTATTAATATAATAGCCCCTCTTTATTATTCATATTATGCCCCCCTCTTTATTAGTAGTATATTGTCCTTCTCTTTATTATTAATATAATAACCCCTCTTTATTATTAATATAATGTCCTCCTCTTTATTATTAATGTAATGGCCCCACCACCCCCAGATAAGATGGCAGGCAATGCCCATGCGCAGAGATGTCAGCACTGCTGGGAAAGAACTTGTGAAGCAGCCACAGTGTCTGTGACTGGAGCTCATTTTTTATTATGTCTGATCTAAGACATCAACCAGATCCTTGCATCCTGTACTGGACCAGTCTCCATCCTCCGGAGGAACACAGTGGGTGTCTCTGGCCGTGTCTGGACAGTTGACCTGGCCCCAATCTGGTGGAAGAGATAAATCCCTTATACAAACAGGACAAGTCGGAGCTACAAGGGATTTACCTGGCAATCTTCTACTGGCTTCTGCTTGCTCTGGCTCCCGCGCTCCGCACTGTGTTTCCCGCCTGGAAAGTGGGCTGAGCCGGAGGGAGCCAGGCCAGCCTGATTGCCACTAGGAGCAGGAGGCGGCGCCGACCATGTATGTTAATAGTGCACTGTGAACTAACCAACCAGTGCGCCCACTGCGGCCGACCACACAAATAAATCATCAGGGCCGGGGGGGCGCACTAAACAGCTGCTCTCTGCCTCCTCAGACTCTGGCTGTTGCGCAGGATCCGGCACTCGTCTCCGGCAGAGAGAGCCGTGTCCTGCAAAAATGTACTATTGTAAACTTTCAGCCGGCGCCGGAGCGCCCCCCTGCAGTTTGGCGCCCGGGGCAACGGCCCCCCTGGCCCCCCCACGCTACGCCCCTGTGTAGCGCACAAAGCTGGTTTAAACTTTATTAGAAATTATTCTGACCCCGATTGTTGTGATAGCGATCTATCCCTTGTAAGACCTCTATGCCTTGCCTGTATATGCAAATATAATCACTGCGGACAATCCTCATGAGATAGCTGAACTCACCAATACTGTGTTCATCAACAAAGTTGCTTTATTCTGTACATCAGACAACAGGATACAGCAGAATGAATGGATCTCAGTATTATGGGGTCAAAAGATGATACTTTCTTTAGCGTACCATGAAGAATACATGTAACCTGTTAGCTGCATTCATGATACAGGAAGTGCTGTACTCCAGAAGAAGGGTGGAGCATTGCACAAAGGAAATGTGTCATAGATCTCAGGGAGGGAACATGGAAAAAACAAGTGCATTACCAAAAAAGCATATAACTAACCATTGAAATATCCATAGGAAATGGTTCAAGGAATAAACTATATAAATTCCAATCTACATTAGGCTACTTTCACACTAGCGTTCGGGGCTCCGCTTGTGAGTTCCGTTTGAAGGCTCTCACAAGCGGCCCCGAACGGATCCGTACAGCCCCAATGCATTCTGAGTGGATGCGGATCCGCTCAGAATGCATCAGTTTGGCACCGTTTGGCCTCCGCTCCGCTCAGCAGGCGGACACCTGAACGCTGCTTGCAGCGTTTTCGTGTCCGCCTGGCCGTGCGGAGCCAAACGGATCCGTCCAGACTTACAATGCAAGTCAATGGGGACGGATCCGTTTGACGTTGACACAATATGGTGCAATTTCAAACGGATCCGTCCCCCATTGACTTTCAATGCAAAGTCAGGAGTCCCCATCAGATCGGAGTTTTCTCCGATCCGATGGTATATTTTAACTTGAAGCGTCCCCATCACCATGGGAACGCCTCTATGTTAGAATATACCATCGGATTTGAGTTACATCGTAAACCTCAGATCCGACAGTATATTCTAACACAGAGGCGTTCCCATGGTGATGGGGACGCTTCATGTTAGAATATACTGAGAACTGTGTACATGACTGCCCCCTGCTGCCTGGCAGATGCTGCCAGGCAGCAGGGGGCAGATTCCCCCCCCCCCCCTCCTCCTGTAATTAACTTATTGGTGGCCAGTGCGGGCCCCCCTCACTCCCCAGTATTAAATATTACCAGTGCGGCGGCCTCCCCCTCCCTCCCTCCCTCCCCAGTATTAAATATGACCAGTGCGGCCTCCCCCTCCCTCCCCAGTATTAAATATTACCAGTGCGGCGGCCTCCCCCTCCCTCCCCAGTATTAAATATGACCAGTGCGGCCTCCCCCTCCCTCCCCAGTATTAAATATTACCAGTGCGGCGGCCTCCCCCTCCCTCCCCAGTATTAAATATGACCAGTGCGGCCTCCCCCTCCCTCCCCAGTATTAAATATTACCAGTGCGGCGGCCTCCCCCTCCCTCCCCAGTATTAAATATTACCAGTGCGGCCCCCTCCCTCTATATTTATTGGTGGCCGGGCCAGTGCGGATTCCAAGTATTGTGAGCAGTGCGGCCTCCCCTCTCCCCCCCTAATTAAAATCACCCCCCCCCCCCATCATTAAATCGCTGGGGCTCCGATCGGTTACCATGGCAACCAAGACGCTATTGCAGTCTTGGCTGCCATGGTTACTTGGCAATAAATACAAGCATTATACTTACCTGAAGAGCTGCGATGTCTGACCGGCCGGGCGCTCCTCCTACTGGTAAGTGACAGGTCTTTAGCAATGCGCCGCACAGACCTTTCACTTACCAGTAGGAGGAGCTCCCGGCCGGTCAGACATCGCAGCTCTTCAGGTAAGTATAATGCTTGTATTTATTGCCAAGTAACCATGGCAGCCAAGACTGCAATAGCGTCTTGGTTGCCATGGTAACCGATCGGAGCCCCACCGATTTAAACTGGGACTCCGATCGGTACTCTCCGCTGCCACCAATGATGGGGGGGGGGGTGATTTTAATTAGGGGGGGAGAGGGGAGGCCGCACTGCTCACAATACTTGGAATCCGCACTGGCCCGGCCACCAATAAATATAGAGGGAGGGGGCCGCACTGGTCATATTTAATACTGGGGAGGGAGGGAGGGGGAGGCCGCCGCACTGGTCATATTTAATACTGGGGAGGGAGGGAGGGGGAGGCCGCCGCACTGGTCATATTTAATACTGGGGAGGGAGGGGGGGCCGCACTGGCCACCAATAAGTTAAATACAGGAGGGGAGGGGGGGGGTCTGCCCCCTGCTGCCTGGCAGCATCTGCCAGGCAGCCGGGGGCAGTCGTGTACACAGTTCTCAGTATATTCTAACATGAAGCGTCCCCATCACCATGGGAACGCTTCTATGTTTAGAATATACTGTCGGATCTGAGTTTTCCGAAGTGAAAAATCAGATCTGAAATAAACAGTTATGCAAACGGATCCGTTCTGAACGGATGCAAGCGTTTGCATTATAGGAGAGGATCCGTCTGTGCAGACACCAGACGGATCCGCTCCTAACGCAAGTGTGAAAGTAGCCTTAATGTAAATATTAACTGTGTAACAGCAAACTCCCTGTCTGGCATTGTAAAATGTCACTATTTATACGATAACGGTAGTTATACAAATGCGAATAAACAACAGTGCAATTTGCTTTGATGTCTTGAAGACCTGAAAGACATAACAGAGAACATGCGCATAATGCAACAATTATAACATAAGGCTTCAAGTTATATCGATTAAAGTTCAAGACACTTCCTTCTTGAAGTCACAGGTAGGATCCAGCAGCATACACAAGCAAGTTCATTCTCCAAAGAGCAAGAGCAGAATAAGTTCCGTGATAGGTCGGATGAAAGTCTTTACAGTCCCTTGTCTTGCAACTTTCACCTCCACCTTGCGTACCTTACTGTCATCACTAGGAACGCTCTTTACAATAAGTCCCATAGGCCACTCGATTCTTTCGGCTTGCTGATCTTTGAGCAGAACTAGATCTCAAACTTGTATGTTAGGGTTCGGGCATTGCCATTTCCCGCGTCCTTGCACAGTAGAAAGATACTCCATCTTCCAATTCCAGAAGCAGTTGGCGAGGTGTTGTACTCGCTTCCGCTGGTCATAGCACAGATTTCCTGCTTTAAAGTTTCCAGGTGGAACAGGAACGGACCCAAGCTTCTGGATAAGCAGGGTAGCTGGGGTAAGGATAGTTGGGGTCTCTGGATCCGTAGACACTAGAACAAGTGGTCTTGAATTGATTATGGCAGATACTTCTGAGAAGATGTGAAGCTCTTTTCTCTGACTTGTAACAAGGGAAGCTGAAGTGTAGCAGCGTGGTATACGGATTCCATCTAAGATTGTTTCCAGGACTCCCTCTTAGAAAGCTTGTCTGATGGCAGTGGAGCGTCTCAATCTTTGATAGACTATTTTAGCTGTCTAAATAAGGCTTTACCTTGTATGGTGTATGGGAGCCACAAATCCCACTGGATCATATAGGCTGTTCACCACTGACAGAACACCACGCTTGGTAAATGGCTTGTCTGCAGAGCTTACTTGAAAGCCAAAGGTGTCTTTTAATAAGTCCCACCGTAGGCCCAGACTTCTCTGTATAGGTGCCATGTCAATCCCCAGATTTAAATCTTTAAACCCTGTGGCATGATCGCCAAGTTGAAAGGCTTTCATAACAGCAAAACTATTTGAGGCAATCTTGTGTAGTCTGAGGTTAGCCTCAGAAAGCATACCTTTGAAAGTGTCCTTTGGAACAGGTCTATGGCTTCCTTATTTGTAGGTAAAGACTTAAGTCCATCGACAACATAAAAGTCTCTCTCAACGAAGTGTCGAGCATTCGCGCCATACTTCTTTTCTGCATCAAGGGCAGACCTTCGTAAACTGTATATTGCAACAATGGGTGAGGGACTATTTCCGAAAACATGTACCTTCATGTGGTATTCAATAATCTCATTGTTCATGTTGTTACAGTGCCATAGAAACCTTAGGAAGTTCCTATGGTCTTCGCGTACAATGAAGCAGGGAAACATTTGCTCAATATCAGCAGTTATGGCAACTGATTCTCTTCTAAATCTCATAAGTACACCTACAAGGTTGTTGGTTAGATTCGGGCCAGTGAGAAGACCATCGTTTAGGGATACACCTTGATGCTTGGCACTGGAGTCATATACTATCCTGATTTGTTTTGGCTTACGTGGATGATACACTCCGAAGAAAGGCAGATACCAGCACTCATCGTGTCTTTGAAGTGGTGGTGCTGGTTCGCATGATCATTGTCAAAGATCGTTTCCATAAAGACGATGAAATAGTCCTTAATTTAAGGCCTCTTCTTTAGTGTTCGTTGAAGTGAGTTGAATCTGGATAGAGCCTGTTCACGATTGGTTGGGAGCTTGGCCCTTGCAGCATGAAGAGGTAATGTTGCAACCCAGCTGTTAAACTCATCCTGGAAGAATTCTTTGTCCATTACTTTGATGAACTGGATGCAGCAGGCAAGTTGGGTTCACTGAAGCTGAGCTAGGATCGTTTCTCGTCCAGGCTTGATCACTAATGAACCTGCAAAAGTAGGAGAATGGAGGAAAGGATACGTTATAGTCTCTTTTGTACCTTGAGCCCTGTTGTGCCCATTTCTCCCATTAACTGTGTAACAGCATAGAAATAGATTGTCATGTACTATCTGATCAACAAAAAGAATGAACGTTGTAGCCCAATTTATTATAGATTTATATGGATTTATTGGATATTATTATAATATAGAACAAAACATATATGTATACTGCTGAAAGAAAGGGGGGAAGCAAAACCCCATACAGAAAGCACCCTGGTGCCAACAGTGCCAATAAGTATGTGATAAGTAGGAATGGACGATACCAGTTATAACCCATCACCACCTAGTAACTATGTAACAATGGCTGCGGGCGTCGCGGTTCCCCCACTTACTGCTGCAGTCCTGGGCTCTGTCAGGGTGTGTGCTGTGCTTCTGAAGGTTCCGCTCCACAGCTTCCACTCAGCCTAATCACAGTATGATTATGGCTGGTTTCATGTTACCCTGCTATAGGAGCGGCACACATCATTCCCTGGGCTGGCTGGGTTAGGTCAGGTGACCTCGCTGACCTACCATGGCTCTCCTGCATGTACTTAAGTGGTTCAGCCCCTTTCCCAGATGCCTCGGTGTCAAGGTCCTTGTCTTTTGCTAAAGAGCCTGATAACCACTGGTGCTCCTGACTTGTACTTTGTTTCTGGACTCTGCTTATTGTCTGATCCCTGCCTGCTTGCTTTGACTCTTCTGTTGCCGATCCGGATTGCCTGTGCTGCCTGCCCTGACCTATTGCCTGTTTAACTACGTCTCTGCCTTACCCTTTGGTCCTGCACTGTGGCTCCTGGTAACATCTCTGCTCGCCTGACTACGCTTATACATCAGGTACCTACTCTGGTACCCCCTGGTCGGCCCGGACCAGCTGCCACTGACTCGGGGATTGCTCTGGAGTAGCCCCTGGCAACTACCCTAATGACTCACGTCTATCCTCACCATCAGAGGCTGTAGTGAAAACCAGGTAGTTGCTTAGACACGCCCCTCCAGAGTATAGCCAGTCAGTGGCAAAGTGGGTTCACATTCGCTGATCCGTGACAAACTAGACATAATACATGTAAAATATATACACAATAATTCCATATGAAATGCAATAGGATGGAAGATGACAAATATGAACATCATACAGCTCCGTATATATTCGGCATATAAATCATTCAGTCGGATGCCCAATGACAACATCCCTTGCAAACTGATAACAAAAACTGCATCAATGGAATGAACTATAGAAGACTATACCCTGAGACATGTTGTATGCCCGATGTGGTGTGACAAGGATAAGAACCACCTCAACGCACTTTTCACTCTCTGGCTTTGTCAGGAGGTGTGTGAAGATTAAAATGACCAGGTATATGTACTCACTCAGAGGTCGTGACCCCCGCTAAAGCCAACTGCCCACCAAGACACCTTACCCCACCAGGCGCCCTCCGGTAAGGATCGTGTGCCGCCGGACTCTTCCCCCTTACTACAGAGCAGCGTGTTGAATGGTCGGCAGCCCGTTCAAACCGACCAATAACAAAGCTCCTTGGTGTACAGAGCTTTGTTATTGGTTGATTTATGCAGCAGCAGCATCAGAACTTGACGTGAACTTACCTGAACTATGCAAATCGGCGTGCCGTCCTGGTGATGCAAGGTGCACGCCCAGGCGCACGGCATCCCCGCTTAATGGCCGACATGAGGCCAGATGTATGCAAACGAGGTGCATCACTATGCCATGCTCAGAGTTGGAAATGCCCATATGATGTCTGTTTTTAATTTTTTTCATCACTCAGGGCATAACCCCTTTAAGAATCAACTAATAAAAGGCTAAAGAATCATAGAAGAATTCAAATGCTTCAACACCAGCATGTAGAACATGTTTACTAAGACTGTAAAGCCCTTCCCGCAATCCAGTAGGCCCTGACATCTGCCCGCTTGGCTGGTGCCTGTCATCAGAGGCTATGGAACAACTGTACAAGAAAATCACCAGCGACCATCTCGTAGGCACAGACAGCAGAGGCAACCCTTCAGTGTAAAGACACTGCATAAAGCATTCCAGATCTCAGCTCCCATGACCTTGCTCTTTGAGGATAATTTCAAGGTGAATATAAGACTAAAAATACTAAGTGGAATTAGGATTCAAAACCAGAGGCAAAAGTTTACGTATGGCATGGGATCAAAGCAGAAGCAATTCGTTCAGCCCATTAGATAAGACATGCCAGCGTTCTGTACATCTATTGTCCTTATCAACAGTCTTGTGCAACGTGATCCACATCATTGTGACTTTCGGGATGGGACAAGAAGCAGGCTCATAGATAAGTTTTACTTTGCTACTGCTTTCATCTGCCGAGTTTCCTGATGTTTTGTCAGCATGTTCTTTTTCTGCCTTTGCAGTTTTGCTTACAAAGAAACCCAGGACAAGGCAGCAAGAATGGACACAAAAGAATAATGTTCTAATTTGGGCATCATATGGATGACTAAATCTGGCCAAGACTTGATAAATGAAATATTTTGATATGTGGCAGTTAAATGTTCACTTAACTGTTCTGAACATCAAGACAACCTTGTTCTTGGGACCCAGGTCCAGAAACCTCTGGTGATCAGCTGTTAGTGCTAGGGAGAAGTTGTGGCTAGCATACATTTCTCCTACTGTGGTCACAACAGAGGAGATGTAGCATTGCATGCTGGCCATTTAAATGAATGACTGCCCAACTGTAGCATGGAGCTGGACCAGATTTGCCACAAATGTTGGGAGAAATGAAGATCAAGCATGTCGGGATTCAATGTGTCTAATTGTTTGTAGGGTTGGGAGAAGTGTTAGGCAGGGGCTTATCTCCCACTCAATGAAACAAACAAACTGTGCTCTGAAAGTCTGGAGGCAGCATTCAGCCGACTGCTTTCTTGGATGTGGTTGCTAAGGGCGGGTTCACATCAGCGCTTTGGATTTCGTTTTTGTTTTCCGTTATAACAAGGTTATAACAAAATCCATAAGACGGAAGTCAAAACAGAAGCCTTTAAGAGGCATTCCGTTTTGATACGTCATAATAGAAGGCTATGGGAATCATAACGGATCCGTCTGGTTCCCGTTATGCAGAACTGGACTTCTGCACAATGGAAACCAGGACGGATCCGTTCTGCTGCCCATAGACTTGTATTATGAAGGATCAAAACGGAATGCCTCTTAAAGGCTTATGGATTCCGTTATTTTCCGTTATAACCATGTTATAACGGAAAACAAAAACGGTATCCATAACGATGATGTGAACAAGCCCTAAGTTTTAAATGTCTTCATTTTTTGGGGATAAAATCTTGGATTTAGATGAAAAAAGCAGTGGACCTTCTACATCAGCCGATACATGGCCATGACAAGAGCCGATTGGCGAAATAACAGGTCGAACAGTGCTTTATGCATTGCCTAGTTCAAACTCTGAGGGGAAGAAGAGGACTGATCGTTCCCCATACGCTTTGTGTATTGCATCACACCCCCTCTTAACATGAGGATATGTTGTGCTGATGAATTTTTATGCCTGCATTTGCTCTTTTGTCAGTTGATTTCTGGCATGTTTACATGGACCAATAATCAAGGATTTGTATTCTTATGAACCCTGGTTTAGCCAATTATTGGCCCCAATAAAAAGGCCTTAAAGGGGTTTTCCTGGATTTTGATACTGATGACTTATCCTCAGAATAGGTCATCAGTATCTGATTGGTGGGGGTCCGACACCTGGTACCCCCGTCGATCAGCTGTTTGAGAAGGCACAGGCGCTCCAGCTCGATACCAGGCACCGCCACTATACGTGCTTGGTAAGCACAGAAAAGGCCAAGGCTCTCACAGGAGCAGCAGTGCCTTCTGAAACAGCTGATTGGGAGGTCCCGGAACTCCACTGATCAGACACTGTTGACCTATCCTGAGGACAGGTCATCAATATCAAAATTCCGAAAAACCCCTTTAAGCTTAGACAAGGTGCTGGCTCTCCTTAAAGAGACCGGCTGTGTATGGAGACTTACTGGCAATGCTCCATGGGACAAAAAAAATACGCAAAGCGGTATCTCCCAGGGAAAGAGAACCATTACTAGCCACACCTTTTGGAAGTCAAAGTCTTACTTTTTAGCAAGTCTTGGGACACCATAAGAGAAAATAGCCAAGCCAGATAGCCGTAGACAGCTGTTTAGGGGTTCCTTGAACACAGCTCTGGAGAGCCAGCACCCTGCCTAAGCTGTGTTCAAGGCATCACACTTTGCCAGCCAGAATCATACTCCATACTGATGAGGAGCAAGCACCCTAAAACAGCTGTCTATTTTACTTTGTCATGTTCCAAGGCTTGTTAATACCAGTGGGTAAGATAAGGGTCCTCCACGTGTGGCAGATTTTGTTAAAGACATTTCTGCGACTGAAACTTGGTTCTATTCATCTGCATGGGTCTTGCAAAAATCTGTGTGATTTCCAACAAAACAACCCCATTCAGATGAATGGGACTGATTTTCAGTCCCAGAAATTAACCAGGTGTCCTTACAATGAAATCAATTCAATAAAATAAAATAATATGAAAATCTTTGAAGTGGACGTCACCACACAGATAGACCAGTGCACATAGGGCCGGCATCATAATCCGGCATCCCCGGGGCCCAATGCTCCTGGGGGGGCCCACTGAGCTGCTATGAGCACATCCATCAATACAGATGGGAGCTCTCACTGCTGTCACTTCACTTACGCAGTACCCCTTTGGTGGGGCCCTCTGAGCTGCAGAGACTCAGAACACGCCCCCTCTACACAGGACACGCCCCCTATACACAGGACACGTGCTGCCTGAGGAGAGAGACCGCAGGGCTGGAGCTGAGAAGTGTGAAGACAGTCTGTGAGTGAGTCTGCACTGTGACTGTCTCTTGTCTGTGGGACAGAAGGGGGGGACTCTTCGGTATGCTGCTGCTTCATTCTGTTTAGTTGTGTTACTGTTTCATTAAGCAGTTTGTCTCCATGACACCTGCCCCCCCCCCCCCCATATCCTGTCCTATGTCATCCTCATGGGGCCCCTGCTGTCTCCTTTCCTCCCTCATGTATCCAGAGCTCCTGTTTCACCCTCCTATCTCCTATTGCTGCCCTGCACAGACCTCCTGCCCCTACTTCTTGTATGAATCCCCCTCAGAGCCCCTTCCCCCTACTTGCTGTGTCCACCCCTCCTGTCCATCCAGGGCCCCTGTCTCACTCTTCTGCCTCTCATTATGGTGGCATCTGAACAGCATTCACCATAAGGACCTACTAACGTCACAGGGTCATGTGACTGTGCCCCCCACCCCGTACTGTGCCTCTCACCCCGTACTGTGCCCCTTTATACCCTGCATTGTGCCCTCTTACCACACCCTGTGCAGTGCCCATAGTCATTCCCTGTACTGTGGCCTCTTATACCCTTTTATCCGGTCACTGTATGGTGGTTTTATCATTGTATGGCGGTGTTATCACTATATGGCGGTGGTATCCAATAACTGCATTGCCATAACTGTATACCTTTCCCTGCCCACACCACTTTTTTTAGACCTGGCATGAGCGGGAAAAGATGCAGAGTGCGGTGCTAAGGACCTTTGCGCCACAATCTGTGTCAGAAATACGCTTAATATAGACGTATTTCTATATAATAAATGACCCCCTAATTGTATTATTATTTGGGGGTAGGGCTAATATCTATATTATATAGATTCTAGTGTATTATACTGTTCCCTGTATTTCCCAGTAGAAAAGGATCCTTGGGAAGCACAGTCCTTATCCCTGACCACCAGGACCAGGTAGCGCTCTGTCAGAACATGGCGGCCTCCCCTCTCCGCCACGCTGCTACGCTGTGTACTGGTGCTTATTCTGACACTAGGGCTGGGTTCACATCCCATTTGTGCCATCCATTTAATGTATACCAAAAATATATGCGTTACCAGATGCCCCAGACTGATGCCATACAGTGGCGTCCGTTCACCGTACAGTTCCATTGTAGAATAACATATATGTTAACGTATGCATTTTTTACTTGACTCTGCAGGATACAAAAACGTGGAGTGCTGCACATTTGTATACATCAAACCGATAGGAAAAACGTGATGTGAACACACATTGGGGGGGGGGGGGGGGGCGTACTAAAATTTGCTGTGGGGCCCAGTCAGTTCTAGCTACATCACTGCACAGCTCCTTCTCTCCTCCAGGCCTGGCTCACTGCTGCAGCGGGCCGCCGGAGAGAAGGAGCGCAGGGAGCTGCGGTTAGTGAATGACAGGACCGCCAGCTCCCCTGCAATGATAGGCATGTGAGGGGGCCACTGGGGGGGTCATTTATCACACTGTGAGGGCCCCTTACACAGTATAATGACTCCCAGTGCCCCCCATTTAGTATAATGATCCCCATTGACCCTCCATTTAGTATAATGACCACCAGAGCCCCTATTAAATATAATGACCCTTCGTGCCCCCTCCATACAGTATAACCCCCAGTGTGGGGGCGACTGGGGGTCATTATTCTGAATGGAGGGTCACTGTGGGGTCATTATACTGTAAGGGCCCTTTACATAGTATAATGACCCCCAGTGTCCCCCATTTAGTATAATGATCCCCAATGACCCTCCATTCAGTATAATGACCCCCAGAGCCCCCTCCATACAGTATTCCCCCAGTGTGGGGGCTACTGGGGGGTCATTATTCTGAATGGGGGCGACTGCGGGTTATTATTCTGAATGCAGGGCCACAGGTGGTCATTATACAGTGGGGGGGGGGGAATTGGGGGTTCATTATACTGTGTGAAGGGCCACTAGTACTCATTATACTGTATAGGGGCCACTGGGGGTCATTATACCGTGTGGGAGCCACAGGGGGACATGTCAATGTAAAATAATGACTCATGGGGGCCCACTGGGATTTATCGCCCAGGGGCCCACATTAACCTGGAGCCGGCCCTGAGTGCACATCACTATGAGTCACAAAATATCAACAATTTACACAAGCGATAATAATACTGAAGGTCTATTTATCACATTGTCTAATTAATTCTGCAGAGATCTCTTTAGTAGGAATTGTAAAGAGGGAACAGAGACATTGTTCTGTGAAGTGAACTGGGTCATGGTTCTGCCATTATTGTATCACAATATATTGTTCTTAGATTTGTCTATTGACTAATAACTGAAGTTTTTCATATTGCAGGCATTTAATATATAAACTTTGTCAAACCAGAGAAGGAACAGAAATATGAATAGTTCTACAGATCTCTACACTGGCAAGACAAGATAAAACCTACCCAAGAAAGTTTTCATTTTGTTCCCTAAAATCTGTGCTTAGCTTCTGGTCGATGCCCTATGAAAGCAAGCCATTGTATGCCCCTTACCTCTATGAGAAAGATAAGAAAGCTAAAATCTATGAGTGCACAGTTACCTACGGAGGTAAGTATCCCACTGTGCACCAGGTATCTTTCACCTTTTTTGTACCCATGACCACCAGGAATATTGGCATTAACCAACTGGCTACCTTACCTGTGTTTCTCAACCATCCTAAATTAAGTAGACTTTTCTCCAAAGAATAGTGTACCTCCAAGGCTATGATCATGTATGAGCTTTCTATTAATGTACCTGGTGGTATATACATCACATTAGATGCTGGAATTATTCTCTTTAATGCCCTAGATCCCCAGGGTCTCATGTGAGGGCACATAAAAGCAGTCCCTGACGCTAGTAATGGCCCATTAAGAGGCAAAAGTCCCAGCTTAGGTTTGTCCTAGTGCATTTTTGCTGAGCTCCTGTTTCAATAGTAAATAGTCAGCGATATTAAAAGGGTATTCTCATTTCAGACAGTTATGGCATACCCACAGGATAAGCAATAAATGTCGGATAGATACAAGTCCTACCATCTCAAGAACAAGACCCCGTCTTGTGAATAGAGAAGTGGCCATGCATACGCTGCTCTCTCAATTCACTTGTATTAGAATTTTGGAAATAATTTTAGGAACTCCTATAGACGTCATTGTAAGAGCCACGCATGTACGGCCACCTCTCCAGTCACAGCGACCATGAAATAGGGCCCTGTTCTCACGACAGGTGCAGACAAGCTGGGAATACTGCTCTAAAGGGCTTTTGATACTGATGGTCTGTCCTCAGGATATTTCATCAATATCAGCTGGGTGGGGGTCTTCCTAGGTCATGTGATGTCACGTTCACTGGTCACATGACCTGCGTACAGCTCAGTCCTGTGAATAGTTCATCAATATGAAAGGCTCAGACAACCTCTTGCACAACATGAATAAGAGCAGGAAGAGGGCGGTGTGCATTTCTTTTTTTTTTTCTATAGGACCCTCTGATATATAAATAATGCAAAGTTCATAGAATGACAACTTCTACAACTGACTTATTCCAAGGACATTAAATATTCAGATTCCAAAATCCCACCAATGAATGACACAATCAGCCGCACAGCAAGTGTTTACAATAGTATACAGATGCCAACCTAAATTTCCGTGTCTGCAAGACATGGTGCTAGCTTGGCACCTGCTCTGTTTTTCTGGGACCTCTGGGAAAATGTCATTCGCCCCCTTGATTGGCAGGGGTCTACAGGGAACTTTTGACCCTGGGGTCAACACTGACACAAAACAGTAAAGTGCAGAGGGATCTCTCCGGTTCCCAGCTGCCAACTTTCCTGTGAATTGATCTTGCCTCTGCTGACCACTATAGATACTTCTATTCAGGAACACTCCCAGCAGCCTCTGAACAGCCAGAATTCCAGGGTGACAGATTTACCCAGCATAAGGCATCAGGTCGTGGGTACCAGTGAACATATAGGAGCTATTCCTGCACATACAGAACAGAAAGAAAAGGTTAAAAGAAAATTTTAAACTATTCTGTTACATTAGTCATATGAGTAAAAATAAGCCAATTTTAATGATGATGATGATCATTACTGATGAGTTTAATAGTTGTAGAGACAGTTGATTTCTTCTTCTGTTTTATACTGCAGAAAGCATTGTGCAATTAAAGTTTCAGCTTCAGATATATAAATCTCTGCTATAAGGATCCTTACATTGTATAAGAAAAACAACTAGAAAAAAACAACTAAAACTGAGGTAGATTTGCCAGATCCGGCCAATAATCAGCAGTCTGTATACAGGGCCACCATCAGAAATGTCTGAGCGCAATAGGGGCAAATAATAAGGACCTTTAAATCAACTATTGTCTCCACAAACCTTCATCATGTACGATAATAATGTGTTTATCTGTGGGAACCCTGAACACGGCTGTGATACTTTGAATAATTAGGGGTAATATGATCTTTTCGCAGCCTATACCATTTATTTAGTGGGTCCAGGTGGGAGTGGAAATAGAATACTAATGAAGAGCACCATGTTGTGTCTATTGAAGGTCACAGTTATATTGTGGTGGGTGGGTGTTATGTCCTCAATTTGCTGGGGCCCCTGACAGTGGTACCAACGGAGTATAATATATACCCAAAAAGTTATTTGATCAGCTCACCTCACTGTGCAAGGACAACCAAGTCTCCAAAGAAAGCAAAGCGTGAGTGAGGTCCAGAAGACCTCAGAAGATCCTCTTCACAAAATGTCATTCCTTTAAAAATACCATCCAAGCAATTACTGGTGGAACTGAAGAAAAATGTGAAGCCAGAGGAACCCCTGGTCAAGACGTTTCAGATATTAGTCCTTAATCATGATTCAGGCTACTTTTACACTTGTTAGTTCCGGAATTGATATGCGCTAGAGGAACCGTTTTGATTTTGCACATCAGGATGCATCCGTTCCGTCGGGATGCGGTTGTGTGAAATCAAATTGGGAAAAAAGGCATCCGTCACTAAATACATTGAAAATCAACGGTGACGGATGACGGATCTGTATTTTTAGGCTCCTAAAAAAACTCATCCATCGCGATTGACTTACATTGTTTTCAGTGCCGGATCCATATTTTTTTTCTGTTTTTTATGACCAGACACAAAACCATAGCTTGCAGCAGTCACAAAATGGAATACTGCCGGGAACGGAGGACATCCTGATGCATCAGGGACGGATCTCTTTCCATTCAGATTAGAAAGCATGAGGACTAAATGGATAATTTTTTTCCGGTATTGAGATCCTCTGCCGGATCTCAATACCAAAAGACAACAACGCAAGTGTGAAAGTAGTGTTTAATGAAGAGCATGATGAGTATAATATATGCATGGTGACAAAACTATTGTTACTGACAGAGAGAAATTGCCCACATCTGGCCACAAACTTATTCTTTGGGCCTAAGAAAAAAACAAGTACACCTGCTAGGTAAAAAAATTAGCGAATGAATAAAAATGGATGTACAAAATGGGTCCCAATTGCCTTCTTACTATGTAGTAATGTGTGCCCAATGCCAGGCAGCAATGCAAATCAATGCAAACATTTAATACTCACATATTTCTAGGCCTTAATACTGTATAAATGACCTTTTCACAAGAAGGGTATTTTCCTACATAATAAATGTGCAATAACATTTCCCCCTCCGCTGCTTCCAAATGGCTACTGTGATAGTTTAGAGCTTATTTTTTTGACTTGAACCGAGGCCCCGTGACCTCCTGCCCGGAGAGACAAAAGATGGTCATAGGTCAATCACTTCTGCAGCGAGAGCCTTTGCAGTCAACCTAAAAAATACCCCAAGCGTGGAAAATGGATTTAGGAACCTTGTTGACTCGGTTTAACCTTGTAATCCCAGGGACTTGAAGCTATAGACTTTGAATTGTTTTCTTCCTTTAAGGCACAAGACAAATATTGTTCACAAGAATCTTCCATGGTCATTAAACTATGTGACAAAATGTACAGTGATAGACAACTTTATTACATATAATGTGTGTGATGTGAGGAGTGGTCAGCGCCATTATATGTGAAATACTTGGCTATGAGCAAAAATCACATCCCCATGATCTTCCTCGCTGCTAAAGTAGATCTGTGGTCGTTACGGGATAATCTTATTTCCCTTGCCCATAGTTTAGTTTCTTGTATGTGCTGTACTGCTCACACCACAGCAACTAATCTGAGAAAGCACTGCTGCAGTGTAAAGCATAGGAAAGGCTCAGAGGGGACATGAGGTGGATTTCAGAAAATATTAGACTTGTACTATCAAACTCTACAGCTTAGCAGCGGTCACTGGTTTAAGCTATATCAAATATTGCAGTCAATCAATTATCAGAGAAAAAGAGAATTTCCCCCAAGATCAGGAATCACCCGCTAGTAAAAGTAAGCTAAGTCACCCCACCAATATCTGTCTCTGACAACAAACCACTACAGCTCCTCCCCTTTAGGGTACGTCCACATGGGACTTCATTTTTGGCACAAAAATCCACTGAGGATCACTGGAAAAATCTGTAAGTAGTTCATACAGAAGAGCAAACAGATTTGCTGCATACAAATTTACAGCAGTAAATGTACTGTATGTGCAGCGACTCGCTAGGGAGTGCGTGAAAGATGGGAGTGGAAGTTGCTGTGAGGGTGGCAGTGGTAGTCATGGATCACAGTGGCACTCCCCACGTTGGCACTACCTGGGGCCATGCAGTGACCGGAGGGAGCAGCCTTTTTTCCCTCGTGACACCCCCTGAAGTTGGTGGTAGTTGAGGTTCCCTTGGTGTTGGATGTTTGTCTGAGTTCAAGACAGGAGAATAGGTAAGGTGGCCAGCGGATGGTGGAGTCAGCAACAGGCCAGTCGGTTGCAATAAATAAAGTCTTTCTTTACTAAAGTACAAAATGGGAGTAGTAATTCTTCCGGTAATGACAAGGCACCTTTCCAAAGCATGTACCAGTGCAATTATTACCCAATGGAAGCATTTGGACAGCAGCAATAATGAGAGTTGTAGTACTCCTTCTGTCTCTCTGTAAAGTCTATTTGCAGAACCGTGGGCATGCAATGAGGTACCTAGTAGACTTTTGCAATTCCCAGGCTGAGGGGTGCAGATTTAAGATACAGTTGTTCAAACCATCCCAAGGTGTGGAAGGATGTGTTAGCAATATCCCCTTTCACAGCAGTAAGGTCTTTCTTCCATAAACTTGCCCAATACCTTGCTGACTGACTCCAGTGCACGGCCTGGTAGATTCTTGATCTTGTAACCTCCTTTTCTGTGGAGCATTTGGATGCTAAAGGTTCATTATTAGCTGTAGAAGTCTCAGAGATGGTGGTTTACTGAACTTGGGCCTAGCTGTGAGGAGCTTGCATGTGTAGCTCTTGACTTTTCGAAAAGGCTGAACTACACTCTCCACTAACTCACTCTCCACTAACTTATCAGGGGGTAGACCCAGATCCATCTCCTGGCAACCTAACACAGTCAGCCAAGAAGTTAACCATCAAAAGGGTTTTCTGAGATTTTGCTATGCTTGCATACCTAATTTAAATGTGTTTTTTTTTTTATAGATGAGGGAGGGTCACGTTTCCTCATATATGCACATTCATACAGTACTTTTTTCTGCTATATGGACACAATACATTTCATAACTCTACAATTTCAGCTGCAATACCAGTCACAACCAGGGGCGGACTGGCTATAGACACTACATGGAAATGTCCCGGTGGGCTGATGTCCAGGGGGCCACCTGAGCCCTCCTCATGGCTGCCGGCTGGGTACATAATGATCTGATGCTCTCAGCATTAGTTAATTTAGAAGCATCAGTTACTTACACACCTGACTGGCACTTTGTTATTTGGTTACTGCATTTGTGATGCACTGTGATATTTGGTTATGCAAGGGCGGTACTTTATGCTGCACACTACGGTATTGCTGGCTGCACCTACTTCTGTTGGCCCTGCCTTTTGTGTTGGCCTGCCTTCTGTCCGTTTGAACCTGCCTACAACATGGGGCCACTTTTAGTTTTTCTTCAGGGCCGCTTTAAGTTCCCAGTCCGCCCCTGGTCACAACCTACAGACAGTTTGTCTCAACACTTTTAGAAATTTTTTTACTCTTTTTACTAATCCTGAAAAACCCCTCAAAACACAAGATGTTATTCTTAGTCTACGTCCACATCAGTGGCAGGTGTTCCAGTATTCGTTTCCAGCAGAGGAACAGAATACCAGAATTGCAGTACCACCTGGATTCCATTCACTATAATGCATGTGGCAGTTTTCTGTCCGGCAGAATGCCAGCATTCAGAATGTCGGCCGTCCCCATTATAGTGAATGGGAACAGGCACACCTTAGCGGTGTCTGGCTATGCCGGACACAGAAATTGCAGAATACCAGAATGTCTGCTACAGATGTTGACGTAGCTTTAGGCCTCATGCGGTCCGCAAAAAATACGGATGACGCCTGTGTACATTCCGTATTTTGCGGAACGGAGCGGCTGGCCCCTGATAGAACAGTACTATTCTTGTCCGTAATACGGACAATAATAGGACATGTTCTATTTTTTTGCAGATTGGAAATACAGAAACAGAATGCTCACGGAGTAACTTTTTTTGCGGACCCGTTGAAATGAATGGCTCCGTATACAGTCCGCAAAAAAAAAACTGAACGGACACGGAAACAAAGTACGTTTGTGTACATGAGCCCTCAATCAGCGTTGTTCAATCCTTATGAGTAAGTAAAGCTATAGAACATATTTAACTGTCCGTATAAAAGCACGTAAAATAACATATCCACGTTTTGTCTTTTTCAGACATTTGGATTTCCACTGGTGTTTTGGACTTTGGGCATTTGGATGTTTGCACATTTTAGTTTTTTTTAAATGTTACCTAATTGCAACATATTTACAGATCAAACAAGAGCTAAGGGCAGAGATTACACATTTGCAGGACAGGTTGAGTAGATTGAGGTGGGACGTGTATAACAGCCATCCACTGCCTTTCAAATCAATGTTTAGAATAGAAAGTTCAGCATATTTTTATGTTTTATGACATCTGCATTTTTAGCTTTTTATTAGTTTTCTCTGGAAAACTAATAAAAGTAACCCCCTCCAATCTTGACAAAATTTCTAAAAAAATAATCTCAAAGGAAATATGTTCAGTTATGTATAAAATACCAAAACACTTGTATGCCACTGAAAAGGACTTGGGGACATTGATAGACAGTAAGGCCGAATGCACACGGCCGTGGAACACAGGAGCGCACGGAGTCATTGGTTGCTATGACGCCGTGCGCTTCATGCCGCCGCTGCACTACAGTCAGAGGCGTACATAGGAATCACTGGGCCCCATAGCAAAAATCTGAATTGGGCCCCTTAACCCCGCCCACTACCCACCATGGCCCCTCCCACTTCCTGACTTTGCTCCTCCCATGCCACACCCCCATTAAATAAATTTATACATGACCTACAGAAACTGTTAGGGGTTTCCTGGGGGTGACCTGTCACATGGGATATCTGCTGCAGCCTGCAGGTCTCCTTATTTGGGGTGCCATGTTAGGCTACCTTCACACTTGCGTTCGGGTCTCCGCTTGTGAGTTCCGTTTGAAGGCTCTCACAAGCGGCACCGAACGGATCCGTCCAGCCCTAATGCATTCTGAGTGGATGCGGATCCGCTCAGAATGCATCAGTATGGCTCCGTCTGTCCTCCGCTCAGCAGGCGGACACTTGAACGCTGCTTGCAGCGTTCGGGTGTCCGCCTGGCCGTGCGGAGGCAAACGGATCCGTCCAGAGTTACAATGGACGTCAATGGGGGCGGATCAGTTTGAAGTTGACACAGTAAGGCTCAATTTTCAAACGGATCCGTCCCCCATTGACTTTCAATGTAAAGTCAAAACGGATCCGTTTGCACTATCATGAACAAAAAAAAAAAATGTTAGTTTTTTTTGTTCATGTTAATGCAAACGGATCCGTTCTGAACGCAAGTGTGAAAGTTGCCTTAAAGGGAATCTGTCACTAGCAATTTACCCCCAATTTTTTTTTCATGAATCCATGTTTAACAGAGAACCTGTTTTCCATCTGTCTTGTTCTTTTGATTGTGAGTCTTGTCATTTCTTCAAAAAATCGATTCTTATGATATGTAAATGAAGCTGTAAGGAGCCCAGAGGGGCGTTATTCTTTCTCCACGGTGCCCAGGAACGCCCCTCTGAAGTGCCGTGCCCGGCTAAATTTGAAAACTAATAACGCCTCCAAGTTCATCTAAATCGCCTCCCAAATCCGATCCTCCTCTCGCCGGCATCCCAAATCCCACGCAGGCGCAGTGCCGTCAGTCATCTTATCATAGCGCAGGCAATCGCCGGCACTGCGCCTGCGCGGGATTTGGGATGCCAGCGAGAGGAGGATCGGATTTGGGAGGCGATTTAGATGAACTTGGAGGCGTTATTAGTTTTCAAATTTAGCCGGGCACGGCACTTCAGAGGGGCGTTCCTGGGCACCGTGGAGAAAGAATAACGCCCCTCTGGGCTCCTTACAGCGTCATTTACATATCATAACAATCGATTTTTTGAAGAAATGACAAGACTCACAATCAAAAGAACAAGACAGATGGAAAAAAGGTACTCATGGATCCATGTTTAATAAAGTACCTTTTTTCCATCTGTGTTCTTCTTTTCCATGTCAGTCTTGTCCTTTCTTCTAAAAATCGATTCTTAGGATATGCAAATACAGGAACGGTGCCCCTCTGAAGTGCCGTGCCCGCCTAAATATGAAAACTCTAACATCTCCATGTTTAGCTGAATCGCCTCCCAGAGGCGCGGCTAAGTCCTCAACACCCGCCCCCCTCCTCAGCGCTGCGCTCTGCAAACACCCGATCCTCCTCTCGTCGGCGTCCCAAATCCCGCGCAGGCGCAGTGCCGGCGATTGCCTGCGCCTGCGCTCTGATAATACGGCTGAGGGCAACAGCTTCAACATAGTCACTGGGCTCGGCGCATGCCCAGTGACGATGTTGAAGCTGTTGCCCTCAGCCGTATTATCAGAGCGCAGGCGCAGGCAATCGCCGGCACTGCGCCTGCGCGGGATTTGGGACGCCGACGAGAGGAAGATCGGGTATTTGCAGTCAGAGCGCGGCGCTGAGGAGGGGGGCGGGTGTCTAGGGCCTTAGCCGCGCCTCTGGGAGGCGATTCAGCTAAACATGGGGGGGGCCCTGGGGAGAAAAGCAGCCGCATAGCCGGCTGCAGGTCATGAGTGGGCGGGGCCTTATCTGCGCTACGGGCCCCCCAGTGCCGCGGGCCCCATAGCAGTGGCGTGGTCTGCCTCTATGGGCGGTACGCCACTGACTACAGTAATACACTCGTATAGATCATACCAGTGTATTACTGTAGTGCAGCGGCGGCACGAAGCGCACCGCGTTATAGCAACCAATGACGCCGTGCGCTCCTGCTGTCAGCAGGATGCCAGGCCAGGATACCATGGACCGCTCACGGCCGTGTGCATTCAGCCTAAATTTAACATTAGCAACCAGTGTCAGGCAGCTGCAGCCAAGGCACATAACATAATAGGATGCATCAAAAGAGGCAAAGCTGCTTGTGACAAGCACATAGGGGGTAATTTACTAAATGATATACACCAGATATATATTTCGCAGATTGCGAAAAAAAAGGTCTAAAAAAAGTTGGTGTGGCATGAGCGGGGAAGGGCCAGCAAGAGCATTTCATTTACCATTTCCTACGCCTGTTTTAGGCATATAAAATGATCTACATTTCAGCCAGCAAAGAAGGTGGCTTAAATGTACACAGGCGGTAGATGCGCCGAAGTTATGTAGCACAGGGGTTATTAAGACCTGCATCTAAAATGCCTGTGTTGATAAATGACCCCCATAGTTTTGCCTCTATACAAATCATTAGTTGGACCATGGAATATTGTGCACAATTTTGCAGTATCAGGACAGGTTAACAAACTTAGGGCTCATGCACACGACAGTATTTTGCGTTCAGTATACTGGCCGTTTTTTTAGTTCAGTATGCGGTAAATATACTGAACCAGCCGTATGTTGGGTCTGCATCCAATTACTTACATTGTGCGCCAGGACGGATCCGTTTGGCTCAGTTTCATCAGACGGACACCAAAACGCTGCAAGCAGCTTTTTGGTGTCCGTCTCCAAAGCGGAATGGAGACTGAACTGATGCAAACGGATGTATTTTGAGCGGATCCTTATCCATTCAGAATGCATTAGAATGCAAACTGATCCGTTTTGGACCGCTTATAAGAGCCCTGAATGGATCTCACAAACGGAAAGCCAAAACGCGAGTGTGAAAGTAGATTTATTCATTTCAATAGGGCCGCAGAAGCATACTGTGTGCTCTCCGCATCTGTGTGTCTGTTCAGCGGCACTGTAAAAAAGATAGAACATGTTCTATTCTTTACTGTTTTGTGGACAAGAATAGGACGTTTGTGAAGGAGTAAAAAAAATTGTCGGAATACACATGGCCAGGATTCGTGTTTTGCGGATCTGCAATTTGAGGACCACAAAACAGATACGATCGTGTGTATGAGGCCTAATGATCTTTTTATACCTAGACCTGTAACCATGACAAGAGGGCCTTCTTCTGGATAAATACTGTAGAATTAGAGGTTGGTCTTGATGGACCTTATCAACTATGTTACTCATGTTATTTCCATATATCTAAACTCATGTCTCCAGTGTCAGACTGAGGTTCCTTGGGCCCAATAAAGTAAATTATCCTCTATATAAAGCAGGTGCATATCCACTTTTAGTTGCTACGTACAGTCTGCTGTTATCACTGCACATACTTGGGACAAATTGACGATTTGTGAGTCAATCCATAAGAAATAGACCCTTGTCGATTAGATCCGAAGTCACCTTTGGACCTTCTTTCTAGGCCTTTGGAGCCCATTGTTTTCTCAGAGCCTGTGTCCAGCAGAGGATCAGTTTGATCCTGCATGTCATCATGTTGAAGTTTCTCTTTAAATGTGAAACCATTAATAGGTTTTCCAGCAAAGGACTTTTATGACATCGACGAGATGATAGCCTGGTGAGAGTAGTTTTGGATTTCCCATTCATTTCAGCTGAGATATGGCTATAGATGTGGGATGATATCCCGCCTTAGCCTCCTGACCTCCATAGATGTGACTCTTACAATATATTAGCAGTTTTGGAAAATGTTTCTACAGTGAACGCTATAGGAAAGGAGTACTGAATGTAATAACAATTGTGGTTATTACATCTGGTTTTGTAAGCTGAAGTTTTCCCCCATTGAAGTGAATAAGGAAAAGTAACAAAGAAACTAGAAAACAGCAGTAAGTGATCTGTTGGTCTGGCTTTTACACATGCTGACTGCATTAGTGATTATAGGTAAAGGATTGTAATTAAGGTTATATGTTTTCTTACTAATATGTAAGAGATCAAACATCCGTGAGGTTACACAAGAGATGTGAAATGCAGAGTAATTAATGTTTCCCTTAAAAACAATGGCTCATGTTTCGAGGATGAAGGTGTACCTTTCCAGTACATGTATGTCTGTAATAATACTATTAGATTACAGATCCTTGGCACTATCTCTCGTCAGCTGGAGGAGTATGCAGACAATGCCGCAGTCCAGGCTGTAGGAAAGTTCTATAGGGATCTAGTATTTCCCTTCTAGACAACAGTAACAAGTAATGCAGTATATTTATCAGTGGTAAAATCTTCCTTACCTGCGTATGTGGTTAAAGGGGTTGTCTAGCTATTAATATTGATGACTAGAGATAATCGAATTTATTAAAAATTTGATTCAGCCGTTTTGCCGAATTTCTCGGAACAATTTATTCACGGCGAATCGCGTTAAAAAACTGCCATTTCTGGGCTGCAGAGAGCCTTTATAGTGGTGTAGAACACTGTGCCTTGCAGTCTGCTTTGGTAGTGAAATAAGACTGTGAGTCAGTATGACATGCAGATGACAGGCGTCGCTCTTAGAATCACTGCACACTTCACTTATTAGGGCAGTCACGCGGCCAAAACTGACCAAATAACTCAAGTGTGAACTCAGCCTTACAGGTCAATGTTAGTGTCAAGAAGAAGCGCACTCCTTTTACACTGTCATCAGCTGATTCCACATAGATGTCTACAGAACCTGTTCTATTAAACAGTTATACGAGTAGAGCCCCCCGACAGAGTGGAGAGGGTGTCAGCGGTAAGTTTGTGTTGACATCACTGATTAATTTGCCCTTCCTCTGATCCGTCAGAACAATAACCCCCAAAAGCGGATCCTGTCTGTGAAGCATACGCTTTCACTCGGTCGGCATTTGCTCAATAATCCATCAGTATTGCTAATGGAAAAAAAACAAAAACAGGAGTGGATCCAAAACAGAGATGACATGTGAATGGAATATTTGCATGTCTTCTGTGTTTTGCACCCACTCCTGCTTTTGGCTACCAAATCACAAGCCAATTCTGATGGGACCATACAGACCTTACAGCTGCTACACAGACAGGATCTGTTGTGCATCTCATTTTTCCTTCCATCTGACAGATCAGAAGAAAGGTCAAATAAATCATTATGTCAGCCAGGCCAAAATAGTGGCCCAGTCATGAAGTGGGGAGCGTGGGAACAGCATGAGAAGTCCACAGAGTGGCCTTCTGACATAGTGGTGAGGTGGAAGCAGCATGAGGAGACCACAGAATGGCACAATGACAGTCTCAAGGTGGCAGCAGCATCAGGAGGCCACAGAGTGGCACAATGACCGAGTTTGGAGGTGGCGGTAAGGTGACATAGTGTGGAGATGGCAGCAGCATGAGGAGACAACAGAGTGGCAAGGTGACATAATTTGGAGGTGGCGGCAGCATCCGGAGACCACAGAGTGGCAATATGACATAATGTGGAGATGGCAGTAGCAGCAGCAGCATCAGGAGACCACAGAGTGGCAAGGTGACATAGTGTGGATATGGCAGCAGCATGAGGAGACCACAGAGTGGCAAGGTGACATAGTGTAGAAAAGGCAGTAGCATCAGCATCAGGAGACCACTGAGTGGGAATGTGACATAATGTGTAGATGGCAGTAGCAGCATCAGGAGAACACCACAGAGTGGCAAGGTGGCATAGTGTGGAGTTGGCAGCATCAGGAGGATTCCACAGAGTGGCAAGGTGACATAGTGTGGAGATGGCAGTAGCAGCATGAGGAGACCACATACAGTAGTAGCAAGATGACATAATGTGTAGATGGCAGTAGCAGCAGCATCAGAAGGATATCGCAGAGTGGCAAGGTGACAGTGTGGAGTTGGCAGCAGCATGAGGAGACCACCGAGTGGCAAGGTGACATAGTGTGGATATGGCAGCAGCATGAGGATACCATAGAGTGCCAAGGTGACATAGTGTGGAGTTGGAAGCAGCATGAGGAAACCACAGACTGGCAAGGAGACATAGTTTGGAGGTGGCGGCAGCATCAGGAGGATACCACAGATTGGCAAGGTGACATAGTGTGGAGATGGTAGTAGCAGCACAAGGAGACCACAGAGTGGCAAGGTGACATAGTGTGGAGATGGCAGCAGCAGAATAAGGAGACCACATAGTAGCAAGATGACAATGTGTAGATGGCAGTTGCAGCAGCAGCATCAGGAGGATGCCACAGAGTGGCAAGGTGACATAGTGTGGAGTTGGCAGTAGCAGTAGCATCAGGAGTCTACCACAGAGTGGCAAGGTGACATAGTGTGGAGATGGCAGTAGCAGCATCAGGAGGCCACAGAGTAGCAAGGTGACATAGTGTGGATATGGAAGCATGAGGATACCACAGAGTGCCAAGGTGACATAGTGTGGAGTTGGAAGCAGCATGAGGAGGCTACAGAGTGGCAAGGTGACATAGTTTGGAGGTGGCAGCAGCATCAGGAGGCCACAGAGTGGCAAGGTGACATAGTGTGGAGATGGCAGTATCAGCACCAGCAGCATCAGGAGACCACAGAGTGGCAAGGTGACATAGGGATCCGGAAACAGAGTGGGGCGGTGGGTGGCAATAACAGTACCCACTGACGAAGGTGGGTGAAATAAGGAGCACTTGGCATCAGATGTGTGGCATCAGGTGGGTTGCAGCATCAGAGTAGTAGCTGAGGCAGGTAACCAGAAGAAACTGGTCTTTTTATCAAAGTGTTGGTGTGGCACCATGGATAATCTAGTCTGACACATCAGGAACTGGTGGTTAGAAATCCTGGCTGATCCACGCCTGATTCATTGTGACAAAGATCAGTCTCTCCACATTTTGGGTGGACAGGCGAGTTCTCCTTGGGGTAAATATGGCCTCTGATGCCACACTACTGGCCGGGCAGGACAGCTTCTTTAGGGCAAACTCTGCTAGTGGTGGCCACAAATCCAGTTTGGCTACCCAGTAGTCCAGCAGATCTTCAATGTTGGGTGGCAGGGTGCTGTCCAAGTATGCCACCACCTGCTGGTTCAGGTCCTGCTCCAGGTCTACCTGCTGCTGCTGGTGAGTAGTTTCTTAACTATGCGGGTAAGGAAAGCTACTCATCAGCGACTGTAGACTCAGGCTGCTGCTGATGGAGCTGGCAGGATGCTGCTGATGGAGCTGGTACTGCTCCTGCCACCCCACCCCTCCCCGGCAGCCATGGCAGTGGAACGTGAGTGCAGACGGCCCCTCTGGTCAGACCTGCGAGAGGATGGATGATGGCGCAGATAGGCAGCGGCCAACTGACTACAAAGGATGTCTCTGTAGTAGTTCAGTTTGTCCTCCCTCTCAGTGGGTGTAAGAAAAAAGGCCCCCCTAGATCGGTAGTGAGGGTCCAACAAGGTGGAGAGCCAGAAGTCATCCATCTGCCGAATAGTGACGCAAGCAAGTGAGCATACATAGTGCCATTTGTGCAAGTGACTCGGAGGGACTCCCTGCCTCCATCTCCACTGCATACTGCCATGGTGTGTCCGGGTCCTCTGTCCCATCTTCCTCATCGCCCTGTGGCTCCTCTGGCTGCTCCTGCTCCTCCTCTCCTGTCAGCTGAGTAGAAAAAACACCCATTTGGCTACACATTGCCTGTGCTCCAATGTCCTCCTCCCCTTCTTCCAGTTCAGCCCCCACAGGGCTCATGTGGCTTTGAGATCGAGGCGCCATGTCTCCTCCTGACCAGCCATAGTTATCAGCATCTGTTCCAGGACATGAAGCAGTGGAATGACGTTGTTCATTCCGTAGTCCTGGCTACTGACAAATAACGTGGCCTCCTTAAAGGGCCTGAGCAAACGGCAGTTATCACACATGAGCTGCCACTGGCTGACATCGAAGTTACACAGTGGAGTACTCCTATCTGCTTGCATCATCAAGAAATCGTTGATGGCCTTTCTCTGTTCGTATAGTCGGACCAACAAATGGAGGGTGGAATTCCAACTAGTGGAAACGTTGCATATCAGCCTATGTTAGGAAATGCCGTTCTGCCGCTGCAGCTCAAGAAAGGTGTGCTTTGTTGTGTATGAGTGGCTGAAGTGTATGCAAAGTTTCCTGCCCATTTTTAGGATGTCTTGCAGATGGGTGGAAGACTTCAGGAACCGCTTGACAACCAGATTGAACACATGTGCCATGCAGGGCGCATGGCTCAGCCATCCTTGACGCAGCGCCGATACCATGTTCTTCCTGTTGTCGGTCAGCATGGTTCTGATTTTCAGTTGACGCGGAGAAAGCCAGGATTCGACTTCTTGATGCATCACACGGAGCAGTTCCTCCCCTGTGTGACTCAGTTCGCCAAGGCAAACCAGGTGCAGAACAGTGTGACACTGCTGAGCCCTGCACATGTGGTATGCTGGAGGGGCACTGTGACTTGTCCCTGCAGTGGAGGCTGAGGACACAGTGGAGGAGGCAGAGGCGGACATTGTCGCAGGACCAAGGGCGTACAACGTGGAGGTGGAAGTGGCGTGACCTGGCCAAGTTGCTGGTGTGGCTGTGCAGGAACCACATTCACCCAGTAGGCCGTAAAGGACATATACTATCCCTGACCGTAGTTACATCTCCACACGTCGTTGCTGCCGTGCACTTTGGCAGACGCCGACAGGCTCAAAGACTGGCCCACCTTCTGTTCTACATGTGTGTGCAGGGCTGGTACTGCCTTTTTCGCAGAGAAATGACGGCTTGGGACTCTCCACCTCGGCTTGGCACAAGCCATCAATTCTCTAAAAGGTGCATAGTCCACCACTTGGAAAGGGAGGGACTGCAGCACCAGCAACTTGGACAGAAGCACGTTCAGCTTCTGCGCTGTTGGATGTGTGCACGCATACTGCTGTCTCTTGGCAATCGCTTCGGTGATCGATTGCTGACGGAATAACTGACGAGGAGTAGGAGCAAGAGCATCTGGACCAGCAGATGAAGGGAATGACATACAGCTCCCTTCGGCTGAGGTGGTGGAGCCTTGACTGGCTGAAACAGGGTGCGTGCCACTGGGTGATGCAGTGGTAGCTGGGGCAGGCTGGACACTACATCGGAGCCACGGTTCTCCCAGGCCACTGCATGGCGACACTGCATATGTTGAAACAGGGCCGTGGCACCCTGGCCACACTTCACCTTCTGCCCACATATTTTACATGTGGCCACGTTAACCTCCTCTGGCAGCTTAATAAAAAACTGCCACACCGCCGAGTACGCTATTTTCCCCCCCAACAGTCCGCACTGATTGACTGCTACCACCGCTGTCTTCGTGAACCCCTGCACCACTACTTCCCAGGCAGGCAGGCTGCTGCGAAGGAGGTGTTCTACCCCGGGCACGTTTGATTCCCGACCTGCAACTGCTGCCACCCTGCTGACTCCCAGCCATGCTACCACCTTGCTGGCTCAGCCGCTGCCTCACAGGTAAGCTGCCACCATCTTGTCCTGATGATGATGAAGCCCCTTCTGCACCCGGCTCCCAAGTACGATCGGCTTCATCATTATCAAGTAGTGTCTGCACGTCACGGATGTCCTCCTCAACGGTCTCTGGGTCAGGAGCTCGCAACACAAGCTCCTGTGCCACTCTCCTCATCACTACTGCAGCGGATGTCTCCTCAAGATTTTGGCTCGGCAGTAGCTGCTGACTGTCCTCTAGCAGCTCATCCTCGCTGTATAGTGGAGCTGAGCCCACAGCATACAATACTTCTGTGGCTGAGGGAACAGCAAAGGACAGAGGCAGGTTGAGGACAGGTGAGGGCACAGGGCCTGCTTCCGGGTCATGCCAACTAAGTGTGTGTCTGACAAACCCACCGATTTTGGCTGGGGGTGTCTGATGTCACTTGGGATGACATGACATGGATGACCGAGTTAACCAATCAAGAACTGCTAGGTTGCTGATCAAGACACGACCACTAGATGACACCGGGAGCTCAGGCCTCTCGCTGCGACTCCTGCTGCCATGCTCCCTTACTCTGCTGCGACCTCTGCTTGCGCCCAAAACATTCGGGCCTCTGCCACTCCTCTGTGCATGGCCTGGCACTTCTCTGCCTGACATACTTGTAGCTGAACTACACAAATTAAATGGAAATTAAAACACCCCTAAAAGCGATAAATATATTTTTATTTTTGTACAAAAATAGTCCACTAAACGCTTTCACCATAATTAACTGCCGAAATGCACTGAGAATATATTTTTCTTGTTGTACTGAAATACCACCCTATATGCTTTGACCAGAAAAAAATTAAAGAGTGAAGTGTGTATATATATTTCTTGACGTACTGAAATATGTCCCTATTCGCTTTCACCAGAAATAACTGCAGAAGTGAAATGCGTATATATTTTTCTTGTTTTACTGAACTATGCCCCTATACGCTTTCACCAGAAATAACTGCAACAGTGCAGTGCGTATATATTTATCTTTTTTTTACTTTAATACGCCCCTATACGCTTTAAACAGAAATAACTGCAACAGTGCAGTGCATATATATTTTTATTTTTTCAATGCAGTAAGCCCCTATACGCTTTCACCAGAAATAACTGCAACAGTGCGTATATATTTTTCTCGTTGTACTGAAATATGCCCCTATACGCTTTCAACAGAGATAACTGCAGAAGTGAACTGAGAATATATTTTTCTTGTTGTACTGAACTACGCCCCTATACGCTTTCACCAGAAATAACTGCAACAGTGCAGTGCATATATATTTATCTTGTTGTACCGAAATACGCCTCTATACGCTTTCAACAGAAATAACTGCAGAAGTGAACTGAGAATATATTTTTCTTGTACTGAACTATGCCCCTATATCCTTTCACCAGAAATAACTGGAGAAGTGAAATGCGTGTATATATTTCTTGAAATACTGAATAAGATACTAAGATATAAGCCACTAAAGGCTTTTCAACATGACACTTACAGCCCAATAACAAAAAGCTGGAATGACAGAGCTGTCTAATGACTATTTGGATCCCCAAATAATCGTTCCCTGCACTTGTAAATCACTTTCCTATCGATTTCCCTAGCGCCTTCTGACTTTTCTCCCTGCACTAAGATACTGTAAAATGATTCCTCCCTATGCTTTCCTTGCACTTATAAATAGTTTTTTCTGTCTTTTTTTTCCGCAATCGTTTTTCCACATGCTGTCCCTAGTGCCTTCACACATCTGTCCCTGCACTCTGAACGCTGGAAAATGGCAGAATCTAAAATGGCTGCCGCATTTATAGGGCTGTGACATCACAGGGCTGGCTGCTGATTGGCTGCATGCGGGCATGTCAATCTAGGTGATCCCGTCTTCCCAGAGTTCCTTGCCTCATGTCCTCAGTCCTCACACGTGTAGCTGCTATTTTAGGAAAATTTCATTGGTTACCACGAAGCACAAGGAAATTCACATTCGTTGCGAACTGAATTTTTCCTGAAATTCGGATCGAATTCTACTTCGTCAGCTTTGATTCGCTCATCTCTATTGATGACCTATCTTCCGGATAGGTCATCAATATATGATCACCGGGTGTCCGACTCCCGGCACCCCCGCCAATCAACTGTTTTAAGAGGGGGCGGCTCTCCATCTGAGAGCCACTTCCTCTTCATTACACTGCACTTCCTCTCAGAAGTGAGTGTAATTACAAGTACTCGCTTCATTTAAGTGAATGGAGCGAGTGCTTGTAATTACACCACGCCACCACTCCACAGGAGATGAGATGTAGCGTAATAACCAGGAATGGTGCTCGCATGGAGCACTGCTTCCATGTCGCACAGCTGATCGCCAGGGGTGTCGGGTGTCAGACCCCCGCCGATCAGGTATTGATGACCTATCCTGAAGATAGGTCATCAATATTACTGGCTGGACAGCCCCTTTAAACAGCTTTCTTAACCACTTCAACCCCGCTAGCTGAAACCCCCTGTCACAACCAGACAGCTGAGAAGCTCTGACAGAGGCCTTTCAGAACCTCCTCCTTGAGTTCTCTTTGTTGTGCTGTTCAGTTCCTCATCTCGTTAGCCTCTCTCAGCTGTCATGGAGTTGGACTGATTGCTTCCCTTTAAATCCCTCCCCATGGTGCATTGCTGGGCGGCTTATAATGTCACGGACGGTGTACGTACAGGAAACAAGACAAAGCAACATGCATATATGACTGAGTGGATCCAAAGCTAAGGAACCAAAAGGGAGACCCCTGCACAAGACCTGAGACTATCCCTGGCTGCTCAGCCTATGCAAAGATCCGAAAGGTGGAGGTTTGCATATCCACGTACCTAGACTATATAACCCCTGAACACCCTACAATAGTGAGGGGACATGACCACCGGCTCCCTACTCCAGACACGGAGGGCGTCAGGGTCACCTGGGATCCAGCAAACAGAAAATAACAGATAAATGTTCAGCACTTAACTTTGTAGCAGACAGGAAAACAAGATCAGCATGCACACACACTCCAGGAGGAAGTATAAGCCGCCCAGCAATGCACCATGGGGAGGGATTTAAAGGGAAGCAATCAGTCCAACTCCATGACAGCTGAGAGAGGCTAACGAGATGAGGAACTGAACAGCACAACAAAGAGAACTCAAGGAGGAGGTTCTGAAAGGCCTCTGTCAGAGCTTCTCAGCTGTCTGGTTGTGACACCCCCTTAATGACCAGGCCACTTTTTACACTTCTGCACTACACTACTTTCACCTTTTATTGCTCGGTCATGCAACTTACCACCCAAATGAATTTTACCTCCTTTTCTTCTCACTAATAGAGCTTTCATTTGGTGGTATTTCATTGCTGCTGACATTTTTACTTTTTATGTTATTAATCGAAATTTAAAGATTTTTTTGCAAAAAAAGGACATTTTTCACTTTCAGTTGTAAAATTTTGCAAAAAAAACGACATCCATATATAAATTTTTTGCTAAATTTATTGTTCTACATGTCTTTGATAAAAAAAAAAATGTTTGGGTAAAAAAAAAAAAATGGTTTGGGTAAAAGTTATAGCATTTACAAACTATGGTACAAAAATGTGAATTTCCGCTTTTTGAAGCAGCTCTGACTTTCTGAGCACCTGTCATGTTTCCTGAGGTTCTATAATGCCCAGACAGTACAAACACCCCACAAATGACTCCATTTCGGAAAGTAGACACCCTAAGGTATTCACTGATGGGAATAGTGAGTTCATAGAACTTTTTATTTTTTGTCACAAGTTAGCGGAAAATGATGATTTATTTTTTCTTACAAAGTCTCATATTCCACTAACTTGTGACAAAAAATAAAAACTTCCATGAACTCACTATGCCCATCACAAAATACCTTGGGGTGTCTTCTTTCCAAAATGGGGTCACTTGTGGGGTAGTTATACTGCCCTGGCATTCTAGGGGCCCAGATGTGTGAGAAGAAGTTTGCAATCAAAATCTGTAAAAAATGACCGGTGAAATCTGAAAGGTGCTCTTTGGAATGTGGGCCCCTTTGCCCACCTAGGCTGCAAAAAAGTGTCACACATCTGGTATCGCCGTACTCAGGAGAAGTTGGGGAATGTGTTTTGGGGTGTCATTTTACATATACCCATGCTGGGTGAGACAAATATCTCGGCAAAAGACAACTTTTCCCATTTTTTTATACACAGTTGGCATTTGACCAAGATATTTATCTCACCCAGCATGGGTATATGTAAAATGACACCCCAAAACACATTCCCCAACTTCTCCTGAGTACGGCGATACCACATGTGTGACCATTTTTTGCAGACTAGATGTGCAAAGCGGCCCAAATTCCTTTTAGGAAGGCATTTTTAGATATTTGGATCCCAGACTTCTTCTCACACTTTAGGGCCCCTAAAAAGCCAGGGCAGTATAAATACCCCACATGTGACCCCACTTTGGAAAGAAGACACCCCAAGGTGTGGGCATAAGTTAGCGGAAATTGATTTATTTTTTGTTTTTTTCTCACAAAGTCTCCCTTTCCGCTAACTTGGGACAAAAATTTCAATCTTTCATGGACTCAATATGCCCCTCACGGAATAACTTGGGGTGTCTTCTTTCCGAAATGGGGTCACATGTGGGGTATTTATACTGCCCTGGCATTTTAGGGGCCCTAAAGCGTGAGAAGAAGTCTGGAATATAAATGTCAAAAAATTTTTACGCATTTGGATTCTGTGAGGGGTATGGTGAGTTCATGTGAGATTTTATTTTTTGACACAAGTTAGTGGAATATGAGACTTTGTAAGAAAAAACAAACAAACAAAAAAAAACTATTTCCGCTAACTTGGGCCCAAAAAATGTCTGAATGGAGCCTTACAGGGGGTGATCAACGACAGGGGGGTGATCACCCATATAGACTCCCTGATCACCCCCCTGTCATTGATCACCCCCCTGTAAGGCTCCATTCAGATGTCCGTATGATTTTTACGGTTCCACGGATACATGGATCGAATCCGCAAAACACATACGGACGTCTGAATGGAGCCTTACAGGGGGGTGATCAATGACAGGGGGGTGATCAGGGAGTCTATATGGGTGATCACCCCCCTGTCATTGATCACCCCCCTGTAAGGCTCCATTCAGACGTCCGTATGTGTTTTGCGGATCCGATCCATGTATCCGTGGATCCGTAAAAATCATACGGACATCTGAATGGAGCCTTACAGGGAGGTGATCAATGACAGGGGGTGATCAGGAAGTCTATATGGGTGATCACCCCCTTGTCATTGATCACCCACCTGTAAGGCTCCATTCAGACGTCCGTATGTCTTTTGCGGATCCGATCCATGTATCCGTGGATCCGTAAAAATCATACGGATGTCTGAATGGAGCCTTACAGGGGGGTGATCAATGACAGGGGGGTGATCAGGGAGTCTGTATGGGGTGATCAGTGGTTCATAAAGGGTTAATAAGTGACAGGGGGGTGTAGTGTAGTGTAGTGGTGTTTGGTGCTACTTTACTGAGCTGCCTGTGGTCGATCCAAGCAAAAGGGGCCACCAGAGGACCAGGTAGCAGGTATATTTGACGCTGTTATCAAAACAGCGTCTAATATACCTGTTAGGGGTTAAAAAATTCACATCTCCAGCCTGCCAGCGAACGATCGCCGCTGGCAGGCTGGACATCCACTCGCTTACCTTCCGTTCCTGTGAACGCGCGCGCCTGTATGCGCGCGTTCACAGGAAATCTCGGCTATCGCGGGAGGACGCGTATATTCGTCCACCCAAAAGAGCAGGGCCGCCGCCAGGACGCAATCCTGCGTACGGCGCTCCTGTAGCGGTTAATTAGGACCTATGTTGGTCACAGACAGTCAACAAGCTAATATATTACAAGTAAGGCCTCATGCACACGACAGTATTTTTTCACGGTCCGCAAAACGGGGTTCCGTTGGTCTGTGATCCGTGACCGTTTTTTCATCCGTGGGTTTGCCTTGATTTTTGGAGGATCCACGGACATGAAAAAAAAGTCGTTTTGGTGTCCGCCTGGCCGTGCGGAGCCAAACGGATCCGTCCTGAATTACAATGCAAGTCAATGGGGATGGATCCGTTTGACGTTGACACAATATGGTGCAATTGCAAACGGATCCGTCCCCATTGACTTTCAATGTAAAGTCAGGAGTCCCTTTTATACCATCGGATCAGAGTTTTCTCCAATCCGATGGTATATTTTAACTTGAAGCGTCCCCATCACCATGGGAACGCCACTATGTTAGAATATACCATTGGATTTGAGTTACATCGTGAAAACTCATATCGACAGTAAATTCTAACACAGAGGCGTTCCCATGGTGATGGGGACGCTTCTAGTTAGAAGATACTACAAACTGTGTACTCAGTATTCAGTGCAGGGAGCCGGTAGTCGTGTCCCCTCACTATTATAGGGATTTCCGGTGTCACACAGGCTTAGGTACGTAGTCATGCAATCGTCTACCATTGAGACCCTTGCATGTGCATAGCAGTCAGGGAGAGCTCTTAGGGTTTTAAAGGGCTCACCTATATGCTCCTTAGTTTGGGATCAAGCCAGTCGGTCGTTTATTTATAAGTTCCAGCTATCTGCCTTTAAAACTGCTCATTTGCATATGGATTTGCATATAGCATCTTCCCCTCACAACAGCTGTAAACAGACAATGGATTACCAGATTATCTATATAGGAGGTCTTATCATTTCTAGTGACTGCTATGGAATGGTACTGCCGAAAAGAAAATCAGCCATAAATTCTCAACGGAAATATATTTTCTATGAATACAGATTTTTTTTTTAAATACTCCTTTCTGATGGAAGTGTCTCTTTAAAAGGAGACCTAGGCCGTTGTGCATTATCAACAAAGAAAACAGTCTAGGTACTGTACAAGGACAATGACTACTGTGACATTTTCACAACAGGATAAAAGCTAAGGCTACTTTCACACTAGCGTTCGATCGGATCCGTTCTGAACGGATCCGATCATAATAATGCAGACGGAGGCTCCGTTCAGAACGGATCCGTCTGCATTATTTTAGCATATAACAGCTAAGTGTGAAAATAGCCTCGTACGGATCCGTCCAGACTTTCAATGTAAAGTCAATGGGGGACGGATCCGCCTGAAGATTGAGCCATATTGTGGCATCTTCAAACGGATCCGTCCCCATTGACTTACATTGTAAGTCTGGACGGATCCGCTCCATTCAGACTACATCAGGGCTGGACGGCTGCGTTCGGGTCCGCTCGTGAGCCCCTTCAAACGGAGCTCACGAGCGGACCGACGAACGCTAGTGTGAAAGTAGCCTTACAATGGAAGACTGAGGCTATTGTGACATCATCAAAAGAGAATACAGTCTATCAATAAAGACAGCGATATTGTGACATTACCAAAACAGAGCCTAGCTTACAAATAGGGTTGAGCGAACCAGAACTTTGCGAGTTCAGGTACCTGGACCAGAACCTTTTCACTGAAGTTCAGGTTTGGTGTTTGGGTGATTTTATTATTATTTTCCATTATAACATGGTTATAACGGAAAATAATATCATTCTTAGGCCTCATGCACACGACCGTTGTGTGCATCCGTGGCCGTTGTGCCGTTTTCAGTTTTTTTTCACGGACCCATTGACTTTCAATGGGTCCGTGGAAAAATCGGAAAATGCACCGTTTGGCAGCCGCATCCGTGATCCGTTTTTCCTGGCCGTGAAAAAAATATGACCTGTCCTATTTTTTTCACGGCCAACGGTTCACGGACCCATTCAAGTCAATGGGTCCGTGAAAAATCACGGATGCACACAAGATTGTCATCCGTGTCCGTGATCCGTGTCCGTGATCCGTGTCCGTTTTTTCCTATCATTTCAATGGCAAACTTGACTTAGATTTTTTTTTCATTTTTCATGTCCGTGGATCCTCCAAAAAACAAGGAAGACCCACGGATGAAAAAACGGTCACGGATCACGGACCTACGGACCCCATTTTTGCGGACCTTAAAAAAAAACGGTCGTGTGCATGAGGCCTTAAAGGGAGTCTTTCACCTAATCTGAGCGTTTTAGACCGCTCAGATCAGGTTATAGACTCTTTAACCCTCATTACGATCATACCTTTCTGTTATGTGTCCCTTGCCCAGATAATGAAAATAACACTTTTTAAACTTATGCAAATTACCTTCTGAAGGTGCCCAGGGGCGGCGTTACTGGGCGATGTGCCCAGAAAAACACACCTCCAGCCGGCGGACGTCACGAGCGGCACCAGAGGACGGCGGGCTGGGAACTGGCCCGCACCTGCGCACTGCTCTGCCCATTATGGGCAGAGGAACATTCTTTCATATTGCGCATGCGCCGGCCGGCTGTCTTTAGTTGGCCGGCGCATGCGCAATATGAAAAGCTGTTCATCTGCCCATAATGGGCAGAGCAGTGCGCAGGTGCGGGCCAGTTCCCAGCCCGCCGTCCTCTGGTGCCGCTCGTGACGTCCGCCGGCTGGAGGTGTGTTTTTCTGGGCACATCGCCCAGTAACGCCGCCCCTGGGCACCTTCAGAAGGTAATTTGCATAAGTTTAAAAAGTGTTATTTTCATTATCTGGGCGAGGGACACATAACAGAAAGGTATGATCGTAATGAGGGTTAAAGAGTCTATAACCTGATCTGAGCAGTCTAAAACGCTCAGATTAGGTGAAAGACTCCCTTTAAGACAGAATGCTAAATTAAATGGCCATTGAGGGGTTGAAAATAATGAATAAAAAACTCACCTCATCCACTTGATTGCGCAGCCGGTATCCTCTTCTTTCTGCAGGACCTACAAAAGGACCTGCGATGATGTCACTGCGCTCACCACGTGGTGAGTGCGGTGACGTCATCGGAGGTCCTTTTGCAAGTCTTGCAGAAAGAAGAGGATACCGGCTGCGCAATCAAGTGGATGAGGTGAGTTTTTTTCCATTATTTTTAACCCCTCAATGGCCTTTTTTTTTCATTCTGTCTTAAGAATGCTATTATTTTCTGTTATAACCAGTGAAGTTCGGGTCCCCATTGACTTTAATGGAGTCCGGGTTCGGTGTCAAGTTCGGGCCCCAAACCCCAACTTTGGCCGAACCCGGCAAACCCGAACTTCCACGGGTTCGCTCATCCCTACTTACAAATAAAGCATATGGGGGAAATTTATCAACGGCTTTTCGCCAGTTTTAGGATAAAAAGGACCAAATTTTGGCCTTATTAAATTTCCCCCACCGTCAGGACATAGCCGAAACACAATGCCGATCACTTGTATGATGATATCTAGAATAGGACACAGTGAAAACATGGTTTAATGTGACATCCAGCCCAGATCTAGGGTATCTTGGCCTCACCTGAGGATGAGTCCTAAGGGTATCTTCACACTTGTCTGTTTTACAAGGGTAAGCCAAAAATTATCTGCACTCTGGCTGAAGAATTTATTTTAATCCACTTTCAGAAAAGACAAATACTTCACTTTCGCTTTTGAATAAATTCTGTCCATCTGTCAACAAGCTTTCGTATTCCCTCATAAAAAATGTTTTAGGCTGAGCTGTGAGCCATGAATGGCCCGCTGTCGTCACCTTTTCATCAGAAGAGAATCCTCATCCTCAATCAGTCCACTGTCACTAGTCTATCCAACAGATTCAGCTGGGGTTCGACTCTTTCTTCATGGCTGACACTTGTGTGGCCTTCCTTGAATCTCTCTATCCATTCATACACACTTCTTTACGACTAAACACTTTCTCCATACTGTGCACACAGTGTTCGATAAATATCGACACCAGGCATATCCTCAACCACAAAAAACGAATCACTGCTCTTCTGTCATGCAAATCACAAGTGGGACAGCCATTATTTCTCACACGGCAGTCACAAATAAATGGATGTAACATTTTCAAGCATGCACAACGGTGACTGGGAAGATTACGTTAAAAAATTATGTTATTTGCCTTCACTGAATGTTGACCAAAATAAATTCTACAGCCAGAGTGTGGATAATTTTTGACTCACCCTTGTAGCAACTAAATGCATTTCCCATGTAATATCAATCCTGGAGCATCTATTCTCATGACTCTATGACGTGCTGTTCGTTTATTATTCCTGTTGGAAGTTATGAATGAAATACCAGCAGTTTGCAATTAAGGTCCAGCTGGGTGTTACATGGGGGGATGGGGTGTCTCTGCACAGTCTGGCACTGGCAGCACTAATTGGATAGTGGGGTCACAGAAAGCTAGGAAATAAAACGTAACTATCAATAACTATCTCAATAATACTTTACTTCAATATATTCTAAAACTGCAATTAAGCAAAAATCCACATTTCATTATCTCATATCAATAGGTCATAAACATAAAGGAAACCTGTCATCACTTCCTCAGCCTATTTATCCTCTCACTTTTCTAAAAAATACTTTTTAATACATTAATAATGATATTAAAATCAATTCTGAACGAACTATCAGTTCAGAGAAAAATCTAAAATGTATGTTCCCGCCATATATGTAAATGAACCTTAGATGAGTCCTGTCCACTCCATGCTGCAGAGATGAGTCCAGCATTCTCGGTCTCTGAGCCCAGCCACTCCCACTGTGAAGGAGACCAGCACCGCCCCGCCTCCTCCAAATCTCCTCCTTGCTCCCCGACATCACAGAGCTAGAGCGCCGTAATCTCGCCATGTGCGAGCTAGCGCATGCGCAGTTCGTTCCCTGAGGCTGATGCCAGCACATGGAAGGAACACTATGCCGACACTGCACATGGGCTAGCTCACGCATCGCAAGATTACGGCGTTCTAGCTTTGTGACGTCAGGGAGCAAGGAGGAGATTCGGAGGATGCGGGCGGTGCTGGGCTCCTTCACAGTGGACGTGGCTGGGCTCCGGAAACTTTAGTAACAGCTCCTTGGGCTTCTTACTTGCCTCATTTGCATATATATAAAATCATTTTTTTGACCCAATAAAAGCACACAGAGCTATGGGGACTGGGTATTGCGGATGTGCTAGCGGCCATCTAGCAGCCTGTGGCCATCAGCTCTATACCCAAAATCCAGGTGACAGGTTCCCTTTAAAACCTCAAATTTACAGGGGAGACCTAGAGGGGTACACTTGGGAAAGACGATGTCCCTACCAGATCCCTGGCTAGTACCTCAACCCACAGGAACACCCTGATGGTGGGTGGCTGTGGTCCCGTACCTGCCCTGTCTCACCCTCTCATTACCTTAAACATTCCCAATGCGTTTCCCCACATAGCAGTTCATCAGGGGAATAATATGGGGAATTATTCATCAACAAAAAAAAATAAAAAACATATAGTTGCTAGCACATAAATCTCAGATAAACATGATCACAGCAGGATACCAGATCTCAGAAAGACATAATCCAAACAGAGATACCAATAATATTATTTCTAGTTATTAAGCCCACAGGTTTATACACAGTTAAATCCTTCAAAAACATGATATTTCAAGACCAAGATGAATTGTCTTGAAGGGCAAAAGGACCAAGCATATCAATCAACCCTCTACCTGGTATATCATGTCAACCATCTGTGGTCCCACAATTCATAATCAATTAGATAAATAGTTAAATACCAATATGTAGTCTATAATTCATGGAGCCGTAGAGGTTTTTACTGCCAGATATTCACCGGACCTAAGGGTATAATATCAGACACATCCCCAACTGGTAGCGCCCATTTGTACCTTCAATGTAAACTGCTAGTATTTTCCTATTCTAGCAGGGATAATAAAGGAATACATCTTAGAGTTGTTATTACAAGGGGGATATAAGTAGGAGTTGTTAGGACACATTATCAGAGGATATAGGTCCTCTTTAAGGCCTCCTGCACACAACCGCATCTGTTTTGTGCTCCAAAACTCGTGGATTTGCAAAATATGGATGTGGTGCATGTGAATCCCTATAAAAAAGCCTATTCTTGACCGCAAAACAGGTTTTTTTTTTTTTTTGAGACTCATAGAAATGAATTAGTCCGCATGCAATCTGCAAAAAATGCAGATTGGGCACAGACCAAAAATATACTCATGAGGCCTAACTCTATTGCAAAATCTGCATGAGTTAAGGGGCCTGAGAATCCGCCAGATAACCGGTAATGAACGTTTACCCGCTTGTTCATTGTTCATCAATTGTTTGTGTAGGCACCTAAATCGCCGTTTGCCGGCAGCAGATCGTGCTGTCTAATCACGCTCTGCTGCTGGCAAACAACTACGAGGACGAGTAATTGCATTTGCGATTGCTCCTCCCCATGCTGTGAGATCGCTGCATGTAAATGCTTCGGTCTCCTTCACTGACGAGCAGGCGCTTGCTGGAAAGGAACGCTTCCTTCCTAGCAATGGTCTGCTGCACTGTCCGGTCTGAAGGGACCTTTACAGGCGGATTTGTTTTTTAAATTTTGATGCAGATATGTTGCAGATTTCACCCTATGTATTGCAGAAAGTGAAATCTGCTGTGAAAATTTGCAGCATAAAATAACATAGATTAACAGCCCCAAAATCCGTATTCCGTGTCCCCCAAGCGGCATGTAACCAGTGACATGCAAGTCAGAAGACACCTCACCCCTGAGCCAGCCATTAGCTGCAGCAGCGCACGTGACCCCATCCATAAGGACCGAACATTGGGGAGTAGGTAAGTATGCTCCCCTTGACAGGTCCCTCTGTTTGTGGCGGGTGGGGGAGGGTTATTTAAAGGAAGTCTGTCACCATCTTCTTATCTGTTGTAATACATGAGTCCTACTGCAGATAAGAAGTCCAGATCACAATTATTTTATTTCCCCCCCACTGGGAACTTAAAAAGGCCTTGGAAAAAATCCTACAAGTGGCCCCATGTTGTAAGCCAGACCAAATGGACAGAAGGCGGGGCAGTACAAGTGAGCAGGGCCAACACAGGTAGACGGGGCCAGCACATAATACCGCCACAGCAGCACCAGTATGACATCCACAGAGCTACTGCAGATATCTGTCTTCATTTGCACTTGAAAAGAGGCACAAATACAGATAAATGTGGGGGACCCACTGAGCGGCGCAGAAATCCAACCTGCAACAAAAATTGTCTCAAGTGGCATATAAAAAGTCACAAACACAGGATTTGAGACTTTTTTATGCCAGAAAACTGGATGATAAATTTTGCCTATGTTTTCTCTGAAGTACAGCAGGATTTCAGAATAAAACAGAGCTGTGCGCCCTTTGTATGAAATCAGAGGTACAGTTTGGGCCCACAGCGGTCTATAAGGTGCTGTATCGCATGTGGCTGAGCCCTAGACGCCGCACCTCAGCCCGGAAATGCTGTGATACACATGGGAGCGAGGACGTCAGAGAATGAGCGATTAGAAAACACAGACTATAGATAGTTTCATGTCAGTAAGTGTTTTAAAGTGTGGAGAGAAAAGATAGTTGTACAATAAACTGATAGAGTTTAGAGGTGTCAGCCTTGGGCCTCATGCACACGACCGTTGTTGTGTCCCGTGTCCGTTGTTCCGTCATTTTCTGCGGACCCATTGACTTTCAATGGGTCAGTGGAAAACTCGGCTAATGCACCGTTTGTCATCCGCGTCCGTGATCCGTGTTTCCAGTCCGTGAAAAAAATACGACCTGTCCTATTTTTTTCACAGACAACGGTTCGCTGGCCCATTCAAGTCAATGGGTCCGTGAAAAAACACGGAGCCACACAAGATTGTCATCCGCGTCCGTTTTTTTCCTATCATTTGCATGGCAAACTTGACTTAGATTTTTTTTTACTTTCCTTCATGTCTGGAGATCCTCCAAAAATAAAGGAAGACACACGGAAACAAAAACGGACACGGATCACGGAACAACGGAACCCCTTTTTGCGGGCCGCCAAAAAATACTGTGCATGATGAGGCCTTAGTCAGCGTGTTAGGCCTCATTCACACGTCAGTGTTCCACGGACAGCACACGTCCCTATTCATTTTAAAGAGCTTGGAAGGGTTTGGATACAGTCCTAGGAGACCTCGGTGTCATAAATGACTTTTGTAATTGGGGCACTTTTTATTTGGACCGGATTGAATCTGACGGTCGATTCAATTGAATCGGACCCATATCAAATTTCGCTCATCTCTACACATGCCCCAAACCCTAATCTAAATGTTATAAATTATTTGCTTTCTTCGTTGTGCTGAAAGGTTAATTACTTTATTTTTATTTACTTGCAACTAATGTAATTATCTTTCATAGGCTAACAGCGTCTAAAACTTTTTTCCTCATTATCTATCTATGTAAGATGTGCTTCAGCAAAACTCATTTTTCAGAAATTAACATTTTGCTCTAAACAAATCAAAGTAATTAGTACAATTATTATATTATTAACCCTTCTTGTGCTCTTAGTAAGCGCAGAATAAAGCCATGTGCTCAGAGCTGCGTACTACAACCTGTAGGCAGGCCGTTTGCAGGCTTATTGCTTGTCTCCGTTAGGGTGCAGTATAAGGCTACATGCACACGAACGTTGTTTGTTTACGCGTCCGTTCCGTTTTTTTTTTGAGGATAGGATGCGGACCCATTCATTTCAATGGGTCCGCAAAAAACGCGGACAGCACACCGTATGCTGTCCGCGTCAGTATGTCCGTTCCGTTGCCCCGGCAAAAAATAGTGCATGTCCTATTTTTTTCTAGTTTGCAGGCAAGGATAGGCATTATTACAATGGATCCGCAAAAAAAACAAATGCCGTATGGAACGTCATCCGTTTTTTTTGCGGATCCACAATTTGCGGATCACAAAACACATACGGTCGTGTTCATGTAGCCTTACTCGGGGGTTGTACAGACCCCTTAGGGCTGTATTTCATACAGAGACCATGCAGGCGATTGTCGGGAGGGAAGCGTTCCTTCCTGGCAATTGCCTGCTTGTGGGTGGAGGAGACCGCTGTTATTATGTGCAGCGATATCCTCCAGAGTATGGGGATTAGCGATCACTAATGCCATCATTCATTCCCATACTGACTGGTTGTTTGCCGGCAGCAGATCGTGATAGAATTAGGCCTCTTTCACACGGGCGTCGTGTGTAAAGGCCGGATAGGATGTGGGTGTGTCGCGGGAAAACGTGCGATTTTTGCCTGTGAGTGGGTGAGACTGGGAGAAAAGGACCTTTGGTGACGTCACTGTGCTTATCACATGGTCCATCACGATAGTGATGGACCATGTGATGAGCGCAGTGACATCAACAAAGGTCCTTTTCTCCCAGGCCCTCAAAGAAGAAGAAAGAAGACAAGCCAGGCTGCGCAAACAAGTGGATGAGGTGAGTTAAATTTTTTATTTTTTTTTAACCCCTCCATCCCTAATTTACTTGGCATTCTGTATGAAGAATGCTATTATTTTCCCTTATAACCATGTTATAATGGAAAATAATAAAGATCGGGTCCCCATCCCGATTGTCATCTAGCAACCACGAGTGAAAATCGCTCCGCATCCGCACTTGCTTGCGGATGCTTGCGATTTTCACGCAGCCCTATTCACTTCTATGGGGCTTGCGTTGCGTGAAAAACGCACAATATAGAGCTTTCTGAGATTTTCACGCAACGCACAAGTGATGCGTGAAAATCACCGCTCATGTGCACAGCCCCATTGAAGTGATTCAGTGCGGGTGCAATGTGTTCACTTCATGCATTGCACCTGCGCGGAATTCTCGCCCGTGTGAAAGGGGCCTTAAGCCTCTTGCACACGACCGTATGGCTTTTTCTGTATTTTGTGTTCCGTTTTAAACGGATCCGTTTTTTCTGGTTTTTATTTTTTGCTTCATCAGTTTTTCCGCTTCCCCTCCATTTTATCCATTTGTGATCAGTTTTTTGCGGATCGTAAACGGAAACTGAAGCATACAATAATGTTTAAACAGTAAGTACATAAAAAAATTGGGCTGGGCATAACATTTTCAATAGATGGTTCCGCAAAAACGGAATGGATACGGAAGACATACGGATGCATTCAGTTTTTTTTGCGGACCCATTGACTTGAATAGAGCCACAGATTGTGATTTGCGGGCAATAATAGAATATGTTCTATCTTTGAACGAAACGGAAATATGGAAACTGAATGCATATGGAGTACCTTCCGTTATTTTTGCGGACCCATTGAAGTGAATGTTTCTGTATACGGACCGCAAAACGGAACACAAAAAGAAAAACGGAACGGAAAAAGAAAAAAAAAGAGGCCTTACACTGCCAGATCTTCGCTAACGAGCATTCATACGAATGTGATCTGGCAGACAATCTGCCAGTCTAATACACCCTTTAGGCACACGGCTGTGATCGGCCCAGGAAACACGGTCCGTGTGTCGGTTGCATCTCCGGCGCTGACTGTGGCTCCGCTGACCTGAACTGGCTGTATCATAGTAATTTATGCTGATAGCGGTGTTATTGCAGTGTGCTCACGTCATCATATGAGTACACTGCAATCGCTCTGCGATCACATACAAACTATCTCATAAATCACTATGAGGGAGCTGCAGAGCGTGAGCCCTTGTTGTAAAGATTTTTTTGCACACTTTTTTACCATAAATGTCTTAGGTCATTTGTAAACATCTAGATTTCATTGCTTTTGACTGAGAAAATATCTTAGCCTTGGTATATCATCTCCAGATACATGACAGCGCTTCCCACTGCTATATGCTGCAAAATGAGTGACTCAGTCATATACAGACCCGTATGTGCCCAATTTTGAAAGACTGGATTTTATGGTTTCCCATCGCTTTCTGTACAGGCTTCACCCCTGGAACTTTGCAGACTGATACTTTAAGCACATACACTTGGATGACTGTAGTTGTATTGGGGGAGGGGAAGAGGCTTATCCCCAGAGGGGGGTTCATAATGACCATTAGTGAGTCAGCAGGAGAGGGGATGGTGGTGGTGGTTTTATATTACTAATGCGCAGAAGGAAAAAAGCTGGTTCAGCCGGCTGCTCTGCTTCTCCCTAATGACACCCAAATTGACAAAAAAATTGCCTGCTCACCTGAAAACTTTCCTCCGTGACTCCTGTGAAGATTTATATCGTACTAAAAAGTAAAGAAAAAGAACGCGTCCTCTTCTGTCAAGTTTCTGTGACGGCCGAGAGATATTCAACATAGCTGCTGTTAGGTTCTGGCCACATGGCTGCGGTCGAGAGCCACGTGACTGTGCAGGCCACAGCTTGTTCCTGTTATAAAAGGATGAGGACCACTGACCCCTGAAATGCCCCCATATGCCCGGGCACCTCACACACAATGTACTTACCTCGCTTCCTGGTACTCGAGTCACTTCTGAAGCCCGGACGGCCGCCACTGCATCTCCCCGCCAATAGCAGGCGGTGGCGGTGACGAGCCTCGCTAGCGTCATCCGCGATGCTAGAGAGGTTCGTTCCAGTCACCGCCTGCTATTGGCGGGGATCACTCCGGTCATCACATGGTCTTTTACCATGGTGAATCACCATGGTAAAAGATCATGTGACGTACCATGTGATGATCGGAGTGACGTCATCGAAGGTCCTTAACCGGTATTTAATGCAGCAGCTCACCCCAGGTCCTGTTCAGCGCAGAGGAGACACAAGGAGATGCCGGCTTCGCGATCAAGTGGACTAAAGTGAGTAAAAATTTTTTTAATTTTTTTTAACCCCTCTAGCGCTGTTTTACTATGCATTCTGTATTCAGAATGCTATTATTTTCCCTTATAACCATGTTATAAGGGAAAATAATAATGATCGGGTCTCCATCCCGATCGTCTCCTAGCAACCGTGCGTGAAAATCGCACCGCATCCGCACTTGCTTGCGGATGCTATGCGATTTTCACGCTTCCCATTCACTTCTATGGGGCCTGCGTCGCGTGAAAATCGGACAATATAGAGCATGCTGCGATTTTCACTCAACGCACAAGTGATGCGTGAAAATCACCGCTCATGTGCACAGCCCCATAGAAATGAATGGGTCAGGATTCAGTGCGGGTGCAATACGTTCACCGCAAGCATCGCACCCGCACGGAAAACTCGCCCGTGTGAAAGGGGCCTAACAGTGAATGGAGAGAGCACTGCGCAAGCCCGGCCACCTCTCCATTCACCGCTATGGGACTGCCAGAAATAGCCGAAACTCGCATAGTGGTGAATAGAGGGTGTCTGCACATGCACAGTCACACACTATTCACTTCAGGGGTTCCATTCGGGGACCCGCATGACATTAATGGCATATCCTGGCGATATGTCATCAATGTCCTGGACGATAATACCCATTTAACAATGCAGACCAACTAACCGAGCGGTCCTCAGTTGACTAAGAGCTAGCTGCAGCCTGTAGGGCCACGAGATACTCGACCACAGTGTGGCAGCGTCGCAACCGTAACATAACCGCTCCATGTGGTTGTAGACTTACTGGGGTCATCATGCATCTTTCCTAGAGTCCAGACTGTAATCTGCCCCGCCATGCAGGGTTTCTGAAGACTGTTTTGGACTACTTGTTCGACAACTGAAGGACATTTATTTTTATTTACTAGTGATTTTTTTTAACTACATATGGAGTCTCCATGAGGCACTGTACTCTGCCAAAGTAATCCCTGAGCTAATACCTTAGTATAAGGCAAACATTTTTTATTTCACAGATTCATAAGTATGAAATTGGAGGCCCAGTTAGGACTCATGGTCAATAGGCAGTGGATTACAGACCATTCAACACAGGTCCCTAATACCTGTGTGCATTAGGCATTTAAATGCTGTGTTTACTGAAAGTGAATGATGTGCTTCGAATGTCTATTGTAGTGTGTTTCTATATATATACACACTACACAAAACAGGGAAAAGGGTGAGAGCTGGACTGTGACATTTCAGAGGTAAAAAATGTCCTTCTGAGTCACACTAAAGCAGAAAACATGAGATTCAGAAAGGTATTTCAGGATGGGTGAGGTGTGAAAAAAATTAAAAAGAAAAAAGAATAGTTTTTGCTTCTCTTAATTTTGTCAACTTTTTTTTTTATGAGTGATATATATATATATACAGTACAGACCAAAAGTTTGGACACACCTTCTCATTCAAAGAGTTTTCTTTATTTTCATGACTATGAAAATTGTAGATTCACACTGAAGGCATCAAAACTATGAATTAACATAACAAAACTATGAATTATATACATAACAAAAAAGTGTGAAACAACTGAAAATATGTCATATTCTAGGTTATTCAAAGTAGCCACCTTTTGCTTTGATTACTGCTTTGCACACTCTTGGCATTCTCTTGATGAGCTTCAAGAGGTAGTCACCTGAAATGGTTTTCACTTCACAGGTGTGCCCTGTCAGGTTTAATTAGTGGGATTTCTTGCCTTATAAATGGGGTTGGGACCATCAGTTGTGTTGTGGAGAAGTCAGGTGGATACACAGCTGATAGTCCTACTGAATAGACTGTTAGAATTTGTATTATGGCAAGAAAAAAGCAGCTAAGTAAAGAAAAATGAGTGGCCATCATTACTTTAAGAAATGAAGGTCAGTTAGTCTGAAAAATTGGGAAAACTTTGAAAGTGTCCACAAGTGCAGTCACAAAAACCATCAAGCGCTACAAAGAAACTGGCTCACATGCGGACCGCCCCAGGAAAGGAAGACCAAGAGTCACCTCTGCTGCGGAGGATAAGTTCACCCGAGTCACCAGCCTCAGAAATCGCAGGTTAACAGCAGCTCAGATTAGAGACCATGTCAATGCCACACAGAGTTCTAGCAGCAGACACATCTCTAGAACAACTGTTAAGAGGAGACTGTGTGAATCAGGCCTTCATGGTAGAATATCTGCTAGTAAACCACTGCTAAGGACAGGCAACAAGCAGAAGAGACTTGTTTGGGCTAAAGAACACAAGGAATAAACATTAGACCAGTGGAAATCTGTGCTTTGGTCTGATGAGTCCAAATTTGAGATCTTTGGTTCCAACCACCGTGTCTTTGTACGACGCAGAAAAGGTGAACGGACGGACTCTACATGCCTGGTTCCCACCGTGAAGCATGGAGGAGGAGGTGTGATGGTGTGGGGGTGCTTTGCTGGAGACACTGTTGGGGATTTATTCAAAATAGAAGGCATACTGAACAGGCATGGCTACCACAGCATCTTGCAGCAGCATGCTATTCCATCCGGTTTGCGTTTAGTTGGACCATCATTTATTTTTCAACGGGACAATGACCCCAAACACACCTCCAGGCTGTGTAAGGGCTATTTGACCATGAAGGAGAGTGATGGGGTGCTGCGCCAGATGACCTGGCCTCCACAGTCACCGGACCTGAACCCAACCGAGATGGTTTGGGGTGAGCTGGACCGCAGAGTGAAGGCAAAAGGGCCAACAAGTGCTAAGCATCTCTGAGAACTCCTTCAAGACTGTTGGAAGACCATTTCAGGTGACTACCTCTTGAAGCTCATCAAGAGAATGCCAAGAGAGTGTGCAAAGCAGTAATCAAAGCAAAAGGTGGCTACTTTGAAGAACCTAGAATATGACATTTTCAGTTGTTTCACACTTTTTTGTTATGTATATAATTCCATATGTGTTAATTCATAGTTTTGATGCCTTCAGTGTGAATCTACAATTTTCATAGTCATGAAAATAAAGAAAACTCCTTGAATGAGAAGGTGTGTCAAAACTTTTGGTCTGTACTGTATATATATAGTTTTTGGTCATTGTGGATCGGACTAGAGGCTTTTTGGGCTATTGGTGGCTTTGTTTTTTGTTTAGAATTTGCTTTTTTTACCTTTTTATTTTATTTTTGTCTTGATTTACTCATTTACTCATGTTACACATAAGGTCATATAAAACCTTTCTGAAGGCATCTTTACATTACATTATTACATCATCGCAGCTACTTGAACTGTATACACAACGCCATGTATACAGCCATAGCAATTGTGAACAGTCAGATTTATTATATGGTGGGATGTTGTGTGCCACCACTGCACAGCTATTTATGGCAACAGATGGCCAGGTTGGAATTCACATTGGACATTTGGCCATTTACATTGAAGCTGATTCAGGTCAGACACCCAGCAAACATCTTCTGGATGAGTTTTGGGGGTAGTCTTAAAAGGGTTGAGTCATCTCAAGCATTGGTGGCATAACACTAGTATATGCCATCAATGTTTGATAGGTGCGGGTCCCACCTCCACACCTATCTCTAGAAAGGAGCCTGCAAAGTGAAGGAGAGCAGACTATACATGTGTGACCGCCCTCCTTTTATGAAAATAGGCTATTTCTGTCAGCCCTATAGAAGAGAATAGGAGAAGTGGCCATGCTGGCGCAGTGCGCTTCTCATTTGTTTCAATGGGACATCCCATAGAAATGAATGGAGGGTGGCCGTGCATGCACAGTCTGAGAGTCGAGACCTGCATCTATCAGACATTGGTGACATATCCTTTTGATATGCCACCAATGCTTGAGATAAACAACCCCTTCAAATAGGTAGTCCAGGAGTAGACAAACATGGCAGCTTTCTTCCAAAGACTGCATCACACCTGTCCATAGGATGTGTGTGGAATTGCAGCTCAATCTCATTGAAATTAGTTGAGCTGCAATACCAGATACAACGCTTGGACATGTGGCGCTGTTTTTGGAAGAAAGCATCCCTGTTTTCCTAATCCTGGACAACCCCTTTAAAGCTCCATACACAGCAATGTATTGTTGGTAGAACATGCTGAGAACTGCGGATTTGTGTAATGTGTAGGGGAAGCTCCCAAATCTACAGAAGTGTCTGGTGACGGATTATTCCTCTGTCCCAATTGAAAATATATTCACACTCATCCGATCGTTCAGCCGACAACTATTAAATGCATGTGGCCATCTATAACCAGGGGCGGTCTGGCCATAGATCCTACAGGGAAAGTTCTTGGTGGGCCGGTGCCCAGAGGGCTGTCTGAGCCCTCCTTATGCCAACAGCCATGGTAAGTATCTGGTGAATCCTGAATTCAACCGTATTGCCATCCTAAGGGAACTGGAGTAGGAGGATAGAGGGGCAATGTTTGGGTAGATATTTTTTGCTGCTGGTGCAGTTTTTTGTCATACAAAATAGGGCCACTTTTAGTTTTTTTCTAGGGCCACTGTAAGTTCTAAGTCCACCCGGGCCTATAACCCAGATCTGATTGCTTCAAGCCATATACTTGATAACTTGTGGAGTTTTTGATGCATTTATGGAGCCATTGGCGGACTTCATCACAGTCTGCTAAGCTGGTGGAGGTGTTGCTGTAATGCTTGGTTGTCCATAAGACAGTTTACTTCATCTAAAACATCTATGGCAGCTTAAAGGGATTGTCCTGTTTCAGGCCCTCTATGACTTCCATATGCGCTGACAAAGCATAAACATTAACTTCTGTCCAAAGTGATAATGATATCTGCAGCTCGGGCTATCTGAAGTTTGCCTTACCTCATGCTTTGTGATGGGATTAAAGTGTGGAACCAGTCTCTAGAGATAGACCAGACGGGATCATTCTAAATGGATTCAATCGAGATTAGGACTAGAATCCTAGATAATAGCAGATAATTACATTATGATGGACACACAGGTACAGCTCTAATCATTCCCATGTGCCAAAAATTGCGTGTTTTCATCCCAGAAATGGCAGATTGTAGCAAATGAATATAACTTACATCAATCATGCGTGACCCTAAATAGACAACCTCTATCCAACAGGTCGAGCAATTCAGAATGACATTCCAATAAAGAGTCCAAATAGAAGTATTTCTAAAAGTAACCAGATTTCAACTATGTGCGACCATTAGTGAAGAAGTCCCAGTCTCACATATGTACATGGTATACACATGCAGATACGTAGAGACATAAACACAATATATACATTATATAGGCAATTCAATATATGAAGATGTCACACTCACATATGGTATAGACTTGGAATGATGAGTATCGTGGTTATGATAAAATTGTGTTTATTAATGATAAAAAAAAGATAAAAACCAAATAATGGTTATGTAAGGTATGCTGTATAGTCACAATTAGATGATATTAGAAATTTTAGGATGCTATGTGCAAGCTGAGTACATATGAAAGTCAATTCAAGCTGAATATGCAAAGTGCTAAGTGCAAGTACCAGATAATCTTGGAATAATGAGATGCTATAGGCAAGCTGAGTACATAAGAAATCAAATAAGGCTGAATATGCAAAGTGCTAAGTGCAAACTTAGTATATCAAAGTGCAATATGCGGGCTCGGTATATCAAAGTGCAATATGCAAGCTCGGTATATCAAAGTGCAATATGCGTGCTCGGTACATGAAAGTGCAATTTGCAGCCTCGGTAGGATATGTGCAATATGCAGGCTCGGTACATTTTGAATAAATAGGATGTACTGAAATGATCAGTTCAGGTACTCAATGTGGTAATGTTAAATATATAGAAGTGCTATGTGCAGACTGAATAAAGTGCTATGTGCCACTTGAGTATATCGAAATAAATTATATAGGTAAGGCTACTTTCACACCTGCGTTCGGTGCAGATCCGTCTGGTGTCTGCACAGACGGATCCGCACCTATAATGCAAATGCTTGTATCCGTTCAGAACTGATCCGTTTGCATTATTCTTTAAAAAAAAACAACTCTAAGTCAAAACGGATCCTTCCTGACTTACATTGAAAGTAAATGGGGGACGGATCCGTTTTCAATTGCACCATATTGCACGTACGTTTGGCTCTGCATCGCCAGGAGGACACCAAAACGCTGCAAGCAGCGTGTTGGTGTCCGCCTCCAGAGCGGAAGGGAGGCTGAACGGAGGCAAACTGATGCATTCTGAGCGGATCCTTGTCCATTCAGAATGCATTAGGGCTGAACTGATCCGTTTTGAAATGTTTGTGAGATCCCTGAAACGGATCTCACAAACGGAATTCAAAACACCAGTGTGAAAGTAGCCTATGCTGAGTATACAAAAGTTGATACATATGCAATTAACCTGAGATGAGTCCTGTATGTGAGAGGAGTCAGGGACAGGACTCATCTCAGGGTAATTTGCATATGTATCAAATCGGTTTTTATACACAATAAAAGCACACAGAGCTATGGGGACTGGATATTGCGGATGTTCTAGCGGCCATCTAGCAACCCATGTCCTCAGCTCTATACACAAAATCCCGGTGACAGGTTCCCTTTAATGCTAATGACCTAAAATCTGGATGGGTCATCAGTATTTGGTCGGTGGGTTTCAAACACTCGGAACCCCCGCTAATCAGCTGTTTGAGGCAGCACCGGCGCTCCCTAAGATCCGTGGACTTCTCTCCGCTCACCTTGTACCACGGCTGTGCTTGGTATCGCAGCTCAGCCCCTTTCACTTCAATGGGGCTGAGCTGCACCTAGGTCATGTGACCAATGACCGCGACGTCACTTGGCCTAGGCAAAGCTGTGAGAAGACCGCAGAGCTACTGTCAGTGCCTTCTCTAATAGCTGATCGGCGGGGGTCGAACCAGCACTGATCAGATACGGATGACCTATCCTGAGGACTCAGTTAAAAAATCTCAGAAAATGTAATAGGGGGCATTTATGCAGTGTCCCAGGGGGTCAGTAGTGTGTGCAGGGCTTTGTAGTGCAGTTTGACCACTAACCTGGGATCCACTGTCGTCTTCAATTGGGGCAAATGCTGGAACAGGCAGATGATTAAAAGTTCGTGACGCCAGTGTCAATTAAACGGTGACACGCCGTGTAAAGTATGGTGGAAAAATGAAGCAAGCACAGGATAGCCAACAAAAACTGGAACTTTTACTGAATATCAGTCAGGATAATACACGGACACTGGTACAGCACAGTTCCATAAAAGACGGTTGGTTTTAGAAGAATACAGGTGGTTCTTGACATCACAGAATGGCCGGTCTTAGCAATGTATAATACAGAGTGTTGATTGCAGGAGATGCAGTACAGGCGGATTGCTCACTATTCCTGACTGGGTCCTGACTCATATGTGACTTTCTCTCCAAGGTCTAATGCCCTTTATCTGGCGTACCCTTGAAGCTGTCCTTATCTAGTACCTCCTCTGTTATCTTGAGTACCTCTTGCTTTCTCTGATCGGCCTCTGTGGTATTCTGTGTCTTGGCTTGCGTCTGGCTTGTGGCTTGATTATGCTGCTTCAGCTAAACGAATGGTGACTCAGGAGGGGAACCTTTTCCTTGGATCCGGAACCCGGTTACAGGGCCTTTACTACCCTCTCCTAGCCGGCAGGCTTCAGGCCTGCTCTGCTCTCACAGGCCCATAGCCTGGCCTTCTCTCAGACACAGGATCATTTCTGACCTCTGCTCCCACTGTCTGTCTCTCCTCTACCTGCTACTACTTCCTGACTGGGCCTTATATAACCTAGGGTTCCCTAGCTCCCTCTAGTGACTCAGAGCTGGAATGACACCCTAGCCGGCCTGCATAAGCACGTTTCACAGTAACAGGAAAATACATAGCATGACATTACAAGATGTTTTTACCAACCTCCCCTTAAATACAGGGGGAACGACAATACCCAAGTGACCCTTCTGTAGTGACGGGGTATTACTCTCCCGTACACTACATACCCCGCTGCTTTAAGCTGAGTACGACCTCGTACTCCATCAGGGCCCGCCCAACTGGAATCCTGACCTGAAACAGAGAAAGACACATGCATACATACATATATGTCAATTACACTCTTATCAGACCCAATTGGAAAGGTGAAGTCTGGTGACAAGGGGCGTCGTTCTCTTTTTCACAGGATAGTGAGTGGAACGGGGGCGCTGACCTGGCACAGCGGATGTTGAAAGAACCAGGATAGTCCATGACAATAAATTAGTCCATAATAAATTAACCTCTCAGAGGCTCGCACATAGGAAGTCCATCTCTGGGCACATATACTTGAATAGAAAAACCGGTTATTAAATACTGTCAGCAGCACATATATAAAATGACAATACAGGACTCTGACAATACCAGGGCCTTGTTATCCTGGCAAGTCCTGCTTACCCTTTAAAATAGTGCTGACATAAAAATGTCCTTTCAACCTGAAATGGGGGTAAAAGGGGTAAAATTTGTGCAAAACTTCAAGGCACAACCGGGAATTCAGCAGCAAACCGGATGTCCCAAACAAAACAAAGGCAGCTGGAAGCCTTGGTACACAGTGGCACGTTATAGAATTAGAATGCCACCGGCCGTGGGTAACTGGCAGCGAGCTACACCAGCTCTGCCAACCGGAGGGACAAAACGGCCATTAAGGAGATGGACCTGAGGGCAGGAATACTCACAAGCGAGTGTCATATTCTTCCTCGGATGACGAGTCGATGTACGGAACCTGCAGCAATTGTTCTGGCAAGGCCGGCCACATCTGGAAACCATCTCCTCTTACAATCTTTAGAGGGGGAGGCTTGTCTTTCATGGCCTCCATTTCTGCATCCGTTCTGGGAAACGGGATCCACTGCACGCATCCTGCGTACCCGAGGTCCTCCACCCAGTAAACTCTTTTGCGTAGCGCCTCTATGTCCGCCTTGGTGCAGGTCATCGGGGCTACCAGAGGTCCGGCGACAGTGGCCTCTGAGGTAACGGGGGCAGCCGCTGCTTGACGTCGGGCCTCTGCACATTCTTCCGCCCGCTGGCAGCTGTCCAACCTCTCTCTCTCCTCTTCTCGCCTCACCGCATCGGGAGGGGGGTATGGTTCTTCTCTCACTGGGTGCAGAGTCGACACTGACTCCTCCCACACACTGGGCCGGTCTACCTCCATCTGAGGCCCGCCTCCCAGGCGTAACTCTTCAGGGTAGTCAGTCGCATCGTCACTCCTCAAGGTGGGTGGCGCTCCAGGACAATCTCCTCCTTCTTCTTGGAAGGTTTGGGCGCCAAATCTTCGCGCCTCTGCACATCCTGATGGCGCAGTAAAAAGCCTCATGGCGTCGGCGGCCATTTTAGATGTCCTGATGCTGCAATTCACTGACAGCAAGCAGGATGATGAAAAGTCCAGTAAAACACAATCCACAAATGCGATTTTCTCTCTGGGGGTAGCGCAACACAGTACAGCGTCTCTGATTCCTCCCAGGCACAATTTCAATCCACCGGCTTGGAAATAAAGGGTACAGTCTTTGTAATACGGTGGTGGAATAGTTAAAGCACACAGTTCACACTTCTCTGCACTGTAGAAGTATGCGGATCCTGTTCGTGACGCCAAAAAGAGCGATGCAGTGTCCCAGGGGGTCAGTAGTGTATGCTGGGCTTTGTAGTGCAGATTGACCACTAACCTGGGATCCACTGTCGTCTTCAAATCGGGCTAACAACTGGAACAGGCAGGTAGTTAAAGAGTTCGTGACGCCAGTGTCAATTAAACGGTGACACGCCGTGTAAAGTATGGTGGAAAAATGAAGCAAGCACAGGATAGCCAACAAAAACTGGAACTTTTACTGAATATCAGTCAGGATAATACACGGACACTGGTACAGCACAGTTCCATAAAAGACGGTTGGTTTTAGAAGAATACAGGTGGTTCTTGACATCACAGAATGGCCGGTCTTAGCAATGTATAATACAGAGTGTTGATTGCAGGAGATGCAGTACAGGCGGATTGCTCACTATTCCTGACTGGGTCCTGACTCATATGTGACTTTCTCTCCAAGGTCTAATGCCCTTTATCTGGCGTACCCTTGAAGCTGTCCTTATCTAGTACCTCCTCTGTTATCTTGAGTACCTCTTGCTTTCTCTGATCGGCCTCTGTGGTATTCTGTGTCTTGGCTTGCGTCTGGCTTGTGGCTTGATTATGCTGCTTCAGCTAAACGAATGGTGACTCAGGAGGGGAACCTTTTCCTTGGATCCGGAACCCGGTTACAGGGCCTTTACTACCCTCTCCTAGCCGGCAGGCTTCAGGCCTGCTCTGCTCTCACAGGCCCATAGCCTGGCCTTCTCTCAGACACAGGATCATTTCTGACCTCTGCTCCCACTGTCTGTCTCTCCTCTACCTGCTACTACTTCCTGACTGGGCCTTATATAACCTAGGGTTCCCTAGCTCCCTCTAGTGACTCAGAGCTGGAATGACACCCTAGCCGGCCTGCATAAGCACGTTTCACAGTAACAGGAAAATACATAGCATGACATTACAAGATGTTTTTACCAACCTCCCCTTAAATACAGGGGGAACGACAATACCCAAGTGACCCTTCTGTAGTGACGGGGTATTACTCTCCCGTACACTACATTTACTCTGCCCCTACGCCAGTTTTCTGGTGCAAAAAAAGAAAACATCAAAAATAGTAACTGGTGTTTTTATGCCACCCTCGGCACTTTCAAAAAAGTGGGCAGGATGTGGATGGTAGGAGGTATGCCACAGTCGGAAGCTCCGACATGTCCACCATTAATCTGGAGCACATTAGACCACAAATCTACTCCAGCATCTGGACGGGGTGGAGTTCTGTTTTGGTGGACGGATAGCAGAAGAAGCGACAAATTTTAGTAAACTGGTCGGATCTTCCACCAGAGGGGTTTTAAGACCGACCTGTGAAATGCCGGTGTGTAGTAAATGATCCCCAATGTGTCTGCCACCAGTCACTCCATTGGGCCACATAATGCAGTAAGACCAGTAGAAGAGAGTGATGAGGTGAGTGACTTATCACCTGATGATGTCACACCGGGGCACCCGTTGACAAGGACTCGCGCTGGCATGATTACAGGCTGTGGAATCTATACGACACTATATTGCCCACCCGATGCTGCTCCTGGTACAGTCCACACTATGGTACACTGCTTCTGATACATTCCATACTGTACTGGGGATATCCGTGGTGACAAACTGGTTCAAGCATCTGGCCTGCTTTTTATGGTGTGGTCATCATAAGAACTACTATACAGCCTCATGCACACAAATCGCTGATCCGCAAAACACGGATACCGGCCGCGTTCGTTCCGCATTTTGCAGAACGGAAAGTCTGGCCCTCAATAGATCAGTCCTATCCTTTTTCGAGATACGGACAAAAATAGGACATGTATTTATTTTTATTTTTTTGGCGGGCTACGGGACGGATGTGAATGAGTCCGCAAAAAATCCAGCTCAGATGTTGACCCAAACAACACTCGTGTGCATGAGGCCTAATAGAGCATCCGTAGGATCGCCCATAAGGTTTCATCTGGTGGCAGTAGGACTGTATCTGCTCTCCGGGCACCTGCCTTTACATTTTGGGATAAGGTATGCCTGCTTTGGGTGGGCAATCAGGACCACTGTCACACGCCTCTAAAGCTTGTCCTGCTGCCACTGCCCTAGGGGATGAGGGGCCCCAAAGCAAGGATTAAATGAGGACCCTTTCAAGTGCTGCTTAATACCACCACCTGTGTGAGCGTGATTCCCCCTTATGGACAGAGCTCATTTCTCAGCAGTGCACAGCATTAGGCCTCATGCACACGGCTGTTGTTTGGGTCCGCATCCGAGCCGCAGTTTTGGCAGCTCGAATGCGACCCATTCATTTCAATGGGGCCTCAAAAGATGTGGACAGCACTCCGTGTGCTGTCCGCATCCGTGGCTCCGTTCAGCGGCCCCACCAAAAAATTATAACATGTCCTATTCTTGTCGGCGATTTGCGGACAAGAATAGGCATTTATATTGCCGGCGCCCGTTCCGTTCCGCAAATTGCGGAAGGCAACATGGACGCCTTCCGTTTTTTGCGGACCGCAAAAAATGGCTCGGTCGTGTGCATGAGTGCATATACTGATTTATAATGCTGTGTGTCTCTGCCCGACCTGACTCCTACAGAATTATACGGACATAATGCTGTCAGTATAATTCAGAAGATACAGGTCATGCAGAGACACACAGCATTATAAATCAGTATAAGGCCTATGGCACACGACTGTATGTTCTGCAAAAAAAAAGGGATGACATTCGTGTGCATTCCGTATTTTGCGGAACGGAACAGCTGGCCCCTAATAGAGCAGTACTATCCTTGTCCGTAATATCCTTGTTCTATTTCTTTGTGGAACGGAAATACGGACATACGGAAACAGAATGCACACAGAGGACCTTCCGGTTTTTTTGAGGACCCATTGAAATGAATGGTTCCATATACAGTCCGCAAAAAAAAGGAACAAACACGGAAATAAAATACGTTTGTGTGCATGAGGCCTAATGCCCTGCGCTCCTAGGCATAGACCACATGATACATGGCCGGGCCGAATATCCCTCACTGCTGTGCGGTGCACCAGAAATTGTGGATGGGAATGAGCAGAGCCTTTTACTAGTTGTGATGTCACGCAGTTTACCTCACTTTCTCACACTTCAGATGTCACAGAAGGTCACAGCCATGCTTCTGACTGAAACCCACTTGAGATGTCACCAAATGTCTGAGAAAAACACAGTTGTGATGTCACAGCAGCTTACTGAAACCCACCAGTGATGTCACAGCAGCTTACTGAAACCCACCAGTGATGTCACAGCCGCTTACTGAAACCCACCAGTGATGTCACAGCAGCTTACTGAAACCCACCAGTGATGTCACAGCCGCTTACTGAAACCCACCAGTGATGTCACAGCAGCTTACTGAAACCCACCAGTGATGTCACAGCAGCTTACTGAAACCCACCAGTGATGTCACAGCAGCTTACTGAAACCCACCAGTGATGTCACAGCAGCTTACTGAAACCCACCAGTGATGTCACAACAGCTTACTCAAACACACCAGTGATGTCACAGCAGCTTACTGAAACCCACCAGTAATGTCACAGCAGCTTACTGAAACCCACCAGTGATGTCACAGCAGCTTACTGAAACCCACCAGTGATGTCACAGCCGCTTACTGAAACCCACCAGTGATGTCACAGCAGCTTACTGAAACCCACCAGTGATGTCACAGCCGCTTACTGAAACCCACCAGTGATGTCACAGCAGCTTACTGAAACCCACCAGTGATGTCACAGCAGCTTACTGAAACCCACCAGTGATGTCACAGCAGCTTACTGAAACCCACCAGTGATGTCACAACAGCTTACTCAAACACACCAGTGATGTCACAGCAGCTTACTGAAACCCACCAGTGATGTCACAGCAGCTTACTGAAACCCACCAGTGATGTCACAGCAGCTTACTGAAACCCACCAGTGATGTCACAGCCGCTTACTGAAACCCACCAGTGATGTCACAGCAGCTTACTGAAACCCACCAGTGATGTCACAGCCGCTTACTGAAACCCACCAGTGATGTCACAGCAGCTTACTGAAACCCACCAGTGATGTCACAGCAGCTTACTGAAACCCACCAGTGATGTCACAGCAGCTTACTGAAACCCACCAGTGATGTCACAGCAGCTTACTGAAACCCACCAGTGATGTCACAACAGCTTACTCAAACACACCAGTGATGTCACAGCAGCTTACTGAAACCCACCAGTAATGTCACAGCAGCTTACTGAAACCCACCAGTGATGTCACAACAGCTTACTGAAACCCACGAGTGATGTCACAGCAGCTTACTGAAACCCACCAGTGATGTCACAGCAGCTTACTGAAACCCCCAGTAAAGTCACGGCAGCTTACTGAAACCCACCAGTGATGTCACAGCAGCTTACTGAAACCCCCAGTAAAGTCACGGCAGCTTACTGAAACCCACCAGTGATGTCACAGCAGCTTACTGAAACCCACCAGTGATGTCACAGCAGCTTACTGAAAACCACTAGTGATGTCACAGCAGCTTACTGAAACCCACCAGTGATGTCACAGCAGCTTACTGAAACCCACCAGTGATGTCACAGCAGCTTACTGAAACCCACCAGTGATGTCACAGCCGCTTACTGAAACCCACCAGTGATGTCACAGCAGCTTACTGAAACCCACCAGTGATGTCACAGCAGCTTACTGAAACCCACCAGTGATGTCACAGCAGCTTACTGAAACCCACCAGTGATGTCACAGCAGCTTACTGAAACCCACCAGTGATGTCACAACAGCTTACTCAAACACACCAGTGATGTCACAGCAGCTTACTGAAACCCACCAGTAATGTCACAGCAGCTTACTGAAACCCACCAGTGATGTCACAACAGCTTACTGAAACCCACGAGTGATGTCACAGCAGCTTACTGAAACCCACGAGTGATGTCACAGCAGCTTACTGAAACCCCCAGTAAAGTCACGGCAGCTTACTGAAACCCACCAGTGATGTCACAGCAGCTTACTGAAACCCACCAGTAAAGTCACGGCAGCTTACTGAAACCCCCAGTAAAGTCACGGCAGCTTACTGAAACCCTCCAGTGATGTCACAGCAGCTTATTGAAACCCACCAGTGATGTCACAGCAGCTTACTGAAACCCACCAGTGATGTCACAGCAGCTTACTGAAACCCACCAGTGATGTCACAGCAGCTTACTGAAACCCACCAGTGATGTCACAGCCGCTTACTGAAACCCACCAGTGATGTCACAGCAGCTTACTGAAACCCACCAGTGATGTCACAGCAGCTTACTGAAACCCACCAGTGATGTCACAGCAGCTTACTGAAACCCACCAGTGATGTCACAGCAGCTTACTGAAACCCACCAGTGATGTCACAACAGCTTACTCAAACACACCAGTGATGTCACAGCAGCTTACTGAACCCCACCAGTAATGTCACAGCAGCTTACTGAAACCCACCAGTGATGTCACAACAGCTTACTGAAACCCACGAGTGATGTCACAGCAGCTTACTGAAACCCACCAGTGATGTCACAGCAGCTTACTGAAACCCCCAGTAAAGTCACGGCAGCTTACTGAAACCCACCAGTGATGTCACAGCAGCTTACTGAAACCCACCAGTAAAGTCACGGCAGCTTACTGAAACCCCCAGTAAAGTCACGGCAGCTTACTGAAACCCTCCAGTGATGTCACAGCAGCTTATTGAAACCCACCAGTGATGTCACAGCAGCTTACTGAAACCCACCAGTGATGTCACAGCAGCTTACTGAAACCCACCAGTGATGTCACAGCAGCTTACTGAAACCCACCAGTGATGTCACAGCAGCTTACTGAAACCCACCAGTGATGTCACAGCAGCTTACTGAAACCCACCAGTGATGTCACAGCAGCTTACTGAAACCCACCAGTGATGTCACAGCAGCTTACTGAAACCCACCAGTGATGTCACAGCAGCTTACTGAAACCCACCAGTGATGTCACAACAGCTTACTCAAACACACCAGTGATGTCACAGCAGCTTACTGAAACCCACCAGTAATGTCACAGCAGCTTACTGAAACCCACCAGTGATGTCACAACAGCTTACTGAAACCCACGAGTGATGTCACAGCAGCTTACTGAAACCCACCAGTGATGTCACAGCAGCTTACTGAAACCCCCAGTAAAGTCACGGCAGCTTACTGAAACCCACCAGTGATGTCACAGCAGCTTACTGAAACCCCCAGTAAAGTCACGGCAGCTTACTGAAACCCACCAGTGATGTCACAGCAGCTTACTGAAACCCACCAGTGATGTCACAGCAGCTTACTGAAAACCACTAGTGATGTCACAGCAGCTTACTGAAACCCACCAGTGATGTCACAGCAGCTTACTGAAACCCACCAGTGATGTCACAGCAGCTTACTGAAACCCACCAGTGATGTCACAGCCGCTTACTGAAACCCACCAGTGATGTCACAGCAGCTTACTGAAACCCACCAGTGATGTCACAGCAGCTTACTGAAACCCACCAGTGATGTCACAGCAGCTTACTGAAACCCACCAGTGATGTCACAGCAGCTTACTGAAACCCACCAGTGATGTCACAACAGCTTACTCAAACACACCAGTGATGTCACAGCAGCTTACTGAAACCCACCAGTAATGTCACAGCAGCTTACTGAAACCCACCAGTGATGTCACAACAGCTTACTGAAACCCACGAGTGATGTCACAGCAGCTTACTGAAACCCACGAGTGATGTCACAGCAGCTTACTGAAACCCCCAGTAAAGTCACGGCAGCTTACTGAAACCCACCAGTGATGTCACAGCAGCTTACTGAAACCCACCAGTAAAGTCACGGCAGCTTACTGAAACCCCCAGTAAAGTCACGGCAGCTTACTGAAACCCTCCAGTGATGTCACAGCAGCTTATTGAAACCCACCAGTGATGTCACAGCAGCTTACTGAAACCCACCAGTGATGTCACAGCAGCTTACTGAAACCCACCAGTGATGTCACAGCAGCTTACTGAAACCCACCAGTGATGTCACAGCAGCTTACTGAAACCCCCAGTAAAGTCACGGCAGCCCATCTTACTGATCCCCCCCCCAATGATGTCACAGCAGCTTACTGAACCCTCCCAGTGATGTCACAGCTGCCTACCTCACTGAAACCCACCAGTGATGGCACAGCAACTTACTGACCCCCCCCCCCCCCCCAGTGGTGTAACAGCAGCTTACTTTACTGAACCCCCCTGGGGATGTCACACTAGTTTTTGTGACTGCAACGCCTTGTAATGTGACAGCAGTTGTCTGACATAAAAACCCCTTGTGATCTCCTAACTTTCCTGCCTGAAACCCCTGGGTGGTCACAGCAAGCTGCCCGGAGAGAACCACTTGTGATGTCACAGCAGCTGAAGCTGTTTGTCAGTGGATTCCGCTCATGATGTCACAGCAGACTATCTGAGTGCTAGCCAGCAGTCACAGAAACACAGCTGAAACCCACTTATGATGTCACAACTGCACACCTGATTGAAACCCACCTGTGAGGTCATACAAACCTATGTAATTTAAGCTAGTTGTGATGTCACAGTATTTTACCTGAATGGAATCAAGTTGTGATGTCACAGTAATTTAGCTGACTGAAACCCACGTGTTGGCAATAGAAACTTACCTAGCTAACGGAACTCCCCATGTGATGACACAGTCCCTCTCCCAACTGCAACCTAGCTGTGATGTCAGAGCAGCGTCCCTGTTTGAAAACCACTTGAGATGTCATAGACATTGATCAAATTTAAGCTCAGCTGTGATATCACAGTAGCTTATCTGACTGAAACCAGCTTGTGATGTCACGGTAGCTTATCTGACTGAAATCCACTTGTGATGTCACAGTAGCTTATCTGACTGAAACTTGCTTGTGATGTCACAGTAGCTCGCCTGACTGAAATCCACTTGTGATGTCACAGTAGTTTATCTGACTAAAATCCGCTTGTGATGTCACAGTAGCTTATCTGACTAAAATCCGCTTGTGATGTCACAGTAGCTTATCTGACTAAAATCCGCTTGTGATGTCACAGTAGCTTATCTGACTAAAATCCGCCTGTGATGTCACAGTAGCTCGCCTGACTGAAACTCGCTTGTGATGTCACAGTAGCTCACCTGACTGAAACCAGCTTGTGATGTCATAGTAGCTTATCTAACTGAAACCATCTTGTGATGTCACAGTACCTCACCTGACTGAAATCAGCCTGTGATGTCACGGTAGCTTGCCTGACTGAAACTCGCTTGTGATGTCACCGAAGCTCGCCTGACTGAAATCCACTTGTGATGTCACAGTAGCTTATCTAACTGAAACCAGCATGTGATGTCACAGTAGCTCACCTGACTGAAACCCACATGTGATGTCACAGTAGCACACCTGACTGAAACTCGCTTGTGATGTCACCGAAGCTCGCCTGACTGAAATCCACTTGTGATGTCATAGTAGCACACCTGACTGAAATCCACTTGTGATGTCATAGTAGCACACCTGACTGAAATCCACTTGTGATGTCATAGTAGCACACCTGACTGAAACCCACTTGTGATGTCACCATAGCACACCTGACTGAAACCCACTTGTGATGTCACCGTAGCTGACCTGACTGCAACCCAGTTGTGATGTCATTGAAGCTTGCCTGCAACATATTAGTGATGTCATAGCTGCCTACCTGAGTGAAACACTAGTATCATACAGTTAGTACTATACACTTGCTAATACTATTCAGCCTGCACGTCATTTGGTTATAGTATACTCTCTAGTTGCTAGTATTGTATAGTTACTACCATACAGTCGCCCATGTTAGAACGCCAGTCAGCACGCAGTACAGCAGTCATACGGCGCTCGCTCCCATTCACACTGAGCGCCGCTTTCGTTAACCCTCTGTCGCCTGTGTCAGGTGAGCGCGCCGTACTACATGCCGCTCCCATATTCCCAATCCTCCTCAATTCACAGTCTCCTCAAACCTCCAGGCCACGCCCATTATGGTAATCAGGACACCTACAGTCGGCTTCTCATTGGCGCGCCGTGGTTAGGAGGCGTTACCCCACCGCTGGCAGACCGAGTGCCTTCTGGCAGGACTGTGCAGTGAAGGAGCGATGTTGGGAGGCTGAGGATCGCAGTTGATGTGTGGACTGTACCGGGGGGCTCTGTTCCACTGGGCAGGGGGGCTCTCCATGAGGGAGGAGAGGGCTGAGGACACCGAATACAGAATGGAGAAGCAGATGTCTCGCTGTAAAATAGTGGTGGTCGGGGACACTCAGTGTGGAAAGACGGCTCTGCTTCATGTGTTCGCCAAAGACTGCTACCCGGAGGTAACCTGCTCTTCTCTGCTGATCACAGCACTGCTACATCACAGATACCCCGCAGTGTGTGGAGCTGGTAGTCCAGTATACAGTGTGATGGGAAAGCAGTCTGTGATAGCGACCGGACTGTTCTGTACGGGAGAGTGCATTATATTAGTTATACTCACCAGTGTGTTATACCATAAACAGGAGAGGATTATTGCTAGTGTATTAGGTATACTTCTAGTAGTGTATTATATACTTCTAGTAGTGTGTATATATATATACTAGTACGGCGTTATATACTTCTAGTAGTGTATTATATATAAACTTCTAGTAGTGTATTACAAACTTCTAGTAGTGTATTATATACTTCTAGTACGGCGTTATATACTTCTAGTAGTGTATTATATATATAAATACTAGTACGGCGTTATATACTTCTAGTAGTGTATTATATATATAAATACTAGTACGGCGTTATATACTTCTAGTAGAGTATTATATATATACTTCTAGTAGTGTATTATATACTTCTAGTAGTGTATTATATACTTCTAGTAGTGTATTATATACTTCTAGTATGGTATTATATACTTCTAGTACGGCGTTATATACTTCTAGTAGTGTATTATATATATACTTCTAGTACAGTATTATATACTTCTAGTAGTGTATTATATATATACTTCTAGTACAGCATTATATACTTCTAGTAGTGTATTATATATACCTCTAGTAGTGTATTTTTTATATATATATATATATACTTCTAGTAGTGTATTATATACTTCTAGTAGTGTATTATATATATACTTCTAGTACAGTATTATATACTTCTAGTAGTGTATTATATATATACCTCTAGTAGTGTATTATATACTTCTAGTAATTATATATACTTCTAGCAGTGTATTATGTATACTAGGATAAGCAGCAGAGTATTATAAGAAACTAGTGTTTTATAGCTGTGATGGTATTTATCATTTACTATGATATTAGATACTAGTTATAATTACCAGTGTGTTATACCATAGGCAGGAGATGACTATTGCTAGTGTGTTATTGGTGTATATGTAACCAGCTCTGTATTATAGCTGCGAGTATGTGTTACATCCACTACTACTAATTAATTTATTATGGCTGCTAGTTCAGTAATGTCTTATAACCGGTTAATACATTACCTGTATCCTTCAGTGTATTATAAGTAGCCGTGTCTTATAACCACTATTCTATTTTATAGGCAATTAGTGTTTTATCACTTATAATGGCATGTGTGGTATAGTGATTTATAGGCTAGACTTCTGTTATACATACTGTGGTGTTATAACTAGTAGTGGATTACAGTTGCATATCCAGTAGTGTTAGAAGCTACTAGTAATGTGTTCTATATACTCTAGTGTGTTATCACTATTAGTGTGTTCTATATACTCTAGTGTGTTATCACTATTAGTGTGTTCTATATACTCTAGTGTGTCATTACTAGTAATGTGTTCTATATACTCTAGGGTGTCATTACTAGTAGTGTGTTCTATATACTCTAGGGTGTCATTACTAGTAGTGTGTTCTATATACTCTAGGGTGTCATTACTAGTAGTATGTTCTATATACTCTAGTGTGCCATTACTAGTAGTGTGTTATAGCTACTTTCTGTAACTAGTAGTTCATTATATTTACTATTGTTATAATCTGGTAGTTTGTTATACACAACTAAAAGTGTAGTTACTAGTCTACCACATACTACTGTGTCATAGGCTAATGCATTATATCTACTAGTCTGTTATATATGCATTGCTTGCACTAGCAGACTATGATTGCTGCTGGTTGTTATTAGTAGTGGATTATAATTATTAATGTGTTATAGTCAGTAGTGTTATAAGCAACTAAAAGTAATGTAACCAGTACATCAGTGTTATTACTAGCAGTGTGTTACAACTAGTGGTGTATTATAGCTGTCAGCTGTATCTAGCAGTGTATTATAGTTACTAGTATGTTATAACCAGTAGCTGTCAGCTGTAACTAGCAGTGTGGTTACTAGTGTGGTATAACTAGCAGTATATTATAGCAACTGATTTGTTCTAGTTACTATTCTGTTACATACTGTTACTGGTGTGTTATAGGCTACTATATGGGCTCATTCACATCTGTTGCAGAGGCCTCTGAAGGAGCCCATATAGTAGCCTATAACACACCAGTAACAGTATGTAACAGATTAGTAACTAGAACAAATCAGTTGCTATAATATACTGCTAGTTATACCACACTAGTAACCACACTGCTAGTTATACCACACTGCTGGTTATACCACACTGCTAGTTATACCACACTAGTAACCACCCTGCTGGGTATACCGCACTAGTAACCACACTGCTGGTTATACCACACTAGTGTAACCACCCTGCTGGGTATACCGCACTAGTAACCACCCTGCTGGGTATACCGCACTAGTAACCACACTGCTGGTTATACCACACTAGTAACCACACTGCTGGTTATACCACACTAGTAACCACCCTGCTGGTTATACCACACTAGTAACCACCCTGCTGGTTATACCACACTAGTAACCACCCTGCTGGTTATACCACACTAGTGTAACCACCCTGCTGGTTATACCACACTAGTAACCACACTGCTGGTTATACCACACTGGTAACCACACTGCTGGTTATACCACACTAGTAACCACACTGCTGGTTATACCACTCTAGTAACCACACTGCTGGTTATACCACACTAGTAACCACACTGCTGGTTATACCACACTAGTAACCACCCTGCTGGTTATACCACACTAGTAACCACACTGCTGGTTATACCGCACTAGTAACCACACTGCTGGTTATACCACACTAGTAACCACCCTGCTGGTTATACCACACTAGTAACCACACTGCTGGTTATACCGCACTAGTAACCACCCTGCTGGTTATACCACACTAGTAACCACCCTGCTGGTTATACCACACTAGTAACCACCCTGCTGGTTATACCACACTAGTGTAACCACCCTGCTGGTTATACCACACTAGTAACCACACTGCTGGTTATACCACACTAGTAACCACCCTGCTGGTTATACCGCACTAGTAACCACACTGCTGGTTATACCGCACTAGTAACCACACTGCTGGTTATACCACACTAGTAACCACCCTCCTGGTTATACCGCACTAGTAACCACACTGCTGGTTATACCACACTAGTAACCACACTGCTGGTTATACCACTCTAGTAACCACCCTGCTGGTTATACCACACTAGTAACCACACTGCTGGTTATACCACACTAGTAACCACACTGCTGGTTATACCACACTAGTAACCACACTGCTGGTTATACCACTCTAGTAACCACCCTGCTGGTTATACCACACTAGTAACCACACTGCTGGTTATACCACACTAGTAACCACACTGCTGGTTATACCACACTAGTAACCACACTGCTGGTTATACCACACTAGTAACCACCCTCCTGGTTATACCGCACTAGTAACCACACTGCTGGTTATACCACACTAGTAACCACACTGCTGGTTATACCACTCTAGTAACCACCCTGCTGGTTATACCACACTAGTAACCACACTGCTGGTTATACCACACTAGTAACCACACTGCTGGTTATACCACACTAGTAACCACACTGCTGGTTATACCACACTAGTAACCACACTGCTGGTTATACCGCACTAGTAACCACACTGCTGGTTATACCACACTAGTAACCACACTGCTGGTTATACCACACTAGTAACCACACTGCTGGTTATACCACACTAGTAACCACACTGCTGGTTATACCGCACTAGTAACCACACTGCTGGTTATACCGCACTAGTAACCACACTGCTGGTTATACCACACTAGTAACCACACTGCTGGTTATACCACTCTAGTAACCACCCTGCTGGTTATACCACACTAGTAACCACACTGCTGGTTATACCACACTGGTAACCACACTGCTGGTTATACCGCACTAGTAACCACACTGCTGGTTATACCACACTAGTGTAACCACCCTGCTGGTTATACCACACTAGTAACCACACTGCTGGTTATACCACACTAGTGACCACACTGCTGGTTATACCACACTAGTAACCACACTGCTGGTTATACCACACTAGTGTAACCACCCTGCTGGTTATACCACACTAGTAACCACACTGCTGGTTATACCACACTAGTGACCACACTGCTGGTTATACCACACTAGTAACTACACTGCTGGTTATACCGCACTAGTAACCACACTGCTGGTTATACCGCACTAGTAACCACACTGCTGGTTATACCGCACTAGTAACCACACTGCTGGTTATACCGCACTAGTAACCACACTGCTGGTTATACCGCACTAGTAACCACACTGCTGGTTATACCGCTCTAGTAACCACCCTGCTGGTTATACCACACTAGTAACCACACTGCTGGTTATACCACACTGCTGGTTATACCACACTGGTAACCACATTGCTGTTGCAGATTCTGCAGGACACAAAACTGCAACACTATCCAGTATAATGACGGACGCCATACCGGAAACCTGACGGACCCCTTTATAGTCAGTTTAGTCTCTCTGGATCTGACAGATTGGGCACCTCCAGTACTTTCGTTGTTTTGCTCCTATTATACTGGAGGAACAATGTGAACAAGCCCTAATGCTAGTCTCTGGTTTGTGAAGGACCCAGTGGCGGCCAGATGTCACATTTTCATGTGAATAAGACCTGTTGCTTTCTCTGGGCTCTTGCAACGATGGTTACTAGCCTCTGCTACTTTTAACTGGTAGTGCAGTATAGTTCCCAGTCTGTGATACCAGGCTACACTGGTCTTATACTTACTGGTCTTTGATACATAATGTCTTGTTATTAGCAGTATCTGAGGATAGAGGACTCGTATGTCCATGGGCTATTCCTAGCAGTATGTGCTGATGTGCAGTGCAAGCCTAGTGGCGTGTTTCATGTCCTTTACAGCAGTTTTACGTATTTAATAATGTGATTGTCGCAGACTATCATTGCTGTAAAGTTTTTGCTTGGCTACCTCCAGGACTGAGGTAGCTGATGTGACATGACATTGGAGGCAAACATTTTGGGTAGTTTTCTGCTCAGGTCAGGCCACTACAAGAATCAGATGGGCTGTGAGCACTTGCATATGAATTTTCTATAAGAGGTCATGTGCTTTTGAAGGGTCCCTGGATTAGTTCCAGTTCCCTAACTCTTGAGTTTCACTTTTACTTCCACTGACTTAGCTATATACTCTCTGTTGAAATGTGTAATTCCTCTATATTGGTTACTGTATATTCTATATGGAGTGTCTACATATGAATTGGAGCATTCTTAAATGTCCCTTTTAAAGGTGTCCAGGAGGAGGTGGGTTTTGGCAACCCTCCTCCTGGACAGACCTGCGAAGGGATGCATACTTTCCCTGCTTCCCGACACTGGCACTCCTTTGCTTCACGGCTTTGGCTGTTCCTCTGGGCTCCCTCGATGTAAACTTCATGTTCGACGCTGCAGCCAATCGCTGGCCACTGTGCTAACCTTTTCCCCTTGTCCGTGACCACTTGTCATGACGCAATGGGAGCAGGTCACCGCTGCAGTCAGCAATTGGCAGGAAGTTTACATCAGGGAGACCAGCGGAGGCTGGGGAAATATGCCTCCCTTCGCAGGATGCCAACCCTCCTCCCCAAATGCGAACAGCCTCTTTAACGCTACAAGCCCACGGCCTTGTCCGTATTTCGGTCCGCAAACCAACTGTCCACAAAATACAGATATCTTCTGTGTACACTCCACATTTTTCTCACTCCCATCAATGGAAATGGCCCATCTCTTCTGCAATATGGACAAGAATAGGACAGGTCATCCCTTTGATAGAGCTGTCGCCTTTCAATCCAGCCATGCTGTTCCCGGACGCAGTGTGATCCATTTATCATTTCGGTGCATGCTGTCAACATCAATTTGTGCTCCATACTTTATCATTTCGTGGTACATGGGATCAAGCTGGTGACGTGTTCGACGTGTGTGTCGCACTCAATGCCTACGTTAGGGCACATTGCTGCATTCATGTACAAGATGACTCCCTTGAAGCCCCACTTACAGGCCGTGCTTATCAAATAGAAAGCCATTAGACTGGTAGATGTGGCGTAGAAAGCAACGAGGCAGGATCGCAGCGCACTTACAGGTAGAATGCAGAGAGCATTAACTCTTGAGGTGGTGGGCCATAGTCCTGTCCTGTGTTGTGCTAGCTGACTGTGCAGCAGAGCCCTCTGAAGGGTTAATAACGTATGCATCTACAATAGGATTCAGTTCAGGCTGCTCAGCTGGATATCCCCCTTTTTTCGCCCCAAAGTGGAATCATATGTCAGTTTCCAGTACAGTACAGTGTAATCCTACAGAGGATTGTTCCCAGGGAGTTTTTGCATTTAGGAAAAGTGGTGTTCCACCGAGGCATGGGGTGGGGTGAAGTCCTACAGATACATGGTAGGTAGCGTGTAGGCAAATACTCAGGCGTGATCATAAAGGATTAAGCTCGGCCTATGGTAGAGACCCGGCGTTTTATCTATAGAAATGCTAATAGTGTAACTATTCCCATTGTAAGTGCCTTGTGATCCTATCAAAAAGTTCAGAATTGAGTTGTAGAGATGAAACGTGGTCCTATAAAGCAGACGGTGTAATCCTATTGACTCCATGAAGTTCTTTAGAGATCATTTCCACAGAGGCGTCTACGTGCCAGGCTAGAGACGATACGGAAAGTGGTTAATACTGCGCTATGAGGATGTCTGGCTCTGCAGCTTGGACCTCTCGTGGATCTCATGCCTAAGAAAATTCTACTGCTATATGGTGTTTTACAGTATAGTGATAACCGACATAGCTATGGCCTGTAGTGTTTCTGCTTTCATTTTTTAGATTATTACGAATGGAGCGCAGCTAAGAGGATGCTGATGGGGCTGGGTACCAGGGGGTGCCAACGAACCACTCTGCCATGGTATTTAGGACAGAACTGACTCTTTGAGCTAATCCTCTGATTATGGAGACATAACATGGGTTTTAAAGAACATTTTAATCTGAGATCTAGCTGTACATTTGCTAAGCGGTTGAAGGCAGTCTGTTGGTTTCTGTTATTTTAGACTAGGGAGAGTTTACTGTATACTTTTTTTTCAGACCAAAGTCCAAAAATGTTTGCCCCCATGGTCACTACTTTATCTGGCATTTCTCTAGTTCTGAGAACCTCCTTGAAGCATCGGCATACGTCTACATGAATGGTATTGGCAGCTGTTTCCATAAAACTCACGTTTATAGGCTTGCAACTTTAGTTTTATTGCGCCTTTACATATAACAGGAGGCAGCGTGATGGTGTTTGTAATATTCACTGTGTCGTACGGACACAGTTAAAAAATAATGAAAATTGGGGTCTTGGTCCTTGTGCATATTGGGTGTTTTCTGCAGACATAGGCTATTAAATATGCTGCAGAAAGTGTGTATGATCGGAGCTCTGCCTCGTTTTATCTATTAGAATAAGCAGAAAATGAACAAATATGACTGCCACTAAAGTGATGCAAATCCAGATGAAAAATAAAGAACGGTATACTGTACCTTTAAGGCTCAGTTCACATCTGCGCTAACATTTCCATTGCTCTGCAATATTATTTCAGTACAGATGCAAGCCGGGCTCAGCAGACCCCATAGGAGGGATCGGGTTTCCAACAGAGAGCACTGCTGTGCTATTATGTCCAGCTTTCCATTTTTTTTTTATTTATTTTTTTATGGAGACCATTAATGGAGCCTTCGTGTGAACGAAGTCTGAAATTCAGAGCCGTTCTTCCACTGCTGTCCTTCATTGGCCTTACTCCTCTGTTTATGTCTTTGCATGATTAGGTGTTGTCCATAATTGCACCACGTGGCTCTGGTGGCCAATGCCACGTGACTTGACTTCCATATGAACCACATATCATCATAGTGGGCTGTAGTCACTGGAGCAAGAGTACCAAATAAGGAACCAGCACAGATAGTAGTATATGTGTAGATGCAGACAAGAAAGAGAATCGGTGGAAGAGGACCAACCCTCCCCTTCATAGGCAGGTGGAGCTAACATACAAAACAAGCTATCCTTACAGAGGATGGAAGGTGGTCATCAGAGCTTGGGTTTTTCTGTCTTAGAATCATGGATTTCACTGCGACTTTTCCTCTGGGGAACCTGTGTTCTACACCCCACAGCTTTCTTGTGTTTGTGAAACATTATGGTTGGGGGGAAAAAGTTCCCCACTGAGTGGTATTCATCAGCATTTCAAAAATATAGTCCTGGAATAAGCCCCTTTTAGCTAACCCAATGTCACCTTGGGTGGCCTTTAATCTCCGCCAATGGCTTTGTAATGTATTGTGGTGCCGTGATCAGATGTTCTTCACCTTCTGGCTACACAACTGTATGCAGTGATTGATATCATAGCTCATTTTGTGTATGACCGTTCCAATCAATGACGGTAAGAATAGGAAAGCTCGTATCTATGGTCGGTTACTAATTAACCACATAACTGTGCGCAGGTTTGGATTTCCGAGAAGGGTGTTTGGATTTATATCATCAATATTTCTTCCACTTGATGTGTCGCTGTCATCTCTGGGCTCACTTGTTAATTATATTTTATGATATGTTGACTTGTCTCGCCGCCAGTGTCCAAGTTTCCTTGCAGAGCAGGCGTCCGATCTTGTGTTGTAGGTCAGCCTTCTACTGTAGCTTCCTACCTCATGTATTTGTTCCTACAGAGTTCTCTATTTAAGGCCTTTGTAGGTTGTCGCATTTACTGCAGACATATTATATGATCCATGCATGTTGTAAGCTTGATGGTTCATCGGGGTATAATTAGAAATAGCGTATTCTCTACCGGACCGTACAAAGACAAAGGCTAACAAGTTTTAAGTGACTTCTAACGTCATAATAATTTACATCAGGGGATTATTATTTCTTAGAATTCATAGGTTCCTTATGACAGTGTTGGGTCTTTCTTGTTAAATGAAGGTCTCCTGCAGACTGCTGTCAGCACCCACAGCAGGACCATACATGGTCAAGGAGATATAAAGGGGTTATCCCACGAAAAGTATTACTATGCAATGTCTAGGGCATTTCTAATGAAGTATTATTGCAGTATACATGCAAGTTTTTTTTATTTTTATGTTCATGACATTTTCCACCTTCTCCTGCTTATTCTTCCGGTCCATCTTCTTCTTCATTGAATGGTGGTGGACTAACATGCTCAGCATCTTCCCTGCTGTCCTCTCAGTGCCATCGTGGAGCTCTCATAGTGAAGCTGCCCAGATACCTTTCATTGATGAATTAATTAATTTATTCATTCCTGCATCTAAATTCATAGAAATTTACCTTTTTCCACAAACAAGTGCCAAATAGACATCAGCCCAACATTTCATTCACATTAGAAGGTCAGCCAGTCATTGGCTAGTTTGGTTAACCTACATTTAGTGTGTATGGCCATCCATAGGCTTAAGAATCATTTTGTCTTTGATCAGCTTTGACCAGTTGAAATATTCTGCATCGGTCAGAAATACATAAAAATATATTTCCCACTGTTGAAGTAATTTGGCCCAAAAAAATGGTTCATATGATACCAGATAGCTATCTGATTATCTGTATGTCCCAGCCATGATTTTCCCAAAACGCCATTTATAGTTATTTAGTGTATGTTAACATACATAATGGGGAAGCACGTTAATTAGTGATGGGCCGTGTCTGCCAGAGGTTGCCTTCGTTAGTGTCTGGTTTATAGAGGGGAGGAGGGGGCCCAATCAGTGAACCCCCCTCTATGATGCATATATATATGTATATTGAAAAGAGCTGTCGAAATGAGTCAGCCCCTTTAATGAGGTTAAGGAGACTGTCTCTACGGAGTCCACTAATGGGCGCATTCAGTCTGGTTTTGCACCAGGCTGTTTTCTTCCTGTAGACTTCACACAATTGCATTAGCTGAAAACATCTGGGCTTAATCTCATTAGGACGGTTTTAACTGTAGTGAGTGCGGATTAACGCTCATTCATTTAGATTTCCGTCTGATATTTTAATTGAAAATACAGTTATCAAGTTAAAATAAAGAAACGCTTAAACATTTGGCTGCAGATGAAATGTTTTGTGACGGCTCAGAAGTGCAAATATCGATACTATGGTAACAAAAGCAGCAGACTATAAGAAGAAGGCATGCTACGCTAAGAAACAGAACCTATCTGAAGCTGAAATAAAGGAGGCCTAGTTGTTGAGTCATCACGTGGGCTTTAAAGCGAGTCCGCCAGCAGTTTTGATACCTGTTGTGGACTTCAGTCCAGTACAGAGAGTGCCCGGAACTGCACCATCCACACACTGTGCTAATTGCTTGAATACGTATCCCTCGCCAGCCTGTTCCAGTTATTCATCAGTGGTGCTCAGTACTTTTGCAGAAAAGCCAAATAATTGGCGCTTCTGTAGTATGAAAAAGTTCATATGGCACGCAAAACCCCGCAAAGGCACACAGATGGGAATGATGGCCATGTCACGCCTCACATGACGCTTTGTCAAAGTGTCTCCTTTTATTATCAGAAAAGTTGTGAATATGATCATTTTTTTTCTGCCTGATTCTGCTCCTGCAAGTGCCCAGGAGGTAGCGTGAACTGCTTTGTGCCTTGAGCTGCTACACAGCCACTCCCCTCTGCTCTGAGTGACAGCTGTAGCATCCAACCAAAACTACAACTGTCACTCAGAGGGGAGGGGCTGTGAAGCAGCTCAATGCAGAGCGCACGTCACCGTGAAGCTCCACCTCCAGTAAAGCTCCAGGGCACTTGCAGGAACAGAGTCTGGCAGATTCCCTCAAGGGCATTAGCAGAAGGAAGCAAGTGCGAAACTTGGGTTGGATATTTCACTATTGGATCTCTCTGTCTGTGTTCCTGAGAGGGATCTAGGCGGAGATTTGATGTATCTGAAGTATTAGGCCTCGTTCACACTTCAGTGTTTGGTCAGTGATTTCCATCAGTGATTTGTGAGCCAAAACCAGGTGCAACTCTAAACACAGAACAGGAGCAGATCTTTCCCTTCTACCTCATGTCTGTGGAGGCTCCACTTCTGGTTTTGGCTCACAAATCACTGATGGAAATCACTGACCAAACACTGAAGTGTGAACGAGGCCTTAGAGATTTCCACGTGGAGCTACTGGCAGAACAACTAGAGTGTCTTTCCTTCCCTGGACTTCTTTCTGTGAATTGAAGGGAGCGTGGATCAGATTTTACAATGTTCATCCAAAGTCAGAATCACCCATGAAGCAGAAACCCGTTTTTCCTTATGTTAGGGGAAATATTCCTTTCTGACCCTAAATTTGCCAATCAGAATAATTCCCTCGTCAACAACCCTTCTTTAGAAATCTAGTAGCTATAACTTACACTCCAGAAATACATCCAGGCCCCTCTTGAACTCTTATTAAGTTCATCATCACCACCTCTTCTGGCAGAACTCCATGGTCTCACTCCTTCTTCTTTTCTCTAGGCATAGATAATGGTCTGTTATCCATCCATCTGTTATTTGCGTGAAAAACATACCAAGGACAATGGAAAAAACGTATTACAATGGACTTCAGGTTCTCTTTTGAGGTCGACAAATCCACTTCATGATGGCTACTAATCATCTAATAATGGAGAGTGTGTATTATTTTACCTTAAAGGGGTATTCCCATCACAGACAATGGAGGCATATTGCTAGGATATGCCCCCATTGTCTGATAGGTGCGAGTCCCACCTCTGGGACCCGCACCTACAATGAGAACGGAGCGGGGAAATGAACGGAGGACGCACTGCGCATGCGCAGCCGCCCTTCATTCATTTCTATGGGGCCGTCGAAAATAGCCGGCTATTTCCATCTTCTACATAGAAATAAATGGGAGCAAGGGCCGCGCGTGCACGGTGCGCTTCCATTCATTTCTGTGGGAGCAGCGTGGACATCTGGGGTCCTCCAGCCACAGCTCTCCCAGCTCTGTTCTCGTTGTAGCTGTGGGTCCCAGAGGTGGGACCCACACCTATCAGACAATGAGGGCATATCCTAGTGATATGCCCCCATTGTCTGTCTGTGATGGGAATACCCCTTTAAAGGGGTTGTCCATCATAGCTGTATATAAGTGGTCAATTGCTGGGGCCCTCACTGATCATGAGAGTAAGGCCTCATGCACACGACAGTATTTTTTCACTGTCCGCAAAACGGGGTTCCGTTGGTCCGTGATCCGTGACCGTTTTTCCGTCCGTGGGTCTTCCTTGATTTTTGGAGGATCCACGGACATGAAAAAAAAGTCATTTTGGTGTCCGCCTGGCCGTGCGGAGCCAAACGGATCCGTCCTGAATTACAATGCAAGTCAATGGGGACGGATCCGTTTGATGTTGACACAATATGGTGCCATTTCAAACGGATCCGTCCCCATTGACTTTCAATGTAAAGTCTGGAGTTCTGTTATACCATCGGATTGGAGTTTTCTCCAATCCGATGGTATATTTTAACTTGTAGCGTCCCCATCACCATGGGAACGCCTCTATGTTAGAATATACTGTCGGATATGAGCTACATCGTGAAACTCATTTCCGACAGTATATTCTAACACAGAGGCGTTCCCATGGTGATGGAGACGCTTCAGGTTAGAATATACAAAAAAACTGTGTACATGACTGTCCCCTGCTGCCTGGCAGGTGCTGCCAGGCAGCAGGGGGCAGACCCCCCCCCCCCCCTGTTTTTAACTCATTGGTGGCCAGTGGGCCCCCCCTCCCCTGTTGTTAACTCGTTGGTGGCCAGTGTGCGCACCCCCCTCCCTCCCTCCCTCTATTGTTTTAATACATTGGGGCCAGTGTGCGCGCGCCCCCCCAACCCCCCCCCCCCCTCCCTCCCTCTATTGTTTGAATACATTGGGGCCAGTGTGCGCGCGCTCCCTCCCTCCCTCTATTGTTTTAATACATTGGGGCCAGTGTGCGCGCGCCCCCCCAACCCCCCCCCCCCCCTCCCTCCCTCTATTGTTTGAATACATTGGGGCCAGTGTGCGCGCGCTCCCTCCCTCCCTCTATTGTTTTAATACATTGGGGCCAGTGTGCGCGCGCCCCCCCCCACCCCCCCCCCCCCCCCCCCCCTCCCTCCCTCTATTGTAATCATCATCGGTGGCAGCGGAGTGGAAGATTTTCATACTTACCTGGCTGCTGGCTGCTGCGATCTCTGTGTCCGGCCGGGAGCTCCTCCTACTGGTAAGTGACAGGTCTGTGCGGCGCATTGCTGTCACTTACCAGTAGGAGGAGCTCCCGGCCGGACGCAGACATCGCAGCAGCCAGCAGCCAGGTAAGTATGAAAATCTTCTACTCCGCTGCCACCGATGATGATTACAATAGAGGGAGGGAGGGGGGGGGGGGGGGGGGGGGGGGGGGGGGGGGCGCGCGCACACTGGCCCCAATGTATTCAAACAATAGAGGGAGGGAGGGGGGGTTGGGGGGGGGCGCGCACACTGGCCCCAATGTATTCAAACAATAAAGGGAGGGAGGGGGGGTTGGGGGGGCGCGCGCACACTGGCCCCAATGTATTAAAACAATAGAGGGAGGGAGGGGGGTGCGCACACTGGCCACCAACGAGTTAACAACAGGGGGGGGGGGGGGCCGCACAATGATATTCAAACTGGGGAGGGGGGGGGGGGGGGGTCTGCCCCCTGCTGCCTGGCAGCCCTGATCTCTTACAGGGGGATATGATGGGGTTAATTGTACTATCATATCCCCCTGTAAGAGATCGGGTGCTGCCAGGCAGCAGGGGGCAGTCTTGTACAAAGTTTGCAGTGTATTCTAACTAGAAGCGTCCCCATCACCATGGGAACGCTTCTGTGTTAGAATATACTGTCGGAAATGAGTTTTCACGAAGTGAAAACTTAGCTCAGAAAAAGCTTTTATACAGACGGATCTTCAGATCCGTCTGTATGAAAGCAACCTACGGCCACGGATCACGGACACGGATGCCAATCTTGTGTGCATCCGTGTTCTTTCACGGACCCATTGACTTGAATGGGCCCGTGAACCGTTGGCCGTGAAAAAAATAGGACAGGTCATATTTTTTTCACGGCCAGGAAACACGGCTCACGGATGCGGCTGCCAAACGGTGCATTTTCCGATTTTTCCACGGACCCATTGAAAGTCAATGGGTCCGTGAAAAAAAACGGAAAACGGCACAACGGCCACGGATGCACACAACGGTCGTGTGCATGAGGCCTAAGGCCTCATGCACACGGACGTTTTTTTTCACGGTCCGCAAAACGGGGTTCCGTTGGTCCGTGATCCGTGACCGTTTTTCCGTCCGTGGGTCTTCCTTGATTTTTGGAGGATCCACGGACATGAAAAAAAAGTCATTTTGGTGTCCGCCTGGCCGTGCGGAGCCAAACGGATCCGTCCTGAATTACAATGCAAGTCAATGGGGACGGATCCGTTTGATGTTGACACAATATGGTGCCATTTCAAACGGATCCGTCCCCATTGACTTTCAATGTAAAGTCTGGAGTTCTGTTATACCATCGGATTGGAGTTTTCTCCAATCCGATGGTATATTTTAACTTGTAGCGTCCCCATCACCATGGGAACGCCTCTATGTTAGAATATACTGTCGGATATGAGCTACATCGTGAAACTCATTTCCGACAGTATATTCTAACACAGAGGCGTTCCCATGGTGATGGAGACGCTTCAGGTTAGAATATACAAAAAAACTGTGTACATGACTGCCCCCTGCTGCCTGGCAGGTGCTGCCAGGCAGCAGGGGGCAGACCCCCCCCCCCCCTGTTTTTAACTCATTGGTGGCCAGTGGGCCCCCCCTCCCCTGTTGTTAACTCGTTGGTGGCCAGTGTGCGCACCCCCCTCCCTCCCTCTATTGTTTTAATACATTGGGGCCAGTGTGCGCGCGCCCCCCAACCCCCCCTCTATTATTTTAATACATTGGGGCCAGTGTGCGCGCGCCCCCCCAACCCCCCCCCCCTCCCTCCCTCTATTGTTTTAATACATTGGGGCCAGTGTGCGCGCGCCCCCCCAACCCCCCCCTCCCTCCCTCTCTCTATTGTTTTAATACATTGGGGCCAGTGTGCGCGCGCCCCCCCAACCCCCCCTCCCTCCCTCTCTCTATTGTTTTAATACATTGGGGCCAGTGTGCGCACCCCCCCAACCCCCCCCCCCCCCCCTCCCTCCCTCTATTGTAATCATCATCGGTGGCAGCGGAGTAGAAGATTTTCATACTTACCTGCTTCTTGCTGCTGCGATGTCTGCGTCCGGCCGGGAGCTCCTCCTACTGGTAAGTGACAGCAATGCGCCGCACAGACCTGTCACTTACCAGTAGGAGGAGCTCCCGGCCGGACGCAGACATCGCAGCAGCAAGAAGCAGGTAAGTATGAAAATCTTCTACTCCGCTGCCACCGATGATGATTACAATAGAGGGAGGGAGGGGGGGGGGGGGGGTTGGGGGGGTGCGCACACTGGCCCCAATGTATTAAAACAATAGAGGGAGGGAGGGGGGGTTGGGGGGGGGGGGGCGCGCACACTGGCCCCAATGTATTAAAACAATAGAGGGAGGGAGGGAGGGGGGTGCGCACACTGGCCACCAACGAGTTAACAACAGGGGAGGGGGGGGGCCGCACAATGATATTCAAACTGGGGAGGGGGGGGGGGGTCTGCCCCCTGCTGCCTGGCAGCCCTGATCTCTTACAGGGGGATATGATGGGGTTAATTGTACTATCATATCCCCCTGTAAGAGATCGGGTGCTGCCAGGCAGCAGGGGGCAGTCTTGTACAAAGTTTGCAGTGTATTCTAACTAGAAGCGTCCCCATCACCATGGGAACGCTTCTGTGTTAGAATATACTGTCGGAAATGAGTTTTCACGAAGTGAAAACTTAGATCAGAAAAAGCTTTTATGCAGACGGATCTTCGGATCCGTCTGTATGAAACTAAAACCTACGGCCACGGATCACGGACACGGATGCCAATCTTGTGTGCATCCGTGTTCTTTCACGGACCCATTGACTTGAATGGGCCCGTGAACCGTTGGCCGTGAAAAAAATAGGACAGGTCATATTTTTTTCACGGCCAGGAAACACGGCTCACGGATGCGGCTGCCAAACGGTGCATTTTCCGATTTTTCCACGGACCCATTGAAAGTCAATGGGTCCGTGAAAAAAAACGGAAAACGGCACAACGGCCACGGATGCACACAACGGTCGTGTGCATGAGGCCTAAAGGTCCTGAGTACAGCACTCAGCTCTCTTTGTCAGGTCCATAGAAAATGAATGCAGTTTGTGTGACTGTCACTCCAATCAGGCAAGAGGCTTTGTACCCCTGTTCTCAAGATTGGTAAGGTTCCCAGAAGTGAGACTCTCAGATGTCAAACACTTCTCACTATCCTATGGATGGTGGAATAACCCTATTAAAGGGTTTATCCAAGACGAATAAAGACCTCCCAGAGTGACCAACCTGGAGTGGTGATCATACTTAATTGGTTTCCGTTACTGGGTTCGGTCTCTGTGGCTCCCGGGCTGGGTCTTCCTCTCCCTGCAGTGCTGAAAACAAAATTTGTCAATGGAGGACAGATGACTGCTGCAGCCAGTCACAGGCCACAGTGGTGACCTGCTCTCCTAGTGGCCTGTGATTGGCTGGATCGGTCACGTGTCCCCCCCCATCGACGGATGTTGTTTACAGCACTGCAGTGAAAGAGCCAGCCCGGGAGCCACAGAGACTGAACCCAGTGGAGGGGACCAGGTAAGTATGATCTCCACCAATGGTCGGCCACACTGGGAGATCTTTATTAATTTTGGATTGCCCCTTTAAGTTCTATAACCGGCCATATACAGATTGGAGATGGCTACTTTCTAAAAAGCCTATCATTCGTGATTGCCCTGGGAAGGTTGTCCATGGCTTTTTTATCTCATGACAGTCAGCAGCCAGTGGTCTAACCTCTGAGAACTCTTTAGGTTGTTGAAATGGGTCTGAGTTTCTTAGATTCTCCGGTTCTCCTGTTTCTTTTGAACGTCTTTCATTCCCATTTCCACTTCATTCATCTATTTTATTCTTGCTGTTGCGTTTCCTTTAATCTTATCATGTGCAATTACAGTATGTCAGATGGACACATGGTAGCTAGATCCACCAAGGAATAATCGAAGTACGCTTTCCTTGTATCCCATAGGAATAGCCCGGCTTCATTTGCATAACTTGTTACAAGGTGATAATTTCCTTTCTCCATCTTCAGGGACTTTTTTTTAAATCATTCCAGAAGATGAATAGGATTCTGGAGAAATTTGTGTGATTCATTTATCGTTGTCATCTCACATTTAAATGAGGTGGTCTGGCAGCTTGAAATGTGAAGACATGGAGGATTTATAGCTGCACCGGGGAAAAATAGGAGACAAAGAGCCGTCATGTGGGTGGTTCTGTGCAGATGATCTCATGACTTTGTAAATCATTGGTTCCTCCCTGACCGGTTATTAGAGGGGGTTTCTGGGAGTACATTAATGAGGGCCAGTGGTGTACATAGAGAAGTAAGGTCCCCATAGCAAGGATCAAACCAGGCCCCCCACACAGGACAGAAGGGTTTCCAACTAAACCCCTTTCAATGACCCTTTGGCCATTTTTCCACGGCCTCATTTGCTAAAAGTTGTTTCTTTAGAGGGTCCTGACTAAGTTTTCACCCCCAGTAGAAATGGGGATGATCCTAACTGGGCCCCCTCTTGCCCTGGGCCCCATAGCACTCGCATGGTCTGCTGCTATGGTAGTTACGCCCCTGATGAGGGCCTATCCTCAGGATAGGTCATCCATATCAGATCAGTGGGGTCCGACTCCCAGCACCCCCAAGATCAGCTGTTTGAAGAGGCTGCAGCACTGGCGCCGTACATTATATAGTGGCTGCGCTTGATATTCATTTGAATGGGACTGAGCTGCTACTAGTCCATTTGACCAATGAATGTGATGACTCTGGCCGAGAAAGAGGGTGAAGGTCTCATTGGAGCACTGTGGTCCCTTTAAACATCTGATCGCTGGGGTTACCGGGAGTCGGATCCCCGCTGATGTGATATTAATGATCTGTCCTGAAGATAGGTCATCATCAATATTTTACTCCTGGAAAACCCCTTTAATGTCTATTTACTCAGGCTGGGGAACTCGGGGAACTAATGCTTTAGGAACTTTAGTTCAGCCGATCATTTCTAAGCACCCCACCTATCTGCTGACAAATGCTCATTTGTCGAAATAGTATGGAGGACGACGGGTGGTGCTAATGATATTTTTCAAATAAACACACTGAAAGCAATACTATAGGGATCAGATACTAAAAGGGGGTCATTTACTATTAGAAATATGCGAGCTAGCGCATGCGCAGTGTTGTCATAGTGCTCCTTCCCTTGTGCTGGCATCAGCCTCAGGGAAGAAACTGTGCATGTGCTAGCTTGCGCAACCCGAGATTACAGCGTTCTAGCTTTCTGACGTCGGGGAGCAAGGAGGAGATTCTGAGGATGCGGGGCGGTGTTGGGCTCCTTCACGCTGGACTTATCTCCGGGACAGGACTTATCTCAGGTTAATTTGCATATGTATCAAATAGTTTTTTTTACACAATAGAGGCACACAGAGCTATGGGGACTGGGTATTGTGGATGTGCTAGCGGCCATCTAGCAACCCATGTCCTCAGCTCTATACACAACATCCAGGTGACAGGTTCCCTTTAAACTTGTTAAAAAATTTTTTTTTTTATGTGTCAGGTAAATGTTTATTTCATCACATATTTATTACAATGTACAAACAGTGTAGAAAAGCACAACTTTGTCTACCATTAACTGTAAAGTCACTGCATGCAAAATCTAGTATATTCATATGTTCATTAGCTTTTTTTGTACATTTTTTAAAAAAAAAATAATTAAAATTTTACTTGATGTTTGTAGTGCAGAAAAAAAATATGTATCTGCATGAACACTGTCAGCAAGTAGGCCCATTTATAAAGACCAGCATGTAGTATGCCAGTCTTAAGCAGCTGCTGACATAAGATGTGTAAAATTTATAAAAAGTTGCATGCCTTTTAATAATTTTGCTACACCTGGGATATCCGTGTGCTAGGAACTCATGTTGCCCATATCCTGCCCACATGTTTGTTTTTTAAAAGAGGCAAGCACATTTTAAACAAGGAAAAAGTTTACTTTTCTGGCACAAGGGGCTTAAAACAACCCCCCCTATGATTCTGGTAATAGCTTGATAAATACTCAGATAGAGGACTGGTTATAGTTAGAAAAAAATACTCACCTCTCTCTTGCTCCTATGGGCACCTCCGCTCTTCTTGCAGTACTGTGTCTAGGTGAACACTACACTGTGATCTGATGTTGCACAGCGTCAGGTCAAAGCGTGCTCCTATGCGCACTACGTCCTGTCCTGTGGACAATGCAGTGCAATGCAGGCGCCCAGACAACAGGCCATGGGAGCGGTAAGTAATACTAGTGCTAAGACTGGGAGCACCATACTCACCACTCCCTGGGCCTTAAAATAAATCCATCTATCCTCCTCCTGGACCCCTTCCTGAGTTTGGGCCCTCCAGCAGCCAATTCCCCTGCTTCCATGGTAGCTATGCCCCTGCACACCGATTCATCAACAGCTCCTTGCGGACAGTTTTCTGTAGAACAAAATGTTTTTGCACACTTGACAAATAAAAATCAACAGAAAACATATAGGAAAAGTGTATCAAAGATGCTACAATGTTGCTGTATTTTACCTTTGTTGACTATAGAGACAGTTTTCATTAAAATGTACCAAAACTTTTAACAGAACTTTATTAAAACCTGTCACTTACCGGGGACCAAACCAGCCCACCGCTTCAAGTGACAAGGGTTGCTCAAGCCCTTCAGGCCGATTCACCTCACACCCTCACACGCTATTACGCCCTGCACCAGTCTGTTACTCGAGCATAAATCGCCACCTGAAGCCTGCAAGCACACCCACGCAATAGCACAAAACTTTTGCCTCCACCACCTGCCCGTTATAAAGTCAAAAGGACACCCCTGAATGTTCCACTCGCAAGCAGACACCCACACGATAGTAAGCCTCACGGAAAAACAACATACAGCCTCAGACTGCACACACACTCTTCATGGAGCTAACAGGTTCTTAAGGTTACAAGACAAACCATCAAACTTTTAGGTTTAATGTACGAAAAATAGACAGTACTTGGTTACAAAAAATGATTAACAAGAGACATACATAAATGGCAAACAATTGTAAAATAAAAAGGAGAAAACAAAGTCCTAAAACTTAGCAGTTGGGTGGTAAAAGTCCTTTCCTGCCAAGAGATTTGGGCAGAGTAATGGTGCACAAACCAATTCGATTGGCTCTCCCACTTTGTGACACACAAATATCCCAGGGATTACATTTTTATGTCTTCCCTCAAGGAGCAGGCCTGTGGGGGATTACCCATGCAGCCGGCCCCCTGGCCAACTAGGGAACAGGTAGGAAAATATCCAAAATATATTTTCCCAGTTGCCCTGGTGAATATAAAGACCCCAGCCCTTCTTCATAATTCATATCTCATCGCTCTGAGTCCTAGCATATCTAACGCGACACGTCCAGGACGCTCGGAAGGTGAGATCCTTATTTTAAGAAGATGAAGGCGAGTTGATACGCCATGTCTGGTGTCCATGCAATGCCCCCATCATACCAGAGATGATGAGCTGGATTTTGGGGCCATCCGCCCCCTCCTGAACAAGTTATGAAGGATTACGGATTATTGTTCATTCTCTGATTAGGAAGCCCCCCGCTGACAAAAGGTGCCAGAGAGTCTGCTGTCCCCTGTCCTGAGATGTGACCAGCAAACGGGCCCATCCTCGTTAGCATATCTGTGCTAACTTCCCCCCGGGGAGCAGTTTGTCTGTTTCCTAGGTACAAGGCAGATAGCTCGGCTCTCTCTTTATGCAGCCTTAAACCAATTCATAACTACATAAATACACACTGTATGTATATGTGAATCACACCGGAATATATTACACTACGACATATAACCATAAAACATATAATATCACAGCAAACATTATAATAACTAGGGATACGGTGGTCCTTATTCCTGACAAAACCCTTTCTAAATGTGATAAAAATATTTTTGTAACATACTTTTGTTACATATTTTTGTTCAGTTTTACTCGCAAAATAGGCACCTGGAATTCAGGTGCCTATAGCGTTTTTGAATCTGTAGACAGTGAACTGGTGTACAGATTCTACTAGGGCCACAGAGCTGAGCACACATCGTTGCCTGAACCACCTCTGCTAGCTAAGGCTACCTGTCCACGGGTGCAGAAACTGAGACTTGCAGAAATTCTGTACGAATTTCCACATGGATTTCTGTGCATTTCTACACCCATCAAATCCACATCAAGATCTACATGTGCTACAGCTGAAACCAGAAGTTTACATACACTGTATAAAAAGACACATATGCATGTTTTCCTCAGTATCTGACATGAAATCAGAATAAACCTTTCCTGTTTTTGTTTAATTAGGATTACCATGATTATTATTTGCCAAATGCCAGAATAATGAGAGAGAGAGAGAGAATGTTTTGGATATCCTTCCACAAGCTTCTCACAATAGTGAGTCCAGTGGGGGGATGTGTACCAGGACAGTACACAAATGTGATACCTCTTGGCGCAACACGACTTCCCTTTTCTACCACACAATAGTTGGTTGGAATTTGGGCCCATTCCTCCTGACAAAACTAGTGTAACTGAGCCATGTTTGTTGGTCGCCTTGCTCACCCCTGCCTTTTCAGCTTTGCCCATAAATTTTCATCAGAGCTTTGTGATGGCCACTCCAAAACATTGACTTTGTTATCCTTAAGCCACTTTGTAACCAGTTTGGCAGTATGCTTCGCCCCAAGCTTTAACTTCCGGGCTGATGTCTTGAGATGTTGCTTCAGTATTTCCACATAATCCTCTTTCCTCATAATGCCATCTATTTTGTGAAGTTCCCCAGTCCCTCCTGCAGCAAAACAACCCCACAACATGATGCTGCCACCCCCGTGTTTCACAGTTGGGATGGTGTTCTTAGGCTTCCACACTTCTCCCTTTTTCCTCCAAACGTAACGATGGTCATTATGGCCAACAAGTTCAATTTTAGTTTCGTCAGACCACAGGACATGTCTCCAAAAATTTAAGTCTTTGTTCCTCTGTGCATTTGCAAACATTAATCTGGCTTTTTTATGTTTCTTTTGGAGTAATGGCTTCTTCCTGGCAGAGTGGCCTTTCAGCCTATGTTGATACAGTACTCGTTTCACTGTGAATATTGACACAATGTTACCAACTTCCGCCATCATCTTCACAAGGTCTTTTGCTTTTGTTCTTGGGTTGATATGTACATGTCGGACCAAAGCACGTTCATCTCTGGGACACAGAACCCGTCTCCTTCTTGAGCGGTATGATAGCTGGACATTCCTATCTTGTTTGTACCTGCATATAATTGTTTGTACAGATGAACAAGGCACCTTCAGGTATCTTGAAATTACACCCAAGGTTGAGCCAGACTTGTGCAAGTCCACAATTCTCTTCCTGATATCTTGGCTGATTTCTTTAGACTTTCCCGTGATGCTACGCAAAGAAGCAGTGTGTTTCAGGTGTGCATTTAAATACATCCACAGGTGTGTCTCTTACTCAGATGTTGCCAACAAACCTAACAGAAGCTTCCACATGACATCATCATATGTTCAGTCCAGAATTGTTTAAATGCATACTAATCTTAGTGCATGTAAACTTGTGACATTGCAGAAAGTAATAAAAATGTCTTAAAACATTCTCTCTCATTATTCTGGTATTTGGCAAATAATAATAATTATGGTAATCCTAACTGACCAAAAACAGGAAAGGTTTATTCAGATTTCATGTCAGATATTGAGAAAAACATGCATATGTGTCTTTATATAGTGTATGCAAACTTCTGGTTTCAACTGTACTTGAGAATTTTGCTACAGATTTGATGAAAAGGGTGAAATCTGCACAAGAAAAACACTTCACATGCTGCAGATTTCAAAAATCAAACTGGAGGTCAATTTCTGCACGGAAGAAAAAAGCCAAGTGTAAATGAGATTTGTTTAGTCTCATACGCTTTGCTGGTACTGTATTACAACGCATTTTCTTTAGCACGAGAATCCATACGGAAAAACCACATGTAATCTGCAACGTATACAGGTAACCTCAAAGCTCTGCAGAGCACATCACTGATGTGCCATACCAGGCTTTAGTGGAGCGAGCACAGGAAGGAGCAGTGATGTGCTATGCAGAGCTCCTGCCTCTGCACACTTCGCTCTGCTAAAATCCTGTACCAATGTGATATATCGTAAATCGGTGCAGGAGTCTAGCAAAATGGAGCAATCGGAGACTTTGCATAGCACATCGCTGCTCCTGCCTGCGCTCGCGCCATTTAGGCCCCATGCACACGGCCGTGTTTCACGGCCGTGTGCGGGCCGTGGAACCGCGGCCTGGATCCCTCCTGAGAGCAGGAGCACACGGCGTCACTGGTTGCTATGACGCCGTGCGCTTCCTGCTGCCGCCGCAATACAGTAATACACTGGTATGATCTATACCAGTGTATTACTGTACTGTGCCGGCAGCAGGGAGCGCACGGCGTCATAGCAACCAGTGACGCCGTGCGCTCCTGCTCTCAGGAGGGATCCAGGCCGCGGTTCCACGGCCCGCACACGGCCGTGAAACACGGCCGTGTGCATGGGGCCTTAAAGGGATTGTCTGGGTTCAGAGCTCAACCCGGACATATCCTTATCTTCATCTAGGCAGGCCCTCTGTTAGGATCATTGGAGCATTCCTTGCTCCGATGCGTTCCCTTGCCCTATGCTGTATCGCGCAGAGCATTTTTGTTTACATTTTTACACTGCCCGGCGGAGGCTTACCGGGAACACTGCTAGGCGGAAGCCTCAACCAGGAGAGACCCAGTACATCACCGGATCTGCAGAAAAAGCCCTTCAGCCAAGGGCAAGTGAGAACATCGGAGCATGAAATGTTCCAATGCTCATCTTAGAGCAGCTGCCCGGGTGAAGAAGCTCTGAACCTGGACAACCCCTTTAAGCCTAGCGTATCACATAGGTGATGTGCTGTGCAGAGCTTTTAGCGGGTAGAGCAGGTACAGACAGGAACAGCGATGTGTGCTCCTGCCTGTACTCAGCTCACTGCAGCCCCAGTGGAAACAGTACACCATTACAGCACTGACAGGTCAGGGCTGTGTACAGATGCCAAAGCGCTATAGGCATCTGAACTTCAGGTGCCTATTTCACAAGGAAAATTATTTTTAAAAAGTACATTCAAAAATTACTTTATCACACTTAGAATAGGTTTTAATAAAGTTTAGTTGAACGCTTAGGTACAAACCCTCCCTATATATGGCAAAGTCAGCTCTACTACATCTGTACGTATAGTAGAATGAAAAGAGAGCAGACGAAGCCTTGTTTTGTAACCAGCAGTAACCAGTCAGATGTTCGTGTTCATTAGTCAGATTCTGTAACCACAGTCATTAATAGGCAGTTAGTGAATGGATGTGTCTCGGCTTCGTTGTCTTACACGTTGGAGACGTCCCATGAACATGATTTACTCTGGATGCTCTTGGATAAGACTGGTTGTCAATACCGTACAAAAGGCATTGACCCTTTCGACATCATATTGGAGAATCGCTTATAATGCAGTTACATAATATAATAGCTCAACTGGCTCAAAACCTGCTGTCAGTAAACAATCACATTTAGAGAGTTATTACATTTACTTAGACAGTATGGCACCACCTGGTGGTCAGAGTGTATACAATGTCCACATCCATCTACAGAGATGAGAGCTGCGGGTCACACATGCTCAGTTATTCTTCCTACAGCCAGGTCTCTGGAAAGTGATCCTCTATTGATGACTATTCCTCAGGATAGGTCATCATCAATATTAGATTGGTGGAGGTCCAGCACCCGGCACTTCAATGATCAGCTGTTTTTGGGTAGCCACTGGTACCGGAAACTATAAACTGTACACTTTGTAGTTTTCGGCACCAACACCAGTTCAATGAATCTGAGCTAATTTGAAGTACCTTGTCACGGCCACTACACAATGTATGTAGCCTTCTGCTTCCAGCTCCATACAGCGACAGTAGCATCCCTTTCTTCCCCGAAATCCAGAGGAGCATGTATTGCCTATAAGTCTCACGCCGATAGGGGTGTGCTCTCCCCAAAGAGCGATAGTACCCCCAAATCCTGACTTGGCCTCTCACCCAGTTAAGATAGTACTCTCTGCTCTGCCCTGAGGAGGGGCAATCACTCCGAAACTGTTGTCTGCAGATGAGATGCTGGGTTATTTAATATCTGAGTCATGTCTCAAGGCCTATTTAAAGGGTCGAACACTGACTTATAAGATAGCTGCCTTACATCTGGTGGCATCAGAGTCAGAACTTAGAGCTAAGAGCTAATTTGCATAACCTCTTCCCAGAATTCCAAAGGAGCATGTCTGGTCCATAAGTCTCCTCATGCCAATTAAAGCGCTCTCTCCCTAAGAAGAGATAGTACCCCCCCCCCCCCCCCCCTCCAAAAAAAAATAAAAAAATACACCCTTTGGCATGACACCTAGTTACAGATTTTTCCATTGTAGGTTCATAGGGCCTATGGGGAGTCTTTTCAGCAGTGTTACAACCCGCCATTCTTCATCACCCCTATCTGCCCCATATGTCACACTCAGATTGTAAAGTGTGTAAAGTTGAGTGGTTGAAAATTGTGTTAAATTGTAATTGATGCTGTCACTTTAGATGCCTTGATTGGTGCAAATATGCAAGGCGTATGTGGCACAATTGTATTTCCTTTAGCACATGCATGATTCAAGTTTTTTTTTGATAACCTTTGTATAAAATTTTTATTCTGTTTTGCGCCTTGTTTTGTTGTAGTTTTAGGGCTCTTTCACACCTGCGTTATAGTCTTCCGGCATAGAGTTCCGTCGTCGGGGCTCTATGCCGGAAGAATACTGATCAGGATTATCCCCATGCATTCTGAATGGACAGTCCGTCCTTCAGGATGCATCAGGATGTCTTCCCTTCCGGAACGGAACGTTTTTTGGCCGCAGCAAATAGCGCAGCATGCTGCGCTATTTGCTCCGGCCAAAAATTCGGAACACTTGCCGCAAGGCCGGATCCGGAATGAATGCCCATTGAAAGCCATTGATCCGGATCCGGCCTTAAGCTAAACGTCGTTTCGGCGCATTGCCGGATGCGATGTTTAGCTTTTTCTCAATGGTTACCATGGCTGCCAGGACGCTAAAGTCCTGGCAGCCATGGTAAAGTGGAGCGGGGAGCAGCATACTTACCATCCGTGCGGCTCCCGGGGCGCTCCAGAGTGACGTCAGGGCGCCCCAGGCGCATGGATCACGTGATCGCATGGACACGTCATCCATGCGCATGGGGCGCTCTGACGTCATTCTGGAGCGCCCCGGGAGCCGCACGGATGGTAAGTATGCTGCTCCCCACTACTACTATGGCAACCAGGACTTTAATAGCGTCCTGGGTGCCATAGTAACACTGAAAGCATTTTGAAGACGGATCCGTCTTCAAATGCTTTCAGTACACTTGCGTTTTTCCGGATCCGGCGTGTAATTCCGGCAAGTGGAGTACACGCCGGATCCGGACAACGCAAGTGTGAAAGAGGCCTTAGACAGGATTTTGGTGAATGTTTTGGACAAAACTGTATCCAAGGTGGTATAAAAGTGATAATATAATTCCCTACGTAGCAATATGTCACAGCTTCCCTTTACCGCTCTCTGAAACAACATCACAGGTTTGGACACATTTAAGAATCCAAGTCATAAATGGCGCAGGCACAATATTCTGGTGCAAAATACTCTCATCTTCTCCTCTTTGCTCCGGAGTGTTTTCTGTGTCCACTTCTCCGAATCATAATCTCGTTCTCTCTTTTTCAGAATTATGTCCCGACTGTTTTTGAGAACTACACCGCCAGCTTCGAGATAGACAAGCAGAGAATCGAGCTCAACATGTGGGACACGTCTGGTGAGTCTCTGCTTCTGCTGTATATCGGCGGGCTGTCTGGGAGTTACACAGCATGGCAGGTGTGCTGATCTGTAGCTGGAAATAATGAGCATTTTATGTGTTGTGTGGATGTTCCAGCAAAATAACTTTCATTTTATTTTAGATTTTCTTTTAAAGAGCAATTGTAGCAAAAATGTGAAAGGAATGAACAAAGTAGACAAAAAGGTCCTTAAAAATGAATAGATTCTGGTGATGACCCATTAATTTGGGGAAGTATAGTGTGAATGAGGCTTTCAAGGGATTTTCTGGGAATAAATAACTTTCTGTGATGCCTCAAGCCTACCTCCGCCAGATTCATACTCGCCTGCTCTCCGCTGCTCATGTCATCTGGTTCTCCAGCTTGCATACTTGTGACTGGGCATGGTTACCTTTTCCGCTGCCCAGGAACGGCGTTAGGGGGTTAAACTGGGCAATTGCCCCAGGCCCCCATCCTCTAAGAGGCACCCTGCTTCAGTGCTGCTCTTCAGCTGAACGTCCCTGGAAGCGGACGGGCGGACAGCTGAAAAGCTGCACCTTACAATGCCCTGTAAGGCCCCCTCACTGTACACATAACACAAGTCATTACCACAGTGCTGCTCTGCAAACTGACAGCTCCGGACACCAGCAACACTCTTCTACTGGAGCTGTAGGACCTGCCATGATGTCACGTGCGGCAACACTCTTCTACTGGTGCTGTAGGACCTGCCATGATGTCACGTGCAGGAGGCGGAGCTCAGCAGAGAAGAGGGGAATGAAGTATCTGTGATGACCTCACCATCATGTGACCAGAACAGGAGGCGGGGCTATGCAGTAAAGTAATGAAGAAGAACAGTGATGCATGGGAAGAATTGAATGATTCAATGTAAGTGCCAGGAAAGTGCTGGGAGTTGTAGTCCTCTCCTCTACCTCCTGTTATGTAATATCAGAGTACATTACAAGAGGAGGTATGAGGAGAGGACTAAAACTCCCAGCATGTCCAGCTTGTTATGTAATATCAGAGTACGTTACAAGAGGAGATATAACAGGAGAGGACTAGAGCTCTCAGCATGTCCAGGCCATTATTATGTAATATCAAGGTACATTACAACACCCTAGATATGCTGGGCGTTGTAGTCCTCTCCTCTTATACTTCCTTTTATAATGTACTCTGATATTACATAATAACGGCTTGAACATGCTGGGAGTTGTAGTCCCATCCTCTTATACTTCCCCCTGTAATGTGCTCTGATATTAAATAATAATGGCTTAGATATGCTGGGAGTTATAGTCCTCTCCTGTTATACCTCCTGCGTTAATGTGCTCTGAACTAGGGCCAGGACGATGGATAGGCGAGGGTAGTCATCCGCCTAGGGCGCCACTTTGCTACCCATAAAGGGGGGCGCATAGGCCGCCCAACTTCACAAGCCTCAGGCCGCTAGACCACAAGCCTGTGAGGCATTAGAACAGCGCAAGAAGCCGCAATGACATCAATGGGACCTCCTGCGCTGGGTCTCGCATGATGACGTGATCGCGTGAGACCCAGAGCAGGAGTGGTGATGTCATTGGGACCGCATGCATCAGGACGCAGCAACACAAGCCACAGATAAAGCTGTGGTCTGTATCGCAGACAGTGGCGGGGAAAACGGGAGTGAGGTGTTTTTTGTTATACTAAATGTCCGCACTGCTGGGGGCACCAAGAAAGGGGGGAAGGAGATCATTATATATACCTGGCACTACTGGGGAGTAATGGAGGAGCATTATATACTGGCACTACAGGGGAACATTATATATATATATATATATATATATACATATACTGACACTATGGGGGGAGCATTATATATGGGAACTATTGGGGGGCACTACAGGGGGACATCATGGTTATATTATTACTACAAGGGTACTGTAGGGACACCCGCCACACCTGCCGATCAGCTGTTTGAGAAGACGACGTGCTCTGTGCGCATGTGCCATCACCTTTCTCTCTTCCTGCTCACTGCTGTATGTCTATGGGACAGCAGCAGTGGACAGCACGCTCCATCTGCTCAAACAGCTGATCGGCGAGGGTGTCAGGTGTTGGATGTCGGACTGTGTTTTTAGCACATTATTACAAGATTTGGGGCCCCACTTTGATTTTGCCCAGGGCCACATTTTGTCTAAAACCGGCCCTGCCGCTGCCACAAGCGACATGTGTCTCTGCAGCCTACCATTGCCTTCATCGGTGACGTAGCTTGTTGCAGCAGACGAGGTGACCATGCCCAGCTAGAAGTATGCAAGCCAGAGATCCGTAAGATGGACACACGTGATCCAGCACGCAGGACCTGAGCTGTGGAGAGCAGGTGAGTATGAGTCTTTCAATAATGGCGGAAGGCTGTGGCATCACTTAAAAGTTAGTTATTCCTGGAAAAGCCTCAGATCAGGTTATAGACGCCTTTGCCCTTATTACAATGGTACCTTTATTTGTTTTGTCCCTCGCCGAGATCTTCAAAAAAATACTTTTTATACTTATTTTAATGAGGTTCGGCAAGTGCCCAGGGGCTGCATTACTGCATCAAGTACCCTGGCCCCTCGGCGATGTGCCTAGAAAACCACACCTCTTTCACCCCTCTGGCCTGCCCTTGTTTCCTATTATTACCTCCTCCTCTCCCTTCCAGATCTCGCGCCTGCGCCGCTCCACACTTGTCCTGCACCTGCGCACTGCTGTGCCCACCATGGGCAGAGGAACAGGTATTTAGACTGCTCATGCACCGGCAGCGCTGGCGCGAAATCTGGGAGGGAGAGGAAGCGGTAATAATAGGAAACAAGGGTGGGCCAGAGGGGTGAAAGAGGTGTGGTTTTCGTGGGCACATCGCCGAGGGGCCTGGGCACTTGCTGCAGTAACGCCGCTCCTGGGCACTTGCTGAACTTCATTAGCATAAGTTTGAAAAGTCTTTTTTTGCAGATCTCGGCGAGGGACAGAACAAATAAAGATACCATTGTAATGAGGGCACATAAGTCTATAACCTGATCTGAGCGGTCTAAAAGGTTTAGATTAGGTGACAAACTCCCTTTAAGGCCTCATTCACACTATACTGATTTCAGTGAGTTTGCCAATCATCTAATGTGATTGGGGTGGGGTGGCGGTGGTTGTCTCGACTTTTTGGCCGTTAGGGCAAAGAAGGATTGGGCTGTTGGATTTCAACAATACTACGTGCACGCTGAGCATGCATGTACAGGTGAAACTCGAAAAATTTGAATATTGTGCAAAGTTCATTTATTTCAGTAATGCAACTTAAAATATGAAACTAACATATGAGATAGACTCATTACATGCAAAGCGAGATATTTCAAGCCTTTATTTGTTGTAATTTGGATCATTATGGCTTACAGCTTATAAAACCCCAAAGTCATAATTTTGAGGTACCCTTTGCTCAGGGGGTATGGATTAATTAGCTGACTAGAGTGACACTTTGAGCCTAGAATATTGAACCTTTTCACAAAATTCTAATTTTAAGCTGCATTAATGCAATTCCTTTTAATTTGCATTACTGAAATAAATGGACTTTTGCACGATATTCTAATTTTTCGAGTTTCGACTGTATATGGGAGAATCGGGAGAGATAGTTGTCAGCCTACAATAATCTAAAGTGTATGGCCAGCCTAAGCCTACGTAATTCAGTTATGTGCAATGTGGCTACCAGTAGTCTGTGAGACTTACCAGTCGGAGCTGCCGCATTACCCATTCTCCTAGCACACAGCACAGTGATTTATATATCCCCAGTCATGAGGGACATAGTTTAGCATCTGCTTATTAATACAAGTGCAGTGAGTATATCATGTATATAAAGGGAACTGGAAGTTTTGCACAATAATAAATCAGGCCTCGTAGCCCGGGCACATCTACGCACAGGCCCCTCCTACTTGCTCGCTACGCTAACATTAATCACTTTTAATGCTATCAAGTTGAACCCGCGATTATATATCCAGTTATTGGCATTTGAAGCTGTCATAGTGGGAAGTAATAAATGTGTTTTATACTAGAAGTAACGTCAGGATAATACCCTGTTAGCTTAATGTCAGAAGAAGCCATCATTATGCACTTTTATTGCCTCCTTCATCTTAGAACGCAGCCTTCATTTCAATTAATTTTTTTTTTAAACATTTCCTAATATGTGTATCGGTAACATGTGTTATGCTATCAGGGGTCTTTCTTGTGGAGGTAATTGCCGTTCCTTGTGGCAGAGAGCTGCTATTCCATCTTGGTGGGGGGTTCGCATGATGCAACGCAGAATATATATACTTTATACGTATATAATATTAATATGTATTATTATTTATTATCGATATACACAGTATATCTCATTATACAGGCCATAATATATTATGAATAAGGTGACCAATAAACTGCCCATAATGGGGGGGGGGGATGTTTTGTTACATATGACTCTCAACACATTTAGCCATTCTTCTAAAAAAAGGGAGACTTATTGGGCTCTGGGAAGAGCTGGTAAATCTCTCGGACAGCTTGTGGAAAGCGTTTGGTTTTCCGAGAGTTTAATACTAGTGGCCTATCCTCAGGATAGGTCATCAAAATCTGATCGCTGGGGGC